>NC_134357.1:164481171-165130100 GCF_048569485.1 Anomaloglossus baeobatrachus
GTGTACCCATGGGTGAGTGGAGGTACATGGCAAACTTTAAATTCCGCTCTCATTTGCTGGTGGTGTGGTGAAGTCTGGCCCAATCCAACCCTTGTTCATCTTGATCAGAGTCAGCTTGTCAGCATTTTCAGTTGACAGGCGGGTGCGTTTATCTGTAATGATTCCACCTGCGGCACTAAAAACACGCTCTGACAAAACGCTAGCAGCAGGGCAGGCCAGGACTTCCAAGGCGTAGAGAGCCAATTCATGCCACGTGTCCAGCTTGGATACCCAATAATTGTAAGGCACAGAGGAATGTCGGAGTACAGTTGTTCGATCTGCAAGGTACTCCTTCAGCATCTGGGCAAACTTAGGATTTCTTGTGGCACTACCCCGCACCTCAGGGGCTGTGGTACGTGAGGGGCTGAGAAAACTGTCACACATCTTAAAGACTGTTCCCCTACCTCTGGCGGATTGGACTTGTGCCTCTCTCGGCTGTACGCCTCGGTTGTCCACTGATTCATGACCTATGCCGCTAGCGTTTTGTGAGGGGAATGCTTTGCCTACTTCCGTGACTATGGCCTTCTGGAACTGCTGCATTTTGCCTGACCTCTCCGCCTCGGGAATAAGAGACAAAAAGTTCTCCTTTTAGCGTGGGTCTAACAGTGTTACCAACCAGTAATGATTGTCGGCCAAGATGTTCTTAACGCGAGGGTCACGAGACAGGCAGCTTACCATAAAGTCAGCCATGTGTGCCAGACTCTTAACAGCCATCACTTCAGTATCCTGACCAACACGATGACTGAACATGCTGTCCTCCTCCTCCTCATCATCTACCCTGTCCTCTGGCCAGCCACGCTGAACCGAGGATATGACTGCATGTCATATCCTCAATTTGGCCAGAGAGTTGCTCCATGTCTTCATCCTCCTCCTCGTCATAGTCCTCCACTGCACGTTGTGATGAGACGAGGCTGGGCTGTGTGTTATCATTCATCACCCACACCCACTACTGTTTCTTGCTGAAACTCATCGCGCTCCGCCTGCAATGCATCATGTTTGTTTTCTGAGCAGAGACCATTTTAGAAGGCAGAGAAGCGGTATGGTGACGCTAATAATGTCGTCATCGCCGCTCACCATCTTGTTGTAGTCCTCAAAGTTTTGGCGGATGGTGCATAGGTCGGACATCCATCTCCACTCCTCAGGTGTTATGTGTGGAGTTTGACCCATTTCCCGGCGGCTTAGGTGATGCAGGTACTCAACAACTGCCCTCTTCTGCTCACATATCCTGACCAACATGTGCAGAGTTGAATTCCAACGCGTGGGGACATCACACACCAGTCTGTGTGCCGGAAGATGCAAACGGCGTCTTAAGCCGGCAAGGCCGGCTGAAGCAGTAGGTGACTTTCGAAAATGTGCAGACAGGCGGCGAACTTTTACCAGCAGATCAGACAGCTCTGAGTATGACTTTAGAAACCGCTGAACCTCGAGGTTGAGCACATGGGCCACGCATGGAACATGTGTCAGCTGGCCTCGCCTCAAAGCCGCCACCAGGTTCCGGCCATTGTCACACACGACCTTTCCTGGCTTTAGGTTCAGAGTTGTGAGCCAGTGATCTGCCTGCTGTTTCAGAGCTGTCCACACCTCTTCTGCATTGTGGGGTTTGTCACCTATGCAGATTAGCTTCAGCACTGCCTGTTGCCGCTTCGCCGAGGCAGTGCTGCAGTGCTTCTGTGTCGCCCTGGACAAGCCAGGGGCCACAGAGCACAACACTTAAACACCCCACACTCCCTGCAGGCATATCATAGTCAAAACACAAAATCCTTGTTGCCTTCCCCAGGGGCTGTTGTCCACACCAGGGTGTGGAGCCAGGCGGTTGGTCTCCACCCACCGAGGAGGAGGGAAAACACAGGCAGTGAGAGTTAAGCTAAGGAACTGGAAGGAGGAAAGTAGTAGAGAGGAGAAAAGTGACAGCAAAGAGCCTGAAGTTGGTCCGGGTGTGTGGCCCGGACAGGACAGCAAGGTTGGCAGGATGTGGTGACCGTCTGCAGTGGAGGCCGATTGGAGTCTGCCGTAAGGACCGTGGACGGGTGGTGACCCGGCCGTACCGGACCGGTATACAAAGAGAAGCCAGCACCATTGGCAGAGGACTTTCGGATCCCGGCAAGGCTTGGTGTCGCCGTGAATTTGCCAAATCCGTTATTGAAGGGGACCTCAGGGTTTCCAAACAGCCAAGTCCAGATAGAAGGCAACCGTACAACCGTGAAGGGGAGACACAGCCACCGCCAAGGGCAACCGTCTCCCAGGGCCAGCGCCTGTGGGCAAAAGGGGCTCCTCCGGCCCATATCCAGGTCAGGGAGCGGGTTACCGTTGGGAAACCATCACTACCAACACTTAACTTAGGTGCAGGGAGAGACAGTCATCACTAACCTGCAGGGAGGAACAACCGCAGCCGTCCGAGTGACCCGTCCATCCAGCCACTTGTTTTACCCTGAACTGTGTCATCATCATTGGGCTGAGTGAGTACCTCCGTGCCGTGCGGCACAGCGCTGCCCCTGCGACCATGCACTTCATCAGGCCCCGCAACCCGCCTGTCATCCATCTCTACCCCATCACCAGGCCCCGGGACAACCAACCCCCCTACCCACGGAGGGGAGAAATAACAACAAAGCTGCTCCCTGTCACAGGCTCCCGGGATCCCCGTCCAGAGCAGCGGTGGTGTCCACACAATCACCACAACCGTGGGTGGCGTCACGGACAATATCCCCAAAACCCAAACCACCCCTTTTCACTCACGGGCGAGTAGCGCCGCTCGAGTCCCCGGGATCCGGCCATCGCTCGAGCCAACGAGCAGCAGCAGCCGTAGAGCTGCGTCAGCCGGACCCGAGCAGTGGGAGAGCGCACCGTCCCCTCCTCCGCCAGCGACACTTCCAGCTTGGGACTGGTGTGGAGGGTAAAGTGGATCAGGATGCGCAGGAGGAGGAGGAGGCTGAGGAGCATGACATTCCGGAGCTGTAAAGTGTGTGTGAAACCCTGACTGAGGTAGGGCCTGCAAAACTTGGTGTGTGAAGGACGTGTTCCGTCCCTCGCTCAGACTGGGTCCCAGCTTGCACAATATTAACCCAGTGTGACGTCAACGAGATGTAGCGTCCTTGCCCACATGCACTTGTCCACGTGTCTGTGGTTAGGTGGACTTTGGCTGAAACAGCGTTGTTCAGGGCACGTGTGATGTTTTGTGACACGTGGTTAGTTATGCAATGCGGGGACGGCACACAGGGAGAAATAGTGGCGTCTGTGGACCGAGTAACGTGGGACAGCTGCCACCATCAGTTCGCGGAATGCTTCTGTCTCAACCAGCCTAAAAGGCAACATTTCCAGCGCAAGCAGTCGCGAAATGTTAGCATTTAGAACTGTGGCATGTGGGGTGTTGGCAGTGTATTTGCGCCTGCGCTCAAAGGTTTGCTGAATGGATAACTGAACGTTGCGCTGGGACAAGGACGTGCTTGATGATGGTGTTCTTTCTGCGTAGGCAACTGCAGGTGCAGGAGTGGAGGAGGCTTGTTCGCAGGCAGCATGGACAGGGGATTGGCTCGCATGCACAACCAGCGAAGACGTAGCAGTGACATCAGCAAGCACTGCTCCTCGACTCTGTTGTACTTCCCACAAAGTCGGGTGCTTGGCTGACATGTGCCTGATCATGCTGGTGGTGGTCAGGCTGCTAGTTTTGGTACCCCTGCTGATGCTGGCATGGCAGGTGTTGCAAATGGCTTTTTTAGAATCATCTGGAGCCAACTTAAAAACTGCCAGTGTCAGAGTTCCGGGTTTTCCAGTTTTCTTTTGAAAGAGCTTGCCCTTTGTTAACATGGAGTTTTCTGTTCTGTTGCCCTACTTCCTGTCCATCTGTTTAAAAGCCGCCCCTAAAGCTTAGTCCAGTGCCTGAGTATACTGCTTCCTGTGTGCTCCTGCCCTGCTGCTTTTGGTTCCTGATTGTTATTCGGATCCTCTTGGAAAACAACCGACACCGACTCTGGACTTCATCTGGTATCATCTAGCTGTACCTGGACTCCGTTTGCCGTCTTTGGTCGGAACTTCTGCCCGGTTCCTTCCGTTTAATACCACTCTGGACTCACATCACGTACAGACATTTTTCGACTTACCTATTGCCCTTTTGTGTCCCGGCTGCTGCGCATTTAGGGCTTCTGGGGTGATTGCCAGACAGTCCCTGTATAGGGGTTTGCTGTTGGTGGTCTCCCTGGGGGAGTCCGGTGCGCGGTCCCGGGAATTCCCTTTCGCTCAGTCCCTGGAAGGTATTTCCTGTATTTATGTTCTACTGTGTTTTTGTTCCGTTTATGTACATATTTGCTGGTTGCATATTATAAATGTCTTGCACCAAGAACTCGTCTCTGGTTGTCATTGCCCTAACGCAATCGAAATCCTCAATACATACAATAGTATTACAGCCAGACTCGGGAAGACCTAACATTTGTACAGGCACCTTGTGTCGTGTTTTTCCGGGGAACAGTTGCCTGACGTCTGCCTGGGGCCACCACTCTGCTTCTTACTGCCTGTTGGGATGCTACGCCTCCCTCCCCCTGTGCACTGCTGTCCTCGCTCTGCATATCCTCCTGCCAGGTTTGGTCAGTTACTGGATCATCCACCACGTCGTCTTCCTCTTCCGCACCCTGCTCCTCCTCCTGACTTCCTGACAATTGTGTCTCATCATAGTCCACCCCTTGTTGAGACACGTTGCCAACTTCGTGAGAACGTGGCTGCTCAAATATTTGTGCATCTGTACATACAATCTCGTCATGGCCCACTTCAACAGGAGCTGGCGAGAGGCCAGAATTTGTGAATGGAAACGTGAACGAACAGCTATTCCGAGTGTCCAAGTGTGGGATCAGTAATGTCCGTGGACGTGTACTCGGCCTGGTGGTAGGAAGGAGGATCAGGTTCTGAAATGTGCGGTGCAGTATCACGGCTACTGACACTTGACCGTGTGGAAGACAGAGTGTTTGTGGTGGTGCCAATCTGACTGGAAGCATTATCCGCTATCCAACTAACAACCTGTTGACACTGGTCTTGGTTCAAGAGCGGTGTACTGCTGCGGTCCCCAAGAATTTGGGACAGGACGTGCGAGCGACTAGATGTGGCCCTTTGTTGTGGCGAAATTAGAGCTTGCACACAACCTCGGTGTCTGCCTGCACCACCATCACGTCCACTTCCTTGTTCGTTGACAACGCCCTTGCGCATTTTGCAATGCTGTGCTGATGTGTATTCACTAGACTTGTGTGTTATATCCAAGTTTTTGCAAAACTCACACAAATGCAGCGGAAAGCTGCCACCAACAGGCACACACGTGCGGTTTTTAAATGCAAGCACGGAGGCACTAAGAACCTAACAGGTCTCTATCCAGGGACAACGTGGAGCCTCTCAATTTTTGGCTGCCCTGCCTAAGGGCTATACTATAATACACCCACTTCCTTCCAATGGGCACTTCAGGTTTACAGGCCTTCATGCACGTCTCTATCCAGGGACAACGTGGAGCCTCCCAATTTTTGGCTGCCCTGCCTAAGGGCTATACTATAATACACCCACTTCCTTCCAATGGGCACTTCAGGTTTACAGGCCTTCATGCACGTCTCTATCCAGGGACAACGTGGAGCCTCCCAATGTTTGGCTTCCCTGCCTAAGGGCTATACTATAATACACCCACTTCCTTCCAATGGGCACTTCAGGTTTACAGGCCTTCATGCACGTCTCTATCCAGGGACAATGTGGAGCCTCCCAATTTTTGGCTGCCCTGGCAAAGGGCTATACTAAAATAGACCCACTTCCTTACAATGGGCACTTCAGGTTTACAGGCCATCATGCACGTCTCTATCCAGGGACAATGTGGAGCCTCCCAATTTTTGGCTGCCCTGGCAAAGGGCTATACTGAAATAGACCCACTTCCTTCCAATGGGCACTTCAGGTTTACAGGCCATCATGCACGTCTCTATCCAGGGACAATGTGGAGCCTCCCAATGTTTGGCTTCCCTGCCTAAGGGCTATACTATAATACACCCACTTCCTTCCAATGGGCACTTCAGGTTTACAGGCCTTCATGCACGTCTCTATCCAGGGACAACGTGGAGCCTCCCAATTTTTGGCTGCCCTGCCTAAGGGCTATACTATAATACACCCACTTCCTTCCAATGGGCACTTCAGGTTTACAGGCCTTCATGCACGTCTCTATCCAGGGACAACGTGGAGCCTCCCAATTTTTGGCTGCCCTGCCTAAGGGCTATACTATAATACACCCACTTCCTTCCAATGGGCACTTCAGGTTTACAGGCCTTCATGCACGTCTCTATCCAGGGACAACGTGGAGCCTCCCAATGTTTGGCTTCCCTGCCTAAGGGCTATACTATAATACACCCACTTCCTTCCAATGGGCACTTCAGGTTTACAGGCCTTCATGCACGTCTCTATCCAGGGACAACGTGGAGCCTCCCAATGTTTGGCTTCCCTGCCTAATGGCTATACTATAATACACCCACTTCCTTCCAATGGGCACTTCAGGTTTACAGGCCTTCATGCACGTCTCTATCCAGGGACAACGTGGAGCCTCCCAATTTTTGGCTGCCCTGCCTAAGGGCTATACTATAATACACCCACTTCCTTCCAATGGGCACTTCAGGTTTACAGGCCTTCATGCACGTCTCTATCCAGGGACAACGTGGAGCCTCCCAATTTTTGGCTGCCCTGCCAAAGGGCTATACTATAATACACCCACTTCCTTCCAATGGGCACTTCAGGTTTACAGGCCTTCATGCACGTCTCTATCCAGGGACAACGTGGAGCCTCCCAATTTTTGGCTGCCCTGCCTAAGGGCTATACTATAATACACCCACTTCCTTCCAATGGGCACTTCAGGTTTACAGGCCTTCATGCACGTCTCTATCCAGGGACAACGTGGAGCCTCCCAATGTTTGGCTTCCCTGCCTAAGGGCTATACTATAATACACCCACTTCCTTCCAATGGGCACTTCAGGTTTACAGGCCTTCATGCACGTCTCTATCCAGGGACAATGTGGAGCCTCCCAATTTTTGGCTGCCCTGGCAAAGGGCTATACTAAAATAGACCCACTTCCTTACAATGGGCACTTCAGGTTTACAGGCCATCATGCACGTCTCTATCCAGGGACAATGTGGAGCCTCCCAATTTTTGGCTGCCCTGGCAAAGGGCTATACTGAAATAGACCCACTTCCTTACAATGGGCACTTCAGGTTTACAGGCCATCATGCACGTCTCTATCCAGGGACAATGTGGAGCCTCCCAATTTTTGGCTGCCCTGGCAAAGGGCTATACTAAAATAGACCCACTTCCTTACAATGGGCACTTCAGGTTTACAGGCCATCATGCACGTCTCTATCCAGGGACAATGTGGAGCCTCCCAATTTTTGGCTGCCCTGGCAAAGGGCTATACTGAAATAGACCCACTTCCTTACAATGGGCACTTCAGGTTTACAGGCCATCATGCACGTCTCTATCCAGGGACAATGTGGAGCCTCCCAATTTTTGGCTGCCCTGGCAAAGGGCTATACTAAAATAGACCCACTTCCTTACAATGGGCACTTCAGGTTTACAGGCCATCATGCACGTCTCTATCCAGGGACAATGTGGAGCCTCCCAATTTTTGGCTGCCCTGGCAAAGGGCTATACTAAAATAGACCCACTTCCTTACAATGGGCACTTCAGGTTTACAGGCCATCATGCACGTCTCTATCCAGGGACAATGTGGAGCCTCCCAATTTTTGGCTGCCCTGGCAAAGGGCTATACTAAAATAGACCCACTTCCTTACAATGGGCACTTCAGGTTTACAGGCCATCATGCACGTCTCTATCCAGGGACAATGTGGAGCCTCCCAATTTTTGGCTGCCCTGGCAAAGGGCTATACTGAAATAGACCCACTTCCTTACAATGGGCACTTCAGGTTTACAGGCCATCATGCACGTCTCTATCCAGGGACAATGTGGAGCCTCCCAATTTTTGGCTGCCCTGGCAAAGGGCTATACTAAAATAGACCCACTTCCTTACAATGGGCACTTCAGGTTTACAGGCCATCATGCACGTCTCTATCCAGGGACATTGGTGAACCTCACAATTTTGGACTGCCCTGGCAAAGGAAAATACTACAAAGACTCACTTCCTCAAAATGGGCACATTAGACTCAAGAGGCCTTCATGTACGTCTCTTCTCAGGGACATCGGAGTGCCACACAATGTTTTCACGTAAAATCTTTCATGTATTAATCTCAAAAAGTAACATACACCAGCTCTATCTCACTATTGGGTATGTGCCCTTAACATTTCTGCCATGAAAAATCATTTTGGGGTCATTTTGGAAGGTTTTCTGGTGAGTCCGTAAAAATGGCGTAAAACGCGGACAAAATTGTTCACAGCTGTGACTTTTGAGTGATAAATGCTTCAAGGGGTCTTCCCCATGCTGTTGCCATGTCATTTGAGCACTCTTCTGAGACTTTTGTGCCATTTTTAGGGTTTCTCCATGCTGCCGGGAGGTCATTTCACAAAAATACTCGGGTCTCCCATAGGATAACATTGGGCTCGTTGCTCGGGCCGAGTACACGAGTATCTTGGGAGGCTCGGCCCGAGCTTCGAGCACCCGAGCTTTTTAGTACTCGCTCATCACTATTTGCTACCTACCCCGGTGTCATCCTGGGGACGGATAAGAATGGCGTATTTTTGAATGTGCTTGATGCAAATCAAAACATCCTGTTTGCAACTAGGGCCCAAGTGCTGCCACTGATGGGGTGGGTGTCTGTGTGGCCCAATTTTTGGAAAAAAAGGGAGACTCCGCTTGGAGTAACCCTTGCTTGATGTGTTTTTAAAAGAAGCCAAGATGAACAGAGCTGGGATCAGCAAAGACTTTGCTACCTACCCCGGTGTCATCCTGGGGACGGATAAGAATGGCGTATTTTTGAATGTGCTTGATGCAAATCAAAACATCCTGTTTGCAACTAGGGCCCAAGTGCTGCCACTGATGGGGTGGGTGTCTGTGTGGCCCAATTTTTGGAAAAAAGGGAGACTCCGCTTGGAGTAACCCTTGCTTGATGTGTTTTTAAAAGAAGCCAAGATGAACAGAGCTGGGATCAGCAAAGACTTTGCTACCTACCCCGGTGTCATCCTGGGGACGGATAAGAATGGCGTATTTTTGAATGTGCTTGATGCAAATCAAAACATCCTGTTTGCAACTAGGGCCCAAGTGCTGCCACTGATGGGGTGGGTGTCTGTGTGGCCCAATTTTTGGAAAAAAAGGGAGACTCCGCTTGGAGTAACCCTTGCTTGATGTGTTTTTAAAAGAAGCCAAGATGAACAGAGCTGGGATCAGCAAAGACTTTGCTACCTACCCCGGTGTCATCCTGGGGACGGATAAGAATGGCGTATTTTTGAATGTGCTTGATGCAAATCAAAACATCCTGTTTGCAACTAGGGCCCAAGTGCTGCCACTGATGGGGTGGGTGTCTGTGTGGCCCAATTTTTGGAAAAAAAGGGAGACTCCGCTTGGAGTAACCCTTGCTTGATGTGTTTTTAAAAGAAGCCAAGATGAACAGAGCTGGGATCAGCAAAGACTTTGCTACCTACCCCGGTGTCATCCTGGGGACGGATAAGAATGGCGTATTTTTGAATGTGCTTGATGCAAATCAAAACATCTTGTTTGCAACTAGGGCCCAAGTGCTGCCACTGATGGGGTGGGTGTCTGTGTGGCCCAATTTTTGGAAAAAAAGGGAGACTCCGCTTGGAGTAACCCTTGCTTGATGTGTTTTTAAAAGAAGCCAAGATGAACAGAGCTGGGATCAGGAAAGACTTTGCTACCTACCCCGGTGTCATCCTGGGGACGGATAAGAATGGCGTATTTTTGAATGTGCTTGATGCAAATCAAAACATCCTGTTTGCAACTAGGGCCCAAGTGCTGCCACTGATGGGGTGGGTGTCTGTGTGGCCCAATTTTTGGAAAAAAAGGGAGACTCCGCTTGGAGTAACCCTTGCTTGATGTGTTTTTAAAAGAAGCCAAGATGAACAGAGCTGGGATCAGCAAAGACTTTGCTACCTACCCCGGTGTCATCCTGGGGACGGATAAGAATGGCGTATTTTTGAATGTGCTTGATGCAAATCAAAACCTCCTGTTTGCAACTAGGGCCCAAGTGCTGCCACTGATGGGGTGGGTGTCTGTGTGGCCCAATTTTTGGAAAAAAAGGGAGACTCCGCTTGGAGTAACCCTTGCTTGATGTGTTTTTAAAAGAAGCCAAGATGAACAGAGCTGGGATCAGGAAAGACTTTGCTACCTACCCCGGTGTCATCCTGGGGACGGATAAGAATGGCGTATTTTTGAATGTGCTTGATGCAAATCAAAACATCCTGTTTGCAACTAGGGCCCAAGTGCTGCCACTGATGGGGTGGGTGTCTGTGTGGCCCAATTTTTGGAAAAAAAGGGAGACTCCGCTTGGAGTAACCCTTGCTTGATGTGTTTTTAAAAGAAGCCAAGATGAACAGAGCTGGGATCAGCAAAGACTTTGCTACCTACCCCGGTGTCATCCTGGGGACGGATAAGAATGGCGTATTTTTGAATGTGCTTGATGCAAATCAAAACATCCTGTTTGCAACTAGGGCCCAAGTGCTGCCACTGATGGGGTGGGTGTCTGTGTGGCCCAATTTTTGGAAAAAAAGGGAGACTCCGCTTGGAGTAACCCTTGCTTGATGTGTTTTTAAAAGAAGCCAAGATGAACAGAGCTGGGATCAGCAAAGACTTTGCTACCTACCCCGGTGTCATCCTGGGGACGGATAAGAATGGCGTATTTTTGAATGTGCTTGATGCAAATCAAAACATCCTGTTTGCAACTAGGGCCCAAGTGCTGCCACTGATGGGGTGGGTGTCTGTGTGGCCCAATTTTTGGAAAAAAGGGAGACTCCGCTTGGAGTAACCCTTGCTTGATGTGTTTTTAAAAGAAGCCAAGATGAACAGAGCTGGGATCAGGAAATACTTTGCTACCTACCCCGGTGTCATCCTGGGGACGGATAAGAATGGCGTATTTTTGAATGTGCTTGATGCAAATCAAAACATCCTGTTTGCAACTAGGGCCCAAGTGCTGCCACTGATGGGGTGGGTGTCTGTGTGGCCCAATTTTTGGAAAAAAAGGGAGACTCCGCTTGGAGTAACCCTTGCTTGATGTGTTTTTAAAAGAAGCCAAGATGAACAGAGCTGGGATCAGGAAAGACTTTGCTACCTACCCCGGTGTCATCCTGGGGACGGATAAGAATGGCGTATTTTTGAATGTGCTTGATGCAAATCAAAACATCCTGTTTGCAACTAGGGCCCAAGTGCTGCCACTGATGGGGTGGGTGTCTGTGTGGCCCAATTTTTGGAAAAAAAGGGAGACTCCGCTTGGAGTAACCCTTGCTTGATGTGTTTTTAAAAGAAGCCAAGATGAACAGAGCTGGGATCAGCAAAGACTTTGCTACCTACCCCGGTGTCATCCTGGGGACGGATAAGAATGGCGTATTTTTGAATGTGCTTGATGCAAATCAAAACATCCTGTTTGCAACTAGGGCCCAAGTGCTGCCACTGATGGGGTGGGTGTCTGTGTGGCCCAATTTTTGGAAAAAAAGGGAGACTCCGCTTGGAGTAACCCTTGCTTGATGTGTTTTTAAAAGAAGCCAAGATGAACAGAGCTGGGATCAGGAAAGACTTTGCTACCTACCCCGGTGTCATCCTGGGGACGGATAAGAATGGCGTATTTTTGAATGTGCTTGATGCAAATCAAAACATCCTGTTTGCAACTAGGGCCCAAGTGCTGCCACTGATGGGGTGGGTGTCTGTGTGGCCCAATTTTTGGAAAAAAAGGGAGACTCCGCTTGGAGTAACCCTTGCTTGATGTGTTTTTAAAAGAAGCCAAGATGAACAGAGCTGGGATCAGCAAAGACTTTGCTACCTACCCCGGTGTCATCTTGGGGACGGATAAGAATGGCGTATTTTTGAATGTGCTTGATGCAAATCAAAACATCCTGTTTGCAACTAGGGCCCAAGTGCTGCCACTGATGGGGTGGGTGTCTGTGTGGCCCAATTTTTGGAAAAAAAGGGAGACTCCGCTTGGAGTAACCCTTGCTTGATGTGTTTTTAAAAGAAGCCAAGATGAACAGAGCTGGGATCAGCAAAGACTTTGCTACCTACCCCGGTGTCATCCTGGGGACGGATAAGAATGGCGTATTTTTGAATGTGCTTGATGCAAATCAAAACATCCTGTTTGCAACTAGGGCCCAAGTGCTGCCACTGATGGGGTGGGTGTCTGTGTGGCCCAATTTTTGGAAAAAAAGGGAGACTCCGCTTGGAGTAACCCTTGCTTGATGTGTTTTTAAAAGAAGCCAAGATGAACAGAGCTGGGATCAGCAAAGACTTTGCTACCTACCCCGGTGTCATCTTGGGGACGGATAAGAATGGCGTATTTTTGAATGTGCTTGATGCAAATCAAAACATCCTGTTTGCAACTAGGGCCCAAGTGCTGCCACTGATGGGGTGGGTGTCTGTGTGGCCCAATTTTTGGAAAAAAAGGGAGACTCCGCTTGGAGTAACCCTTGCTTGATGTGTTTTTAAAAGAAGCCAAGATGAACAGAGCTGGGATCAGCAAAGACTTTGCTACCTACCCCGGTGTCATCCTGGGGACGGATAAGAATGGCGTATTTTTGAATGTGCTTGATGCAAATCAAAACATCCTGTTTGCAACTAGGGCCCAAGTGCTGCCACTGATGGGGTGGGTGTCTGTGTGGCCCAATTTTTGGAAAAAAAGGGAGACTCCGCTTGGAGTAACCCTTGCTTGATGTGTTTTTAAAAGAAGCCAAGATGAACAGAGCTGGGATCAGGAAAGACTTTGCTACCTACCCCGGTGTCATCCTGGGGACGGATAAGAATGGCGTATTTTTGAATGTGCTTGATGCAAATCAAAACATCCTGTTTGCAACTAGGGCCCAAGTGCTACCACTGATGGGGTGGGTGTCTGTGTGGCCCAATTTTTGGAAAAAAAGGGAGACTCCGCTTGGAGTAACCCTTGCTTGATGTGTTTTTAAAAGAAGCCAAGATGAACAGAGCTGGGATCAGGAAAGACTTTGCTACCTACCCCGGTGTCATCCTGGGGACGGATAAGAATGGCGTATTTTTGAATGTGCTTGATGCAAATCAAAACATCCTGTTTGCAACTAGGGCCCAAGTGCTGCCACTGATGGGGTGGGTGTCTGTGTGGCCCAATTTTTGGAAAAAAAGGGAGACTCCGCTTGGAGTAACCCTTGCTTGATGTGTTTTTAAAAGAAGCCAAGATGAACAGAGCTGGGATCAGCAAAGACTTTGCTACCTACCCCGGTGTCATCCTGGGGACGGATAAGAATGGCGTATTTTTGAATGTGCTTGATGCAAATCAAAACATCCTGTTTGCAACTAGGGCCCAAGTGCTGCCACTGATGGGGTGGGTGTCTGTGTGGCCCAATTTTTGGAAAAAAAGGGAGACTCCGCTTGGAGTAACCCTTGCTTGATGTGTTTTTAAAAGAAGCCAAGATGAACAGAGCTGGGATCAGGAAAGACTTTGCTACCTACCCCGGTGTCATCCTGGGGACGGATAAGAATGGCGTATTTTTGAATGTGCTTGATGCAAATCAAAACATCCTGTTTGCAACTAGGGCCCAAGTGCTGCCACTGATGGGGTGGGTGTCTGTGTGGCCCAATTTTTGGAAAAAAAGGGAGACTCCGCTTGGAGTAACCCTTGCTTGATGTGTTTTTAAAAGAAGCCAAGATGAACAGAGCTGGGATCAGCAAAGACTTTGCTACCTACCCCGGTGTCATCCTGGGGACGGATAAGAATGGCGTATTTTTGAATGTGCTTGATGCAAATCAAAACATCCTGTTTGCAACTAGGGCCCAAGTGCTGCCACTGATGGGGTGGGTGTCTGTGTGGCCCAATTTTTGGAAAAAAAGGGAGACTCCGCTTGGAGTAACCCTTGCTTGATGTGTTTTTAAAAGAAGCCAAGATGAACAGAGCTGGGATCAGCAAAGACTTTGCTACCTACCCCGGTGTCATCCTGGGGACGGATAAGAATGGCGTATTTTTGAATGTGCTTGATGCAAATCAAAACATCCTGTTTGCAACTAGGGCCCAAGTGCTGCCACTGATGGGGTGGGTGTCTGTGTGGCCCAATTTTTGGAAAAAAAGGGAGACTCCGCTTGGAGTAACCCTTGCTTGATGTGTTTTTAAAAGAAGCCAAGATGAACAGAGCTGGGATCAGCAAAGACTTTGCTACCTACCCCGGTGTCATCCTGGGGACGGATAAGAATGGCGTATTTTTGAATGTGCTTGATGCAAATCAAAACATCCTGTTTGCAACTAGGGCCCAAGTGCTGCCACTGATGGGGTGGGTGTCTGTGTGGCCCAATTTTTGGAAAAAAAGGGAGACTCCGCTTGGAGTAACCCTTGCTTGATGTGTTTTTAAAAGAAGCCAAGATGAACAGAGCTGGGATCAGGAAAGACTTTGCTACCTACCCCGGTGTCATCCTGGGGACGGATAAGAATGGCGTATTTTTGAATGTGCTTGATGCAAATCAAAACATCCTGTTTGCAACTAGGGCCCAAGTGCTACCACTGATGGGGTGGGTGTCTGTGTGGCCCAATTTTTGGAAAAAAAGGGAGACTCCGCTTGGAGTAACCCTTGCTTGATGTGTTTTTAAAAGAAGCCAAGATGAACAGAGCTGGGATCAGGAAAGACTTTGCTACCTACCCCGGTGTCATCCTGGGGACGGATAAGAATGGCGTATTTTTGAATGTGCTTGATGCAAATCAAAACATCCTGTTTGCAACTAGGGCCCAAGTGCTGCCACTGATGGGGTGGGTGTCTGTGTGGCCCAATTTTTGGAAAAAAAGGGAGACTCCGCTTGGAGTAACCCTTGCTTGATGTGTTTTTAAAAGAAGCCAAGATGAACAGAGCTGGGATCAGCAAAGACTTTGCTACCTACCCCGGTGTCATCCTGGGGACGGATAAGAATGGCGTATTTTTGAATGTGCTTGATGCAAATCAAAACATCCTGTTTGCAACTAGGGCCCAAGTGCTGCCACTGATGGGGTGGGTGTCTGTGTGGCCCAATTTTTGGAAAAAAAGGGAGACTCCGCTTGGAGTAACCCTTGCTTGATGTGTTTTTAAAAGAAGCCAAGATGAACAGAGCTGGGATCAGGAAAGACTTTGCTACCTACCCCGGTGTCATCCTGGGGACGGATAAGAATGGCGTATTTTTGAATGTGCTTGATGCAAATCAAAACATCCTGTTTGCAACTAGGGCCCAAGTGCTGCCACTGATGGGGTGGGTGTCTGTGTGGCCCAATTTTTGGAAAAAAAGGGAGACTCCGCTTGGAGTAACCCTTGCTTGATGTGTTTTTAAAAGAAGCCAAGATGAACAGAGCTGGGATCAGCAAAGACTTTGCTACCTACCCCGGTGTCATCCTGGGGACGGATAAGAATGGCGTATTTTTGAATGTGCTTGATGCAAATCAAAACATCCTGTTTGCAACTAGGGCCCAAGTGCTGCCACTGATGGGGTGGGTGTCTGTGTGGCCCAATTTTTGGAAAAAAAGGGAGACTCCGCTTGGAGTAACCCTTGCTTGATGTGTTTTTAAAAGAAGCCAAGATGAACAGAGCTGGGATCAGCAAAGACTTTGCTACCTACCCCGGTGTCATCCTGGGGACGGATAAGAATGGCGTATTTTTGAATGTGCTTGATGCAAATGTGAAGCCCCGCTAGTATGTGTCGGTGCAGTACCTTCAGGGACTCCACGTGGATGGAACAGTCTGGTCACAGGTAGGGAACCTTCTTTTAGGATTGTCGTGACGCCACTCTCAGTATTGCGGTCAGCGGGGACCGCCACTGCAGATTAAGGGATGCCTGGGGCTGATGGTGGGTGCAGTCAGTATATTAGCCCCCTGAGAGTGAGGCAAGCCCCAGGCCCCGGTGTATGTGTGTGGGACCACAGGTCGCAGAATGACTCAAACACAGTCCAAGAAGTCTTTCAACGTGTTTACTCACTGTTTGGAGGTCACGGTGAGATGCCCGGGCGACACTGTGATAACCAGGTTGAGCCAGGAATTCCAGGAGGCCGTTCTGAGGGTAGCTGTCCACTCGCCTTCCTTGCACTCTTTCTGTTTTAGGAGGATCCTTTGCTTGAAGCGTGGTAGGACCCCCCCAGGGAAGCTGTTACAACCCTGCTCCCCTCTCTCTGGCTCGTCTGCCGGCAGCGTGGCCTTGGTGGGATGGCTTCTGGCCCTGTCCCCTTATGGGCCTGGTGATTGCTGCTTGGCTCAAGCTCTGTGTAGTCGTGGTGAGGGCATGAAGTACCCCCACCCACCTGTAGGTTAAGCAGCTCTGGATGATCTGCTGCCTGTACTGGGGATCTAGTTCCCCTTGTGTGCTCGGATACCGGGATCTCCGTACTCAGCCACCCTTCTCTCTGGATGATTTTCAGGCCGACCCACGGTACTCCTTTCTCCCCCGCTTTCAGCTACTGCACTCCTCAGGACCTGTCTGACACGAGAGCTCCTCTGCTCCCTTCCACACACTTCAACCTCTTCCTCCAGACTCTCCTCTTCCTCTCTCTCTCTGCCCTGCTTCCTAGCAACCAGCCCCTGAACACACCCCCAGCTGGGAATTGAAAGTTAACCCCTTCTGGCTACCCAAGGGTCCCCTCTGGTAATGTGGGAGGCCTGGTCACTATATGTTTGTGTGTGCACCTCATCCTGGCCTTTGGAGATTACCTGGAAGCATTGCTCCCGCATGGGTGCAATACTCTGTGGTGCCTGACCAGGTCAGGGGCGCCACATTCCCCCTTAGTTATCATCAGCACGTCCTCGGGCTGCAAAGACAAGAGAAAAGGTAAATACAAACTTTTCCCACACAGGGGCAAATATTTACATTTAAACATACCAGGTACCATTCCACCACCAACCACCCACATGTCCGAACCCCACCCAAAAACCTCCAGGAGGTAGGTCGCCGGTCCTTTTGGTGACCAGGTCTGGGCCATCACATTCCCCAGACCTTTCCTCCAATCTTCCTCTCCTGAGGAGAGTGGTGTAAGGTAGGCCCCATAAACAGGCGTACCCGCTTCTGAGTGTTGGAGGGCAGGCCCCATAAACAGGCGTGCCCCCTTGTTGGTGCAGAGCCATGCCCCTCAACAGGCAGACTCTGTGGTTGATACCAAGAAGGCAACTTTTTACAATGCAAAGTTTGTGGTTAAAGCCAGTTCATAACCAGTGGTCTAACATTTTAAGGAGGTCTCACAATAGTCCTTGTGGGCACATTTCGCTTAACCGTTACTTAACTGTAAACAGGTTAAACATTACATTTCATACAGTCACTTTGAACTAAACTGTACTTTCTCTATAGCGTAATGGGAGCTGACCAAAGTTACTGCGGGTTGATCTACGCAGTACTATACTGTCATCTGTCTGAGGTTGTGTCCTCCCACCCGATGTATGTGTCTCAATGTGAATAATAGGTGTGCTAGGTATTGATACCAGTGCATGGTCTTCTGCTTCAGCTACATTTGGCTCTTCCAGGTTCTGAACAGGTTCTTCTGGGTCTCTTACTTCTCCAGATTGAGGGAATGTAATAACCGGAATAACTACTGCTCCATTGTATTGAGGCCAACTTGCTGGAAAATCTCCAAGTACAGTATGGATCATCTTTTCTTTTGGTTCTTGAACTGGCAAAGGGTTGGGAATTTCTTCAGGGATTCTTAGTTGTTCAGGACATTTCTTTAAGCGATCTCTAGAAACGACAGCTGTTGTTTTTCCTCCATCTTTGCTGATAAGGCATGTCTTTTCATTGCTAAGCGTCGATGGTAACACAGTATAGGGTTCTTCTTCCCAGTGATTGTCAAGTTTATGACGTCTTCTCTTTCTTTTGAGAACTATATCTCCTGGCATCAAAGGAACAGCAGGTGCTTTTCGATTGTAGGCCTTTTCTTGTTTCTCACGCTGCTGAGTCAGGCTTCGCTCCACACACTCTTGTACTTTCTTGTATTGGGCTTGGCGGTTGGAATCCCAATCAGCACCTTGTAGATGGTCTTCAGGGGTCTCAACTCCCATTTCCAGATCTACTGGCAATCTCCCTGGTCTGGCCCTCATCAGGTATGCCGGTGTGCAGTTCGTGGAACTCACAGGGATGTTGTTATACATGTCCACTAGATCGGGCAGTTTTTCCGGCCACCGACTTCGTTCTTCTAATGGGAGAGTCTTCAGAAGGTCGAGAATGATGTGGTTCATCTTCTCACACATGCCATTGGTCTGGGGATGGTAAGGCGTAGTACGGATCTTCTGGCAGCCGTATAGGTTACAAAACTCCTTAAACACTTCAGCTTCAAAGGCTGGTCCTTGGTCAGTGAGCACTTGATCTGGATAACCATGTGGTCGACAGAAGTGTGTTTGGAAAGCTTTGGCTGCAGTTTGACCTGTCAAGTCCTTGACTGGTACTACCACCAGGAATCTGGAGTAGTGGTCAACCATAGTGAGAGCGTAGTTGTAGCCTTGTCTGCTGGGTGCCAACTTTACATGGTCCAGGGCCACGATCTCCAAAGGCCGTTTAGTTTGGATTGGCTGGAGTGGTGCTCTCTGGCTGTGCTGGTCTTTTCTTCTAAGATTGCAGGGCCCGCAGTTTCGACACCACTTCTCTAGGGCAGATCTCATGCCCACCCAGTAGAATCTTACTTTAAGTAGGGCCTCCAGTTTCTTCCAACCAAAATGGCCTGCACCATTGTGATAGGCTTCTAGCACCATCCTCGTGTCCTTCTGTGGTACAATCACTTGCCACACCTTCTCATGCGTCCTCGGGTCAATGATGCTCCTGTAAAGTTTGTCTTGATAGATGAATAATCGACCCCTCTCCTTCCATAGGTACTGTGCCTCAGGTGGGGCTCCTTTGTCAAGGCTGGCGCCAGGCTGGCTGATCAGTTTCTTTACCAAGCCTACCGCTGGATCATTTTCCTGGGTCTCCTTCCAGTTGTAGTGAGGTAGTGGGTTCAGGGTCACCTCTTGGCGGTTGGCACGCGACTGCCGACACTGTTTTGCTCCATGGCGATGGAACGCTGGCAGCTCAATCTCTTCAAGATCATCTTCATCTTCACCCTCGTCTGCTAGGTGAGGCATCCTGGACAGAGCATCTGCGTTGCCGTTCTTGCGGCCAGCTCGATACTTGACAGTAAAGTCATAATTCGCCAGTCGGGCTACCCAACGCTGCTCCATGGCACCCAATTTAGCAGTATCCAAGTGGGTCAGGGGGTTGTTGTCCGTGAAGACAGTGAATTTGGTGGCTGCCAGGTAGTGCTTGAACCGCTCTGTGATAGCCCATACCATGGCCAGGAACTCTAGCTTGAATGAGCTATAATTCTCTGGGTTTCTTTCAGTAGGCCTGAGCTTCCTGCTGGCGTAAGCAATCACACGCTCTTTGCCTCCCTGCACCTGTGAAAGCACTGCTCCCAGTCCCACATTACTGGCATCTGTGTACAGTACGAATGGCAGACCGTAGTCAGGGTAGGCTAGGATCTCTTCACCCGTCAAGGCCCCTTTCATTTGTCTGAAGGAGTGTTCTTCTGCTTCTCCCCAGTGAAATGGCGGGCCGGAGACATTTCCTCTCTTCTTTGGGTGGCCTACCAGGAGCTCTTGCAAAGGCGCTGCCATTTTCGTGTAGCCCTTGATGAACCTTCTGTAGTAGCCTACCAAGCCAAGGAACTGACGTACCTCCCGGACGGTAGTAGGTGTGGGCCATTCCTGGATGACTGTGACCTTCTCTGGGTCCGGTGCTACTCCTTCTGCACTGACCACGTGACCTAGGTACTGGACCTTTGGCTTCAGTAAATGGCACTTGGATGGTTTCAGCTTCATTCCATATCGGGATAGCGCTTCAAAGACTTCAGCCAGGTGTTTCAGGTGGTCCTCGTAGGTCTTGGAGTACACGATGACATCATCCAGGTATAGCAGGACGGTTTCAAAGTTGAGGTGCCCTAGGCAGCATTCCATAAGCCTCTGGAAGGTCCCGGGGGCATTGCAGAGTCCAAATGGCATGCTGTTGAACTCACAGAGGCCCATTGGGGTGGTGAAGGCCGTCTTCTCCCGATCTTCTTCTGCTACAGATACTTGCCAGTAGCCACTAGTAAGATCTAGGGTAGAAAAGTAGTTAGAGGCTTTCAAGGCAGCGAGGGATTCCTCTATCCTTGGCAAAGGGTAGGCATCCTTGTGTGTTATCTGATTTATCCGTCTGTAATCCACACACATCCTCATCGTGCCATCCTTCTTTCTTACCAGGACCAGGGGAGCCGCCCAGGGGCTACAACTGTCCCTTATGACGCCTGCCTCCTTCATGTCCTTCAGCATGTCCTTTGTGCGCTGGTAATGGGCTGGTGGAATAGGCCTATGTCTTTCCTTAATGGGAGGATGACTGCCTGTGGGTATGTGATGTTGCACCCCTTTGATCCTACCAAAGTCTAGTGGGTTCTTACTAAAGACCTGCTCGTATTCCTGCACGACCCTGTAAACCCCATGTTTCTGGTAGTCGGGTGTAGAGTCAGTCCCCACGTGTAGTTTCTGGCACCAATCCTCTAACTGCTTTTGGGAGGTCTCGCCCTCTTTTGAGTCAGCTTGTGTCAGGGGACCTACAGGTGTTATGGCGTCATCTGAGCATGTAAACAGTTTGGCTATGGTAGCGTACCTTGGTAGTCTGGCTTCCTCCTCCCCACAGTTCAACACTCGTACAGGCACTCGTCCCTTGTGTACATCAACTACCCCCCTGGCTGTCAGAATCGTGGGCCAGTGGTCTGAATGAGTGGGCTCTAGTACAGCCTGGTAATCTTGTCCTCTGAGACCTACCGCTGCTCTACACCACATCATCATTTCACTCCGTGGGGGTATCACAATGGGGTTAGCATCCATCACCCGTACACTACCAATCTCACCGCCAGTCTGTTTTACCTGTTGCTTCCTCAGAATGATTCGGATCTCTTTTTGCAAGGCTCTTTGCGACCTGCCCTCAGCACCTTCAACAATCTGGTGAAGCAACAACAACACTTCCCCTAGGCAATTTTCTATGACATTAGTGCCTAAAATCATTTGCGGGTTCCTTTCTCTAATATCAGTGTCCACAACAATCAGTCCTTGTCCCTTCATTTCCTGCCTTCCCACCTTTATGGTTACCTCTTTGACTCCAATCTGGCCTATAGGTTGTCCGTTGGCAGCATAGATGGTGAGGGAGGGGTCCGGTGGTCGGAGATCGTCGTCCGACCAAAACCTCCGATAAAGGACATACGGGATCGTGGTGACCTGAGAGCCGGTGTCCAATAACGCCGGGGTAGGGATCCCGTCCAGGACGATGGACAGGACAGGACGTCCACCCACGTACTGATCACAGCAGCGACTTGGGCCTGATCTTCTTAATCCTGAGGACTGGCCCCCGGCCCCAGGTTTGGCTCGTTTAAAGGACAGGCCCTTGCATAGTGTCCTGCCTCCTGGCAACGACGACAGATGGGTTGTCCAGATGAGTCATAGCGATCACTGCTCCTGCCTCGGGTTGGGGGACCTCTTCTCCTCCGCATCCAAGGGACGTCCTCTGGGTTGTCAGCTAGCAGGATCCGATGAGGGACTTTGGTCTCTGAGGGCAACTGCATTGCTTTCAGGATTTGTGCGACGTCCTTAGTGAGCTGTTGCACCTGGGAGGATAGTGTATTTATGGTCTCTGCTGGCGTGTTGAGTCCTTTTGCAGTTACCAGGGCCTGCGAGGAGGATTCCGCTCCTGCAGCCGTGGAACTGGCAGGCCATGCTGGTGCGACGGGGTCTGTGTCCACAGGAGGTTGGAGTGCTTTCACTGCCCTGTCTTTCAGAATGGCAAAGTCCACGTCAGGGTGTTCCAGGGACCACAGCTTCATCTGCTTCCCATCCTCAGGAGAGCGCAGGCCCCGCAAGAATTGTTCCTTCATCATCCGGTTTCCTTCCTGATCACTGACAGGGTCCACCAGCTTGAGAGCCCGTAGTGCAGCCTGCAGCCTGAGGGCATAGGCTCTTATGCTATCTTGGGGCTTCTGCCGGCAGTTATAGAAGTCCGTCCTCAGCTCTCCCTCTGTGCGGTGTTCAAAAGCAGCTGCTAGTTTGGCAAAGATGGTCTCAACAGAGCTCCGGTCATCATTGGTCCAGGACTCAGCTTCCAATTCTGCTGCCTCAGTCAATTGTCCCAGCACCACAGCGGCCCTCTGCTTACCAGTCATCGCGTGCATGTCTAGCAGGGTGCTGATCTTCTTCTTAAACCCGGTCAGCGTGTCTATTTTACCGGCGTATTGGGGCAGCCATTGCGCTCCTGGGACATACAGCAAGGAAACTGGCATTATGGGGGAGATTTCAGCCGGCGCGGCTGCGACCGCGGCACCGGCACCAGGCGCTGCTGCGTCCAGCGCGACGGGGGCTGGCATCGCTTGGGCTGCGTCGCCCTGACCAGGGGCATTACCTCCTGCAGCGTCCATTTTTCTTCAAAAATCTCCGCGCCCCCTTTCCACTTCCTGGGTCAGAACGCTCTCCGAATTGTGGGGGTTCTGGGGCGGCCACACCTCTTCGTGGGCGGTGCTCTTCTCCCTCGCGCGGGCTGCAGCGCGCGCTTTTGAAGATGGCAATATGGCGGCGGTTCAATTTTTGCGGTCGGACCTCTGAGGCACACGGTCACCTGTCTGAACAGGTCTAGTCCTTATCCTGTTCGTGACGCCAGAAGTTGTGAAGCCCCGCTAGTATGTGTCGGTGCAGTACCTTCAGGGACTCCACGTGGATGGAACAGTCTGGTCACAGGTAGGGAACCTTCTTTTAGGATTGTCGTGACGCCACTCTCAGTATTGCGGTCAGCGGGGACCGCCACTGCAGATTAAGGGATGCCTGGGGCTGATGGTGGGTGCAGTCAGTATATTAGCCCCCTGAGAGTGAGGCAAGCCCCAGGCCCCGGTGTATGTGTGTGGGACCACAGGTCGCAGAATGACTCAAACACAGTCCAAGAAGTCTTTCAACGTGTTTACTCACTGTTTGGAGGTCACGGTGAGATGCCCGGGCGACACTGTGATAACCAGGTTGAGCCAGGAATTCCAGGAGGCCGTTCTGAGGGTAGCTGTCCACTCGCCTTCCTTGCACTCTTTCTGTTTTAGGAGGATCCTTTGCTTGAAGCGTGGTAGGACCCCCCCAGGGAAGCTGTTACAACCCTGCTCCCCTCTCTCTGGCTCGTCTGCCGGCAGCGTGGCCTTGGTGGGATGGCTTCTGGCCCTGTCCCCTTATGGGCCTGGTGATTGCTGCTTGGCTCAAGCTCTGTGTAGTCGTGGTGAGGGCATGAAGTACCCCCACCCACCTGTAGGTTAAGCAGCTCTGGATGATCTGCTGCCTGTACTGGGGATCTAGTTCCCCTTGTGTGCTCGGATACCGGGATCTCCGTACTCAGCCACCCTTCTCTCTGGATGATTTTCAGGCCGACCCACGGTACTCCTTTCTCCCCCGCTTTCAGCTACTGCACTCCTCAGGACCTGTCTGACACGAGAGCTCCTCTGCTCCCTTCCACACACTTCAACCTCTTCCTCCAGACTCTCCTCTTCCTCTCTCTCTCTGCCCTGCTTCCTAGCAACCAGCCCCTGAACACACCCCCAGCTGGGAATTGAAAGTTAACCCCTTCTGGCTACCCAAGGGTCCCCTCTGGTAATGTGGGAGGCCTGGTCACTATATGTTTGTGTGTGCACCTCATCCTGGCCTTTGGAGATTACCTGGAAGCATTGCTCCCGCATGGGTGCAATACTCTGTGGTGCCTGACCAGGTCAGGGGCGCCACACAAATCAAAACATCCTGTTTGCAACTAGGGCCCAAGTGCTGCCACTGATGGGGTGGGTGTCTGTGTGGCCCAATTTTTGGAAAAAAAGGGAGACTCCGCTTGGAGTAACCCTTGCTTACATTGTTTTTAAAAGAAGCCAAGATGAACAAGTCATGGGTCAGCAAAGACTTTGCTACCTACCCCGGTGTCATCCTGGGGATGGATAAGAATGGCGTATTTTTGAATGTGCTTGATGCAAATGTAGCTGTGAAGTGTACAACTGGGGCACAACTGCTGCCACTGAAGGGGTGGGTGTGTGTGTGGCCCAATTTTTGGAAAAAATGGAGACTCCGCTTGGAGTCACCTTGCGGTGTTTTACATGATTTTAGAAGGGCGTGCCATGCCTATATCTGTGTGTCCTCCTCTTTTTCCTTGTCCAGCTGTTTTGTTTTCGCATGAGTATATGTCCTTGTCACTTTCCCATGTGTTGTGAGTTGTTTGTCACCTTTAGGACACCTTTGAGGGTGTTTTCTAGGTGTTTTTCTGTGTTTGTGATTGCCTGCCATTGTTTCCTATGCAGTTCGAGTTCGGTTCGTCGAACGTTCGACGAACCGAACTCGAACGGGAGGTCCGTTCGGCGAACCAACCTCGAGCCGAACCGCGACCGGTTCGCTCATCTCTAGTAATGAGAAAAACATTGAAATGCCAGAATTGCAGGGCTTTTTTTTGTTGTTTATTTTTCAGGTTTTTAAAACACCACAAATAAATGCAAAAAGACGCGATCAAAACATTGCTTCAACCCCAAAATGCAATCAAAAGAAAGTTATCTAATCTTGCAGAAATCATGCGAACTGGACATTCATATTGTTAGGTTATTTTTCTAGAACAATAAATGGCAGAAATACAAACCACAAAAAAAGTTGCTGTTTTTGCAATTTCACAACAATTGGAATTTTTTTTCACGTTTTCCAGTATATCAAATGGTAATATTATAGTGTCATTCATAATTACAACTCATCCTGCAAAAAAACAAGCCCTTTTATGTCTGTGTTGACAGAAAGATAAAAAAAGTTATGGCTCTTGGATGAGAGGGAGGAAAGAAGAAAAGACCACAAATACAAAAATTGCATGGCAGGGAAGAAGTTAATGCCCAATGTAGCCTTATACTCCCTTACTACAAAGCTACAGTGGTAACCTGAGTTATTTTGTTGCTAAAACTAACACGTGAGAAGTGGACAACTTTCTGAGACAGCTTTTTACACAATAATGGTTAGCTCTATATTTACAATATATTATAGTATCTCACAATTTACAATCATATGAATAAAGTATAAAAAATGCTCTATATTTGGTTGCTGTTTTATAATGAAATTGATACAGGCATCCTAAAGAGTTTATGAGTACCATCTACTGACAAATGTGGGATATTACAGCAGACTTATCCCAAATACAGATACATACAGTGGAACTTCGCTTAACGAGTAACCTAGTTAACGAGAATTTCGCTTAATATACAAATCTTTCTGTAAATTTGTAACTCTGTTTACGAGAAAGCTTTGCTGTACGAGCAAAATACTCACCGCACACACTTCCAGTTCCGTACATCCACTGCGCTCTAACCCGCACTTGCAGTCCACACAAACACACACAAGCACGCACACACAAAAACAAGCTTGATCGCGCACACACATACAGTATTATGCTCACCTTACCTTCCGTTCCATCGCTGGCCTCATGGTTCTTGTAGTCCGCCGGTACATTGCGATGAGGGAGAAATCCTCGCGGTGAACTACAGGACCCAGGAGGCCGGCGATGGAATGGAAGGTAAGGTGAGCATAATATGTGTACCTTCCGTTCCATCGCCGGCCTCCTGGGTCTTGTAGTTCGTCGCTCCAGGATGTGTATCGGCAACCATCGTGACGAGGCAGGAACTTCCCATGTCAAACGCTACTCAAAGGCAGCGCACTGACCAATCAGAGGCAAGCGGCTCCTGCCTTTGACGTCAGCGTTCTGGGTGTGGACGTTTCTCCCTCATCATGATGGTTACCAGATACATAGCCCGTACTAGCGAACAGCAAGTCCCAGGAGACCAGCGATGGAACGGAAGGTAAGGTGAGCATAATATGTGCGTGTGCGTGCATGCTTGTGTGTGTTTGTGTGAGTTTATGCGTGTTTTTGGGTGTTTGTGTGAATTTGTGCGTGTTTGTACGTGTTTGTGTGTGTTTGTGCATGTGTGGAATTGCACAATAGGGGACCAGGATGGGACAATTGTCTGCATTGCAATGATTTCCCATGGGAAATCTTGCTTTGCTGAATGAGTAACTTGGTTAACAAGCACAGTCCCAGAACGGATTGTTCTTGTTAACCAAGGTTCCACTGTATGTTCCTTTTTTTGTTGATTGTTTTCACTTGTTCATTCATTTGTTCACCTTTAATAACTCTTTAGAATAACTTGGCTTATTCAACTTTGGTATTTTTTCCAGCTGTGCTTTAAACATGTAACTAACAGTTACATATATTCATGTTCATTGAAAGTATTGACTGTATACCATCCTAGCATTTTAACTTTCATTATTTCCTAGGAAACATTTGTTACACTTCAGCCTAATCATATGGAGATGTTTTTCTTAACTGTTACATCTGTTCTTGCTTTTACTGCATTTATTAGAGATAAAGATACATAAAATCACGCCAATTACCAGGATTTTCCTATATAACCTAAAGCCAGTGCTATACTGGCACTATCATGCTGATTCTCTACATACCTTTAGTTGTCAGCTAGGATGTTTAGGTTTTGAAACACAAGCAAGTAAAGTTTGTAAAATGAGCAGCTTTTTGAATGACAGCAGCTGATAGCTGGGGTGGGTATTCATTGTGAATCCTGTCCCCTGCCTATCCATCCTCCCCCTGTTATTTATGCTAATTCTGTTATAGAATCATTTTACTGAGTAGAAGGACCTGTGTTGATGTCATACCCATATGGCTAACAGGAGCCAACAGAAAAATAATGTTGCTTCCTGTTATCAGCTATGATGGCTGAGGCCCCGCCCCTTCTGGTCACATGGGTATGACATCAGCACAGGTCCTTCTAGTCAGTTAGTAAAATTATTCTATAACAGAATTAGCAAAATAACAGGAGGAGGATGGTGATTGGTGCGCTTTAAACTAAGAATCCTTTTTCTTCTATTTCTACCACTGTCAGTACATTCTTAAAAAATGTACTAAACATCATTCATTAATACAATTTTAATGTTGTACAGCACTAGGGCCAAACTTCATGGAAAATAGAGAATTAATTTTTGTGAGTATGTAGTGTTATACAGGGTAGAGAGATGAGTGACCCCTCTCCAAAGAACACTAGGAGACTTTTCTGTTTTTCACAGACTTTCCTGACTGTTGCCGACAACAAAGCTGAATTTGGAACATGATCTTGACTGTCACAAGTGTGTCATGCCCTGATAAGACCTCGGGGGGATTGGGGATCAGAACGTCTCAGCATTTGGTTGATTGAAGATCTGTTTTTCAAGTTGCACATTGCTTATCCTGAGTAGGACCGTATTTTATTCCATTTGGTGCTGAAGGGTTAAGGTCTCTTTTCTATCCTGCTGAGATTGACTTGTAGCTGTTTAATCTCAGCAGCCACACCCTTCTTCTATATAAACTCACTCCTCACTCTCTCCTATGCCGGCTATAGCGCATTCTATAACTGACTACTTTGAAGGAGCCTTACTCTGGGGAAGCTGAGGTATTGTTTCTGTTGCAACTCAGAAGCTTCCTGCTTGAATAGCTGCGGAAAACTATTAGTTGTGTCTTTCTCCTGTTTGTCTTACCTTCCTCGTGTTGTTTTATTGTAGTAGCAAGACTAGCATCTCGCTGGCCTTTGTGTACCACCCCCGTGGAAGCAGACGAGCTGCTCGGATCCGGGTTCGCTGTGGCTTGAGGGTCTCCAGAAACGGGGGTCGTGCAGCCACTCGAATGAAAAGGGGGGTATTTACAGGGGAGTTATAGTTAGTGACACCACCCGTGGTGTGTGGTAATTGTGAGTACCACCACTGCTGTTGGGAGTACCCGGGGATGATGGAACGGGGCAGCAAGGTGTTGGAACCCTCCATGGGTAGGGGATGCCCGGGACTCGGTGTGGGGAGTGCCGTGGGGATGAAGGGATCACTCTCACACTCACTCAGTTCATAAGCAGACACCGACAATCGGGTAAACTAAGTCTCTGGGTACCGCTTCCACTGAGGGGAGCTCATCTGGGTCCCATCCCCAAGTGGTACTACCTGGTGATCCGTGACCTGCCTCCTAGCACTTAGTGTCAGGTGGGTGTGGTGCAGGGTGTCTCTAGCATTTTGATGTGCTGTTAGAGACAACACCACTTAAGTAGGGACCCAGGACCAAGAGGGAGGCACGGAAGGACAGCTTGTGCAGTACTTTGTGATAACTTGATAGTCCAGGGGCATCACATTTGCACTAGTCATAGTGAGTTCAGGGTTAGTGAGTGCATAGACATGTGATGGTGCATGAGAGAAGTACCCATCTTGGGATGTTAGTCAGTGCATGTATCAGCCTCAGGTGAGTGTTAGGAAGTTACCCCACTCCCCTCTCCCTAGTGCAGGTCCATGCATTATATTGTTTCTCTGATGTACCCTTTGTGATGTGCCACTCATCAGGGGTCCTTTCATCCCCAGTTTGATATTGAGCTACAGGGACAATAGGATATTCCTTGCAATTGAGAACAATTGAGAGCTATGCACTATCTAAGATAAAAGTTCTCATTCTAGGAAAAGGAAAGCTGATAAAAACTCAAGTGAACTGCATGTGTAGGATGTCATGCAGCATAAATTGTGGGTGAAGGATTGACTCTGAATGCCCTTGCATGCTACATGGAATGATTGGCTGTGTGGGCTGTGTGTTCATGTAAGGGGTGCTTCACACACAGCGAGCTCACTGCCGAGATCGCTGCTGAGTCACGCTTTTTGTGACGCAGCAGTGACCTCATTAGCGATCTCGCTGTGTGTGACAATGAGCAGCGATCTGGCCCCTGCTGCGAGATCGCTGCTCGTTACACACAGCCCTGGTTCATTTTCTTCAAAGCCGCTCTCCCGCTGTGACACACAGATCGCTGTGTGTGACAGCGAGAGAGCGACAAATGAAGCGAGCAGGAAGCAGGAGCCGGCGTCTGACAGCTGAGGTAAGCTGTATCCAAGATAAACATCGGGTAACCAAGGTGGTTACCCGATATTTACCTTAGTTACCAGCCTCTGCAGCTCTCACGCTGCCTGTGCTGCCGGCTCCGGCTCTCTGCACATGTAGCTGCTGTACACATCGGGTTAATTAACCCGATGTGTACAGCAGCTAGGAGAGCAAGGAGCCAGCGCTAAGCGGTGTGCGCGGCTCCCTGCTCTCTGCACATGTAGCTGCATTACACATCGGGTTAATTAACCCGATGTGTACTGTAGCTAGGAGAGCAAGGAGCCAGCGCTCAGTGTGCGCGGCTCCCTGCTGCCTGCACACACAGCTGTGCGCTGGTAACTAATGTAAACATCGGGTAACCATACCCGATGTTTACCTTAGTTACCAGTCTCCGCAGCTTCCAGACGGCGGCTCCGTGCAAGCGCAGCGTCGCTTGCACGTCGCTGCTGGCTGGAGGCTGTTCACTGGTCGCTGGTGAGATCTGCCTGTTTGACAGCTCACCAGCGACCATGTAGCGATGCAGCAGCGATCCTGACCAGGTCAGATCGCTGGTCGGATCGCTGCTGCATCGCTAAGTGTGAAGGTACCCTAAGCCACATGCTGTGGCTGGCTAGGACAATAAGACAATTTGTGAGATCACCAGTTCCATTTAACCCCTTCACGACCATGGACGGATATATCCGTCATGGATCGTGTCCCGGTAAGCCCCGCCCCCTGCCGCGGGCAGGCGGCGTGGATCGGCACACATATCAGCTGTTTTCAACAGCTGACATGTGTGCCTACATGTTCCGAGTGGAATCGCATTCCACCCGGAACATTAACCCCTTAGATCTCGCTGCCAAAGTCTGGCAGCGAGATCTATATGCGCGCGGCCATCTTTTTTTCTTACCGCCGCCCCCTCCGGACGTCACGTGAGTGATCACGTGACGTTCGGTGGTTGCCATCGTAGCACAGGGTCATGTGATGACGCCTGGTGCTACGAAGTTTCACTTTCATTCTTCCTCGGCACGGAGCAGAGGAAGAAAGAAAGTGACTATTTCTGCTGTTTACAGCGGTATAGCTGTAATCAGCAGATAGCAATCAGCAATCGGATTACTGATCGCTATAGCCCCCTAGGGGGTCTAGTAAAATAAAATAAAAAAAGTAAAAAAAAAGTTTTAAAAAATTAAAAAAAAAACAAAAAACCTAAAAGTTCAAATCACCCCCCTTTCCCCCCATTGAAAATTAAAGGGTTAAAAAATAAATAAATATACACATCTTTGGTATCGCCGCGTTCAGAAATGCCCGATCTATCAAAATATAAAATCAATTAATCTGATTGGTAAACGGCGTAGTGGCAAAAAAATTCCAAACGCCAAAATTACGTTTTTTGGTCGCCGCAAGTTTTACGCAAAATGTAATAACAGGCGATCAAAACGTAGCATCTGCGCAAAAATGCTACCATTAGAAACATCAGCTCGAGACGCAAAAAATAAGCCGTCACTGAGCCATAGATCCCAAAAAATAAGAACGCTACGTGTTTCGGAAAATGGCGCAAAACGTGCGCCACTTTTATTGGACAAACTTGTGAATTTTTTTTAACCCCTTAGTTACAAGTAAACCTATACATGTTTGGTGTCTACAAACTCGCACCGACCTCAGGTATCATACCCACACATAAGTTTTACCATATAGTGAACACCGTGAATAAAACATCCCAAAAACTATTGTGCCATCACACTTTTTTTGCAATTTTCCCACACTTGGAATTTTTTTGCTGTTTTCCAGTACACCATATGGTAAAACTTATGGTTTCATTTAAAAGTACAACTTGTCCCGCAAAAAACAAGCCCTCATATGGCAAGATTGATGGAAAAATAAAAAAGTTACGGCTCTTGGAAGAAGGGGAGCAAAAAACAAAAACGCAAAAACGGAAAGTGCCCCGGGGCTGAAGGGGTTAAAAGAAAAAAGAAACAGCTCTTTACTTAACAGTTCCAACAGTTCCCCAGTTACAACTTCATACAGGCATATAACTTTTCATACGTTCCAATTTCATAGACACCTCTTCAGCTAATGTTGGGTTATTCTTCTAAATGTTAATAGCACAACTCAGCCTAACTTGGAGGTTGGAGAACTACAAGTTCCAGTGACTCTAAGCAAGGGCTGTTGAGTGAAGATGCAGATAAGTGAATAGTATAAGATGGCCACTGGACAAATTTTAAGCGGAGATATGTATCATCGAGATAAGCTTTAAAGGAGGCTCCAGCACATATTGTTCTGAGAGAGTTAATTGGGCATTTCAAGGCAGTCAGAGAGATGATTGGGAAAGGAGAACTCCGGCACACTTATTACTTTCCCAAGGAAAAAAAGGTTCAAACTAGTTCATGTATTTCTTAATCTGTTTTTCTTTATTGAAGAAGGTGAAATGGTGCTTTACAAAGATAGAAAGTCCGCCAGGACGTTTCGGCCCTAGGCCTTCATCAGGTCGGACAATCTGACTGGAATATTTTTACATATGAAGAAAATAACAAAAAACAGATATCAACAAGTGTACACAAAATAGTGATGACAAGTAAATTACGACAATATTGTACATGTTTGAGGAGATACAACATAGAGAGCAAGTTCACAATCATGTCATATGATATTGTGGAATAATATAACAATGTGAATACAACTATAGTAACGAAGTGCTGTCACTTTAACAAAGGGGAGATAGCCCTTAATGATGGTGTGATACATGAAAAAGAGGATAAGTGGCTCACCCATGACCAGCTGAGGGAGTATTCTCCGGTCGTGATGTCTGTGTTACCAAACCCCTTATACTATAAATAAACACACGGACTGCATGCGACTTGGTTCAAAATGGCCACAGCAGCCTTTTATTGCCTATTGTTCACAAACTAAGCACCTTAGGGACGCCGTTTAACGGGCGACCCAAAACAACACACAGATAACAATAGACAATGCCAATTACATGACCCTCCCGGGGGCAGGCCCAGTCCATAACTACTACTCCCCTTGCCCCTGGCCGCAACACACCGACCCAGAGACGAGGTGCCAATCACCCACGGATTGACACCCCCACACTTTGGCAGAACCCCGTGCCTGCCACATCCCGGAACCGAGAGCCACCATACCGAGACAATGACTCCCGGTCCAGTTACCAGTCACTTCCAACCTCTGGACCAGACCTACCCCCCCCGCCGCTGTGACAAATAGCATCCCAACATCCCAAACCACGTCCCCCAGATGACAACACAAAAAGGGAGGGTGGGCGGGGATCTCTTGGCGTCCGGAAGAAGAAGAGGAGGTAACCCCCTCCTCTCCCAGACTAACCCTTTCCCTACTCCTCCTCTTCCTCCCAAGCTAAAACCACCCCTTAATGCCATATTAGGCCTGCCAAGCAAACTGTCCCTATTAACCCCATCACTCCCTAACTCCCCCTTGGTCATGTCGCCCCTCCTCCCCAAGGGGGGATCCATGGCTGTCTTGACCAGCTGAGGGAGTATTCTCCGGTCGTGATGTCTGTGTTACCAAACCCCTTATACTATAAATAAACACACGGACTGCATGCGACTTGGTTCAAAATGGCCACAGCAGCCTTTTATTGCCTATTGTTCACAAACTAAGCACCTTAGGGACGCCGTCCAACGGGCGACCCAAAACAACACACAGATAACAATAGACAATGCCAATTACATGACCCTCCCGGGGGCAGGCCCAGTCCATAACTACTACTCCCCTTGCCCCTGGCCGCAACACACCGACCCAGAGACGAGGTGCCAATCACCCACGGATTGACACCCCCACACTTTGGCAGAACCCCGTGCCTGCCACATCCCGGAACCGAGAGCCACCATACCGAGACAATGACTCCCGGTCCAGTTACCAGTCACTTCCAACCTCTGGACCAGACCTACCCCCCCGCCACAGGACAGACCACGTGACACCTTACGTGGCCTGGACCCGCCACACACCAAAAGCTCGCTCAACACCATCCTGCAGGCCCAATGCCCATAAATCCACTCCAATGTCGTTGAGGTGCACTCCGTCACCCCTCCGAAACCGCCAATCTGCCGGCTCCAACTCCCTGTGCCTCACCACAATCCCACCGTTCCTGATCACAAACCTGGACACCACCCGATTCACCTGGGCCCTGGCCTTATTGACCTTTTCCACCGACCGAGCCCCCCTCCATGACAACCTGGTCACTATGTCTGACCACACGACAATCAAACCCGGGTACTGCTTCCACAACCGCAGTAAGTCAATCTTTATATCCCGGATCAGATCCCGTGACGCCCGGACTCCCAGATCATTACCTCCCACGTGTAATACCAGCACATCCGGAGGCCGGTCAACCTTACAATAACGACCAAATTCTGGGACCACCCTGCCCCACTCCATGCCCCGAACACCGATCCACCGAACAGTCGCCTGCCCACGATCCAGCCCTAGCTGCCGACCATTCTGGCGAACCGCCGCCCGCCAAGCACCCCAGAACACGAAGGAATGCCCCAGAATCCAGATTAGGCACATCCCTACAACAAAGAAAGACAACGAAAACAGAAATTAAAAACCAATAACATCACCACCATCAACGCCTCTCAGAAAAAAACCCATTCTACCTCCGTCCTCTAACACTTGTACATTACCCCCTCTTTTTTTTTTTTACATATATAAACCACTTCCAAACCGACAAACCACCTGTACCTAGACCAAAGTTACCATAATGCTACAACAGCTGCGGCCTCACGTACCGCCGAAAACAAGAAGATTCCCATCTACCAATACGCTTTACCACCTCATCTCCAAGCCCCCAACGAGCGGCCTCCGTAGCTGCCCCTATCCGAAAGGAATGCGACCCAAAATCCTCCGAGCGCTCCCCCACATTCTGCAAACTTCGCGGCAGAACCGCTACAAACTGGAACCTTGATAAAAAGGACCCATCCACGTGCCGCAAAAATGGGCCCGGTAAACCCCCCCTCACGGCCATGAATTGCTCCACCAAACGTACTGGGCACAACTCCTCCCCCGGGACCGCGTATAACACCACCAACCTACCCCGACCCAGCTGATCCGTTTTCGACCGACTAATCCGGCACTCCACCTGATCACCGCCCACTCGCACATCCTCAAGCAGCAACCCGCCGCCTGTCACCCTGGACGGGCTTACCAACTCACCGATCCGGAAAGCCCCATAAAAAGCAAGACCGAAAGCTGTTGTAAACAAAACAGTCTCGTAAACCGACTCACAAATGCCGCTCAGGCCCCCCACCAACCGCCTCAACAAACCAAACGATACGGGACGCCTCTTGTCCCTCTCCCGCACACCGCGGCGGAACCCCCGCAAGGCCCGTCGAACCCGAAAATCCTGCGAAACATCTTGTTCCCCTCTCATTTTTAACCAAAACGCCACCGCCGCCACCCGATGCGCCACGGCCGACGCCGATCGCCCGGCCGAGAAATCCACACTCACCAACGCCAGTAATGCCACCAAGTAATCCACACTTACCCCATCAAACATCCGACCCAGCAACTCCTCCCATTCAGCCCACACCTTAGCATATCGGCACCAAGTCACCTCAGTCACCGAATTCCGAATCAATTCTGAGATCACCGCCTCACCAGATTCCATAAATCCACGGGACACTCCACTCCGACTTCGTCCGCCCAAGGCAGTAGCTCTCGAAACCTGCTGAACTGAAAACGAGACAAAGCGTCAGCCACCCCATTGTCAACTCCCGGAACGTGCTTTGCCACCACCTGTACATTCAGCTGCAGACATCTCAACACTAAATGCCGCAAAAACACCACCACTGGCTCCGACTTAGCCGACAAGTTGTTAATAGCAAACACCACCGCCTGGTTATCACAATGGAAGCAAACCTTCCTCCCGGCAAAACGCGACCCCCACAGCTCCACTGCTACCACGATAGGAAATAGCTCCAACAGAGCCAAATTCCTGACCAAACCGCTCTCCCGCCACGCCTGTGGCCACCGACCCACACACCAGTGACCTGGAAACACGGCCCCAAACCCTGCCGACCCAGCCGCATCGGTGAACAGCTGTAACGCCCCGTTAGACGCCACCTTCTCCATCACCAGGGCCCGGCCATTGAAACACTGCAAAAATTGATCCCATACCAAAAGATCGTCCTTGATCGCCTTCGTGATTCGAACGAAATGTGTCGGCGACCGCACACCTGCCGTCGCCGTTGCCAAACGTCTCGCAAAAACTCTCCCCATCGGCATAATCCTGCAAGCGAAATTCAATTTCCCAAGCAAGGACTGCACCACCTTAAGCCGCACCTTCTTTGCCGCCTTCACCCCTGCCACCGCGGCCCTCAAATCACGAACCTTCTCCTCCGGCAACCTACATTCCATGGCAATAGAATCAATCTCAATCCCCAAAAAACGCATCACAGGCGCCGGGCCTTCCGTCTTATCGGGGGCCAAGGGAATTCCGAAGCTGTCTGCGACTTTCTGCAACGCAAATAACAACCCCGCACAAACCATTGAACCCGCCGGCCCAACACAAAGAAAATCGTCCAAATAGTGAATAATGGACATAAGCCCAGACACATCCCGAACCACCCACTCTACAAACGAACTAAACGCCTCAAAATACGAACACGAAATTGAACAACCCATTGGCAAACAGCGATCAACATAATAACTGCCATCCCACCAGCAACCTAACAAATGCTGACTATCTGGATGAACCGGTAACAACCGAAACGCCGCTTCCACATCAGCCTTTGCCATCAACGCACCCCGACCCGCAGCCCTGACCAGGTCCAACGCCTTGTCGAACGACACATAATATACCGCCGCTAACTCCGGTGCAATGCCATCATTCACCGATAACCCCTCTGGGTAAGACAAATGATGGATAAGCCGAAATTTGTTCAGCTCTTTCTTCGGCACAACCCCCAACGGCGAAACCACCAACTTCGAACACGGCGGGGCGTCATAAGGACCGCCCATTCTGCCCAAAACCACCTCCTTTCTCAGCTTCTCATCCACCACATCCGCATGATCCCGAGCAGAACGTAAATTACGGTACGGCGGGGGCGATGGACTAACAGCCGACGGGATACGGAAACCGTCAGAAAAACCAAACCATAACAACGCCGCTGCCTCGCCGTCCGGATACCTATTTAAAAAGGGGGCCATCGCTTCTACCTTCACCGGCGTCATCCCTTTTTCCAACCCCGTCACCCGCTTTTCCTTTCCCCTTTTTAAAGCACTTGGACAGGCTATGTCCTCCCCCACAACCTGAGCATTCATACTTAAACCGGCATGCCGCTCCAAACCTGCACTGCCCCTCATTATATTGCCAACAGAAACCTTTTTTCTGACTTGCCGGGGACCCGGCCCCCGGTCCCCCGGCACCACCCCGAAAGGGCTGAGTCGGTGCCGACATCAGTCGCATCCATAAGGAAATATCCTTATGGTCCCATCGCATATCCGGCCGCAACGCCTTCCGCTGCCGGAATTGCTCGTCGTAACGCAGCCACGCCAGCCCGCCATAAACCCGATAAGCCTCCCCTATCGCATCCATGTAACCAAACAAGGCCGAACAATGCTCCGACTCCTTTTCCCCGACCACGCTTGCCAAAATCGCAAACGCTTGCAACCAGTTTGCAAAAGTCCAAGGAATAAGCCTATAACGGCGCTTTTCCTCCTCGTCCTTCTCCTTTTTGGAGTCGCTCGGCTTAACCCTATCCAAATTAAATTTCTCCAGGGGAAGCAGAGAAAAAATCTCCACATATTCCCCTTTCCAAATTTTTTCCCGCACCTCCTTCTTTAAATGAGCCCCCAGCGGGCCCTCAAAACAAACATAAACTTCGCTTTTAGCCCTATCATCTAGGCGCACCACCTCATCCTCCTTCTCCTTTTCTTTTTCCTTTGCCCCCTCCGCCGCACTCCCCCCTGCGCTTCCCCTTCCGCCGTGCCCGATCCGTCCCCCCCCTCCCACCGCCGCCGCCCCCGACCTGTCATCCCCACCCACGCCGCCGCCGGCGCCTGCGCCGCCCCCCCCCCCCAGCCCCGGCAACTGCCGCCAACCCCTGCAACAGCCCCAACAACTGGCTCTACACTGCTACTCCGCCAGGCGCTGCCGTGTCCACAGCCGCCCTCCCGCCCCCGACACTCCCCGCCAGCGCAGCCCCTGCCGCCCCCGCTGCCGTCTCACCCAACCGCGGCTCAGCGTCCCCCGATACCGCAGCCTCGCTGTCCTCCGTCTGCCGACCATCCGACTCTTCCGACAGCACGACCTCCTCATCCTCGCCGCTGACATCTTCTTCCATCCGACATCCGGGGGGCGCCGCCGCGGCACCCCCCCACCACGGCCGCCAAACCGGGCCGCCACGTGGGCAGTGCTGTCCCCGCTCCGTCTCTTGCCCTGGGGCGACAGCCCAGGAGACCGTCCTGTCCCCCGCGCCGGCACCCCAGGCCTCGACCTCTTGCGCCCGCGCCCACCCCCTCGCCGACTGCCAGGGGACTCTGGACGCGGACTGATGGACGCCCGGCTCTGGATCCCAGCCGTCGCTGCCTCTGGCCCTCCTGGGCCGCCGCAGGCCTCCTGCCGCTGGGTCCTCCCGCTCCCACGGGACACCGCCACATCCGGGGGCTGCACAGCGGTCCTGAGTGACCGGGCGGTCGCCGCATGGCTCACGCCGTCACCCCTGCTCACTGCCGCGCCAGGGTCAGGCACCACAGACCTCCCCCTGGCGCTGGACCTACCGCCCCCTGCAGCCCCTCGGTCCCCCCGCCGACTGTAGGGGGAACTGCTGGCCTCCATCCCTCGCCGAGCGCGCTGCCGACCTGGAGCCGCTGCTGTCACTGGAAATCCAGCCCGGAGGCCGGGACCGGAAGTAGGCCCCACGCTGGCCACTCCCACCTCCCGACCACCGCGGCTGGAACGCAGATTCCTCCCGCTGCTGCTGGGAGCAGCAGCCGGACTGCGCTGCTGCTCGGCCCGCTGCGGAGGGTCCCTGGAGGGGCTCTGGCATCTCCTCCTCGCCCCCCCCGCACCCGGGGAATACCTGCGGGGGGGCCGCGACTGGCGCACACCACGGCTGGGGGAGCGAGGGGCAAGCGCCGACGGGTTAACCCCGGCAGCCCTGATGTGGGTCTGCACTGCCAGGGGCCCGTGCGCTGCAATGGCTGCTGCAATCAGGCGCTGAAGTTCCTGGAGATCAGCCATGGTGACTCGTGCTGCTGATCTCTTGGCGTCCGGAAGAAGAAGAGGAGGTAACCCCCTCCTCTCCCAGACTAACCCTTTCCCTACTCCTCCTCTTCCTCCCAAGCTAAAACCACCCCTTAATGCCATATTAGGCCTGCCAAGCAAACTGTCCCTATTAACCCCATCACTCCCTAACTCCCCCTTGGTCATGTCGCCCCTCCTCCCCAAGGGGGGATCCATGGCTGTCTTATCAAGCAGAGATCCAAAAATAGAGGAAAATTTGAGTAGCCGACTAGTATATATATATATATATATATATATATATATATATATATATATATATATATATATACATATATATATACACACACATCTACACAAGGTCCAGCATGTAGTCAGGCCCTATGAAAAGTAGGAAGGATGAATCAGAAAAGACCATATAGCAAAGAGATGAGGTAGAGTGAATGTAAGCGCATACCTGTGGAGAAACAGGGACATTGAGGTAGTCCCATGGAAGGACTTTGTGGACTAGGCGGACTAATCTAGTTAGCCTAAATGAAAATAAGAACGTCCATGTCAAACGGATAGTTGATCTTAAAGAGAGAATGTACAAGCAGGAAGAGAATGATAAATACCTAGATAGGTGGAGATCGACTTATTCTTAACGGACTGGATCCGTATAGTACCGATTTTGGTTAATCAGTGAAACCAGCACATTAAATAGCACTGCTGTTTCTGGTAGTAGAATATGTCTGTGAACAATAGTGGACCAATATTATGTCATGTTAATTGACATCAGGGAATAAAATATAATGTGAAAGGTATATTACCAATGGAGTAGTTTCTATTCCACACACCCTCTGCTTCTAAATAGGGAGCATGCGTATGCTGATAGCGGTAATAAATCTAAAGGAGTACATAACATGTAAGTACTATGGTTAACTGAATAGATCAATAGAATAGTGAAATAAGTGCATATTACCGGTAACTGCAGGGGGCTAGATCAGGTCCTGCTAAAGGTTAATGTGTCTGGCAAATTGAGGAAATTCCAGTGAAGGTGGCTGACAACAGAAAGCAAGAGAGGAGGGGAAACAATGGGATTAATAGCAGAATAAATGATAAGAATATCAGTAGATAAGAATGGGAGGTCCCTCAAAACGACAAGAACATTCATGAAGAATAATGGACAGATATAAAATGTCATGTGGATAGGTATATTAGAATAGAACATAATGAAGGTATATTACCCATAGGGGGGCTTCTAGTCCACATAGACACTAGGTAAAGCACAAGCTTATGCTGGTAACAATGATATGTCTGTGAAAGAAATAGTAATATTATGCGTATGCTAAATTAAGTTCAATTGACTAATGGAGTCAGAAAAGATAGAGGCACAGTGTGTTACCAATTAATGCAGGAGGCTGGATGAGGTCCTGTTGTAGACTAGTGTGTCCAAGAATTGGAGAGACTCCAGTGTGGGCTGGCTGGTAACAAAGAGAAAAAGAGGAAGAAAAGGAAAGACACTGAAAGAGCAAAAGAGAATAATCACAGATAGGAAGAGGATGCCAAGCTGCTGGGCGAGTCACTTACCCTCCATGTGCGGTGGTGGCTGTGCGCGCTGCACGTCCTGTGTGAGATAAAGCTGTGAACGCTGGTTTAAATGGACCCGGGGGCAGAGTGTCATATCCGGTATGTGAAACGCGGAAGTGGTGTGGGCCGGCGTGGAACGCACGCCGCGCATGCGCACTTCATTATAAGTTTCTCTGGGCAGTGAATCACATGAGAGATGTGTCATATCCGGTAGTTGGAACTCGGACGTGGGGACAGTCGGTGTGAGACGCACATTGCGCATGGGCAGTATAGCTCTGGTGCAGGGGAAACTTGTAGGTTCCAAGGATTGGTGAATCTGGTGCCATTAGATACGTTAGCAGGCTATACGTGCAGTGCATCACTGGTGGGTGATTCTAGATGGTGCCCAGGGACGAGATAACTAGTTCTGTAAGAAGAAACAGAGAATTAGGTCAGTCAGATTGTCCGACCTGATGAAGGCCTAGGGCCGAAACGTCCTGGCGGACTTTCTATCTTTGTAAAGCACCATTTCACCTTCTTCAATAAAGAAAAACAGATTAAGAAATACATGAACTAGTTTGAACCTTTTTTTCCTTGGGAAAGTAATAAGTGTGCCGGAGTTCTCCTTTCTCAGTATTGCCTTTATTACTCCAGAGCACCTCCCCAAGGTGACGCTAGGTCTTAACTCTTTTTGCAGAGAGATGATTGGGACTGGCTGCTCACATATCCCCAATCGGGGTGTGGTATGACAGGTAAATTGTAGCTCAGATGTCTCATTCAGGGTCTATGTCTGGAGGTGTGCAGATCTCTAGTGTTAGTTGTCTTTTCTAAGATCTGAACATTAACCCATGTGGTCGAACTTCACTAATGTTTGGACTATTTGCTTTATGTTTTACTTTGTGTCAGAAAAAGCTGTTTTTGATTTTGTTACCTTTTACGACTTATGAAGTGTAAATAAACCAGCTGATGTTATCCGAGGGCAGTCCAATGTTTCACTCGCACCCTAAAGGGGGCTTTACATGCTGCGACATCGCTACTGATATATCGTCAGGGTCACGTCGTTAGTGACACACATCCGGCGCCGGTAGCGACATTGAAGCGTGTGACACGAAGGAGCAACGATCAACGATCGAAAAATCGTGATCATTGACACGTCGCTCATTTCCTTAATATCGCTGCTGCCACAGGTACAATGTTGTTCTTCATTCCTGCGGCATCACACATCGCTATGTGTGACACCGCAGGAACGACGAACATCTCCTTACCTGCCTCCACCGGCAATGCGGAAGGAAGAAGGTGGGTGGGATGTTGCGTCCCGCTCATCTCCGCCCCTCCGCTTCAATTGGCCGACCGCTTAGTGACGCCGCAGTGATGTAACTATGATGCCGAATGCACCTCCCCCTTGAGGGAGGGATTGTTCAGCGGTCACAGCGATGTCGCTGACAAGGTATGTGCATGTGATGCTGCCGTAGCGTTAATGTTCGCTATGGCAGCGAGCACCAAATGTTGCACGTACGACGGGAGCGGGTGCTATCGCGCTCGACATCGCTAGCAATCGATGTCGCAGCATGTAAAGCACCCTTTAGACTTGTATAGGTGCGAGTGAATATAGCTTTCACCAGTGGCGTACCGTCAATAGAGGCAGGCCACACGACTGCTGACCTGAGTGGCTCGGGGGTGGCTGACCGCGGTATCAGCTCCAGCATCGGTCTCCCCCCAAGGATCGCACTTTCAAATGTATCGGCATCGCAGATGCCGATACATTTGAAAGCAATCATGACACAGAGCACAGCGCGCCCTCTCATTATTGTCCAGCTGTGCTCTGACAGTTCAACACAGCGGTATCGTCACTAGTAAGCACCAGCCGCCACCGTGTTAAAGTAGGCAGAGCACAGACATCTGGCAAACTATGAGCAGCAGCAGTGGACCGAGGTGAGTATGCAGGAATAGCGGGTCATCCACCAGAGAGCCCCGGGTCCTCAGTGGGGCCCCTCATGCTTCATATAGGGCTGGTAAACCTCCCTCTGGTTTTGGCTGGCTGGGCTAGGGCCAGGGTCCCCATGCGGATCCACAAGCGGCTGTTCCAGGGCAGCCTGTTTTTTCCATGTCGCCCGGGGCTGCACTGCACCTTCAGATGTTCTTGTGCAGCCCCAGGAGTGTCACAGTTAACAGATGCTGCCCTTTCTGCTAACTGTGACGTCATGGCTGTTCGCCCTGGACTCCTGCTTTCCGCCGGGGGATAAATGGAGCCTGCAAGCCGGACGGGAGACAAGCCGGGGGAGGGTAAGAACTCATCTTGTGTGTCTGTGTGTGTGTGTGTGTGTGTGTATATATATATATATATATATGTGTGTATGTATGCGTGTGTGTATATACATATAATAAATAATGGGGACCCCAAGACTTTTTAAAAATTATTTATTTATAAGTAAATAAATAATTTAACAAAGTTCTTGGGTCCCCCCAATTTTTGATAACTTGTCAAGGTAAAGCAGACAGCTTTGGGTTGGTATCAGTCTGGGAAGATCCATGGTTATTGGAGCTTTTCCAGCTTAAAAATAACAACCTCAGAATTGGCACATCCATTAGTTGAGCCATTTCTGGTGCTTCACCTTTGCACTTCCTGATTGTCCTGGTGCGGTGGAAATCGGGGTAATATTTTGGGGGGTTGATGTCAGATGTGAATTGTCAGCTAACATCAAGCCCAGGTGTTACTAATGGATAGGGGTATATCAGAGAGCCCTATTACTAACCCAGTAAGTGTAAAGTAAAACACACACACACACACACACACACAGAGGAAAAAATAGTTTATTGAATAAAGACTCCCTCATACAATCCCTTGTAAGCCAATTTATAAAAGAAAAAAATATATATAGATTCATTGAATAGTAGTCCCATGAATCCATAATCCAAACTATGGAGCCTCACTCTCAAAGGAAGGATCCACAGAACACTCAATGTCTGCACCAGACCTGGAGATTCTCACGCACGGTGATGTCAGTAATAGACTCCAGAGGTCACTCCCTGTCAGCGCTTGATGTCATATTCTGCAGGACTGCGGGCTGGGAAGGGCCAAATAACCATTGGCCTTCACAGCCTGATAATACCAATTTGCAGCTGTCTGCTTTATCTTGGCTGGTTATAAATAATTAGGGGAACCTACAACGGTTTTTATAATTATTTATTTTTTTATTATTAATCGATTAAAAAAGGCATAAGGTCCCCTTTATTTTTGACAACCAGCCAAGGTAAAGCAAACAGGTCTGCTTTACCTTGATTGGTTATCATAAGTGGGGGGAAGGTCGTCCTTTATTTTTAGTTATTTCATTTTTTTTCTCCCCAGCAGTGTCCTGGGAGTCAGAGATGCACCCACGAGTCTTCCCCATACATGTTTCCAACCTCCCCTGCACTTTATTAGAATTTGTTGGAAAAATAATCGAGTTCCCCATAGACTTCTATTATAATCGTTACTCGAATCGAGCCCTTTTGAGTGCCAGACCCGTTCAATTCGAGTAACAAGCACTCGAGCGCTTTAGTCCTCACTCACCACTAGTAGTTATATCAAGCTTATATTTAAATGTGGGCTATCTTTACATATACCCACTATAACATGCAATCATTGCAATATAAACATGCGCAGATTGTAGCAGATGTGCACCCATAAAACCAGTGTGTAGATCACTAACTAAACGTCATATGGTGAGAACTGTGCTTGAAGTACATTACTATAGCTTGTTCGATATACAGATTCTAGCTAAACTAGTTCTGAAAAGATGAATTATTCATAGCAGATTCACATTAAACATATGCAGCAAACACCCTACAACTACCACGTAGATTAGAGAGTCATATTTAATAAAGATAAACTAGGCATAGGCATAAATATAAAGATATTCATCCCATGACTTACTTCATATGCAGAATCAATTATTCCATTCACCAAAGAGGTTTAGGACATTAAATTTCAACTCACACCACAAAACCTATTTATCAGTTGTTTAAACTTGCCTACCACAACTAGAAAAAGGGTGATTTTAATATACAAGAACAGTGCCAACTCTAGGGCTGTGCCTGACATTGCAATGCAGCCCTAATTAAATTGAGTGAGGTTATACCAAACACAACCCATAAACATAAGTGGGACTACTTTAACGAAAAAAAAAATGACATTTTTTCTAATCTCAAACTACCGCTTTCAATATGACTGGATGACTATAGAAGTAATTAAAGGGAATGGCTGCATGACTCTTGCTATGTATGTTGTGGACGGGGGCCAGACCACAGTTAAGGGGCTGCTCGGGACGCTCGGATCCAGGGCTTTACTTTGGCTCGAGTGGGAACTGGACACGGGGCTTGAGCAGCGGTCCGCCACCCACAAGTGAAAAGGGGGGATATTTACAAGGGAGGTTGTCTGTGACGCCACCCATGGGTTGTGGTGATGGATGGTGACACCGCTGCTGCCTAGATATGGGGGTGTCCAGGGCCGATGAAGCAGGGCAGCAAGGTGGGATCCCCTCCACGGGTAGGGGAGTTGTAGTCCCGGGGCCCGGTGTCTCTGTGCAGGTTATGGCGATGGCTGGGGTTTGCACACCCAAATGGACCGGGGGGTGTTGGGTTACTCACGAGTAAATGAATCACATGAGTCCTTTGGTAAACCAAGGTGCTGGTGGCCGGCCGCCGCGGCCGGTTGTACTCTGGTCCCCCACCCGGGCGGATGGTCACCATCTTCTCCTCTGCACTAGTTGCGGTTGTGTTTTGGACTTCCCGGTATGGAACATGGGAGTCCGCTCCCGGCTTTCTGTGTGCCTGAGGAGCCGTGCCCGCTGACGCTGACCCGTGGGATCTATGGGCCCTGGCGGCTGCCCTATCCCTCTCTGTGGGTGGTTGTCTGCTTTTGGGACTTTGGTTGGGACAGGACCTATAATCCTGCCCTCAATTGGTTGATTAGCTAGGCCGTTGGTTCCGGTCCTGGCTTCAGGGTCAAAGTACTCCCTCTGTGCACAGTTTCCGGTCGGGTCTCCGGTGTAGGTACCAGCGGGCTCCAACCCTGTCCCGGTCCACCTCGGTTCTGCCGAGCCATCTTCCTGTCTCCTGCTGATGGAGACCACCGTCTTCCACCTAGCCAAGGTACCAGGGCTCTGGCACCGTTCAACTTGAACCTTTCCTCCGCTGGAACTACAGCTAGCTCCAGCCCACACTCCTCTCAACTTGAACTACAGACTTCTACTCTCTGTTTTCCCACCCCAGGCTTTCTAGACCCCTAGGTGGGCGTTCTCTAACCGCCTGGTCCCGCCCACTGGTGTGCCTGTCTTGCCCTGAGGGGGGTGACTAGGGTTTCAGGGGTTTCAGGTCGGCTATGTGTGACCTAGGTGAGAGAAGGTGTTATGCAGGGGCCTACTGTGTGACTACCTGGTTTTGCCAGGGCGTCATATTCCCCCTTGGTTTAATACAGACCGTCCGTGGGCTGTCCGACCACCAACATTTATTTAACAAGAACTGGAAAGAGAAAAAGGAACATTTTACAAGTATAATAACAGTGGTACATTTGTTTCTTTCTTCCCTTACGGGAGGCATTTTTCTTAAACGTTACACATTTAAAACCCGGACGGGACGGACTGGGTCCTTCTCACCTCACTCCCACCCAAAACAACTTCCCCCTTGTGTCACTGCTAAGCACAGGTCCAGGACAGATCCAGGTGTTGCCCTTACGGGCCGGGTAAAAAGTTCCTACCCGGCAGTCTTTTTCAAGGGCCCCACGTCCAGGGGACCCCTGACCCGGAGGGTAGTCGCCGGTTTTGGTGGTGACGGGACCTCGACCGACTCCACCGCAGGCCTTTCCTCCATCAGCCTCTCCAGAGACTGCAGCAGAGTGAAAAGGATGGTCGGGGATTATTTACAAGGTCTAATAGTTTTTGGGTTGGTCTGCAAGTTCACGGCCATAGTCCATTTTTAAAACTTTTCAACATACTTTAACGGTTAACAGTCCCAACGGGGACTCACTTTGGGGTAGCCGGGGATTCGCTACCACTGTTGCATGGTGCCGTATGGCTCACTTGGCACCCTGGCCTCATCACCCCTGGACCAGCTGCAATGTTTTCTGGAACTCTGCACCTCTATCAGGAACGGAGGGGGTATTGCGGGTAACACTGCTGCGCCCGGGAGCTGTGCCGGCCATCACTCTCCCACCTCATAGGGGATGGGCTCCGGTTCCGGGCAGGTCAACGAGGCCGAAGTGGTCTGTGTACCTCTCTCCCGACGTGGCGCTGTGCGGGCGGATCGATTCTCATGGGCCCACACCACGGCCACCATCCTTCGGACCTCCGCCTTCCATTCCAGAACCTGCTGCAGCGACTATGATCGCAGCCAGACACAGAATCTCGCCAGCTTCCGCTCCAGACAAGCAGTGGTTTCCATTGGTAAGCGATCCGATTCGTGCTCCTCCGTGGGGATCACTACTCTGCCTTGGGGTGCCACCATTCCTGTGGTCGGCGCAGCCCCACCATCGGGATTAGATGCAGACATTTCTCTCGGTCGGTGTCCAAGGACAAGTAGGGTAGCACAGTCCTGGCGTCTCTGCCCTTTATCTGCATAGGTCATATGCTGCAGACTCTTCGCCTGCCCCCCCCTTTGGTCTTTTGCCAGCACTCCCTCATGCGGCAGGTAAGTTTTTTTTTCTGGCCTCCGGGTCCTCCTTCCGGCCGTGTTCCCAGGGGGCGGAGCTTCAGCTTTGCGCCCTTTCTCAGGGGAGAAGACGCTGGGCTGTAGTTTTTCGTGCCTAAAAATGGCGGCAAAAATGTCGACTTCTGAAAACTTTTCAACGGATCACCGCTGACTGTCCAATTCAAGGCGCCCTTCCACCAAGTAGGTGGACGGGTTAGAATCCTGTTTGTGACGCCAAGTTGTTGCGGGGGGCCATACCGCAGCTAAGGGGCACTTTGCACACTGCGACATCGCAGGTGCGATGTCAATGGGGTCAAATTGAAAGTGACGCACATCCGGCATCGCATGCGACATCGCAGTGTGTAAAGCCTGGATGATACGATTAATGAGCGCAAAAGCGTCGTAATCGTATCATCGCTGCAGCGTCGGCGTAATCCATAATTACGCTGACGCAATGGTCCGATGTTGTTCCTCGCTCCTGCGGCAGCACACATCGCTGTGTGTGAAGCCGCAGGAGCGAGGAACATCTCCTACCGGCGTCACTGCGGCTTCCGTAGGATATGCGGAAGGAAGGAGGTGGGCAGGATGTTTACATCCTGCTCATCTCCGCCCCTCCGCTCCGATTGGCCGCCTGCCGTGTGACGTCGCAGTGACGCCGCGCGACCCGCCCCCTTAACAAGGAGGCGGGTCGCCGGCCACAGGGACGTCGCACGGCAGGTGAGTGTGTGTGTGAAGCTGGCGTAGCGATAACTTTCGCTACGCCAGCTATCACCACATATTGCTGCTGCGACGGGGGCGGGGACTATCGCACTCGGCATCGCAGCATCGGCCTGCGATGTCGTAGTGTGCAAAGTGCCCCTAAGGGGCTGCTTGGGGACACTCGGATCCGGGGCTTTACTGTGGCTTGAGTGGGAACTAGACCCGGAATTCGAGCAGCGGTCCACCACCCACAAGTGAAAAAGGGGGATATTTACAAGGGAGGTTGTCTGCGACACCACCCTTGGGTTGCAGTGATGGATGGTGACATCATTGCTGCCTAGATATGGGGGTGCCCGGGGACGATGAAGCAGGACAGCAAGGTGGGATCCCCTCCACGGGTAGGGGAGTTGTAGTCCCGGGGCCCGGTGTCTCTGTGCAGGTTATGGCGATGGCTGGGGCTTGCGCGCCCGGATGGATTGGGGGGTGTTGGGTTACTCACGAGTAAATGAATCACACGAGTCCTTTGGTAAACCAAGGTGCTGGTGGCCGGCCGGTTGTACTCTGGTTCCCCACCCAGGCTGATAGTCGCCGTCTTCTCCTCTGCACTAGTTGTGGTTGTGTTTTGGACTTCCCGGTATGGAACACGGGAGTCCGCTCGCGGCTTTCTGTGTGCCTGAGGAGCCATGCCCGCTGACGCTGACCCGTGGGATCTATGGGCCCTGGCAGCTTCCCTATCCCTCTCTGTGGGTGGTTGTCTGCTTTTTGGACTTTGGTTGGGACAAGACCTAGCTAGGCCGTTGGTTCCGGTCCTTGCTTCAGGGTCCGAGTACCCCCTCTGTGCACGGTTTTTGGTCGGGTCTCCGGTGTAGGTACCGGCGGGCTCCAACCCTGTCCCGGTCCACTTCGGTTCTGCCGAGCCGTCTTCCTGTCTCTTGCTGATGGGGACCACCATCTGCCACCTAGCCAAGGTACCAGGGCTCCGACCCTGGCACCGTTCAACTTGAACCTTTCCTCCACTGGAGCTACACCTAGCTCTAGCCCACACTCCTCCCAACTTGAACTACAGACTTCTACTCTCTGTTTTCCTACCCCGGGCTGTCTAGACCCCCTAGGTGGGCGTTCCCTAACCACCTGGTCTGACCCACTGGTGTGCCTGTCTTGCCCTGAGGGGGGTGATTAGGGTTTGAGGTCGGCTGTGTGTGACCTAGGTGAAGGAAGGTGTTATGCGGGGGCCTACTGTGTGACTACCTGGTTTTGCCAGGGCGTCACATGTATGTTACGCTCTGAAATATTGAAGCATTTTAGAGAAAAAAAATACATTAAAATCAGTTTGTGACCAAGATATTCAGGTGACTAGTCAAGAAGTACGATCCTGCGGCAGCTTCTGCCCGCCCTCTGCCAATGACTGACAGTTTTCTCCATATACACATATGGGGAGACTTGGAGGAGAATGGGTATTATGCCGCGCTGCCATGTAGAAAGACCAAACCGATGTGGATTCTAAGTGATTTATTAGTCAACACGATTTAGCAAGAACCCTTACTTTCATCAGGACATATCACATAAGCACAACTAGTTAACAGAGGAGATATATATACACATGGATACGCTCTCTTAATTGAAGGGGAAAAAAGGGTGCACATGTGTTGTAGCTGTTCTGTTTTGTCACAAAAGTCAGCTTATGGGATCATCAGTGAGGTCCTGTTGACATAGGCCTCTTTGCCTACGTCAATATCGAGCCCTCGGAGAAAAGACCTGCATTCAAGTGAGCATGATCAGTTTTCCGTTTATTCAGCCAAGGTATAGATTATTTATACCATTTACAGATCAATGTGATATTGCAAAAAAAGGCTTCTAGCTGGAAATTTACAAATTGATCATATGACCTTTAAGTTTGAGCAAAACAAAAATGTAGAGTCATGCATATGAGATAAGAAGAAAATTTAGCAGACAATAATAATCCTTGAGCATATTTCTTATTCTGAAGGCTACACAATAACTATGAACTTACCCCACATATACTATTGGAACAATGAGAAATTTAAAATGAAGAAATATAGAAACTTTTAACCCTTCTATATCAATTTCCCCTTTTGTAAATGGTATAACCTTCACTACAGGGTCAGTAAGGGTCCAAACAGGAGCTGCTGGCTCATGGGCCTAGTACCCATGAGGGGTCTTCCTACCACTTCACTCATCCACCCTCAGTGTGGACACCTACTCCCCGTCAGCAGAGGCCATTTGGGGTCCGTAGTAAACTACAGAGGGTTCAACACTGGAACTCCTAGAACATACATTATTCAGTAGTTTAGGTAATGCATATATCAATGCTTTTACAGCAATATAAAGTAATAGACAGAATAACAATATTTGCATGCAGGTTTGTATAATGCCAGAAACCCAACCTGCTAGGCCCTTAAACCAATTAGCTGGATTCATAAAAGAAAATGTATTTCCCCACCAGGAGTCCTTGTTGGCATCGTGCTTCGGGGTGTATTATCTGCTGCTCGTTTATACAAGGTATGAATTGGAACAGCTGCTACATCTACTTTACTATGAGGAACTATGAAAGTGTCTGGTGTTAGTCTGGCATGTGTGCAAACTCCTCTCATGTCAGGGCTCACCCACTTGTGAGCACGATTCCCACAAACCAAAAACACTCCCTCTGGGAAAATACAAAAGTGAGTTTGACTTTGTACACAATAAAGCAGATTCAGAAGCCCCTTCATGACTTTATGAGCACACCACGTATTGTTCATTTGTTTTCCGGTCATACCCGAGATACAGCTACCCCGCTCCCCCCTAAAAGTCTGTCTAGTAAATTATGATGTACAGTCCTCAATACCCTTCTGATATACTGTCTCATTGTCCTTGGTTAAGGCGGGCTTTGCACGCTGTGACATCGGTAACAATGTGTTACCGATGCTGCAGCGATAGTCCCGCCTCCGTCGCACGTGCAATATCTAGTGAAAGCTGCCGTAGCGATTATTATTGCTACGGCAGTTTCACACGCACATACCTGCCGTGCGACGTCTCTCTGGCCGGCGACACGCCTCCTTCCTAAGGGGGCGGGTTGTGCGGCGTCACAGCGACGTCACACGGCAGGCGGCCAATTGAAGTGGAGGGGCGGAGATGAGCAGGATGTAAACATCCCGCCCACCTCCGTCCTTCTCATTGCAGCCGGCGGCAGGTAAGGTGAAGTTCCTCGCTCCTGCGGCTTCACATACAGCGATGTGCTGCCGCAGGAGCGAGGAACAACATCGCACCTGTCGCTGCACCGGCATTATGGAAATGTCGGAGGCTGCAGCGATGATACGATAACGACGCTTTTGCGCTCGTTCATCGTATCATCTAGGATTTACACACTACGACATCGCAAGAGACGCCGGATGTGCGTCACTTTCGATTTGACCCCACCGACATCGCACCTGCGATGTCGTAGTGTGCAAAGCCGCCCTTAGTCATGTGTATGTATATAGAAACAGTTATTGTCTTTTCCACAATTTCCAACACCATTGTATTGAAGACTGAACCATAATCTATCATGGGGAATGGGGCCCGAATGAGGAATCTTAGTCTTTATTTTGGCAATTATGCCCTTGTCTGGATCGTATTCCATCCACCACGAGTATCCATCAGGATGTGTGATATTTAGCTGGAACCAGGATTTAGAGACCCATCCAACTATAGTCAATGTAGCAGATACATCACGAGGTACATCTTTTCCAAAAAATCTAGATTGAGTCCAGGTTTCATTGTGTATACAGTCTGGTATCAATACCTCCTGTGGTTCCAGAGGTAAGGCTAACTGTTACACGTCGTGGCTCTCTTGTTGCAAGGAATGAGGTGGTCCCCTATTCCTTGTCTGCCACGAGCCCTCCTGCTCGGCACCGCCAAAGGTCTGGGAGACTGTGCAGTCTGCAGGAGTTGCCTCCTCAGAGATTCAGCAGAAGGGTGACACCTAGTGGTTCTCCCCTTGCAAGGAATGGAGCGGTCTCCCATCCCTTGCCTGCCACGAGCTCTCCTGCTCAGCATCACAGAGGCTCTGGGAGGTTGCGCAGTGTGCAAAGAATAGATGCTCAGGGAAGCAGCAAGACTTCCCATGTCTCTGCACATTGTGAAACCGAGGATCCCGCCTTTATGACCCAGAGGCAGGAAGATGAGCATGTGCTCCACGTGACGTCTTCTGATTCGCTCACTGATATCACACGGCCCCATGACGAGGCTGGTGATGTGCTGAATCCTGACTGGCTGGGCCAGGACGTCACGAACCCTGATTGGCTCACGCCCGTCTCGCGCCCGCCCTTGGGTGGAGCTACACCTCCTTAAAAGCTCCCCCTGCCATCATGGCGGTGCGCGACCGTCCTTCTATGTTTGGATGTCTGGCAGCGTGCTGCCACGCCACTGCTCAGGCATTACTGTCTTCTGTGGGCTTTGCCCTTGCTGCTTAGGCAGTACCTCGTTTGCAGGCTGTGTTCCTGCCTTGCTGCTCCGGCAGTATCCCCTTCAACAGGCCGTGTTCCTGTCCCAGGTGAGCTCCTCAAGCCTCCACCGGACTCACCTGGTTATTGAAAGCACACGTGCGTGGGCACCTCTGTGCTACCCTCGTGCCATATTCTCGTGACTTCCACTGGCACACGTGCGTGGGCACCTCTGTGCTTCCCCGTGCAACAGGTACACCGAGCCGTGAGATCCCTGCCATACAACCCTCACGGGTTAGGGCAGATCGGTGTACATAGATCGTCTGTGACATTCCAGACGATCGCTAGCAGCAACCCGCTCACTCTTCACCCACCATAGCGGCGGTCCCTTACACCGCACAGTGGACCTTGACCGGCGGAAGCTGTCCATTTCCCATCTTGGCACGCTTCCCCGGGTCCCCCTCGTAACATTACGGTCGCGCCAAAGCTCTGGCTATGGCGGAAGAGCAGCAGCAGTTGCTGCGTTATGTGCAGCAGTTGGAGTCACGATTGGCAGCAGTGGAGCGGTCTTCCCCCAATAAGGCTGCTCTAGCAACAGTCGCCACCCAGGCGGCTACTCAGGCGGTGGAATTATGCGGAAGGTCGCCTCGCCTTGCGCTCCCAGAGCGCTTCAGCGGGGACAGCTCTGAGTGCCGTGGTTTCATAAACCAGGTTACCACCTACTTGGAGTTGTCCGCGACTGATTATGCTACTGAGAAGGCGAAGGTAGCCTTCGTCCAGTCCCTGCTCACAGGGAAAGCGCTAAAGTGGTCCACGCCGTTGTGGGAGCGCGGAGATCGGGTGGTGAATCACCTTCCAGTTTATCTTGAGGCCATGAGAAAGGTGTTCCTCGGGCCTCAAGTCACCCACGACTCCGCGCTGCGGCTCCTACGCCTTCGGCAAAGGTCCACTTCAGTCGGGGACTTTGCAGTACAATTCAGGACACTCGCCGCAGAGCTGGACTGGCCAGATAAAGTCCTGGTCCCTGTGTTCTGGGAGGGTCTGGCAGGGTTCGTCAAAGACGCGCTGGCCACGCGTGACGTGCCGACCACCTTAGAGGCCTTGATTCGGCTTGCCTCTCGCATAGACATCCGCCACGCGGAGCGGAGGCTCGAGGTCTCTTCGGCACCCACGTCTTCCTGGTCTACAGAGCCTCTGACTTCCCTTCCCCACCAGACCGGTCTCCCAGCCAGCTCTATTGACGATTCTGTGGAGCCCATGGAAATCTCCACAGTGGTCTCCTCTACCACAGGTTCTCGGCCGTCGGTCGATTGCTTTACCTGTGGGCAGAGGGGACATGTAGACACCCGATGTTCGAAACCATCGGAAGAAACACAGTGTCTTGTTCCACCTCCGGTCAGCGTGAGGAGGGTCACTTCCGTTTCCCTAGACCAGGTGCCACCTGATAAGACCCTCATTCCCCCTGACCCACGGAATGATGTGCTGTCATGGGATCGTGCTTCCAAAGGCAGGGGTCACTTCAGGGTCGACAGGACCAGAGACCCTGCGGTCAGGCATTATTGGGGGCCGGAGGTAGCCCAGGATGTACAGGAGAATATGCAAGTCTGAACGTCGTATGCGTATAATAAACCGTTCAGGCAGAGACCTGCGGGTCTTCTTCACTCTGCGCCATCTCTCGCACCTGGGGACCTAGTGTGGCGGTCTTCTAAACATATCTACCTTCCGGTACAGACAGCCGAGTTCGCTCCTAGGTACCTGGGCCCGTTTACAGTTATAGAGCGGGTAACCCCGGCGGTATATCGACTCCAGCTCCCTCCATGCTGGGCTATTTCTAATACTTTTCATGTATCTCTTCTGAAACCCGTACGACCTAAAACCTCGGGGTCTCTGCTGTCCCAGGTTGGCTTCTCGTCCGACGACCCTGAGTTAGCGAAGCTAGTAAGAACGAAAATTGTACAGGGCAAGAGGTACTTCCTCGTGGAGTGGGTCGGTCGTGGCCCGGAGCATAGGTCCTGGGAATTGGAGGAGCATGTCCACGCCCCGGGTTTGGTGGCAGCCTTCGAGCGCAGGCGGGGGGGGCCCTAGACGGGGGGGGGGGTAATGTTACACGTCGTGGCTCTCTTGTTGCAAGGAATGAGGTGGTCCCCCATTCCTTGTCTGCCACGAGCCCTCCTGCTCGGCACCGCCAAAGGTCTGGGAGACTGTGCAGTCTGCAGGAGTTGCCTCCTCAGAGATTCAGCAGAAGGGTGACACCTAGTGGTTCTCCCCTTGCAAGGAATGGAGCGGTCTCCCATCCCTTGCCTGCCACGAGCTCTCCTGCTCAGCATCACAGAGGCTCTGGGAGGTTGCGCAGTGTGCAAAGAATAGATAATCAGGGAAGCAGCAAGACTTCCCATGTCTCTGCACATTGTGAAACCGAGGATCCCGCCTTTATGACCCAGAGGCAGGAAGATGAGCATGTGCTCCACGTGACGTCTTCTGATTCGCTCACTGATATCACATGGCCCCATGACGAGGCTGGTGATGTGCTGAATCCTGACTGGCTGGGCCAGGACGTCACGAACCCTGATTGGCTCACGCCCGTCTCGCGCCCGCCCTTGGGTGGAGCTACACCTCCTTAAAAGCTCCCCCTGCCATCATGGCGGTGCGCGACCGTCCTTCTATGTTTGGATGTCTGGCAGCGTGCTGCCACGCCACTGCTCAGGCATTACTGTCTTCTGTGGGCTTTGCCCTTGCTGCTTAGGCAGTACCTCGTTTGCAGGCTGTGTTCCTGCCTTGCTGCTCCGGCAGTATCCCCTTCAACAGGCCGTGTTCCTGTCCCAGGTGAGCTCCTCAAGCCTCCACTGGACTCACCTGGTTATTGAAAGCACACGTGCGTGGGCACCTCTGTGCTACCCTCGTGCCATATTCTCGTGACTTCCACTGGCACACGTGCGTGGGCACCTCTGTGCTTCCCCGTGCAACAGGTACACCGAGCCGTGAGATCCCTGCCATACAACCCTCACGGGTTAGAGCAGATCGGTGTACATAGATCGTCTGTGACATTCCAGACGATCGCTAGCAGCAACCCGCTCACTCTTCACCCATCATAGCGGCGGTCCCTTACACCGCACAGTGGACCTTGACCGGCGGAAGCTGTCCATTTCCCATCTTGGCACGCTTCCCCGGGTCCCCCTCGTAACAGCTAACTATGGCATAGTTTTTGAAGAAATAGGACTGTGTGTGCAGATCCAACAGTCTTTTGGCTTTTCTCCTTCCATGTCCTCAGTAAAAGAAATATGGTGGCGAATGAGTTTATTATCCCAGTCCGTATTTAAAAGTTCACTCAGTGTCTTTGTTTGGTGCAGCAACCCTGCTACACCTAGCAGGATAATAAGCAAAACTGTCATTCTGCCGGTGGAGTGACCTTTTTACAGTGACTGGCGTGGATCCAGGTGGGCTTTCCCTCAAGTGTCACTGAGGTGGATGTGGTCAGCTGGACTTGGAATGGGCCATCAAAGTGTGGATCTAGGCTGCTTCTCATGTGTCTGCGCACGACCACCCAATCACCTGGATTCAGCTGATGCACATCTGCACTTGCATTGGGATCTGGAATGGATGAAAAGACATGTTTATGCACCATACTAAGTCTTTCCTGTAAGGCCTGGACGTAGGCTGTCATAGTGCCTTGTTGCATCTGTAACACTTGTGGAAAGTACAGACCTGTTTTTGGGGCACTACCAAAAAGGACTTAAAAAGGAGACAAGCCTGTCTTTCTATTTGGAGTGTGTCTGACTGAAAAGAGTGCCAGGGATAAGGACTCTACCCAATTCTTTCCTGTCTCTGCCATGGCCTTTTGAATTTTTTTTTAGTTTAAGTGTCCCGTTTAATCTCTCTACTTTTCCACTGCTCTGCGGATGATAAGGGGTATGGAATGCCTGCTCTATTCCCAGGGCCTGCATAAATTATCTCATTATTTCTCCAGTGAAGTGTGTACCCCTGTCACTTTCTATGGCTTCTGGGATGCCATACCTACAGACTAGTTCCTTCATCAGTTTATCTGCATTTGTTTTAGCATTTGCACATTTTACTGGATAGGCCTCAACCCATCCTGAGAAGAGATCTACACATACCAGGATGTATTCATACACTCTTACCTTGGGTAGTTGTATGTAGTCTATTTGCAGTCGTTGAAACTGGTAGAGCGGTCTGGGTGTTGATTTCTTAGGGACTTTTACTGTTTTACCTGGGTTGTGTTGTGCGCAGATAATGCAGGATTGTACGTGTTTGGAGGCTACGTAACTGAAGCCAGGAGCGATCCAGAAGGCATTCACCTGGTTACATATGTGACTTTTTGAGGCGTGAGTGGGGCCATGTGTTGCTTGTGCCATCATAGGGAGCAGGGACCTTGGTAAACACAACCTATCCTTACTTTCCCATACTCCATTCGAGTTCAGCCTAGCTCCCATTTTCTCCCAGTGTTCCTTCTCTGTTTGGGCAGCCTGATGCTGGAGGGATTTCAGGACATCCAGACTCACTGTGGCTGGGACTTGCTGGCTCCCTGACACTATCCTCTGATCCCTAGGCCTCTTTGCCGCTGCTTTCGCAGCCGTATCCGCCCTTCTATTGCCCGCTACCTCCAGTGAGTCACCTTTTTGTGTGTGCCTTCACCTTAATGATGCCAACCTGGACTGGTAACATTAGTGCCTCCATTAACCATTTTATCAATTCTGCATTTTTAATAGGCTTACCAGCTGACATAAGAAAAGCTCTACTTCTCCAGATACGGCCAAAATCATGACAGATCTCAAATCCATAATTTGCGTCTGAATAAACATTAATTTTCCTACCTGATCCCGCTCTACACACCTCAATGAGCGCTGTTAGCTCCGCCTCCTGCACGGACATGTGCGGTGGGAGTGGTTCAGCTCGGATTACCTCATGTGAGGATACTACTGCATTTCCAGTGTAGAATCTCCCATCCAGGTGGTATCTGGAGCAATCTACAAAAAACTCAAAATCTGCATTAGTAATAGGTGTATCATAGACATGTGTAAACCTGCTGTCTCCTGACTCATCAGCTCTATGCAGTCATGTTCATGCGCCATGTCAAAGTATTCATCCTCACTTGCTACCATTGTCACCAATTCCCCCTTTTCTGAATCTACTGGCAAAAGGGTGACTGGATTCAGAACATTACATCTTTTGAGGGAGACATACTCAGGAATCAGAAGGGCACATTCAAGTCTGAGCAGTCTGGCCATAGACAGGTGTTTCGGTTGGACTTGCACAAGTATAGCATGAATGTCATGCGGGGAGTAAATTGTTAAGGGAAATGTCAATGTGATCTCACAAGCCTTCCCTAGCAGTACTGCAGCAGCCGCTACAGCACGGACACACGTGGGAGACCCTCTGACAACTGAGTCCAATCGCGCTGAGTAGTAAGCTATTGGACTTTTTGTCACCATGTTGCTGTGTGAGGACGGCTGTCGCATGCCCTCCCTGTTCTGTGCAAAACAAGAAAAATGGTTGATCGTAATTTGGAATACCTAGGGCCAGGGTCGATACAATGAGTAGTTTAAGGGAAGAGCTTCCTGAGTGAGGTCAAAGGGGTCAGATGACAGACAATCATAGAGGGGTTGCATCATTTGCGAAGCAGACCTTATCCAAGGCCTGCAGTATGACACTAAGCCCAAAAAGGTGCGCAGTTGCCGGTGGGACCTGGGTAAGGAGAGATTTTGGACTGCTTGTTTTCTCTCCTAAGTCAGGTGTCTTGTACCTTCAGAGATACAGTGACCCAAAAATGTTACCTTTTGCTTACAGTACTGTAATTTTTCACGTGAAACTTTGCAATAGTGATGAGCGAGTATGCTTGTTACTACTCGGTACTCGCACGAGTATCACTGTACTCAGGCTACTCGGCGGGTACCGAGTAATTTCGCGATACTCGTGCTGTACTCGTGGTCTTCATTAGTGATGAGCGAGTATGCTTGTTACTACTCGGTACTCGCACGAGTATCACTGTACTCGGGCTACTCGGCGGGTACCGAGTAATTTCGCGATACTCGTGCTGTACTCGTGGTCTTCATCTTTGCATGTTGGCGCTCTTTTGCAACCAATCATAGGCGCCGAAAAGCAGGAAAGCAGGGAATACGAGATTGTTTAATGAGCGGCCGGCTTTTTCAAAAGAGGAAAAGCCGCCGGAGTTTAGTGAACAGCTGTGCAGCGCCGCGGCAGTGATCGGGGAACGGTAAGTAAGAGAGAGGGGGGAGAATGACCGACAGACTGTGAAAGGGGGACAGACAAGACAGAGAGAGACAGACAGAGCGAGACCGACCGACGGGAGATAGAATGAAAAAAAAAATAACCGACATCGCTAGTAAAAAGCACAAAACGTGCGTTTTGGACATCGGAGTGCCACACAATGTTTTACGTAAAATCTTTCATGTATTAATCTCAAAAAGTAACATACACCAGCTCTATCTCACTATTGGGTATGTGCCCTTAACATTTCCGCCATGAAAATTCATTTTGGTGTCATTTTGGAAGGTTTTCTGGTGAGTCCGTAAAAATGGCGTAAAACTCGGACAAAATTGTTCACAGCTGTGACTTTTGAGTGATAAATGTTTCAAGGGGTCTTCCCCATGCTGTTGCCATGTCATTTGAGCACTCTTCTGAGACTTTTGTGACATTTTTAGGGTTTCTACATGCTGCCTGGGGTCATTTCATAAAAATACTCGGGTCTCCCATAGGATAACATTGGGCTCGGTGCTCGGGCCGAGTACACTAGTATCTTGGGATGCTCGGCCCGAGCCTCGAGCACCCGAGCTTTTTAGTACTCGCTCATCACTACTTTGCAACCATTCTGTGCCAGAAAACACAGCAAAGAAATTGTGGCTTCCTTGCAGGAAAAAGTGTATGGCGATTATGAATAACAATGCACATCCATTATATGAGCTATTCATGAGACAGAAGAGCAGCTTCAGTAACCGGCTAATCCTTCTGAGGTGTAAGAAGGAAAAATATAGGAAATCATTTGTGCCAACTGCTATGGGAATGTACAACAATAACATTAGTGTTACATCATCAAGGTGAATGTCTACTTTATTTTTCCTACTTTCAGTTCACCCACTGTGTATGTCCTAATCTAATGTATAATGTTCTTCTGTCACCTCTACTGTCTTGTCAATTATGTAATTCATGTTATGATTTAAGTTGTGCTGCTGTGATACCATAATTTCCCACGGGATCAATAAAGTGTATCGTATCGTATCGTAGGATGTCTGGCCTGGACAGCAGAGCAAAAGGTCATCCACGTACTGCAATAGCGTAACCTGTGGATGAGGTGGTTGCCACTGTTCCAAAATTCCTGCCATAGCTGTAGAATAAATGGTAGGTGAATTCATTCCTCCTTGCAGGAGGACTGTCCACATGTACTGATTCCCTTCATGTGTGAAGGCAAAAAGATATTGACAGTCAGGGTGTAGAGGCACAGAGAAAAATGCATTTGCCAAATCAATTACTGTAAACATTTGGAGGTCCCTGGGATTTGTGACAGTAAAGCTCGTATGTGGGTTTGGAACAATAGATGTTACACTCTCAGTGACAGCATTGACAGCTCTCAAATCATGCACCATTCTGTACGTGTCAGGGGAACCTTTGGGCCCTTTTTTTCTTCATTTGATACAAGGGAGTGTTACAGGGGAGGACCTTTGTACTAGAGCCCCTGCTTGCACATTTTCTCTTATATCTCTGGTCAGGGCCATTGATTTGGCTGGGCTTAAGGGATACTGTTTTGTCAAGGGAATTTCAGACACCAATCCCTCCAGTCCCTTCGTGGTCACCAGTTTCCTAGGCCAGAGGCAAAGGAGGAGGGAAGGGAGGAGGAGAGTCAGTTTGCTCCCTCTCCTATTTGGGTTTTTTGCAATGTCTGGAGTAATGTCCATTCTGTCCACAATTCCAGCACTGTACGGTCACTAGGTCACCTGGTGCTCCCCTTCTCTGCTTCCACTGTTTTTCTTGTGCTCTAGCATACATAACTTGTCACTTGCAGTTTGTCAGTTCAACCCCCTTAGCTACTTGTAGAAGGTCTGTTGGGTCCATGTTTCTCCACTCAGGTCTGGCTGTCTGTACTACCTTTTGTAAAACCTTATTCATACCGTTAACGAATATACTCATAAGTATTTTGTCATCAAGGGAGTTTCTGACTTTGTACCCCATGTCTGCCCACTTCAGCTGTAACCTCCAAAAGTACTTCTCTATACTCTCCCCTTCCTGCTGTATTACGTCAGTCAGGGAAAGAGGGAAAGGTTGGTCTTCAGGGTCAGATAACTGTTTCAACATCTCTAGCTGGTCAGAGGGGTTCCAGGGATGATATTGCTGTGTCTGTCTGATTCTAGTGACCCTCCTTGGTCGGGATGTATTTGATTTTTTGGTACTGGTCCCAGGGCATTCTTTTCTTCTTTCTTCACCGTCAGAGAAACGTCCAACCTCCTCCCCAAAACTCAATTTCTTCACTACCTCTGTCTCAGAGTCAGCGTCCTCTGTCATCACATGTGATCTGGTTCGAACAGGATTTAGTGCAATCTGCTTAGGGCGAGTAACGTTACACGTAGCACTAGTACCTCTACTACAGTCTGGGTTTTCTGACTACAATGTTTACAAGTCCATTCATCTGGTCTGGGTTTCTGATTATGTGAAGGTGGGGCGGTAGCAGTTACAGTTTTTGCTTTTGGTGCATTAAAACATTTATAATACACTTTACATAACAATAATATAACAATACATCCCACCGTTATTTCTTTACATCCACAATGCTGCACCTCTTCAGCCACACGACACCATTTATTTACTTGTTGCTCTACTCTCTTGTCTTTTCTGAATCTGTCCCATTTCTCAACATCCAAACACCCCCACTCTGGCATGTCTGCCTTCCTGAGTATCGGTCTGACATTTCTCACTGCTGCCTTGCCTTTCCTTTCTTGCACTATCTGGCTGTTTTGGTTCCCGCTGGAGCCCCACACTGCACACTGAACAAGTTGCCCATGGCTTCAACTTATTCCCACACAGCCCACCTTTCTGCAAATGCCCTCTCAGTGTCCCTGGACCTTGTCAAAACAGGCCACACTCCTCCGGCAAGTCAGAATGGGCTCTCAAGTTGTAGCTGGAAGGCTTAGTCAGCACTCTCACCTGCTACACTTGCAGGGTGTATTGGGAAGGGTTAAAAAAATACCTCTGTCACCCAATAGACCAGATGACTAAAGCAGGAAGGACCAGGTGTGATAGTCCTCTCACCTACTAGACCACCTCCATGTAAGTGGGAAGACCACACTGCTCTCTAACCCACTTAGACCTGATGTGCAGTTGGGTACCCCATGCTGGTCCTTTACAAAGTATTCCAGCAACGAACGTAAACTAGAGTTAAACCAAACCAATCCTCAGAGCTGACTTCTTACAGAGGGCAGGAGACAGAAAATCGTGCAGCGCCTCACTTTCCCCCTCCCAACAGAATAGCGACAGCACACACAGTTTGATAAGCAAGAGTCTTATCTCAAAAGAATTATTCGTCCAGACTCCACCTTCCAAAACATCCAACTTTCCTAATACCCACTGGTATACACAATCCTAGCAGAAAATTGAGACTACTTATATACCCTTACAGCACTAATATTCTACTAAAAGGAAAAAAAAAATACTTTGCTATAAAACATTCGTCTCCATTGTGAAGGGAAGAAACATACGATATCTCACTATGAGGACAGATCACAGGACCACTTGTCCACTCATTCATTGATTCCAGAAACTTATGTAACAATACACCTTCCAAGGATCAGTGAACCTCACATGTAAATAAAATTATCTAAACCACTCTTGACACTAATGGAAAAAAATACATATGTCAGGTATCCACTCAAATACTCTATATGGCTATGCCCTGTGACATTTCACAACCAGAACATTTTTCCACAGTCCACAGTATGGCCTATAACCATTATTTTATACATACATATTATTTTACCAAGTCCCTTATCTCAATTACTTGACACTTTTATGTTATTCAGATACTTCTTATCAATATACAACAACCTATTGCCTGCCTACTTTATCTTGGCATTAGTGTGAAACCACTTAAGAACACATATCCCTAGACCAGTGTATTGCCCATTAAAGATGCAAAGATGGCCAAAGCAAAACACAAAACACAGCAACACAGCAAATGTAATTATACAGAGACTGTCCCAATTCTGTGCAATGCAATCTATGCAGTCAGTTAATGGACAGACAATAGATTATCTTATTACTCTATTTTTCAACTCTCATTCAGACATGCATGAGAAATAAAGAAAAAAAAAAACCAAAAAAACAATACTCACTGGTGATGCCAGAGTTCTTGAACCATGTGTACAGCCTTACCCAGAATATTCCGGAAGTCATAGAGAGTAAAATAAAGTGTAAGAATAAAGCTTCTCACCTTGCTGCAGCTGAAATTTCACTGTCTCAAGAGTTCCCAAAACTTCTTCCGAATAAATTGGTTGGCCACGGCTCCACATTGGGCACCAGAAACTGTTGTAGCTGTTCTGTTTTGTCACAAAAGTCAGCTTATGGGATCACCAGTGAGATCCTGTTGACATAGGCCTCTTTGCCAATATCGAGCGCTCGGAGAAAAGACCTGCATTCAAGTGAGCATGATCAGTTTTCCGTTTATTCAGCCAAAGTATAGATTATTTATTCCATTTACAGATCAATGTGATATTGCAAAAAAGGCTTCTAGCTGGAAATTTACAAGTTGATCATATGACCTTTAAGTTTGAGCAAAACAAAAATGTAGAGTCATGCATATGAGTTAAGAAGAACATTTAGCAGTCAATAATAATCCTTGAGCATATTTCTTATTCTGAAGGCTACACAATAACTATAAACTTACCCCACATATACCAATGGAACAATGAGATATTTAAAATAAAGAAATATAGAAACTATTAACCCTTCTATATCAACATGTAACTGACAGAATCTTGTGACCTTTTTGAATTCAAATGTTCACCTTCCACAATATTATCTTTAATCAGAACATCAAAAGTACCATATTAAAATAATTATTAAAATAGTATGCTTAAACAAAATAAAGGAAGGAGAAATTAAGTAGGAATTAAAAAGACTGTCTCAATATATTGTGCCTGAGGGGAATCACGAACCTGGTTGTAAGGAGCAAAAAATTTTGAATGGTATATAGGGGAGACTGACTACACATAGGATTAGCAGACCAGTTAAATGCACACCCTTTTTCCTCCATCAATTAAGGGAGCAAATCGATGTATATATAGTCATATGAAAAAGTTTGGGCACCCCTATTAATGTTAACCTTTTTTCTTTATAACAATTTGGGTTTTTGCAACAGCTATTTCAGTTTCATATATCTAATAACTGATGGACTCAGTAATATTTCCGGATTGAAATGAGGTTTATTGTACTAACAGAAAATGTGCAATCCGCATTTAAACAAAATTTGACGGGGGAAAAAGTATGTGCACCTCAACATAAAAGTGACATTAATATTTTGTAGATCTTCCTTTTGCAAAAAATAATAGCCTCTAGTCGCTTCCTGTAGCTTTTAATGAGTTCCTGGATCCTGGATGAAGGTATATTTTACCATTCCTGTTTACAAAACAATTCCAGTTCAGTTATGTTTGATGGTCGCTGGGCATGGACAGCACGCTTCAAATCATCCCACAGATTTTCAATGATATTCAGGTCTAGAGACTGGGACGGCCATTCCAGAACATTGTAATTATTCCTCTGCATGAATGCCTGAGTAGATTTGGAGAGGTGTTTTGGATCATTGTCTTGCTGAAATATCCATCCCCTGCGTAACTTCAACTTCATCACTAATTCTTGCACATTATTGTCAAGAATCTGCTGATACTGAGTTGAATCCATGTGACCCTCAACTTTAACAAGATTCCCGGTGCCGCCATTGGCCACACAGCCCCAAAGCATGCACCAAATTTTACTGTGGGTAGCAAGTGCTTTTCTTGGAATGCCGCATTTTTTTGCCTCCATGCATAACGCCTTTTTGTATGACCAAACAACTCAATCTTTGTTTCATCAGTCCACCGGACCTTCTTCCAAAATGTAACTGGCTTGTCCAAATGTGCTTTTGCATTCCTCAGGTGACTCTGTTTGTGGCGTGCTTGCAGAAACGGCTTCTTTCGCATCACTCTACCATACAGCTTCTCCTTGTGCAACGTGCGCTGTATTGTTGACTGATGCACATTGACTCGATCTGCAGCAAGATGCTGCTGGAGGTCTTTGGAGGTGGTCTGTGGATTGTCCTTGACTGTTCTCACCATTCTACTCCACTGCCTTTCTGATATTTTTCTTGGCCTGCCACTTCTGGGCTTAACAAGAACTGTACCTGTGTTCTTCCATTTCCTTACTATGTTCCTCACAGTGGAAACTGACAGTTTAAATCTCTGAGACAATTTTTTGTATCCTTCCCCTGAACAACTATGTTGAATAATCTTTGTTTTCAGATAATTTGAGAGTTGTTTTGAGGAGCCCATGATGCCACTCTTCATAGGAGATTCAAATAGGAGAACAACCTGCAAGTGGCCACCTTAAATACCTTTTCTCATGATTGGATACACCTGCCTATGAAGTTCAAAGCTCAATGAGGTTACAAAATCAATTTAGTGCCTTAGTAAGTCAGTAAAAAGTAGTTAGGAGTATTCAAATCAAGAAATTGATAAGGGTGCCCATACTTTGTACCGGTCAAATTTTGTTTAAATGCGGAATGCACATTTTCTGTTAGTACAATAAACCTCATTTCAATCCAGAAATATTACTCAGTCCATCAGTTATTAGATATATGAAACTGAAAAAGCTGTTGCAAAACCCCAAATTGTTATAAAGAAAAAAGGTTAACATTAATAGGGGTGCCCAAACTTTTTCATATGATTGTACATATATCCGCTCTGTGAACTAACTATGTGTTTATGTGATTTTGTCCTGATGAAGGCAAGGGTTCTTGCTGAAATGTGTTGATTAATAAAATCCCTTGGAATCCACATCGGTTTGGTCTCTCTACACGACAGCGCGGTGTAGTTCAAATTCTCCTTCTAGTCTCTTCATTTTCCCAGGGGTGCTGCAGCAGCGGCTATATCTCATGCCTTCATAGTTGGTTGTGGCTACACACAACTACCACACGTGAGCCGGTATCTTCTCTAGAGATGAGCGAACCGGTTGCGGTTCGGCTCGAGTTCGGTTCGCCGAACGGGCGTCTCGTTCGAGTCCGGTTCGGCGAACGTTCGACGAACCGAACTCGAACCACATAGGAAACAATAGGAGGCAATCACAAACACATAAAAACACATTATAAATATACACATACAGTTAATAAACATTGCCATAACACTTACCGGTCCCCGCGATCCCTCCTGCACTCTGTCTCCTGCCGCTATTCCATCCGATGATCGCTGAATCCTCCCAGTAACCAGTACTGCCAGCAGTGATGCAGGACCTATCGTGACGTGAAAAATAGCCATGTGACCAGTCACGTGCCTGTTATCTCATTAGCTACAGACTGGTCACATGACTATGACGCGTCATGTAGGACCTGTCATTGCATCTCTCTGTTACACGGTGCACGTTTGTGTATCGCCGTGTACCGGCGACATGCTCTAGCTCAACTCCCCGCTCTGCTTCCCTGTTCCCTTAAGGTACCGTCACACTAAGCGACGCTCCAGCGATCCCACCAGCAACCTGACCTGGCAGGGATCGCTGGAGCGTCGCAGCACGGGTTGCTGGTGAGCTGTCACACAGGCAGATCTCACCAGCAACCAGTGACTAGCCCCCAGCCAGCAGCACACGTGGAAGCGATGCTACGCTTGGTAACTAAGGTAAATATCGGGTAACCAACCCGATATTTACCTTGGTTACCAGCGCACACCGCTTAGCGCTGGCTCCCTGCACTCCTAGTTACAGTACACAGCGGGTTAATTTAACCCGATGTGTAGTCTGGCTATGTGTGAAGGGGGCTGGCACTGGTAGCGTGAGAGTGGCGGACGCTGGTAACTACGGTAAACATCGGGTAACCAAGGAAAGGGCTTCTGGGTTACCCGATGTTTACCGTAGTTACCAGTGTCCGCAGAAGCCGGCTCCTGACCGGCTGACACAGCCAGTCAATCACGGAGATCACCATTGCCATAACAACGCGCTTGGTAGCGGTGACGGGGACGTCCCGCTACCAGCATGCAGCGGCACCAGAATCACGTGATCGGAGCAGCGTTGCTCTGGCAACCCTTGCAACCGCTTACAGCCGGGAGCCTGTGGTCACTCTCACAGAGTGATTTCTGCACGGAGCACAGCGTCTTCCCCCATGCAGCTGTGCTGTCTGATGGAGCAGAGGTGCATGTGTTGAAGGGGAAAGAAGACAGAAGAGCAGGATCGTGGAGGGGTGACAGGGGGTAATAAAGATGGAGTCTCTAATGTGTCTGTGTATTTATTTCTATTAAAGTATTTTTTCTCTGTGTGGTGTTTTTTAAACCCTTTATTGGAGATTCTTAATAGCCAGGTCAAACGTGCCTGACATTAAGAATCTCTGGCTTAATACTGGCTAGTAAAACAAAGCCAGTATTAACTCATGATTACCCAACAAGCCACCCGGCTCCAGGGCTGTTGGAAGAGTTGGATACAGCGCCAAATGATGGCGCTTCTATGAGAGCGCCATTTTCTGGGGCGGCTGCGGACTGCAATTCGCAGCAGAGGGGCCCAGAAACCTCGGGCTAAACTGTGCTGTGGATTCCAATCCCCAGCTGCCTAGTTGTACCCGGCTGGACACAAAAATGGGGCGAAGCCTACGTCGTTTTTTTTTGTATTTTTTTAATTATTTCATAAAATTCATGAATTAATTAAAAAAAGGGCTTCCCTATATTTTTAGTTCCCAGCCGGGTACAAATAGGCAGCTGGGGGTTGGGGGCAGCCCGTACCTGCCTGCTGTACCTGGCTAGCATACAAAAATATGGCAAAGCGCACGTCATTTTTTTTGGAGTTTTTTTGCAAAAAAAATAAAAAATGCTTCCCTGGATTTTCCATTGCCAGTGAAGGTAACACCAAGCAGTGGGGGTTAGCAGCCAGTAGCTGCTTGGATTACCCTTAGCTAGCAATACAAAAAATGCAGCCCATATATATTTTTTTAAATTATTTATTTAAATAACTAAAAACAAAAAGGGCTTCCCTGTATTTTGATTGCCTGACATGACAGTGCTGTAAAAATAAATCTTTAAAAAAAATGACGTAGCGCTCCGCGGTATTTTTGATTCTCAGTGCAGATAAAGCAGACAGCTACGGGTTGCCACCCCCATCTGCCTGGCGTTACCTTGGCTGGCAATCAAAATACAGGGAAGCCCATTAATTTTTTTTATTTAAAAAATAGTTAAAAAAAAAAATGATGTTGGGTCCCCCCATTTTTGATAGCCAGCTAGGGTAAAGCAGACGGCTGTAGCCTGAAAACCACAGCTGGCAGCTTTACCGTGGTTGGGGATCCAATGTGGAGGTCACCAGAGGCTCTTTTTTTATAATTATTTTATAAATAATAATAATTACAAAAAAAAAGTAGGGTCCCCCCAAATTGGATCACCAGCCAAGGTAAAGCGGACAGCTGTGGTCTGGTATTCTCAGGGTGGAAAGGTCCATAGTTATTGGGCCTTCACAGCCTAAAAATAGCAGGCTGCAGGCGCCCCAGAAGTGGCGCATGCACTAGATGCGCCACTCCTGGCGCTTCACCCCAGCTCATCCCGTGCCCTGATGCAGTGGCAAACGGGGTAATAAATGGTGTTGATACTAGCTGTAAAGTCACCTGACATCAAGCCCAGCAGTTTGTGATGTTATGGCGTCTATCAGATACCCGACATCATAAACTGTCAGTACTAACAAAAAAATCGACAAAAAATATGTATTTGAAAGAAAACTCCCCAAAACATTCCCTCTTTCACAAATTTATTGTAAGGAAAAAACGGGAACGTATCCCCCATTTTCTAGGAGTGCAGACCCTCCATGTGAGGAGTGTGGGTGCAATGAATCTGCACCCACTCTCCCCCGGTCCACAGCAGCAGAGTCCATGTCGTAACGGTTGCTACCAAAGCTGCAATGCCCTGCTCATGAGGTAAGGGCATGCCTAATCAGGAGAACTATTCTACATTTCCAAATATTGGTATTTGCTGATATTATTGCTATTCCACCTACTATATATTGGGGATAGGATCTTGGAGATGGAATACCCCTTTAAGGTCAGTTATCCAGCTGAATGAATACTAAACAACAGAGCTCGCTATTTAGATGTGTTTTCTTGTGGCGTATAACGGACTCTCATGTTTGGTAGTCATTTAGCAGGGCAACTATAAAATCAAATGCCTCCATTTGGAAATGTAGTATATAGCTCTCCTGATCAACTATGTTCCTTACCTCATGAGCAGGGCATTGCAGTAATAATAATAATTTATTCATTTATTTAGCGCTATTAATTCCATAGCGCTTTGCATACATTGCGAACACTGTCCCCATTGGGGCTCACAGTCTAAATTCCCTATCTGTATGTCTTTGGAGTGTGGGAGGAAACCCACACAAACACAGGGAGAACATACAAACTCCTTGCAGATGGTGTCCTTGGTGGGAATTCAACCCAGGACTTCAGTGCTGCAAGACTGCAGTGCTAACCACTAAGCCACTACAAGAGTGCAGTGCTAACCACTAAGCCACCGTGACGCCCATTTAGCTTACAGATGCATAACCACCACTCACTGTGTCTGAACACAGGAACTTGAGCTGACAGCCGCTCTGTGCATGCGGCAGCGTCTATTGTGAAGGAGAGGGCCGCGGGGGATCAACGCTGCACAGGTACCATGGGACACCAGGGAACACCGGTGGGGTTATAGGGGGTGACCTGGCAGGGCCTGGTGAGGAGTTTTCTGTCGCATGTGTCATGGCACATGCGACAGAAATCAGAGGAGTAGGGTGAATGCGGGCGGCGCGCTGCTGTGCGCGAGGCCATCTTGGATTTCTGGGAGGGCATCAGGGGGGTCACTTTGGCGACACCGGAAGACCGGAGGGGACCGGGTAGGAGATTTATCATGTTTGTTCATGCCAGATGGGAGATAAATAATTTTTTACCGACACTGTCATTTACTGTAACGTGATCATCGGTGTACGGTGTATACCTGTGATCACATGAGTGAGGACCGGAAAAACCGTCCTGAATCAGGATCTCCAGGGTCTCAGCTACGCCTAAAACCCCGGAGATTTTCTGATGCTGGGGGGGCGCTATTCACTTATTTCTGCCTGCTGTTTATAAACGGCAGATCAGAATAAGGCTACATTAACACTACCGATCCATTTTTGCAGTCTGAAAAAAACAGTCCGTTTTTTTTCACGGGTGCATCCGTGTGGCATCCGTTTCCATTCCGTAGACGGTCCGTATGTCATCTGTTTGTCATCCGTGTGCCTTCCGTTTTTTTGTGTACTGCAAAAAAACTGAAGGAGGGAAAATACATAAATTTACCCAGGATCCATAGCTTCAACCTACATGAGGCGGTCACATGTTCACTCCAGTGCCATTTTCTACTGCTTTTCACAGCGTAGAGCGCTCTGGTGATTTTCCTGTGCTTGTACACTTCATATCAGTCTTTTCTGTCATTATAATGGCAGAAAGACACATAATTTCCCACTCTCCTGCATTTTGTAATTTTGCACCCTTTGGTGCCTTTCATGTGGCACTAAGGGGTGCTTAGCTTTGTATTTAGCCAAAAAAATGAAAAAAAAAATGACGTAGGGTTCCCCCTATTTTTGTAGCCAGCTAGGGTAAAGCAGACGGCTGCAGCCTGCAGACCACAGCTGGCATCTTCACCTTGGCTGGTAATCCAAAACTGAGGCACCCCACACTGTTATTTTAAATTAAATAAATAATTAAAAAAAAAAAAAAACACGTAGGGGTCCCCCCAAAATTGGATCACCAGCCAAGGTAAAGCAGACAGCTGGGGTCTGATATTCTCAGACTAGGGAGGTCCATGGTTATTGGACTCTCCCCAGCCTAAAAATAGCAGGCCGCAGCCGCCCCAGAAGTGGCGCATCCATTAGATGCGCCAATCCTGGTGCTTCGCCCCAGCTCATCCCGTGCCCTGGTGCGGTGGCAAACGGGGTAATATATGGGGTTAATACCAGATGTGTAATGTCACCTGGCACCAAGCCCTGGGGTTGGTGAGGTCAGGCGTCTATCAGATACCCGACATCACCAACCCAGTCAGTTATAAAAAAAAATAGACAACAAACACATTTTTATTTGAAAAAACACTCCCCAATACATTCCCTCTTTAAATAATTTATTAGAAAGAAAAACAAATCCAGGTCTGGTGTAATCAAAGGGGTTGCCATGGCGATCCACACTGTCCCAGTCAATGAAGAGCAGGATGTTCCCCATTGGCTGGGAGAGCAGTGCAGTGACCTGAGCTAACATCAATGGGTCAGCCCAGGTCACTGCAGGGGATGACAAGTGCTGCTGTCAGCGAGGTACATTACCTGCGCTGATCTCCTGCACACTGACTTCAATCATCTTCACAGCCAAGTATCACGAGCGGCCCGTGACGTCACCGCTAGTCAGTCTCGGGTCGGAAGCGAGAGAAGGTGATGTGACAAGCGGCGGCCATGGAGGACAGTGACAGCGCTGAGGTCGGGACTTCATCACCGCAGGTAAGCCGAGCGGGACCATGTGTGCAGAGTGCCAGGTGGGCGGAGCCTAGCGGGTAATGTGTGCAGAGTGCCAGGTGGGCGGAGCCTAGCGGGGTAATGTGTGCAGAGTGCCAGGTGGGTGGAGCCAAGCAGTGCCATGTGTGCAGAGTGTCAGGTGGGCGGAGCCTAGCGGGGTAATGTGTACAGAGTGCCAGGTGGGCGGAGCCTAGCGGGACCATGTGTGCAGTGTCAGGTGGGCGGAGCCTAGCGGGACCATGTGTGCAGAGTGTCAGGTGGGAGGAGCCTAGCGGGACCATGTGTGCAGAGTGTCAGGTGGGCGGAGCCTAGCGGGGTAATGTGTGCAGAGTGCCAGGTGGGCGGAGCCTAGCGGGACCATGTGTGCAGTGTCAGGTGGGCGGAGCCTAGCGGGACCATGTGTGCAGAGTGTCAGGTGGGAGGAGCCTAGCGGGACCATGTGTGCAGAGTGTCAGGTGGGCGGAGCCTAGCGGGGTAATGTGTGCAGAGTGCCAGGTGGGCGGAGACTAGCGGGGTAATGTGTGCAGAGTGTCAGATGGGCGGAGCCTAGCGGGACCATGTGTGCAGAGTGTCAGGTGGGCGGAGCCTAGCGGGACCATGTGTGCAGAGTGTCAGGTGGGCGGAGCCTAGCGGGACCATGTGTGCAGAGTGTCAGGTGGGCGCAGCCTAGCGGGACAATGTGTGAAGAGTGCCAGGTGGGCGGAGCCTAGCAGGGTAATGTGTGCAAAGTGCCAGGTGGGCGGAGCCTAGCAGTGCCATGTGTGCAGAGTGTCAGGTGGGCGGAGCCTAGCGGGACCATGTGTGCAGAGTGTCAGGTGGGCGGAGCCTAGCGGGACCATGTGTGCAGAGTGTCAGGTGGGCGGAGCCTAGCGGGACCATGTGTGCAGTGTGCCAGGTGGGCGGAGCCTAGCAGGGTAATGTGTGCAGAGTGCCAGGTGGGCGGAGCCTAGCAGTGCCATGTGTGCAGAGTTCCAGGTGGGCGGAGCCTAGCTGGGTAATGTGTGCCGAGTGTCAGGTGGGCGGAGCCTAGCGGGACCATGTGTGCAGACTGTCAGGTGGGCGGAGCCTAGCGGGACCATGTGTGCAGAGTGTCAGGTGGGCGGAGTCTAGCGGGACCATGTGTGCAGAGTGTCAGGTGGGCGGAGCCTAGCGGGACCATGTTTGCAGAGTGTCAGGTGGGCGGAGCATAGCGGGACCATGTGTGCAGAGTGTCAGGTGGGCAGAGCCTAGCGGGACCATGCATGCAGAGTGCAAGGTGGGCGGAGCCTAGCGGGGTAATGAGTGCAGAGTACAGGTGGGCGGAGCCTAGCAGTGCCATGTGTGCAGAGTGCCAGGTGGGCGGAGCCTAGCGGGACCATGTGTGCAAAGTGCCAGGTGGGCGGAGCCTAGCGGGGTAATATGTGCAGAGTGACAGGTGGGCGGAGCCTAGCGGGACCATGTGTGCAGAGTGTCAGGTGGGCGAAGCCTAGCGGGACCATGTGTGTAGAGTGTCAGGTGGGCGGAGCCTAGTGGGACCATGTGTGCAGAGTGCCAGGTGGGCGGAGCCTAGCGTGGTAATGTGTGCAGACTGCCAGGTGGGCGGAGCCTAGCAGTGCCATGTGTGCAGAGTGTCAGGTGGGTGGAGCCTAGCGGGGTAATGTGTGCAGAGTGCCAGGTGGGCGGAGCCTAGCAGCACCATGTGTGCAGAGTGCCAGGTGGGCAGAGCCTAGCGGGACCATGTGTGCAGAGTGTCAGGTGGGCGGAGCCTAGCGGGACCATGTGTGCAGAGTACCAGGTGGGCGGAGCCATGTGTGCTGGCGGCGGAGTGCGAAGTGGGTGGAGCCTACCGGGGTCATGTGGCGCTGAGGACGTCAGTGTCGTGGACTGTATGGCTGGGGACAGGTTAGTGTGAGTGTGTGTGTGTGTGTGTGTATGTATGTGTACATGCCGCGTGCAGGAGGGGGCGGAGCGAGCTGAGCGGGGAAGTGTCGGCTTCCTGCACACGTAACTAGGATAAATATCGGGTTACTAACCAAAGTGCTTTGCTTGGATACCCGATGTTTATCTTGGTTACCAGCTTGTGGCAGGCTGCCAGCAATGGCTCCTGCACACTGTAGCTGTAAAAAGCCCTGCTTTTTGCTGCTAGAACCGTTCTCGAACCTAACTAGAACTATCGAACTTTAGCAAAAAGCTCGAGTTCTAGTTCGATCTAGAACACCCCCCAAAATCACTCGAACCGCGAACCGCGCTCAACTCTAATCTTCTCTCCTATCTCACCTTTTTCACAGGTAAGACCCTAATTTTTGCTCCTGTTCTTTTTCCAGATTACCTTTTCACTTTATCTTGGATTTTTATACACATATGGAGAGAGAGACTTTTCACTTATGGGGAGCAGGCAGAAAGGAGCTACAGATGCACTGCTTGATGTATACGTGAATACTTTAGAGGAATTTATATTTTGCCCATAGTATGTCCATGGGACAAATAAATTAGTTTATTATACTGCATGTAGCATAACATAGCAGGAGTAAGGATGGTCAGGTCTCCGGAATGACCAGGAAGAGTTTTTAGCGGTCTAGCATTCATGATAGCTGAAACTTCGGCCAGAAATGTAGTCAAACTTTCATGTGTAAGTCTGGTGTTTGCTTGTAAGAAGATGGAGTCTAGTATTTTGCGTGCTACCCCTATCATTCTTTCCTAAGCTTCTCCCATGTGTGAGGCATGTGGTGGATTGAAAGTCCAGGTGCACCTTGCTCACATAGGTACCTTTCTACATTATCCATATCCAGGTTAGAAGGGATTTGGAGTTCTCTTGCCGCTCCAACAAAATTTGTGGCTGTATCAGAACGAATATGCTTCACAAGGCCTCTAATCATGATGAAGCGTCGAAGAGCATTTATGAAGCTTGAAGTGTCCATAGATTCAATTACTTCGATATGGACAGCTCTGATGGATAGATAAGTGAATAGAACTGCCCAGCACTTTGCTTCAGCATTGATCTTCCTAGTGTGTCGTGTGGCCACACACCAAATGCCGAACATGTCTAGCCCGACATGGGTGAAGGGAGGTTCAGTACTAAGTCTGTCAGGTGACAGATTGGCCATCTTCTGATTTTGGAACATGCCACGAAGTTTGCGACACGTAATACAGTTGAAGATGAGTTTGCTCACATTTCTCTTCACTCCGACTATGCATAGTCTGGCTGCCCATAGATTCCCTTCAGTGAATAGATGACCTTGATGTTTCACTAAGGCATGATGATGCTGAATGAGCAGGCTCGTGACATGATGGAGTCCAGGGACTATTACTGAGTGTTTCTCTGAAACCTCTACATCGGCTTCTTGAAGGCAACCACCTATTCTCAGCAGTCCGTCTTGGTCAACAATCGGGTCGAGCTTCTTCAGGACACTGTCTCTGGGAATGGGTTGTTCCTTGTTGAGGTTGTCTATTTCTCTGATGTAGGTTTCATTTTGTACAACATGAAGTATTTGTGATCTTAGCTCTTCCCAGGTTAGAAGCGGTGAAGACATGCTTTCAGTGATGCCATCCTCTACAAGGTCTCTGACTTGTAGGTACTGTTATCTTGTAAGATTGAGCTACATGAAGTAAAAAAGTGATGGCTCGAACGAGTGACTACCAAGATGAGAACCGCTAAATCGATGAGATTTGAAGTGATGACTTGAGGTCACTGTATGTAGATCGGACACTTGAGAACAAAGCTCTTTGTCGTCATCTGGGTCCAGTAGTTCAAATGTATCAGACCGTTTGATGTCTGGCATTGAACGGTACAAGAAGGCAGGACCTGTGAACCATATAGTGTCTTTAAGATGACTTGGTGCAATGGATCTAGTCGCATGGTTTGTAGGATTGTGGTGGGTAGACACGTAGTGCCATTGTGCGAGTGCAACCTCCATGTGGTTCTTCTGTAAGATCTTCTCCATGAAGGTAAAGAAATGTTCTTTTATCTCAGGTGACCTCTGAAGTTTGTGTTTGAGGAAGATGAAGCGACTGCAGACCACTTCCCTGTTGTTGGGTAGGCGTCGTCTCCGAGGTCGAAATGGTAGTGGTGCGACGCAACTGTTCGATTTGTTTTTGACTATTTCTTGATCCATGGTGTCTAAGATCATCCTGCCTTCTATGGACATCGCAGTCTTGTTGTCTTCCTTTGTCCTTTGGAAGAATGTACACCCTGTGTAGTTTTGTTCGCCTTCATAATCGTGGTCTTCATTGGAAGGGACTGAGATAGGGCAAGGCAGAGGAGTGCAGCATGGTAACTCCTTTACCAGCAGACTATTCTGACATGGCTGGAAGAGCAACGGGCGCCCATTTTCTCATGTGCTGGTGAGAATACTGTTGACTGAGGTCGGCTTGTGTGCTCCTCCTAGACAGATGTCTCCTATAATGACCCATCCAAGATCGAGCTTCTGTGCATATGGAGCATTTTGGAAGCCGTTGATGTATTCTCTAGTCTCATGGACTTGTAGTATATCTCTTCCCAAGAGTAAAGCTATTGGGGCTTCTGGGTCAAACTCAGGTATCAGGTGAGCTATACGAGATGGGGGTGATGAATTGCTACCTCTGGTGAAGGTATCTCAGACCTGTTGTCGGGAATCTGATTGCACTCCAGTATGGTCAGTAACGATAGACAGATCTGGATTATATGAGATAAAGGGGCACCATATCAAGAAAGAGAGAAAAAGAATTGCTGTATTTAGTGATCAACCAATAAGACTTTGTTCAAATCAACAAGTATATAATTTATTGGTACAAATTTTATGCATACAAAATATCCACACAGAACAGTGAAAAGGTTAAAAACATTTAAAATATAGACAATCAACAAATACCCCAATACACAGTCCCATGTTAGGAACCGGGCACTAAGATCCTGAACAAAACTGTACTACACGTACCAATCAATAATATTTGCAGGCATACGTGCAGGATCTGTGTATAAATTGTCACTGCAAACCATATGCCTTTTAGTACTTTAAAGTATAGTACCCTATCTGGCACCACCATCCATAAATACAATATAGTAGGTACAAAATGCTTGCAGAAAAAGTGATGAAAGGAACCTTATGATAAGGAAATCAATATACCAAACTCAATGCCTAAACCGAATAAGTCACTGACTATCCAAGTTTGTCCAGAAAATCATCACCAAGATGTATTACCACCTGCTAGAAGTCCCAAAAGTAAGGTGGTGTGGGTTTTCAGATTCGGCACAAGTATGGGGTGTTGCACAAGGCAACACAAGGCAGGAGTAGAGTGTAAAGAAAGAGACAAGGCACAAGTCTGTGTCCCACAAGTTCTTGAAGAAAATGGCTGCAGACTTTCTTCTCAGAGAATAAGGAGGTGGTTCTTACCCAGAATACACTTCACATAATAGAGAAGAACTCAACAGAATAAAGGGTAATAACGACCTCTAGGGGTTGTAACGAAAAGGACAATGAATGGAATTATTTAGCTGACATACATGGCAGAACAACATAGTGTACTGGAAAATGAGAAAAAATTCCAAGGGCATTGAAATTTTAAAAAAGTGCAATCAAACAATTGGGGGGATGGAGTTTACTAGTTTCACTATATGATTAAACTGACCTGGTAATATGATTCTCCAGGTTAGTGTGATTACGCAGATACCAAACTTGTATATCATATATTTTGGTCTATATGATGCACCCAGGTTTTAGCGGAAGAAAACAAAAATTGAAGTAAAAAATGTTATCATGACACACTGTTATGGGGAGGATCTGCTGATGACACTTTTATGGGGGTAATGTCTAGAGATGAGCGAACCGGTCGCGGTTCGGCTCGAGGTCGGTTCGCCGAACGGAGGTCCTGTTCGAGTTCGGTTCGTCGAACGTTCGACGAACCGAACTCGAACTGCATAGGAAACAATGGCAGGCAATCACAAACACATAAAAACACCTAGAAAACACCCTCAAAGGTGTCCAAAAGGTGACAAACAACTCACAACACAAACACATGGGAAAGTGACAAGGACAAATTCTCATGTGAAAACAAAACAGCGTTACGAGGAAAAAGAGGACGAGACACAGATATAGGCATGGCATGCCCTTCTAAAATCATGTAAAACACCGCAAGGTGACTCCAAGCGGAGTCTCACTTTTTACCAAAAATTGGGCCACACAGACACCCCTTCAGTGGCAGCACTTGTGCCCCAGTTGTACACTTCACAGCTAGATTTGCATCAAGCACATTCAAAAATACGCCATACTTAATCATCCCCAGGATGACACCTGGGTAGGTAGCAAACTCTTTCCTGATCCCAGCTCTGTCCATCTTGGATCATTTTTAAAAAACACAACAAGCAAGGGTTACTCCAAGCGGAGTCTCCCTTTTTTTCCAAAAATTGTGCCCCACACACACCCACCCATTCAGTGGCAGCACTTGTGCCCTAGTTGTACACTTCACAGCTAGATTTGCATCAAGCACATTCAAAAATACGCCATACTTAACCGTCCCCAGGATGACACCGGGGTAGGTAGCAAACTCTTTCCTGATCCCAGCTCTGTTCATCTTGGATCATTTTTAAAAAACACAGCAAGCAAGGGTTACTCCAAGTAGAGTCTCCCTTTTTTTCCAAAAATTGTGCCCCACACACACCCACCCATTCAGTGGCAGCACTTGTGCCCTAGTTGTACACTTCACAGCTAGATTTGCATCAAGCACATTCAAAAATACACTATACTTAACCGTCCCCAGGATGACACCGGGGTAGGTAGCAAACTCTTTCCTGATCCCAGCTCTGTTCATCTTGGATCATTTTTAAAAAACACAGCAAGCAAGGGTTACTCCAAGCGGAGTCTCCCTTTAATTCCAAAAATTGTGCCCCACACACACCCACCCATTCAGTGGCAGCACTTGTGCCCTAGTTGTACACTTCACAGCTAGATTTGCATCAAGCACATTCAAAAATACGCTATACTTAACCGTCCCCAGGATGACACCGGGGTAGGTAGCAAACTCTTTCCTGATCCCAGCTCTGTTCATCTTGGATCATTTTTAAAAAACACAGCAAGCAAGGGTTACTCCAAGTAGAGTCTCCCTTTTTTTCCAAAAATTGTGCCCCACACACACCCACCCATTCAGTGGCAGCACTTGTGCCCTAGTTGTACACTTCACAGCTAGATTTGCATCAAGCACATTCCAAATCCACAAGCATTTACTCTCCCCAGGATGACACAGGGGTAGTAAATTCCTGGTGGATCCATGACTTGTTCATTTTGATGAACGTTAGTCTGTCCACATTGTCACTGGACAGACGCGCGCGCTTATCTGTCAGCACACACCCAGCAGCACTGAAGACACGTTCAGAGACAACGCTGGCAGCTGGACATGACAAAATCTCCAAGACGTAACTGGAGAGCTCTGGCCATTTTTCTAGATTTGAAGCCCAAAATGAGCAAGGCTCCATTTGCAAAGTCATGGCATCGATGTTCATTTGTAGATACTCCTGTATCATCCTCTCCAGCCGTTGACTATGTGTCAGACTTGTTGTCTCTGGTGGCCTTGCAAAGGAGGGTCTAAACAAATTATGAAAAGATTCCATAAAATTGCTGTTACCAGCACCAGATACAGTCTTACTGGTACGGGTAGACTGTTGAAGATGACGAGACGTCCCATATTTGTCAAGTTACAACTGGTAGAATCACTCCCTGCACCTGCACGGTTGTTTGGTGGAAAAGCCGAGCTAAGATCGAGTAACAGCTTCTGCTGATACTCCTGCATACGTGCGTCCCTTTCTATGGCTGGAATTATGTCACAAAATTTGGACTTGTACCGGGGATCTAATAATGTGGCAATCCAGTAGTCATCATCACTTCTAATTTTGACAATACGAGGGTCATGTTGGAGGTAGTGCAACAAGAAGGCACTCATGTGTCTTGCGCAGCCATGCGGACCAAGTCCACGCTGTGTTTGTGGCATAGAGGTGCTACCCGTTCTTTCTTCCTCTGACATCTCCCCCCAACCTCTTTCAACTGAAATTTGACCAAGGTCTCCCTCATCTGCTGAGTCTTCCATGTCCATGGACAGTTCGTCCTCTATTTCTTCATGTTCTCCTGCACCTTCCTCAACATTTCGCCTGCTACTATGTGCCCTTGTTGATTCCTGTCCCCTATGGTCCCATGCCTGCTGCGTTGGTGATGATGAACGTCTAGACCTTGGTGATGTTGTTGTCCCTTGCGCATATGAATCCTCCTGTAGTTCCTCCCCTTCCTGTTGTCCCACCCCCTGACTCTGAATAGTGTTTAGCGTGTGCTCCAGCATGTAAATGACTGGAATTGTCATGCTGATAATGGCATTGTCAGCGCTAAACATATTCGTCGCCATGTCGAAACTGTGCAGAAGGGTGCATAGGTCCTTGATCTGAGACCACTCCATCAGGGTGATCTTCCCCACCTCTGCATCTCGTTGGCCCAGGCTATACGTCATGATGTATTGCACCAGGGCTCGGCGGTGCTGCCACAGTCGCTGTAACATGTGGAAAGTCGAATTCCAGCATGTCGCCACATCGCATTTCAGGCGATGAACCGGCAGGCCGAAAGACTTCTGGAGAGATGCAAGTCGCTCAGCTGCGGCGGTTGAACGGCGGAAGTGAGCAGACAGTTTTCGTGCCCTGGTCAGAAGGCCATCTAGGCCGGGATAGTGTGTTAAGAAATGCTGGACAACAAGGTTCAACACGTGAGCCATACAAGGCACGTGTGTCACCTTGCCCAGGCGAAGGGCCGCACCCAGGTTTGCAGCATTGTCGCACACGGCCTTACCAGGCTGCAGGTTGAGTGGAGACAACCATTTATTAAACTCGGACCGCAGAGCTGACCACAACTCCTCAGCTGTGTGACTCCTATTCCCAAGACATGTCAAGCTAAAGACCGCCTGATGCCGTTGCGCTCTGCTGCCGGCATAGTAATGAGGCGTGCATGATTCCTTCTGCGCAGTGAGAACGCTGGTGGCCTGACCAGGCAGGCTTGGGGCGGAGGTGGAGGACCCAGATGAGGTGGAGGAGGCAGAAGCAGTGGCGGAACTTGAACAGACAGGATTGACATACAAGTCGTGGGGACGGCAAGACTTGTGCAGCAGACCCTTCACCATCTATCACCATAGTTACCCAGTGCCCAGTCAGCGACATGTAACGTCCCTGTCCATGCTTACTGGTCCAAGTATCGGTGGTGAACTGCACCCGTTCACACACAGAGTTTCTCAAGGAAGCGGTGATGTTGTGTGCGACATACTGGTGTAGCGCGGGCACACCTTTCTTAGAGAAGTAGTGGCGACTAGGCATCTGGTACTGGGGCACAGCGACAGACATAAGGTCTCTAAAATCCTGTGTGTCCACTAGGCGGAAAGGCAGCATTTCGGTAGCAAAGAGCTTACAGAGGGATAGAGTCAACCTCTTAGCTTTGTCATGGGTCGCATGAAATGGCCTTTTATTTGACCACATCTGAGGGACAGAGATCTGGCTGCTGTGTGTAGACGGTGTTGAGTAGGGTGTCCCTGGAAAAATGCAGGTTTGTGAGGAAAGTGCAGGCGGAGACATGATGTTGCCTTCATCCAACGTTGATGCTATCGATGTCTGAGAGAGCTGTACACACTCACTTTTTTCCCCTTCCAAACCAACTGACGACCTACCAAGCAAACTGCCTGTTGCGGTTACAGTGGTGGAAGTTGTGCGTGGAAAACCAGGTGTGACAGCTGTCCCCACAGTCCTAGAAGATGAAGAGCGCGCAGATGCACTGGAAGGGGCAGGCCGTGGATGGTTCGCTCCGCTAGGCCGCATTGCAGCACGGTGAGCTTCCCACCGGGACCTATGATATTTATTCATGTGACGATTCATGGAAGAAGTTGTCAAACTGCTGAGGTTTTGACCTCTACTAACAGAATCATGACAAATTTTACACATCACATAATTTGGGCGATCTTTTTCTATGTCAAAAAAGGACCAGGCTAGGCAAGGCTTAGAGGGCATGCGACCTGCTGAGCCCCCCCGACTAGTGCTCAGAGGCAGAGTGGTGGCTGATGATGCAGTTGTAGACGTGCTACCAGTGCTCTGACTCTGTCCAGGAAGGCGCAAGTTAACTTCGTCGTCGGTTGCATCCTCTCCACCGCCTCTGTTGACCTCCTCGAGTGCCTGACTAGGGGTTGACAGTAGGTGGGATCTAGAACTTCATCATCAATTGTTGTGTTTGCACTCCCCTCACCCTCAGACCGAGCCTCTTCTTGCCCTGACCGAATATTTAAGTTGTCATCCCAATCTGGTATCTGGGTCTCATCGTCATCAGTATGTTCCTCATTGTCTATAACCACAGGTGTTACAGTTTGTGACAAAGGGTCAACATTACGCTCAGAAACTTGGACCTCACGGCCTGAATCAGAGTCACAAAGGTTCTGAGCATCACTGCAGACCATTTCCTGGTCTGTACTCACTGTAGCTTGGGAGCAGACCTCTGATTCCCAGGCTATAGTGTGACTGAACAGCTCTGCAGACTCAGCCATCTCAGTTCCACCATACTGTGCAGGGCTGATGGAGACTTCAGAGCTGGGAGAAAGCAAGTTTGATTGGGATGACAACTCAGAGGACTGGTGTTTTTTGGATGCGGTAGTTGAAGTGGCTGAGAGGGCACTTGTTGGACCACTTGAGATCCATTCAAGCATTTTCCTTTTTTGGCCATCATCTAGCTTTGTTCCTGTTGTTCGTGTTCGTAAAAAAGGGAGCACATCGGATTGTCCACGGTAAGTAGTAGACATCTTACTTTTGCTGGTAGATAGTCTATCTTCAGCAGATGATAATGGAGCTTTGCCACCTTCCCCACGGACAAACCCTTTTTTTCCTTTTCCACCACGCCTCTTCCCCTTTCCACCAGCATCTGTCATTTTGCCACTCATGTTGATTGCGACAAGATTGTGCACTGAAAATGTGGTAGTAAAAATTGAGAGGTGGTGTAGATTGCAGCGGTGGTCTAGCTTTATTAACAGCAGAATAATAAGGAATAAATATCCCTGACAATGCAACTACAGCCCTTAAACTGGCAGCATAAATTGCTAGTATAATGGCTTAGTTATAATGAGTTGCAGTGTGCAATGCAGGCAGACGTGCTGCAAATATCTTTGCACTATTGGGACTATACAGAAGTCCAATAGCCACGTTTAGGATGACACTAGGTACACTCAGTGTTTGCTAGTATAATGGCTTAGTTATAATGAGTTGGAGTGTGCAATGCAGGCAGACGTGCTGCAAATATCTGTGCACTATTGGGACTATACAGAAGTCCAATAGCCACGTTTAGGATGACATAAAGTTCACTCAGTGTTTGCTAGTATAATGGCTTAGTTATAATGAGTTGGAGTGTGCAATGCAGGGAGACGTGCTGCAAATATCTTTGCACTAGTGGGACTATACAGAAGTCCAATAGCCACGTTTAGGATGACACTAAGGGCGGCTTTGCACGTTGCGATATTGCACGTGCGATGTCGGTGGGGTCAAATCGAAAGTGACGCACATCCGGCGCCGCAGTCGATATCGCAACGTGTAAAACTTTTTTGATACGATGAACGAGCGCAAAAGCGTCGTTATCGTATCATCGCTGCAGCCTCCGACATTTCCATAATGCCGGTGCAGCGACAGGTACGATGTTGTTCCTCGTTCCTGCGGCAGCACACATCGCTGTGTATGAAGCCGCAGGAGCGAGGAACTTCAACTTACCTGCCGCCGGCTGCAATGAGAAGGACGGAGGTGGGCGGGATGTTTACATCCTGCTCATCTCCGCCCCTCCACTTCAATTGGCCGCCTGCCGTGTGACGTCGCTGTGACGCCACACGACCCGCCCCCTAAGGAAGGAGGCGGGTCGCCGGCCAGAGGGACGGCGCACGGCAGGTATGTGCGTGTAAAGCTGCCGTAGCGATAATAATCGCTATGGCAGCTTTCACTAGATATCGAACGTGCGACGGGGGCGGGACTATCGCTGCAGCATCGGTAACACATTGTTACCGATGTTGCAACGTGCAAAGCCCGCCTAAGTTCACTCAGTGTTTGCTAGTATAATGGCTTAGTTATAATGAGTTGGAGTGTGCAATGCAGGCAGACTTGCTGCAAATATCTTTGCACTAGTGGAACTATACAGAAGTCCAATAGCCACGTTTAGGATGCCACTAGGTTCACTCAGTGTTTGCTAGTATAATGGCTTAGTTATAATGAGTTGGAGTATGCAATGCAGGCAGACGTGCTGCAAATATCTGTGCACTACTGGGACTATACAGAAGTCTAATAGCCACGTTTAGGATGCCACTAGGTTCACTCAGTGTTTGCTAGTATAATGGCTTAGTTATAATGAGTTGGATTGTGCAGAGGACAGGAGGGTACAGTGCCAGGGTTGTGGGTCTCTGGGTAGAGGAAAGGAAGCCTGCCTTTCTATTCCCTCCTAATGGGGAAATGCAGCGAGGAAATCCCTGACCTTAGCTACACAGACGCTGTCATCTTGTGTAGCTGTTAAACTCTGTTTTCAGGACCTGTCACCTATGGCTCTGACACTGCCCGTATGAGCCCTTAAAAGGACTGATAGAAAGTGCTATCCCTAAGCTTTCCATCGCTGTGTATGGAGCGTAATACAGCTGTATCGGCGATAGGAGCTGCACCAGTGATGTCTGACACCAAGGACGCAGAAGAGATAATGGCGTCCGGACGGGCAGATACTCGTTTTTATAATGCTGGGACATGTGACATGGACATCCTATCACACATGCCGTTGCTTCTCTGGCTAAAAGTCCACTTAGCTGTGTGTGTGTCTGGGATTGGCTGACATGCTGGCCCTCCCCACTACACGCGCGCGCTTAGGGAAGGAAGACAAGGATAAAAAAAAAATGGCGATCGCCATTATCCAAACAGCAGTGATCTGAATGCGCTGTTCCCGCACACTATGCACTGAAATTTCATAATAGTGTGAGTCACAGAGTGACTTACACTATTACAGCGGAAAGCCAGCTAGGAATTAGCTGGGTTTTTTGCTGTTAGAACCGTTCTCGAATGTATCTAGAACTATCGAGCTTTTGCAAAAAAGCTCGAGTTCTAGTTCGATCTAGAACAGCCCCCAAAATCACTCGAGCCGTGAACTGGAGAACCACGAACCTAGAACCGCGCTCAACTCTAGTAATGTCCCCCAATTCTGTACTAATGCCCCTCACCCTGGGTTCTTTCCTAGTCTATATGTACCCCATCCTGGTACATATGTTCCTCCACCTGGTATATATTAAACTTTCTTATCTCATCCTAGTATATATGTCCCTCTTCCTCGTATACACGTTCCTCATCCAGGGCCCATCCTAGTATATATGTCCCCCATCCTGGAATATATATTTTCAATCCTGGGTCCATCCTAGTATATATGTCCCTCATTCTCGTATATATATGTCCCCCATCATGGGCCCATCCTGGTATATACAGTATGCCTCTCATTATGGTGTGCACATAAAAACATAAACAATCCTACTCATCTTCCCTCCTCTCCTCAGGTGCGCATAGCCCTCTTTTGATACCCACAACTGCCTTTGACATATTAGTGACAGACAGCACTTGACGCCACTGCCATGGGCTCCCAATCACAGACACGCCAACAGCAGAAAAATTGCATTTTCTTGAAATTTTGTGGTGGACAAAAAACAATACTGGTGTTTTGATTTTTTTTCTCATTATGCTGTTTACCAATTGGATTAAATTATTTTATATTTTGATGGATCTGACTTTTATAAACACAAAAATACCAAATATGTGTACTTTTAAAACTTTTGTGTTTTTTTTTAAGAACATCTTTTTTTTCACTTTTTACTGTGAGTCCCCTTTGAGCAGGGTTCCCCAACTCCAGGCATCAAGACCAACCAACAGTGCATGTTTTTAGGATTTCCATAGTATTGCACAGGTTATAATTTAATCCCCTGTACAGGTGGGGATTCCAACACATTTCAGGAAATCCTGAAAACATGCACTGTTGGTTGCTCTTGAAGACTGGAGTTAGTGAACACTGTCATAGAGGACTTAAAGATGTGATTATCTGCATCACCACTGCTATGTATGGCTAAAATTACAATCTCCTATGAACACCAGCTACGGGCTGGCTTTGACAGGTGATTCTTAATGACAGGCATCAACAAACTTCCAGCTGTCATGACAACCTATAGGTGATCCACCATTACACCGATGAGCACGTAGAATGATGTGGCCCCTTACCAGTGCATGTTAAATGCTGATGTATGGGATTGACAGCTGCATTTAACAATTTGACAGCCTATTAAAGACACATGATTGCTGATGTAAACAGCCATCAGCTGCTGGGAAAGATGCTGGCTCGACATGAAAGTCCACATCAAAGGGAGGAACATAAAATGTTATATGAATCAAATGTTGTGAAGGGATTAACCTCTATTGTAAAGCACTTAAAATCACTTTCTTTTGTATGTGTACTGCTGCTAAATTGCAGCAGTGGTTGGTAGCCTAGGAAAATATCAGTGAACAGTAAAATTAAAACATCACTTTATTCTTTAGAACAGGGAGGATTTTTAATATAAATAAATATATACAATTAAATTGAAATATGCTTGTTTTTACAAGCCCTTTGCAATTCTACTAATATAAGTTAATGAGAATAACCCTTTAATTCACTAACTGTATACGGTAATTGCAGGGCAATGTTACATAAAACTATGAGCAGGTTTATCATGTAAGAAATATTTTATGACAGTTCATAGTTCATGATTATTTTTAACATGAATCAGATGCACAAAACATAATGACTAAATATGACCTGGTGTAAGTCTCATAACAAATGGATTCATAATTTAACAAGGTTTTTAGCTATATTTTCTACAATTTTTTTAAACGTCTGTGTCATATTTAAGACAAAAGACAAAAAATGAAACAGTGAATAACTGGATCTATATTTAACAAAAACATAAAAAACTTGGCCTTTGAAATCCTATGCCGCCATACTCTTGGTTCCTTATTCTTTAATTTATGCTACTGTAGAACTTAGGGATATGGGGTACTCGGTTCCGGGCAGTGTCTCTATTGGGAATGTCATGATGGTGGCCATTACCCGGTTCCGTGCCCTGGGCCCTTTTTGTAATGGGGATATTTACAGGGGATTGGGGAATAAAGTTTATTCGTGATGCCACTTGCGGTGTTGCGGCTATATGTAGGGAGCCGCCGCTGCAAAATGTCTCTACTGGGGCTGATGGTATTAGCAGCTAGTATGGTAGTCCCTCCGCAAGTAAGGTATTGCCCCAGCGAGTGTATGGTGTGGTGGACGTCGGAAGGAGGAGTCCAGACAGGTATTCAGGGCAACTGGTTTACTCACTTTAGATTTTAATTGGTTGCGCGAGGCCGGCTGGTTTCGCCTCCAGGTCCCCGTCGTCCCAGTGCCAGTCTGGTTCTCTGGTACCTTCTTCCCCTGCACCTGTCTCTAGCAAGTGGGTCCCTTTTGTATGGAGCACTGGGGGTCCCCGGTCTGTGGTTTGTCAACTTCTGTCCGCCTGATGGTAGCGTGAACCCTGTGGGGTTGGAGTCTATGGTACTGTCCCCGGTTCTCCCTTTGCTACTGATTCTATGGATTCTTTAGCGTCTAGCAAGGTCCTTGATGGTCCCCTTTGCTGTGCAGGTGTCAACAGGTCGGCTTGAAGCTCTTTCCTGTCCTAGAGTCCTGTACCCCATCGGTGCATAGTTTCGGGAGTACTCCACCGTACTCCACCAGCAACCAACTCTCCTGGGTACCAAGTCACGGTAACCCGAGTCAGGGTGTCATTTCACTTCCACCTTTACACCTCTACAGTCACTACTCTTCTCTCCACTGTCACTGCAGTTCTGACTTCCTGTGTTACCGACTACTCTCCACAGTCTGCCCCTCCCACCTGATCAACTAGTGGACCTGAGTGGCTCCACCTCTAGGTTGCCATCCATGGTCCAACCCTAGCTAGGTACCATTGTATGGGGGATTTGTTTGGGAAAACTCGGATTACCTGGGTTTTTGGTGTTACCGGCACTGGGGTTCTGGGTCCCTAAGGGGGTAGGCCCTGTATCCTGATGGGGATGCAGAACCTTGTAGCACTCTGATGGGTTCAGGGGCACTACACTACCACAAGTGGTGACTCACAGGAGAGACATTTACCAATCTGTATCCAAGATTCAGAACAGCCTATATCACAGGAAGATGACGATACTTTTACACAGCCACTGAGACGTAACTGCTAGACCTAGACAAAAGGGGAGACGTATTTTCTTATTTAGTAGCACTGTGGGGAATGTGAGAATACCCATGTTCTGACGCCTAAAAGTATATAGTATTTTTCTGTTAATATATGAGAAGATATGCAAGTTATATTATCCCTGTTTAGTGCTGTAAATCTGTCAGTAAATCAACCCCACCAAAACACATGTATGTACACGCAGGCTTTGAAACGAAAATCCATCAACACCTTTTATATCTTCTATCTGTTACTAAATTCCAGAGAAGTAAGTTTTTAATTAAAGGGAACCTTTTACCAGTTTATTTGGTAATAAACTGCCCATCATCTTTAAGATTGTGTGAATGGGGCTCCTGTAACCCCATTGTATCCTCAGACGTGCCCTTACATGCTACCAAAAAAGTGTTTTATACTGGTCCTGCATTGCATATAAATTGTGCAGCCCAGTCCCATGGGTGTCCCCAAATTGCGATCAGTGCCACCGTGGTCCCTTCAAACTGGACCTTTTTTAACTGCATGTATGTGCAGGGTTTACAACAAAAAAACTGGTGACGGGTGCCCTTTAATATTAAAAAACATTAAAGGGAATCTGTCATCAGGTTTTTGTAACCTTATCTGACAGCAACATAATGTAGGCAAGAAGATTCTGAATTCAATGGTTTACCACATAGCTTACTGGCTGAAACCATTCTGAAACAATCAAAGAACCAGGCTCTCTACACTGCAGAATTATTAGGCAAATGTGTATTTTGATCACATGATAATTTTTATAAATGTTGTCCTACTCCAAGCTGTATAGGCTTGAGAGCCAACTAGAACAACCATATAGAACTATATGAAAAAAACTTACCAAAATGAGCCAAGACAGACCATCATCTCTCTTGGCTCCTTTTGGTGAGTTTTTTTAAGAGCCAACTACCAATTAAGTAAATCAGGTGATGTGCATCTCTGTAATGAGGAGTGATGCGGTGTAATGACATCAACACCCTATATAAGGTGTGCTTAATTATTAGGCAACTTCCATTCCTTTTTCAAAGTGGGTCAGAAGAGAGATTTGATGGGCTCTGAAAAGTCCAAAATTTTGAGATGTCTTGTAGAGGGATGCAGAAGTTTTGAAATTGCCAAACTTTTGAAGTGTGATCACCGAACAATGAAGCGTTTCATTCCAAATAGCCAACAGGGTCGCAAGAAAGGTGCAAAATAACTGCCCATGAATTGAGGAAATGAAGCGATAAGCTGCCAAGATGCCATTGGACACCAGTTTGGCCATATTTCAGAGCTACAACATTACTGGAGTATCAAAAAGCACAAGGTGTGCCATACTCCGGGACACGGCCAAGGTAAGGAAGGCTGAAAAATGACCACCTTTGAACAAGAAACATAAGATACAAACGTCAAGACTGGGGCAAGAAATATTTTAAGACTTATTTTTCAAATTTTTCTAATGAAATGAGAGTGACTCTTGATGGGCCAGATGGATGGGCAAGAGGCTAGATCAGTAAAGGGCAGAAAACTCCACTCCGACTCAGACGCCAGCAAGGTGGAGGTGGGGTATGGGTATGGGCTGGTATCATCAAATATGAACTTGTGGGACCTTTTCAGGTTGAGGATGGAGTGAAGCTCAACTCCCAGATCTACTGCCAGTTTCTGGAAGACAACTTCTTCAAGCAGTGGTACAGGAAAAAGTCGGTATCGTTCAAGAAAAACATGATTTTCATGCAGGACAATGCTCCATCACATGCATCCAACTACTCCACAGCGTGGCTGGCCAGTTAAGGTCTAAAAGATGAAAAAATAATGACATGGCCCCCTTGTTCACCTGATTTGAACCCCATAGAGAACCTGTGGTCCCTCATAAAATGTGAGATCTACAGGGAGGGAAAATAGTACACCTCTCGGAACAGTGTCTGGGAGGATGTGGTGGCCGCTGCACGCAACGTTGATCGTAAACAGATAAAGCAACTGCCAGAATCTATGGATGGTAGGCTGTTTAGGGTCATCATAAAGAAAGGTGGCTATATTGGTCACTAATTTTTTGGGGTTTTGTTTTTGCATGTCAGAAATAATTACTTCTAAATTTCGTGTAGTTATATTGATTTACCTGGTGAAAATAAACAAGTGAGATGGGAATATATTTGGTTTTTATTAAGTTGCCTAATAATTCTGCACAGTAATAGTTACCTGCACAAACTGATATCCTCCTAAGATAGCCAAATGTAAAAAAACTCCACTCCAACTTGCAAAAATATTAAGCTTTGATATTTAGGAGTTTTTTGGGTTGATTGAGAACATAGTTGTTGATCAATAATAAAAAAAAATCCTCTAAAATACAACTTTCCTAATAATTCTGCACACAGTGTATAGAGATTGTGCATTGACTGTGAAGTGTCAATCACAGAAGGGGGCATGTCAAGCTGCCCTGTGCTTGAGAATTTAGTCTTGTAATGGTAATAAATCCTTTTATGTGAACAATTGCACACACACTGATGAAAGAAGGAGAGTCGCTGTTTGTTTTCTAACTCTTGGCCTACGTCACATGGTACAATCTATTGTGCGATCGCACGAGCGATCTTACCCGCCCCCCGTCGTTTGTGCGTCATGGGCAATTAGTTGCCCGTGGTGCACACAGTCGTTAAACCCTCGTCACATGCACTTACCTCCTGGACGACGTCGCTGTGGGCGGCGAACATCCACTTCCTGAAGGGGAAGGGACGTTCGACGTCACAGCGACGTCACACAGCAGCTGTCCAATAGAAGCAGAGGGGCAGAGATGAGCAGGACGTAACATCCCACCCACCTCCTTCCTTCCGCATTGCTGTTCTCGGGGTGTCACACGAAGCGATGTGTGCTACCTTGGGAATGATGAACTACCACCGCGCAGAAGGAGGCAACGATTTTATGAACATGAGCGATGTGTCAACGAGCAACGAAAAGGTGAGTATTTATGCTCGTTAACAGTCGCTCGTCATGCTACGATATGTGAAATGATGACGGATGTGCGTCAGTAACGACGTGACCCCGACGACATATTGCCCGATATATCGTAGCGTGTGACGCCGGCATTAGGCTATGTTCACACAGGACGTTTTTGCAATGTTTTTTTCCTAACCAAAACCTGACCTGGTGGCAGGATGTCTCCTGGGAGTCATCTGTAGTTTTAATGCAGTTTTGGTGCATTTTTGTGGTTTTTTGTGGCATTTTTACAGTGTTTTTTCTGTGATGTCAAGACCAGCAGGGGTTCAAGAGAACCCAAGTGCTGGGCTGGGCCAGTGTTGACCTGGATCTGGCACTCGGGTAGTAGAAAAAAAAATGTGGAAAGAAAAAAAAATTAAAGCAAGCGCGCTATACTTACCAGTTTCCGGTAAATACTAGAGTGTATGGGCTCCTTCCAGGTATGACATCATTCAACAGGCCCCTATCACATGGGGACAGCTTGGCAAAGCATGATTGTAGTGGAAGGGAGAAAACATCGCTAAGCTCACTAACCAAGCCGTTCATGCCTACTAACCCAGCTGCTCACGCCCACAAACCTGAAAGGAGCCTATACATTCTAAGCTATCTGTACCTGCTACCGCGGTCCCTCCTACTTCTGGTGCCGCTCATTAGCCTCGTGCATATTTAATGCTTCTCCTCCCAGAGTCTGTGGGTCTATTGCACAGTAAAAAATAAATAAAAAAATAACGTAGGATCCCCCCGTATCTGTGCTATGATGCCCAGCACAGATAAAGCCCAAGGCCACAGGCTGTAGCTCCATCTGTTTGCTTATCTTGGCTGTGTATCAAAATAATAGGGACCCCATGCTGTTTTTTAATTATTTAAATAAATAATAATAAAAAAAAAACATTGTGCGGTCCCCTTAATTTTGATACCCGGCCAATATAAAGCCCACAGCTGGCGGCGAGTGTTCTCAGGTTGGAGAGACTCAGCCTAAAAATATCAGCCTGCAGCCACCGAGGATTGTCACACCCATTAGATGCAACAATCCCAGCACTTTACCCGGCTCTTCCCGAATTGCCCTGGTGCGATGTCACTCGGGGTAATATCAGGGGTTTATCACAGCTCATAGCTGCGACTAAGCCCTAGAGTGGTAATGGCAGTCATCTATGAGACACCCCCATCACTAATCTGTAATAAGTGAAAATAATAAACACAAATATCGATAAAACCTTTATTTGGGTGGCACGGTGGCTCAGTGGTTAGCACTGCAGTCTTGCATCACTGGAGTCCTGGGTTCAAATCCCACCAAGGACACCATCTGCAAGGAGTTTGTATGTTCTCCCTGTGTCTGTGTGGATTTCCTCCGGTTTTCTCCCACACTCCAAAGACATACAGATAGGGACTCTAGATTGTGAGCCCCAATGGGGACAGTGTTGCCAATGTATGTAAAGTGCTATGGAATTAATAGCGCCATATAAATGAATAAAATTATTATTAATTATTTTTATTTGAAGTAAAATGCAAAAAGCCCCGTCTTTCACCACTTTATTAACCCCATAATCACCCCTGTAGGTCCGACGTAAGCAACACGAGGTCCCAGAGCGATTCAGCTCTGCTACATCTGAAGATCACAGTGAGCAGACAAAGAACAGGGCTTCCCGCTGTGAGCTCCAGAGAATGAATGAGTCAGAAGATCACCGATGACTTCACTAAGGTGATTCCCGGTCACAGCTAGCCATACCTGTGACTGTAAATAGCCTGAGTGAGGTCACCGCTGAATGAGCAGCTCATTCATTCTCTACACTAGCCCCTCAAACCAGGTCTGTGATTGGTTGCAGTCAGATGCTGGGGGTGCGTCTGGCTTCAACCAATCACAGATGAAAGCGTGAATATGCAATGAGCGGGGAAGTGGAAGAGCCGTGGGAAGGGTACAGCCACGCCGGTGATTTAGTAAATATAGCGCGCCTGCTCCAATCCCCCTATCCCCACCACCATTTTTAAGTGCCGGCCAGATACCCTGGATCAATTCTGGGCCCAACCGGATTTTTTATTAACCCAGTTAGACCCGCTGATCCAGGGTATCTGCGAGTCCACCTGTCAATAGGGTGAAAAACCATGGAAAAAGCGCTGAAATGAATTGACATGTTCAATCTTTTCATAACGCAGCAAAACCAGAGGTCATTCACAAAACCGTCGGAAAAATCCTGGAGATGTTTTGTGTGTGTATGAGATTTCAGAAATCTCATAGACTCTGCTGGCACTGTAAAAAGCGGAGTTTTATTAGCATGGATTTGCATTAAACCATGGAAAATCCGTAGCTAAAAAATCGCTGCAAAAATGCCCAGTGTGAACATAGCCTTATTGTATGCTGTTCTACAAATACATAGCAGAATTCTCATTAGTTTCTATGTATTAGACCTATTATACTAGTATTAGGAATGCACCATACATAGAGCAACATCAACCAACCCAAATATTTGGGAACTGGATGCACAAAACTTCCAAAATTCATAACATGTATACTTTTTTATTAATAATAATCTAAAATAGACACACAATTTAAAATAAGCAAGGAATCCTCAATTAAGAGCAATTCACACCATTACAGATAGTAATATAAATTAATGAAGGATGTATAAATATATGACTTGTATAATGACAATATTAGTCACAGTTACTCATTATATCAATTTTATTTATAATAATTAATAAATTGTTGAAACAAGTATAGTATATGTTAATGCATAGATTAATTTATCCCTTAAGTACAATAAACTAATACAGTGGTATCTCGGTTTTCATTGACATCGGTTATCGTTAATTTCGATTTTCGTTGATTTTCTGCACTAAAAATTTGCTTCAGTTTTCATTGATTGCCTCGGTTTTCGTTTGTTTTTGTCTGCATGCCCATGTGACTACGCTGATAATTTTGAGACCGCAAAGGGTGATCCATGCATTCTCCAGCTCTGTGTGGCATTGTGTGAGTATCACCCCGCTTGTCAGTTTCAAAATGTATATAAGAAATGTAAGATAACATGTATTTATTCTTTATATTAGTGTTTTATATTCATGTAATATTCCTTTTATATTCATTTCTTATTGTTTTTAGTCTTAAACACTATCTTTATTCTCTATAAAGTGTTTTTTTGTATGTATTTTAGTGTCTTTAACAAATTAATTGGATATACATTGATTTCTGTGGAAATAATTGCTTCAGTTTTCATTGATTGCATTCAGACGGATTATCAATGAAAACCAAGGTATCACTGTATATGCATAGAATATATTTTTGCATATATGGTTACAATAAACTCTGCCTATAATCTGGCTGTTGCTATAATGAGCCCAGCAATATAATGATTTTTTTATATATACATGTATAACAGGTTATTAGTGATAACCCTTATATATATTTATATATCAGCTTTATTGCATGTAAAGCAGCATCCACAAATTCGTGTTATTGCCTAGTAACAACTTATTGAAAAAACATCACTAAACTTGACTTTATGGACCTAAAGACACTTCTGAAATTACCTGTATCACTAAACTTGGTGATATATACCTAAAAGAAGGTGAATGGCCAATACCACAATTGATAGAAAGAGGCAGTGCCTGTGTAAAGCAATTACCGGAGTACGGGACTCTATTATAAATTATTAATTACCATGCACATGTGAATAGATGGGTCCGCTATTCACTATGAACTTATATTCACCAACCCATAAGAGTCAATATAACTATAATTTATATTATGAGTCTAATAGTCATTGTATTCGCGGCTGCTATAATGAGAAATCATTCATTTACGAACCTGTATAGTGGTGTGATTGTCTCAGTCCCAACGCACGTTTCCACCTTTATTCTTCATATATAGTGACACATATAAGGCATTACTGTAGACAGGAGAGCCTGATTCAATTATGAGATGCATGTCTCAAGAAGCTCAAGCTAAACGCAAAGTATGGGCACTATAATGTTCTAGGCAATACAATGTACTAGGTACTACAATGGCAGATTTGCAATTTTGCGCTTAGCAACATAAATAATTGCTCCCTTTGGAAAACACCCATATAGGCAACGTTCACACTACACCTATAGATAAATTCAAAAGGGGTTTAATTTCCAAAAAGTGGACACATGAGGGGAATTCTTCTGTTATGACACATAGGGGCTCTTAATGTTGAGTCTGCAAACTATACTAGGAATAATAGCACTCCTTTCTTCATGAGTGTCGCTATGTGGTTAAGCAGTACTGTATTGGGTATTGCTATGCTAAAGAGAAATTGTGTGACAAATTTTGCTGCTATTTTTACCCATTTTACTGTGTAAAAATCTTAAATCTCAGGCTAAAACTAAATGTTCGAGGGAAAATTTAATTATTTTTTCTTCACTTGCCAAAGGTATAAAATTACTTGACACACCTGTGATCACTCCCCCTTATGAATTCATGCAAAGGTGTAACTTGTAAAATAGTGTCACTTATGGGAGAGTTCTGCTGTTCTGGCACCTCAGTGGCTCTGCCAGTGTGACATTGCACCCTCAAATCATAACAGCAAAATCTGCATTATATATGGCACTTCTTCCCTTCTAAGATTTGTACTGTCCCTCAAAAATTGTTTTCAAACACATATAGGGTATTGGCATACACAGAGAAAATTGCACAAGAAATTATACAGTCCACTTTCTCCTTTTTCCTTTTTGAAAATAAAAATTTGGGGCTAAAGAAAAATATTATTTTCATTTTCATGGCTCATGAGTATGACATTCTTTAAAGCACGTGTGATTTCAAGGTGCCCACCCTACCTATTGATAACTTCCCAGAGTGATGTAGTTTCCAAAATGGGGTCACTCGTAGGGATATCCTTTGCATAGCCACATCAAGGGCTCGGCAAACATGAGCCAATTTTATGCTCCAAAAGTTTAATGGTGCTTCTTCCCTTCCGAGCCCTGCTGTTCACCTAAACAGTAATTTTCCCCCACATATGGGGTATCAACATACTCATGAGAAATTGATCAACAAATTTTACATTCCTTTTTCCCATGTAACTCTTGTGAAAATGAAAAATGTGGGGCTAAAGCAACATTTTTATGGTAAAATATATTTTTTTATTTTTAAGGCTGAAAGCTATAAACCTCTGTAAAGCACCTGATAGTTCAAACTGATCATCACACCTGTAGGTAGCTTCCTTGAGGAATGTAGTTTACAAAATGAGGTCACATATGAGAGGTTTAAACTGTTTAGGCATCTCAAGGGCTCTGCAAACGCAATATGGTGTCAGCTAACTATTCCAGCCAATGTTGTGTTCCAAAAGTATATTGGTGGCCTTTCCCTACAGAGCCCTGCCGTGTGCCAAACAGTAGTTTTCCACCACATGTAGGGTATTGGCATACTCAGGAGAAATTTTCCAACAAATTGTGTGGTCCATTTTTTTCTGTTAGTCTTGTGAAAATGAAAAAAATTGAGGTTAAAGAAAATTTTTGTGGGAAAAATGTATTTTTTTATTTTCACAGCTCAACGTTATAAAATTCTGTAAAACAACTGTGAGCTCATGGTGCTAAGCACAACTTTAAATAAATTCCATGGGAGGTGTAGTTTCCAAAATGGATTCACTTGTGGGGGTTTAAACTGTTTAGGCACATCAGGGCTCTGCAAGAGAGGCATGGCATCATTTATTCCGGCTCCAAAAGTGCTCCAAAAGTTTAATAGCGCGCCTTCTTTTCCATGCCATGATTAGAGATGAGCAAACCTCCAGAGGCTCGAGTTCGGTTCGTCGAACGGAGGCCGCGTTCAAGTTCGGTTCGGCGAGCCGTTCGACGAACATCTCAGACCCCACTGAAAACAATGGGAGGCAATCACAAACACCTAAAAACACCTGGAAAACACCCTCAAAGGTGTCCCAAAGGTGACAAACAACTCCCAAGACAACACAAACAAATGGGAAAGTGACAAGGACAAATATTCATGCGAAAACTAAACAGCTGGACGAGGAAAAAGAGGAGGAGACACAGATATAGGCATGGCATGCCCTTCTAAAATCAGGTAAAATACAGCAAGGAGACTCCAAGCAGAGTCTCCCTTTTTTCCCAAAATTGGGACCCAGACACCCCTTCAGTGGCATCACTTGTGCCCCAGTTGCAAACTTGACAGGTAGATTTGCACCAAGCACATTCCAAAATATGCCAGCCTTAACTGTCCCCAGGATGACACCGGGGTAAGTAGCAAAGTCCTTGCTGAACCAAGACTTGGTCATCTTGGCTCATTTTTAAAAACACAGCAAGCGGACTCCAAGCAGACTCTCCCTTTTTTCCAAAAATTGGGCCCCACAGACACCCCTTCAGTGGCATCACTTGTGCCCTAGTTGCAAACTTGACAGGTAGATTTGCATCAAGCACATTTAAAAATACACCAGCCTTAACTGTCCCCGGGATGACACTGGGGTAGGTAGCAAAGTCTTTGCTGATTCCAGATCTGTTCATCTTGGATCATTTTTAAAAACACTGCAAGCAAGCGGACTCCAAGCACAGTTTCCTTTATTTCAAAAAATTGGGCCCCACAGACACCACTTGAGTTGCAACACTTGTGCCCCAGTTGCAAACTTGACAGGTACATTTGCATCAAGCACATTCCAAAATACGCCAGCCTTAACTGTCCCCAGGATGACACCGGGGTAGGTAGCAAAGTCCTTGCTGAACCAAGACTTGGTCATCTTGGCTCATTTTTAAAAACACAGCAAGCTGACTCAAAGCAGAGTCTCCCTTTTTTCCAAAAATTGGGCCCCACAGACACCCCTTCAGGGGCATCACTTGTGCCCCAGTTGCAAACTGGAGAGGTTGATTTGCATCAAGCACATTCCAAAATACGCCAGCCTTAATTGTCCCCAGGATGACACCGGGGTAGGTAGCAAAGTCTTTGCTGATCCATGATTTGTTCATCTTGGATCATTTTTAAAAACACAGCAAGCAAGCGGACTCCAAGCAGACTCTCCCTTTTTTCCAAAAATTGGGCCCCACAGACACCCCTTCAGTGGCATCACTTGTGCCCCAGTTGCAAACTGGAGAGGTTGATTTGCATCAAGCACATTCCAAAATACGCCAGCCTTAATTGTCCCCAGGATGACACCGGGGTGGGTAGCAAAGTCTTTGCTGATCCATGATTTGTTCATCTTGGATCATTTTTAAAAGCACAGCAAGCTGACTCAAAGCAGAGTCTCCCTTTTTTCCAAAAATTGGGCCCCACAGACACCCCTTCAGTGGCATCACTTGTGCCCTAGTTGCAAACTTGACAGGTAGATTTGCATCAAGCACATTTAAAAATACACCAGCCTTAACTGTCCCCGGGATGACACTGAGGTAGGTAGCAAAGTCTTTGCTGATTCCAGATCTGTTCATCTTGGATCATTTTTAAAAACACTGCAAGCAAGCAGACTCCAAGCACAGTTTCCTTTATTTCAAAAAATTGGGCCCCACAGACACCACTTGAGTTGCATCACTTGTGCCCCAGTTGCAAACTTGACAGGTACATTTGCATCAAGCACATTCCAAAATACGCCAGCCTTAACTGTCCCCAGGATGACACCGGGGTAGGTAGCAAAGTCCTTGCTGAACCAAGACTTGGTCATCTTGGCTCATTTTTAAAAACACAGCAAGCTGACTCAAAGCAGAGTCTCCCTTTTTTCCAAAAATTGGGCCCCACAGACACCCCTTCAGGGGCATCACTTGTGCCCCAGTTGCAAACTGGAGAGGTTGATTTGCATCAAGCACATTCCAAAATACGCCAGCCTTAATTGTCCCCAGGATGACACCGGGGTAGGTAGCAAAGTCTTTGCTGATCCATGATTTGTTCATCTTGGATCATTTTTAAAAACACAGCAAGCAAGCGGACTCCAAGCAGACTCTCCCTTTTTTCCAAAAATTGGGCCCCACAGACACCCCTTCAGTGGCATCACTTGTGCCCCAGTTGCAAACTGGAGAGGTTGATTTGCATCAAGCACATTCCAAAATACGCCAGCCTTAATTGTCCCCGGGATGACACCGGGGTGGGTAGCAAAGTCTTTGCTGATCCATGATTTGTTCATCTTGGATCATTTTTAAAAGCACAGCAAGCTGACTCAAAGCAGAGTCTCCCTTTTTTCCAAAAATTGGGCCCCACAGACACCCCTTCAGTGGCATCACTTGTGCCCTAGTTGCAAACTTGACAGGTAGATTTGCATCAAGCACATTTAAAAATACACCAGCCTTAACTGTCCCCGGGATGACACTGAGGTAGGTAGCAAAGTCTTTGCTGATTCCAGATCTGTTCATCTTGGATCATTTTTAAAAACACTGCAAGCAAGCAGACTCCAAGCACAGTTTCCTTTATTTCAAAAAATTGGGCCCCACAGACACCACTTGAGTTGCATCACTTGTGCCCCAGTTGCAAACTTGACAGGTACATTTGCATCAAGCACATTCCAAAATACGCCAGCCTTAACTGTCCCCAGGATGACACCGGGGTAGGTAGCAAAGTCCTTGCTGAACCAAGACTTGGTCATCTTGGCTCATTTTTAAAAACACAGCAAGCTGACTCAAAGCAGGGTCTCCCTTTTTTCCAAAAATTGGGCCCCACAGACACCCCTTCAGGGGCAGCACTTGTGCCCCAGTTGCAAACTGGAGAGGTTGATTTGCATCAAGCACATTCCAAAATACGCCAGCCTTAATTGTCCCCGGGATGACACCGGGGTAGGTAGCAAAGTCTTTGCTGATCCATGATTTGTTCATCTTGGATCATTTTTAAAAACACAGCAAGCAAGCGGACTCCAAGCAGACTCTCCCTTTTTTCCAAAAATTGGGCCCCACAGACACCCCTTCAGTGGCATCACTTGTGCCCCAGTTGCAAACTAGAGAGGTTGATTTGCATCAAGCACATTTCAAAATACGCCAGCCTTAATTGTCCCCGGGATGACACCGGGGTGGGTAGCAAAGTCTTTGCTGATCCATGATTTGTTCATCTTGGATCATTTTTACAAGCACAGCAAGCTGACTCAAAGCAGAGTCTCCCTTTTTTCCAAAAATTGGGCCCCACAGACACCCCTTCAGTGGCATCACTTGTGCCCTAGTTGTAAACTTGACAGGTAGATTTGCATCAAGCACATTTAAATATATGCCAGCCTTAACTGTCCCCGGGATGACTCCGGGGTAGGTAGCAAAGTCTTTGCTGATCCCAGATCTGTTCATCTTGGATCATTTTTAAAAACACTGCAAGGGTACTCCAAGCAGACTCTCCCTTTTTTCCAAAAATTGGGCCTCACAGACACCACTTAAGTGGCAACACTTGTGTCCCAGTTGCAAACTTGACAGGTAAATTAGCATCAAGCACATTCCAAATCCACAAGCCTTTACTCTCCCCAGGATGACACAGGGGTAGTAAAGTCCTTGCGGATCCATGACTTGTTCATCTTGATGAAGGCTAGTCTGTCCACATTGTCACTGGACAGACGCGTGCGCTTATATGTCAGCACACACCCAGCAGCAATGGAGACACGTTCAGAGACAACGCTGGCTGCGGGACACGACAAGATCTCCAAGGCGTAAGTGGCGAGCTCAGGCCATTTTTCAAGATTTGAAGCCCAAAATGAGCAAGGCTCCAGTTGCAAAGTCATGGCATCTATGTTCTTTTGGAGATACTCCTGTATCATCCTCTCCAGCCATTAACTATGTGTCAGACTTGTTGTCTCTGGTGGCCTTGCAAAGGATGGTCTAAAAAAATTATTAAACGATTCAATAAAATTGCTGTTACCAGCAGCAGAAACGGTTCTGCTTGTACGGTTAGACTGTTGATGACGAGACACTCCCATGTTTGTCAAGTTACAACTGGGAGATTCACTCCGTGCACCACTGGTGTTTACTGGAAAAGCCGAGCTAAGATCGAGTAAAAGCTTCTGTTTATACTCCTGCATACGTGCGTCCCTTTCTATGGCTGGAATTATTTCACAAAATTTGGACTTGTACCGGGGATCTAATAGTGTGGCAACCCAGTAGTCATCATCACTTCTAATTTTGACAATCCGAGGGTCATGTTGTAGGTAGTGCATCAAGAAGGCGCTGATGTGTCTTGCGCATCCATGCGGACCAAGTCCTCGCTGTGTTTGTGGCATAGAGGTGCTAACCGTGCTTTCTTCCTCTGACATTTCCCACCAACCTCGTTCAACCGAAATTTGACCAATGTCTCCCTCATCTGCTGAGTCTTCCGTGTCCATCGAGAGTTTGTCCTCCCTTTCTTCCTGGTCTCCTGCACATTCCTCAACATTTTGGCTGCTACCATGCGCCCTTGTTAATCCCTCTCCCCCACCGTCCCATGCCTGCCGCGTTGGTAATGATGAACGTCTGGACCTTGATGATGTTGTTGTTTCTTGCGCATATGAATCCTCCTGTAGTTCCTCCCCTTCCTGTTGTCCCACCCCCTGACTCCGAATAGTGTTTAGCGTGTGCTCCAGCATGTAAATGACTGGAGTTGTCATGCTGATAATGGCATTGTCAGAGCTAAACATATTCGTCGCTATGTCGAAACTGTGCAGAAGGGTGCATAGGTCCTTGATCTGAGACCACTCTATTAGCGTGATCTGCCCCACCTCTGCATCTGGTTGGCCCAGGCCATACGTCATAACGTATTGCACCAGGGCTTGGTGGTGCTGCCACAGTCGCTGTAACATGTAGAGAGTCGAATTCCAGAATGTCGCCACATCGCATTTCAGACTTCTGGAGCGATGCAAGTCGGTCAGCTGCGGCGGTTGATTGGCGGAAGTGAGCAGACAGTGACCATGCCCTGTGCAGAAGCCCATCTAGGCCGAAATAGTGGGTTAAAAATTGCTGGACAACAAGGTTCAACACTTTAGTCATACAAGGCACGTGTGTCACGTTGCCCCGGTGAAGGGCCGCACCCAGGTTTGCCGCATTGTCGCTCATGGCCTTCCCTGGCTGCAGGTTGACTGGAGACAACCATTTACGAAACTCGGACCGCAGAGCTGACCACAACTTATCCGCTGTGTGACTCTTATTTTCAAGACATTTCAAGCTAAAGACCGCCTGATGCCGTTGAGCTGCCAGCATAGTAAGGACGTGTGCAGGATTCCTTGTGCGCAGTTGGAATGCGGGTTGCCTGACCAGGCAGGCTTGGGGCGGAGGTGGAGGACCCAGACGAGGTTGAGGAGGCAGAAGCAGTGGAGGAACTTCGACATACAGAGGATTGACGCGCAAGTCGTGGGGATGGTAAGACTTGTTCAGCTGACCATTCTCCATCTATCACCATAGATACCCAGTGCCCAGTCAGCGACATGTAACACCCCTGTCCATGCTTACTTGTCCAAGTATCGGTGGTGAAATGCACCCGGTCACACACGGAGTTTCTCAAGGAAGCGGTGATGTTGTGTGCGACATGCTGGTGTAGCGCAGGCACACCTTTCTTGGAGAAGTAGTGGCAACTGGGCATCTGGTACTGGGACACTGCGATGGACATAAGGTCTCGAAAATCCTCTATGTCCACCAGGCGGAAAGGCATCATTTCCGTAGCAAAGAGCTTACAGAGGGATAAAGTCAACCTCTTAGCTTTGTCATGGCTCGGAGGAAATGGCCTTTTGTTTGTCAACATCTGAGGGACCGAGATCTGTGTGCTGTGTGGAGACGGTTGTGAGTAGAGTGTCCTTGCAAAACTGCAGGTCTGTGAGGAAAGTGCAGGCGGAGACATGATGTTGCCTTCATACAAAGTTGGTGCTCTCGATGTCTGAGAGAGCTGTACACCAGCACTTGTTTCCCATTCCAAACCAACTGACGACCTACCAAGCAAACTGCCTGTTGTGGTTAAAGTGGTGGAAGGTCTGCATGGAAGAACAGGTCTGACAGCTGTCCCCACAGTCATAGAAGATGAAGAGCACACGGATGCACTGGAAGGGGCAGGCGGTGGATGACCCGCTCCGCTAGACCGCGTTGCAGCACGGTGAGCTTCCCACTGGGACTTATGCTTGTTATTCATGTGACGATTCATGAAAGAAGTTGTCAAACTGGTGAGGTTTTAACCTCTACTTATAGATTGCTGACAAATTTTACAGATCACATGATTTGGGAGATCCTTTGCAAGGTCAAAAAAGGACCAGGCTAGGCAAGGCTTAGAAGACATGCGACCTGCAGAGCCACCCCGACTTGTGATTAGAGGCAGAGTGGTGGCTGAGGATGCACTTGTAGACGTGCTTCCAATACTCCGACTCTGTCCAGGAAGGCGCAAGGTAATTTTGTCGTCAGTTGCATCCTCCTCCACCGCCTCTGGTGACCTCCTCGAATGCCTGACTGAGGGTTGACAGTATGTGGGATCTAGAACTTCATCATAAAGCGCTGTGTTTGCACTCCCCTTGCCCTCAGACCTCCCCTCTTCCTACCCTGACTGAATAGTTAAATTGTCATCCCAATTTGGTATCTGCATCTCATCGTCATTAGTATGTTCCTCATTGTCTCCACTAACAGTTGTTACAGTTTGGGAATTAGGGTCTACATTGTGCTCAGAAACTTGGTCATCAGGGCCTGAATCTGACTCACAAAGCTTCTGGGTAGAGATGAGCGAACCGGTCGTGGTTCGGCTCGAGTTCGGTTCGTCGAACGGAGGTCCCATTCGAGTTCAGTTCGTCAAACGTTCAACGAACCAAACTCGACCCGCAAAGGAAACAATGGCAGGCATTCACAAACACATAAAAACACCTAGAAAACACCCTCAAAGGTGTCCAAAAGGTGACAAACAACTCACAACACAACACAAACACATGGGAAAGTGACAAGGACATATACTCATGCAAAAACAAAAGAGCTGGACAAGGAAAAAGAGGAGGAAACACAGATATAGGCATGGCACGCCCTTCTAAAATCATGTAAAACACCGCAAGGTGACTCCAAGCGGAGTCTCCCTTTTTTCCAAAAATTGGGCCACACACACACACCCACCCCTTCAGTGGCAGCAGTTGTGCCCCAGTTGTACACTTCACAGCTAGATTTGCATCAAGCACATTCAAAAATACGCCATCCTTAACTGTCCCCAGGATGACACCGAGGTAGGTAGCAAAGTCTTTGCTGAACCATGACTTGTTCATCTTGGCTCCTTTTAAAAAACACAGCAAGCAAGGGTTACTCCAAGCGGAGTCTCCCTTTTTTCCAAAAATTGGGCCCCACACACACCCACCCCTTTAGTGGCAGCAGTTGTGCCCCAGTTGTACACTTCACAGCTAGATTTGCATCAAGCACATTCAAAAATACGCCATCCTTAAGCGTCCCCAGGATGACACCGGGGTAGGTAGCAAAGTCTTTGCTGAACCATGACTTGTTCATCTTGGCTCCTTTTAAAAAACACGGCAAGCAAGGGTTACTCCAAGTGGAGTCTCCCTTTTTTCAAAAAATTGGGCCCCACACACCCAACCCTTCAGTGGCAGCAGTTGTGCCCCAGTTGTACACTACACAGCTAGATTTGCATCAAGCACATTCAAAAATACGCCATTCTTAACCGTCCCCAGGATGACATCGGGGTAAGTAGCACAGTCTTTCCTGATCCCAGCTCTGTTCATCTTGGATCCTTTTAAAAAACACAGCAAGCAAGGGTTACTCCAAGCGGAGTCTCCCTTTTTTCCAAAAATTGGGCCACACAGACACTAACCCCTTCAGTGGCAGCAGTTGTGCCCCAGTTGTACACTTCACAGCTAGATTTGCATCAAGCACATTCAAAAATACGCCATTCTTAACCGTCCCCAGGATGACACCGGGGTAGGTAGCAAAGTCTTTGCTGAACCATGACTTGTTCATCTTGGCTCCTTTTAAAAAACACAGCAAGCAAGGGTTACTCCAAGCGGAGTCTCCCTTTTTTTCCAAAAATTGGGCCCCACACACACCCACCCCTTCAGTGGCAGCAGTTGTGCCACAGTTGTACACTTCACAGCTGGATTTGCATCAAGCACATTCAAAAATACGCCATTCTTAACCGTCCCCAGGATGACACCGGGGTAGGTAGCTACGTCTTTGCTGAACCATGACTTGTTCATCTTGGCTCCTTTTAAAAAACACGGCAAGCAAGGGTTACTCCAAGCGGAGTCTCCCTTTTTTCCAAAAATTGGGCCCCACACACACCCACCCCTTCAGTGGCAGCAGTTGTGCCCCAGTTATACACTTCACAGCTAGATTTGCATCAAGCACATTCAGAAATACGCCATCCTTAACCGTCCCCAGGATGACACCGGGGTAGGTAGCAAAGTCTTTCCTGATCCCAGCTCTGTTCATCTTGGCTCCTTTTTAAAAACACTGTAAGCAAAAGTTACTCCAAGCGGAGTCTCCCTTTTTTCGAAAAATTGGGCCACACAGACACCCCATCAGTGGCAGCACTTGTGCCCTAGTTGCAAACAGGATGTTTTAATTTGCATCAAGCACATTCCAAATCCACAAGCATTTACTCTCCCCAGGATGACACAGGGGTAGTAAATTCCTTGTGGATCCATGACTTGTTCATTTTGATGAACGTTAGTCTGTCCACATTGTCACTGGACAGACGCGTGCGCTTATATGTCAGCACACACCCAGCAGCACTGAAGACACGTTCAGAGACAACGCTGGCAGCTGGACACGACAAAATCTCCAAGGCGTAAGTTGAGAGCTCTGGCCATTTTTCAAGATTTGAAGCCCAAAATGAGCAAGGCTCCATTTGCACAGTCATGGCATCAATGTTCATTTGGAGATACTCCTGTATCATCCTCTCCAGCCGTTGACTATGTCAGACTTGTTGTCTCTGGTGGCTTTGCAAAGGACGGTCTAAAACAATTATGAAAAGATTCAATAAAATTGCTGTTACCAGCACCAGATACGGTGCTACTGGTATGGGTAGACTGTTGAAGATGACGAGACCGTCCCATGTTTGTCAAGTTACAACTGGGAGATTCACTTCCTGCACCTGCACGGTTGTTTGGTGGAAAAGCCGAGCTAAGATCGAGTAACAGCTTCCGCTGATACTCCTGCATACGTGCATCCCTTTCTATGGCTGGAATTATGTCACAAAATTTGGACTTGTACCGGGGATCTAATAGTGTGGCAAGCCAGTAGTCATCATCACTTCTAATTTTGACAATACGAGGGTCATGTTGGAGGTAGTGCAGCAAGAAGGCACTCATGTGTCTTGCGCAGCCATGCGGACCAAGTCCACGCTGTGTTTGTGACATAGAGGTGCTAACCGTTCTTTCTTCCTCTGACATCTCCCCCCAACCTCTTTCAACTGAAATTTGACCAAGGTCTCCCTCATCCGCTGAGTCTTCCATGTACATGGACAGTTCGTCATCCATTTCTTCATGTTCTCCTGCACCTTCCTCAACATTTCGCCTGCTACCATGCGCCCTTGTTGATCCCTGTCCCCCATGGTCCCATGCCTGCCGCGTTGGTGATGATGAACATCTGGACCTTGGTGATTTTGTTGTGTCTTGCGCATATGAATCCTCCTGTAGTTCCTCCCCTTCCTGTTGTCCCACCCCCTGACTCCGAATAGTGTTTAGTGTGTGCTCCAGCATGTAAATGACTGGAATTGTCATGCTGATAATGGCATTGTCAGCGCTAAACATATTCGTCGCCATGTCGAAACTGTGCAGAAGGATGCATAGGTCCTTGATCTGAGACCACTCCATCAGGGTGATGTGCCCCACCTCTGCATCTCGTTGGCCCAGGCTATACGTCATGACGTATTGCACCAGGGCTCGGCGGTGCTGCCACAGTCACTGTAACATGTGGAGAGTCGAATTCCAGCATGTCGGCACATCGCATTTTAGGCGGTGAACCAGCAGGCCGAAAGACTTCTGGAGCGATGCAAGTCGCTCAGCTGCGGCGGTTGAACGGCGAAAGTGAGCAGACAGTTTTCGTGCTCTGGTCAGAAGGCCATCTAGGCCGGGATAGTGTGTTAAAAATTGCAGGACAACAAGGTTCAACACGTGAGCCATACAAGGCACGTGTGTCACCTTGCCCAGGCAAAGGGCCGCACCCAGGTTTGCAGCATTGTCGCACACGGCCTTACCAGGCTGCAGGTTGAGTGGAGACAACCATTTATTAAACTCGGACCGCAGAGCTGACCACAACTCCTCAGCTGTGTGACTCCTATTCCCAAGACATGTCAAGCTAAAGACCGCCTGATGCCGTTGCGCTCCGCTGCCAGCATAGTAATGAGGGGTGCGTGATTCCTTCTGCGCAGTGCGAACGCTGGTGGCCTGACCAGGCAGGCTTGGGGCGGAGGTGGAGGACCCAGATGAGGTGGAGGAGGCAGAAGCAGTGGCGGAACTTGGACAGACAGAGGATTGACACACAAGTCGTGGGGACGGTAAGACTTGTGCAGCAGACCCTTCTTCATCTATCACCATAGTTACCCAGTGCCCAGTCAGCGACATGTAACATCCCTGTCCATGCTTACTGGTCCAAGTATCGGTGGTGAAATGCACCCGTTGACACACAGAGTTTCTCAAGGAAGCGGTGATATTGTGTGCGACATGCTGGTGTAGCGCGGGCACACCTTTCTTAGAGAAGTAGTGGCGACTGGGCATCTGGTACTGGGGCACAGCGACAGACATAAGGTCTCTAAAATCCTGTGTCCACCAGGTGGAAAGGCAGCATTTCGCGAGCCAAGAGCTTACAGAGGGATAAAGTCAACCTCTTAGCTTTGTCATGGGTCACAGGAAAAGGCCTTTTATTTGTCCACATCTGAGGGACAGAGGTCTGGCTGCTGTGTGTAGACGGTGTTGAGTAGGGTGTCCCTGGAAAAATGCAGATTTGTGAGGAAAGTGCAGGCGTAGACATGATGTCGCCTTCATCCAACGTTGGTGCTATCGATGTCTGAGAGAGCTGTACACACGTACTTGTTTCCCCTTCCAAACCAACTGACGACCTACCAAGCAAACTGCCTGTTGCGGTTACAGTGATGGAAGTTGTGCGTGGAAAACCAGGTGTGACAGCTGTCCCCACAGTCCTAGAAGGTGAAGAGCGCGTGGATGCACTGGAAAAGGCAGGCGGTGGATGGTTCGCTCCGCTAGGCCGCATTGCAGCATGGTGAGCTTCCCACTGGGACATATGATATTTATTCATGTGACGATTCATGGAAGAAGTTGTCAAACTGCTGAGGTTTTGCCCTCTACTAACAGAATCATGACAAATTTTACAGATCACATAATTTGGGCGATCTTTTGCTATGTCAAAAAAGGACCAGGCTAGGCAAGGCTTAGAGGGCATGCGACCTGCTGATCCACCCCGACTAGTGCTCAGAGGCAAAGTGGTGGCTGAGGATGCAGTTGTAGACGTGCTACCAGTACTCTGACTCTGTCCAGGAAGGCGCAAGGTAATTTCGTCGTCAGTTGCATCCTCCTCCACCGTCTCTGTTGACCTCCTCGAGGGCCTGACTGTGGGTTGACAGTAGGTGGGATCTAGAACTTCCTCATCAATTGTTGTGTTTGCACTCCCCTCACCCTCAGACCGAGCCTCTTCTTGCCCTGACCGAATATTTAAGATTTAAGTTGTCATCCCAATCTGGTATCTGCGTTTCATCGTCATCAGTATGTTCCTCATTGTCTATAACAACAGGTGTTACAGTTTGTGAAAAAGGGTCAACATTATGCTCAGAAACTTGGTCCTCACGGCCTTAATCAGAGTCACAAAGGTTCTGGGCATCACTGCAGACCATTTCCTGGTCTGTACTCACTGTAGCTTGGGAGCAGACCTCTGATTCCCAGGCTATAGTGTGACTGAACAGCTCTACAGACTCAGCCATCTCAGTTCCACCATACTGTGCAGGGCGGATGGGGACTCCAGAGCTGGGAGAAAGCAAATTTGATTGGGATGACAACTCAGAGGACTGGTGTTTTTTGGATGCGGTAGTTGAGGTGGCGGAGAGGGCACTTGTTGGACCACTTGAGATCCATTCAAGCATTTTCCTTTTTTGGCCATCATCTACCTTTGTTCCAGTTGTCCGTGTCCGTAAAAAAGGGAGCACATCGGATTGTCCACGGTAAGTAGTAGACATCTTACTTTTGCTGGAAGATGGTCTATCTTCAGCAGATGTTAATCGAGCTTTGCCACCTTCCCCACGGACAAACCCTTTTTTTCCTTTTCCAACACGCCTCTTCCCCTTTCCACCAGCATCTGTCATTTTGCCACTCATTTTGATTGCGACAAGATTGTGCACTTAAAATGTGGTAGTAAAAATTGAGAGGTGGTGTAGATTTCAGCGGTGGTCTAGCTTTATTAACAGCAGAATAAACAACAATAATTATCCCTGACAATGCAACTACGGCCCTTAAACTGGCAGCAGTGTTTGCAAGTATCATGGCTTAGTAACAATGAGTTTGAGTGTGCAATGCAGGCAGACGTGCTGCAAACATCTTTGCACTAGTGGGACAATACAGAAGTCCAACAGCCACGTTTAGGATGCCACTAAGTTCACTCAGTGTTTGCTAGTATAATGGCTTAGTAACAATGAGTTTGAGTGTGCAATGCAGGCAGACGTGCTGCAAATATCTTTGCACTAGTGGGACAATACAGAAGTCCAACAGCCACTTTTAGGATGCCACTAAGTTCACTCAGTGTTTGCTAGTATAATGGCTTAGTAACAATGAGTTTGAGTGTGCAATGCAGGCAGACGTGCTGCAAATATCTTTGCACTAGTGGGACAATACAGAAGTCCAACAGCCACGGTTAGCATGCCACTAAGTTCACTCAGTGTTTGCTAGTATAATGGCTTAGTAAAAATGAGTTTGAGTGTGCAATGCAGGCAGACGTGCTGCAAATATCTTTCCACTAGTGGGACAATACAGACGTCCAACAGCCACTTTTAGGAAGCCACTAAGTTCACTCAGTGTTTGCTAGTATAATGGCTTAGTAACAATGAGTTTGAGTGTGCAATGCAGGCAGACGTGCTGCAAATATCTTTGCACTAGTGGGACAATACAGAAGTCCAACAGCCACGTTTAGGATGCCACTAAGTTCACTCAGTGTTTGCTAGTATAATGGCTTAGTAACAATGAGTTTGAGTGTGCAATGCAGGCAGACGTGCTGCAAATATCTTTGCACTAGTGGGACAATACAGAAGTCCAACAGCCACTTTTAGGATGCCATTAAGTTCACTCAGTGTTTGCTAGTATAATGGCTTAGTAACAATGAGTTTGAGTGTGCAATGCAGGCAGACGTGCTGAAAATATCTTTGCACTAGTGGGACAATACAGAACTCCAACAGCCACTTTTAGGAAGCCACTAAGTTCACTCAGTGTTTGCTAGTATAATCACTTAGTAACAATGAGTTTGAGTGTGCAATGCAGGCAGACGTGCTGCAAATATCTTTGCACTAGTGGGACAATACAGAAATCCAACAGCCACGTTTAGGATGCCACTAAGTTCACTCAGTGTTTGCTAGTATAATGGCTTAGTAACATTGAGTTTGAGTGTGCAATGCAGGCAGACGTGCTGCAAATATCTTTGCACTAGTGGGACAATACAGAAGTCCAACAGCCACGTTTAGGATGCCACTAAGTTCACTCAGTTTTTGCTAGTATAATGGCTTAGTAACAATGAGTTTGAGTGTGCAATGCAGGCAGACGTGCTGCAAATATCTGTGCACTACTGGGACTATACAGAAGTCCAACAGCCACGTTTAGGATGCCACTAAGTTCACTCAGTGTTTGCTAGTATAATGGCTTAGTAACAATGAGTTTGAGTGTGCAATGCAGGCAGACGTGCTGCAAATATCTTTGCACTAGTGGGACAATACAGAAGTCCAACAGCCACTTTTAGGATGCAACTAAGTTCACTCAGTGTTTGCTACTATAATGGCTTAGTAACAATGAGTTTGAGTGTGCAATGCAGGCAGACGTGCTGCAAATATCTTTGCACTAGTGGGACAATACAGAAGTCCAACAGCCACTTTTAGGATGCCACTAAGTTCACTCAGTGTTTGCTAGTATAATGGCTTAGCAACAATGAGTTTGAGTGTGCAATGCAAGCAGACGTGCTGCAAATATCTTTGCACTAGTGGGACAATACAGAAGTCCAACAGCCACATTTAGGATGCCACTAAGTTCACTCAGTGTTTGCTAGTATAATGGCTTAGTAACAATGAGTTTGAGTGTGCAATGCAGGCAGACGTGCTGCAAATATCTTTGCACTAGTGGGACAATACAGAAGTCCAACAGCCACATTTAGGATGCCACTAAGTTCACTTAGTGTTTGCTAGTATAATGGCTTAGTAACATTGAGTTTGAGTGTGCAATGCAGGCAGACGTGCTGCAAATATCTTTGCACTAGTGGGACAATACAGAAGTCCAACAGCCACGTTTAGGATGCCACTAAGTTCACTCAGTTTTTGCTAGTATAATGGCTTAGTAACAATGAGTTTGAGTGTGCAATGCAGAGGTGCTGCAAATAGATTTGCACTAATAGGACACTAATGGAAGTCCAACAGCCACTTTTAGGATGCCACTAAGTTCACTCAGTGTTTGCTAGTATAATGGCTTAGCAACAATGAGTTTGAGTGTGCAATGCAAGCAGACGTGCTGCAAATATCTTTGCACTAGTGGGACAATACAGAAGTCCAACAGCCACATTTAGGATGCCACTAAGTTCACTCAGTGTTTGCTAGTATAATGGCTTAGTAACAATGAGTTTGAGTGTGCAATGCAGGCAGACGTGCTGCAAATATCTTTGCACTAGTGGGGCAATACAGAAGTCCAACAGCCACGTTTAGGATGTCACTAAGTTCACTCAGTGTTTGCTGGTATAATGGCTTAGTAACAATGAGTTTGAGTGTGCAATGCATGCAGACGTGCTGCAAATATCTTTGCACTAGTGGGACAATACAGAAGTCCAACAGCCACGTTTAGGATGCCACTAAGTTCACTCAGTGTTTGCTAGTATAATGGCTTAGTAACAATGAGTTTGAGTGTGCAAAGGGCAGGAGGGTACAGTGGCAGGGTTGTGGGTCTCTGGGTAGAGGAAAGGAAGCCTGCCTTTCTATCCCTCCTAATGGGGAAATGCAGCGAGGAAATCCCTGACCTTAGCTACACAGACGCTGTCATCTTGTGGAGCTGTTAAACTCTGTTTTCACGGACCTGTCACCTATGGCTCTGACCCTGCCGGTATTAGCCCTTAAAAGGACTGATAGAAACTTCTATCCCTATTCTGTACAGCGCTGTGTATGGAGCGTACACAGCAGTATCGGAGAAAGGAGCTGCGCCAGTGATGACTGACACCAAGGACGCAGAAGGCAGATAATGGCGTGCTGGAGGAAAATGTCCGTTTTTATAATGCAGGGACATGTGACATGGACATCCTATCACACATGCCGTTGCTTCTCTGGCTAAAAGTCCACTTAGCTGTGTGTGTGTCTCGGATTGGCTGACATGCTGGCCCGCCCCACTACACGCGCGCGCTTAGGGAAGGAAGACAAGGAAAAAAAAATAAAAAATGGCGATCGCCATTATCCATACAGCAGTGATCTGAATGCGCTGTTCCCGCACACTATACACTGAAATTTCATAATAGTGTGAGTCACAGAGTGACTTACACTATTACAGCGGAATGCCAGCTAGTAATTAGCTGGTCTTTTTGCTGCTAGAACCGTTCTCGAACGTATCTAGAACTATCGAGCTTTAGCAAAAAGCTCGAGTTCTAGTTCTATCTAGAACAGCCCCCAAAATCACTCGAGCCGCGAACTGGAGAACCTCGAACAGTGAACCGCGCTCAACTCTACTTCTGGGCATCACTGCAGACCATGTCCTGGTCTGTACTCACTGTAGCTTGGGAGCAGACCTCTGATTCCCAGCCTATAGTGTGACTGAACAGCTCTGCAGACTCAGCCATCTCTGTTACACCACATTCTGCAGGGCGGGTGGAGACTTGAGAGCTGGGAGAAAGCAAGTGCGATTGGGATGACAACTCAGAGGAATGTTGTTTTTTGGATTTTGAAGTTGAGGTGGAGGAGAGGCCACTTGTTGGAGCACTTGAGATCCATTTAAGCATGTGGTTTTTTTGTGCATCGTCTCCCTTTGTTCCAGTTGTTTTGTTCCGTAAAAAGGGAGCACATCGGATTGTCCATGGTAGTAGACATCTTACTTTTGTTAGAAGATGGCCTATCTTCAGCAGATGTTAATATACCTTTCCCACCTTCCCCACGGACACAAACTTTTTTTCCTTTTCCAACATGCCTGTTCTCCTTTCCACCAGCAACTGTCCTTTTGCCACTCATTTTGTTAGTGACAAGTTTGGACACTTAAAATGTGGTAGCAAAAATTGAGAGGTGGTGTAGATTGCAGAGGTGGTCTAGCTTTATTGACAGCTGAAGAACCAACACTGACTATCCCTGACAATGCAACTATGGCCCTAAAACTGGCAGCACTGTTTGCTATAAAAATAGCGTAGCAAAATGGGCAGGAGGGTAGAAGGCAGAGGTGGTGGAACTTGCTTGGCACCAATGGGACACTAAGTTACTATGGCAGACACTTTGTGGATGCCAATAAGTTTCAGCACTGTTTGCTATAAAAATAGCGTAGCAAAATGGGCAGGAGGGTAGAAAGCAGAGGTGGTGGAACTTGCTTGGCACCAGTGGGACACTAAGTTACTATAGCAGACACTTTGTGGATGCCACTAATTTTCAGCACTGTTTGCTATAAAAATAGCGTAGCAAAATGGGCAGGAGGGTAGAAGGCAGAGGTGGTGGAACTTGCTTGGCACCAGTGGGACACTAAGTTAATATAGCAGACACTTTGTGGATGCCACTAAGTTTCAGCACTGTTTGCTATAAAAATAGCATAGCAAAATGGGTAGGAGGGTAGAAGGCAGAGGTGGTGGAACTTGCTAGGCACCAGTGGGACACTAAGTTACTATAGCAGACACTTTGTGGATGCCACTAAGTTTCAGCACTGTTTGCTATAAAAATAGTGTAGCAAAATTGGCAGGAGGGTAGAATGCAGAGGTGGTGGAACTTGCTTGGCACCAGAAGGACACTAAGTTACTATAGCAGACACTTTGTGGATGCCACTAAGTTTCAGCACTGTTTGCTATCAAAATAGCGTGGCAAAAGTGGGCAGGTGAGTACAGTAGCCAGGTTCTGTGGGTCAGTGGACAGGAAAGGAACACTAAATTAGTATTCCAGACACTTTTAGGATGGCAGCAAAAGTGTCAGCTCTTTGGGCAAATAAAATTGCGTAGCAAAAGTGAGCAGGTGGGTACAGTGCCCGGGTTCTTTGGGTACCAGGACAGGAAAGGAAAACTAAGTTACTATGCCAGACACTTTTAGGATGGCAGAAAAAGTGTCAGCTCTTTGGGCAAATAAAATTGCGTGGCAAAAGTGGGTAGGTGGTACAGTGCCCGGGTTCTGTGGGTCAATGGCAGGAAAGGAACAGTAACTTAGTATTCCAGACACTTTTAGGATGGCAGCAAAAGTGTCAGCTCTTTGGGCAAATAAAATTGCGTGGCAAAAGTGGGCAGGTGGGTACAGTGCCTGGGTTCTGTGGGTACCAGGACAGGAAAGGAAAACTAAGTTACTATTCCAGACACTTTTAGGATGGCAGCAAAAGTGTCAGCTCTTTGGGCAAATAAAGTTGCGTGGCAAAAGTGGGCAGGTGGGTATAGTGCCTGGGTTCTGTGGGTACCAGGACAGGAAAGGAAAACTAAGTTACTATGCCAGACACTTTTAGGATGGCAGAAAAAGTGTCAGCTCTTTGGGCAAATAAAATTGCGTAGCAAAAGTGAGCAGGTGGGTACAGTGCCCGGGTTCTGTGGGTACCAGGACAGGAAAGGAAAACTAAGTTACTATTCTAGACACTTTTAGGATGGCAGCAAAAGTGTCAGCTCTTTGGGCAAATAAAATTGCGTGGCAAAAGTGGGCAGGTGGTACAGTGCCCGGGTTCTGTGGGTTAATGGCAGGAAAGGAACAGTAACTTAGTATTCCAGACACTTTTAGGATGGCAGCAAAAGTGTCAGCTCTTTGGGCAAATAAAATTGCGTGGCAAAAGTGGGCAGGTGGGTACAGTGCCTGGGTTCTGTGGGTACCAGGACAGGAAAGGAAAACTAAGTTACTATTCCAGACACTTTTAGGATGGCAGAAAAAGTGTCAGCTCTTAGGGCAAATAAAATTGCGTAACAAAAGTGAGCAGGTGGGTACAGTGCCCGGGGTCTGTGGGTACCAGGACAGGAAAGGAAAACTAAGTTACTATTCCAGACACTTTTAGGATGGCAGCAAAAGTGTCAGCTCTTTGGGCAAATAAAATTGCATGGCAAAAGTGGGCAGGTGGGTACAGTGCCCGGCTTCTGTGGGTACCAGGACAGGAAAGGAAGCCTCACTTTCTATCCCTCCTAATGATGAAATGCAGCAAAGAATTCCCTGAGCTTAGGTACACAGACGCTGTTATCTGAAGCTGTATACAGCGTTTCCACATGCCTAGATATAGTATAAAGGGTCCCACATAACCCTCAATATATTAGAATGCACCTCCATAGTCCTCCATGTATTATAATGCATTTCCCATAGTCCTCCATGTATTATAATTCACCCCATAGTTCTCCAAATATTTTACTGCACCACAGACCTCCATGTTTTATTACGCACCCCCATAGTCCTCCATATATTATAATGTTGCCCCCATAGTCCTATATGTATTACAATGCATCCCCATAAACCTTCATATTGTATTATGCAGCCCCATACTCCTCCATGTATAATGCACCCATATAGTCCATGTAAAAGGTGTCCTTCATGTTTATTATGCAGCCCCATAGACCTCCATGTATAATGCAGCCCCATATACCTCCATGAATCATGCAGCTCCATAGACCTCCATGTATCATGCAGCCAGCCCCCCCAGGGCCTCCATGTGTCATGAAGCCAGCCCCCCCAGGGCCTCCATGTGTCATGCAGCCAGCCCCTTCCCAGGCCTCCATGAGTCATGCAGCCAGCCCCCCCCCCCGGGCCTCCATGGGGCCTGGCTGCAGGACACATGGAGGCCTTGGGAGGGGGGGCTGGCTGCAGGACACATGGAGTCATTGGGCTGCAGCCCCCCCCTAGGACTCCATGTGTCCTGCAGCCAGCCCCCCCGGTGCCTCCATGTGTACTGCAGCCAGGGCCCCCCCAAGGACTCCATGTGTCCTGTAGCCAGGCCCCCCCAAGGACTCCATGTGTCCTGCAGCCAGCCCCCCGCCAGATCTCCATGTGTCCTGCAGCCAGGGCCCCCCAAAGACTCCATGTGTCCTGCAGCCAGCCCCCCCAGGGCCTCCATGTGCCCTGCAGCCAGGGCCCCCCCAAGGACTCCCTGTGTACTCACTGATTTATAAAAAAAAAATAAAAAAACAAGTAATCACCTCTCTTCTCTTTCCACCGCAATTCTGTCCTCACCTCTACTTGTTTCACCGCTGCCCGTTCTCACTTCTGTCCTTGTTCCTTGTGGCTCCGGTCGGCGTCCTCCTGTGCTCTGTGCTCTCACCACACACAGCAGTCACACAGGAGTGACGTCACTGCGCAGCCATAGGGGAAGACTGATGATGCATAGAGCGGCGCCGGCCGCTCTATGCAATATAAAAGCAGAGCGCGGTGAGTGACGGGAGCGCGGTGAGTGATGGGAGCGCAGTGAGTGACAGGAGCACAGTGAGTGACGGGAGCGCGGTAAGTGACGGGAGAGTGGTAAGTGACGGGAGCGCGGTGACGCCACTGCTGACACCAGACAGGTGGGCCCGGTGTCAGCGATGACGACCGGATCATATAGCAGCCACCACGCCGCGTGGTCTGCGGCAGAATAGCACAGCTCCTATCACAGAAAAGAGCTAGCTGCTGATCTGCCAGGTGGCCGCGGGCCCCTAACCTCCCGGGCCCGGTCGCAATCGCGACCGCTGCGACCGCAGTAGTTACACCCCTGTTAGGGACCCGTAACTAAGGAGGAGGTGGATATTGCACAGAAGGGCAGATTGCACAATACCCTGTGACGACCTGATAGGCCAGGGCGTCACAAGAGTCTGGCACACATGGCTGACTTTATGTCCCTCTGCCTTTCCTGTGACTCTCACATTATATGCATTTTGGTCAAAACTCATTACTGGTTGTTCACCATTCTTGACCCATTCTATATGGCAGAACTTTCCTTCTCTCCTTCCTGCTGCGCAGAGGGTTAGTACAAGTCCCTAATCAAACAATTAGCACAAAAAATTTACATTTGACAACACTAGCTGTAGAGGTCAAAGTTCCTTGGGCAACCAAGGAGGAGGGACGAGTGAGACATATTCCAGTTTCAATGGCGACAGGCGAACACTATCATAGGTCTGGAAGAGTTTCACCAGACCCTCCCAGTAGCCAGGCTCTGATGTGTGGGTTATTCTGACAAAGAGGGAAAAGTTTTGGCAGATGGGGAAGGAGTACATAGCCCACCGATCCTGGGTTCTCCATGATTCCTCGCTGCTGTACAACTACTGTATGTGGTATTTAAGCTGGACACTTGTAAGAACTGTCTGTCTATGCCTTTGAGCTGCTGAGATGCCATGCCACTATCGTTTTGTCTGAGCAGGTTTTTAGAGCCTCCAATAGAATAATAACTGATCGGCGTATCTGCCTGTCAACTGAAAATGCTGAAAGGCTAACTCTTATCAAAACTAATAAAGCCTGGATTGGCCCAGACTTCACAACCCAGCTGGAAGAGAGCAGAGGAATATAAAGACAATTAATCTTTTTTTTTTCTAGAGCATTCTCATGCACCCCTTACCACCCAAAGAAGGATATATGGTTCATGATTGCTTATTTTTCTTCTGCTTCTCCTCCACCATATCAACAGTGTGATCATGTGATCTTCATCATTTTTAGAGGCCTGCCTCGGAAATTCTCTTACACATATACAGTATATGTGTACCCCCCAGAGTTAAATGTTTTTCAGCCCTTGCACTTCTTGCATATGTCTTCCTAGCACTTTTTTTTGTAATAATGGAAAAAAAGTGGTTTTCTGAGGCCGTCCTCTTTGTGTCTTCCAGGGTATATTGGAGTACTTTCTTCTAATTTTTGGCAGTCCTTGCACTTAGTGCATAAACTTTCTCAGTCTAGAAGTTCCACTCCTTAATAATAATAATAATAATAATAATAATAATAATAATAATACCTCCTTCTAATTTTTGGCAGCCTTTGTATAAAGTGCATAGGCTATACTAGTGTAGGAGTCCCACTCTTATTAGAGGGAGAGAATATTTTTTGAGGCCTTTCTCTACGTGTCTTCCAGGGTGTATTGAAATCCTTGCTTTAGATTTTTGCTAGGTCTTGCACTTAGTGCATATTTTGAGGCCCTTCTCTATGTATCTTCCATTGTGTATTTTGATCACTCCTTTAAATGTTTGCTAGGTATTGCACTTTATGCACAGGCAATACCACTGAAGGTGTCCCACTCTTTTTAAAATGATCAAAAAATGAATTCTGAGGCTCTTCTCTATGTGTGCTCCATTGTGTATTGTAGGTTTCCCCAACCTGTGACTCATTGGTCACATGTGGCTTCGGACCCATGATGTGTGGCTAGTGGCTGTCTGCCAACTAGGTGTATTTGCACCAGGTCTTGCAAACAGCTGAAGAGGAGGTCTCCAGATGATGACATTTATGAGTAGGCCCACAAAGAAGAGCAAAACTGAATGGAGGTAGGAACCCATGGCTATTGGTGTACTGCCTCTGTGTGGTGATGCCTGTGGAAAGACTTTTGGTGTCATTATACTGCGAATGGAGGCACTGAATGTCATTAATGTGATGGGCAGGAGCTAAATGTGGCTAGCAAAATTTTCTCAGAGCTTAATGTGGCTACTGATCCTCTCAAGCGAGTTTTATACGCTGCGATCTCGCTAGTGAGATCGCAAGCGATCGTACCCGCTCCCGTCAGTTGTGCAACACGGGAAAATCGCTGCCCATGCCGCACAACCTTGCTTAACCCCGTCACACGGACTTACCTGCCCTGCGACGTCGCTCTGGCCGGCGAACCGCCTCCTTTCTAAGGGGGCGGTTCGTGCGGCGTCACAGAGACATCACACAGCAACCGTCCAATAGAAGCGGAGGGGCGGAGATGAGCGGGACATAACATCCCGCCCACCTCCTTCCTTCCACATTGCCAGTGGAGGCAGGTAAGGAGATGTTCGTCGCTCCTGTGGTGTCACACATAGCGATGTGTGCTGCCACAGGAACGACGAACAACATCACTAATAAGGAGAAAACGATTTTTTGTTTCAGGATGACCTCTCCGCGGCAAACAATTTTGACCGCTTTTGCGATCGTTTAAGGTCGCTCATAAGTGTCACACACTGCGATATCGTTTATGATGCCGGATGTGTGTCACAAACATTGTGACCCCAACGATAATTCATTAATGATGTTGTAGCGTGTAAAGACCGCTTTAGAGTTAAATGTGGCTCTCAAGGTCAGAAAGGTAGTGGATCACTGGTGTATTGCAATCCCTCCTTTAAATTTTTGTTACACTTTGCATTTAGTGCATAGATTTTACCACTCTTTAAAATTGTCAAAAATGTATTCCAAGGCCCTCATCTATGTGTCTTCCAATGTGTATTGCATGTGTCGCTGGTGTGTTATGGTTGACAGACAGTCCTTTGGGCTCCGGCTGTAAAAGGTTGCAGTGTTTAACTATACAAACTGCTCCCTGACATTCTATTCTTACTGCTGTGTTGTAAATAGTATGCTATGTATCTTCTCTGCGTGGGGTTAATTCCTTTGCTTTTAAGGGGTGCTTCACACACAGCGAGCTCCCTGCCGAGATCGCTGCTGAGTCACGCTTTTTGTGACGCAGCAGTGACCTCATTAGCGATCTCGCTGTGTGTGACACTGAGCAGCGATCTGGCCCCTGCTGTGAGATCGCTGCTCGTTACACACAGCCCTGGTTCGTTTTCTTCAAAGGCGCTCTCCCACTGTGACACACAGATCGCTGTGTGTGACAGCGAAAGAGCGACAAATGAAGCGAGCAGGGAGCAGGAGCCGGCGTCTGGCAGCTGCGGTAAGCTGTAACCAAGATAAACATCGGGTAACCAAGGTGGTTACCCGATGTTTACCTTAGTTACCAGCCTCCGCAGCTCTCACGCTGCCTGTGCTGCCGGCTCCGGCTCTCTGCACATGTAGCTGCTGTACACATCGGGTTAATTAACCCGATGTGTACTGTAGCTAGGAGAGCAAGGAGCCAGCGCTAAGCTAAGCGGTGTGCGCTGGTAACTAATGTAAACATCGGGTAACCATACCCGATGTTTACCTTAGTTACCAGTGTCCGCAGCTTCCAGACGCCGGCTCCGTGCAAGCGCAGCGTCGCTTGCACGTCGCTGCTGGCTGGGGGCTGGTCACTGGTCGCTGGTGAGATCTTTCTGTTTGACAGCTCACCAGCGACCATGTAGCGATGCAGCAGCGATCCTGACCAGGTCAGATCGCTGGTCGGATCGCTGCTGCATCGCTAAAGTGTGAAGGTACCCTAAGACCCTGTGGATATCCTCACCTTTCAACTACTAATCATCATTACTTCCCCTTGTGTCCTTAAATACCCACATTTCCTCTTGGTATTTGCTGGTGATATGGTTATATTCCTATACAGGCCTTGGATGCAAACAGTCGGCTTGCATTCATCTGAAGAAACATTGTTTGTTGCTGTTCCTCTCACAGAGTCTTCTTTGAGATAAGTTATTCATTCACTTTCCCATGTTTGTGCTCCCTGTGTCATCTTTAGAGCTTAGTGGGACAGACTAATCGCTCATTCCATCCATTCATTACCTTGGACCTAGTTCAGCGTCAGCCAGTGCCAGCTGTCTTGCTCAGGGCATAGGTGCGGAACCTATCTGGAGTAGTCAGGGGAGCCAGGGGCCAGTGGAAGGTTCAGTATTCCCCTTCCCTAGACACAGAATTTCCCTTCCCTGTCACCATATGTATATCACTTCCCATACCTAGTGTGACAGCGACATCGGAAAGAAGAAGACCAGATGGTGGAAAGTTCTGCTTGCCGTCCAGTCCTTTGGACTTCTTTCTGTCATCATTGATCTAGCCTGTTAACGCTAGGCCAAGACTTTTAGCCTCAACAACATTTCAAAGGTCACCACCAATCATATATCTATGATGTCCCGACATGTGACAAGTAATGTCTCCAATACCAGATCAAGGCTGGAAGTCAAAGTCTAATGTAAATATGCTGGAAGATGTGGCTTGCATAGGAGAAAGAAGAGGTGACTCGAAGGAACAGATGGCAAACAGCTAGCAGTGGAGGGGCTGGACAGAAGTGCGTGGGCTGAATAAATGTTTTTTTTTATTTTGTTTTATTTATTTATCATTTGAAAAGGAGTTAATATCAGATGATAAATAACCTTTTATCCAGGGTAGCATGGTGGCTCAGAGGTTAGCACTGCAGTCTTTCAGTGCTGGGGTCCTGTGTTCAATCCACAAAGGACACCATCTGCAAGGAGTTTGTATGTTCTCCCTGTGTTTGTGTGGGTTTCCTCTGAATACTCTGGTTTCCTCCCACACTCCAAATATATACACATAGGAAATTTAGATTGTGAGCCCCGATGGGGACAGTGTTGTTGATGTATGTAAAAGTGCTATGTAATTAAAGACACTATATAAGTGAATTAATATTGTTGTTATTATTATCCACTTATATCTGGATCATTTTTATAGTAGTTATTTAAATCTATGCAGTTTCATGTTTATCAAGTGCAAGAGGAAAATATATATCCAGGGTTTAACAACATATAGTCCAATAAATTAAATAGCTTCTCCCTATTAGGGTAAAGTATATAAAGTGCACTGGAATCATCTCTCGCTTATTGCACTCTGGCCAAAGTCCAGCAAATGCTCATTGAAGTAAGTGTCCTTCACGGTGCAGATCCTCTTGTTCCTACAGTTCAACAGACTTGCATAACGCAAATGACTCGGCAGGCAAACATCAACCACCTGCGGCATGACTTTTAGTGGAGGGTCCCCTATCTCAAGCTATCTGTCTACTAAACTTCATCTGTTTAAATAGTGGCGCACACCTCTACACCACCACCTACATGTGACCACCTACATGTTACCTAATTTGTATCATGTTATGTTACAAATTAAAAACAATCATGGTTCAGCAAAGCTATACAAATGTTAAAAAACAGGGGTTTGAAAGATATCCACACAAAGAAAGTATATCACAAAAATACATTAACGTTACAATTTGGTCCCCTAGGAAGTACGGTATTTAATAAATGTATCCAATATACTTCTCTTTAGAGACGTTTCTTCAATTTTCATTAATATGTATTTGTTCTAATACCATCCACTTTAGTTCGTAAATATCATGTTTATTTTCCCAGAAGCGTCTGGCTAATGTGGTTTCACCCCATTTTTATTATATACTTATTTTGGGTTTTTTTATGAGTGTCTTCCATTAACCCCTTATTAACATTATCTTTTCTAATTCTTTCCCCAAAGTGTCTTATAGTAGATATGTAGTTAGTGAGTCTGATTTTTATTTCTCTAGAGGTCTGACAAACATATCTTATCTCACAAAGGCACTTAAGATTATTTGGTGTATTACAAGTAAATAAATCTTTTACATTCATTTTATGACCCATAGTGGGATGAGATGTGTGATCACATTTTATTATTGTATGACAGTCCTGACATCCCAAACATGTGAAGTGCCTATTGTTCAGTTTTTAGTAAGGTCTGTTTAAATATTGTTGGCTCCAATGTATATGAACTAATAATTTTATTAGATAATGTTTTGCCCTTCTACGAGAGGCTGAAGAAGTGATAAGTCTTTGGCTTTACCCAGAAAGAAACGAGATAGGATGATGAAACTTTACATTTATTCCACGTACTGTCCACTGATGTCAACACACTTCTTACATCGGTATTCCAAGTTCTGTAAGCCTAGAAAAAAGAAGGATTTCTGTTGTGCCTCAAACTAGACATCCGTAGCACCCATGGCATCAGAAATAGTGTGACATTTGGTACCCTTGAGGTGTTTCTTCAGGTTTGGAAACAGATGGTGGTAGCTGAAGGGAGCTAGATCTGGTGAATAAGGTGGGTAGTCAACCAGATGGAAGCTCGGCTCTGCCAGTTTTGCCATGGTGGCTTGTGCAGTGTGAGCGAAGGCGTTGTCTTTCAGGAACAAGATTCCTTTGCACAGCTTGCCGCGCATTTTGGCCTTCAGAGCTGCCTTCAATTAGTCTAAAAGTTCAAGGTAATACCTTACTTTGATGGTAGAACCCTTTTGAAGGTAGTCCACTAGCAGCACGCTCTCCTTATCCAAGAACACAGACGCAATCATCTTAGTGGCTGATTTTTGCACCCTGAACTTCTTTGGATGAGGAGAACCACTGTGCCTCCACTCTTTTGACTGCTCCTTGTTTTCAGGGTCATACAAATAAATCCAGGTCTCAACCATAGTGATTAGTCGATCCAGGAAGTTTTTATCAGTCCGGAAACGTTGACAAATGGACCAGGAAGTTTTCACTCGCATGCTTCTCTGATCTGTTGTCAAACATTTGGGGACCCACTTTGCAGATCACTTCCTCATGTCCAAATGTTCATGGATAATAATACAAACACATTCACGGGAAATCCCCATGATGTCTGCTAGTGGTTTAGCTGAAATTCGTCGAATCTCCAGTATGAGGTTGTGCGCAGCATCGACGATCTGCGGAACAACAACCACTCTCAGTCGTTGAGGACGTTCCTCATATTGGTGCTGAAGTGGCCAGTTTTAAATTTGGCAACCCAGTTCTTAACTGTGGAATATGAAGGGCATTGATCCCCAATGTCTACGACATATCACTATGAATATCCTTCGCAGACTTTCCTTGCAGAAACAAGAATTTTATCACTCCTCTGCTCTCAGTTGATGTGAATATCGCATTATACTCCGCCATTTTGTTTTCCTGCGTGCGTAGAACACTGTTGCCATAACAAACACAAAATTTTCAAAACATACATTAGACACATAATGCTTTCATGTGATGTAACATTCATTACCAAGGAAACAAAAAAGATCACAAAGCCAAAGATTTATCAATAGATCCTCGTAGTACACAAATCTAGGTAATTGCATAAACAATTTACCATATCATGGTGAAGTAGTGGCCAAAATGTATTAATAGATTTTTTAATCAGTTTAGAATGGTTATCATATGTTTAAATGGATAAACATATATCATCTTTGATATTTTTGTTCTTATTTTGCCTAGTGTCATGTTGAGGTGTCTTTCCGACTTGGTTTAAAATTTCATCAATCTCTTTTTTATTGTAACCCTTTTGGACAGATTTTGTAATCATAATGATGTTTTTTCTCCCAATAGTCATCATCATCGGAGCACAATCTTCTGAATTTAGTAATTTGACCTCAAAGTATTCCTTTAAAAATATGGGGTGCATGGTGGCCCCCTAATGTGTGATGAAATGTAGCAGAGGGGATGCGGAGCAGCAAAGATCAACTCCAGCATCACACTGACTTACAAATAGTGTGAAAATATGGAAAACCATTGTGCATCTCATCTTCAAAGAATATGAGGACAGGGACAGTAGAAGAATTTCTTATCTCTCCAGAGTATCCCTTTACCATAACCTTCAAATAAAACCAGAACCAGGATCACATTATGCTTCTGCCACACTTTTGTGGTTCCATGAGATTTCCTATAATGCCCTGTTTTTTTTACTGTTGTTTGTCAAGGTTCCAAACTAAAGGCCTATGGCTCACCCTGGTATGCTCAGGGAAGCCCCATGACTAGACAGTTTTGAGGGCCCAGAAGCAGACAATAGCGATAAGAAGCATGGTGAATGGAGACACAGGTGCCCAGTAGCTTGGGGATTAGATGCAAGATAGCAGGGATAGGTTGACTGAGAGTACCCTAATGAAACAGTAATTGCAGAATTGTCAGGAGTTAGGCCATGCCTCACTTGTTTGTCTACTGCATATAGAACGGGTGTTACGGGAGGACTGGCAGATTAGGATAAGGTGGTAGATATCCCAATCGCCAGTCGGGGCCCACCATGCTACAGATGACAAAAGATCTGCTGGCAACCCAAAGGTTAGGCGGAGACTACAGAGCTGGGTGGCTCTGAAATAATAGGGGCCTGATCCAAGTTAAATAGCACTTGGATCAGGAGACTGTGAACCTTGTTACCGTTACAGACAGGGTCCACTCAACCAGCCCAAGAATTCCCTGTTAACGCCACAGGGGTCCTGGAGTACGCTGTCCGTACACGTAGGGGGCACAACCGGAGAGGTGGCGAAGCAGTTGACTCAACTGGGCTGCACTAGCAGGACTGGATGGTAGGAGGTGAAAGCTCGGCGCCTGACCCTAACGTGCTGAGCCACGGGTCTCTTGGCGTGACAAGCACCGGATGCCTAACCCTGCCTACCACTTCCAATCTATGGCTTATACCGCAATAAGGCTCTGACATGGAGGCAGGGCCGGACTGGCCAAAGGACAATTCTGGCAAATGCCAGAAGGGCTGGTCCCTGTAGTGGGCTGGTCCCTGTAGTGGGCTGCTCACTCTATAGTCACCGCCACTCTCCTCAGCAGTGTGCACGCCGGGCAACATTAATTTGCCTTCCGCACAGTATCCTCACTGACAGCAGTAGGAGGCAGCACGCTGTGCTGTGACGCCCCGGCCCTGCTGTTTAGTGAGATCCTGTGCCCAGTGTACTGCTGAGCGCCGGTGACCGCAGCTCCCTCCTTCCTGTTCATATGTGTTTGCGTCTCTCAGACACAAATACTTTTGATCAGTGACAGTGCCGGGCCTGGGGCTCCAGCGTGCAACAACGTGATGAGATCAGCACCTTGCTGACATCATCACACTGCTGCGGGCGCTGCTGAGACACGTTGGACAGTTGTAAGAGCTCCATGGAGGAGCCATAGATGGAATGTGTACTCACTATGAGTGAGTGAGGAGGGGATTAGGGCACATAACGGGGGAAGATTTGTGAAAAAGACACAGCTTTGCGAGAGGCGGGGGTAAGGGGAGTACTTTACCCAGAGGGGCAGTGTGTGTGAGGGGGGGTATTTTACATAACGGCAGTGTGTGTATATATGGAGGGGTATAATATTTTGGAGAGGGCCAGTGTGTGTGTGTGTGTGTGTGTGTGGGGGTATAATATTTTGGAGAGGGGCAATGTGTGTGTGTGTGGGGGGGGTATAATATTTAAAGGAGTGGCAGTGTGTGTGTAGGGGGTATAATATTTTGGAGAGGGCCAGTGTGTGTTTGTGTGTGCGTGTGTGTGTGTGGGGAGGTATAATATTTTGGAGAGGGGCAGTGTGTGTGTGTGTGTGTGTGTGGAGGGGGGGTATAATATTTAAAGGAGGGGCAGTGTGTGTGGAGGGGGTATAATATTTTGGAGAGGGGCAGTGTGTGTGTGTGTGTGTGTGTGTGTGTGTGTAGGGGGTAAAATATTTGGAGAGGGGCAGTGTGTGTGTATATAATATTTTGGAGAGGGGCAGTGTGTGTGTGTAGGGGGTTATAATATTTGGAAAGGGGCAGTGTGTTTGTCTATGGGGGTGTAATATTTTGGAGGGGGGCAGTGTGTGTGAGGGTATAATAGTTTGGAGAGTGGCATTGTGTGTGTTTGTGGGGGGTATAATATTTTGGAGAGGAGCAGTATGTGTGTGTGGGGGTTATAATATTTTGGAGAGGGGCAGTGTGTGTGTGTAGAGGAGTATAATATTTGGAGAGGGGCAGTATGTGTGGGGGTATAATATTTTGATGAGAAACAGTGTGTATGGGGGTATAATATTTCGGAGAGGGGCAGTGTGTGTGTGTGGGGGGAGATATTTTGTGAAGTCTTTATTTAGTAGCACAGCATGGGAGATATTTATATTTTTCGGGCAGTATACTGATACTTTTAAAGGCACTGTGTCAGGAATTGCTGCTGAAGAACAAAGAGGGAGGTCTTCAGAGACTAGCTGTAGGCATGAAATCGCATCATGGTGTCTGTACTGCATGGAGACAAAATGGACGGGACCAATTCATTCATATTCTAGTGGTGGCTCTGGTGCTGCATTCATGTGCTGATGGTGGCTCTAGTGCTGCATTCATGTTCTGGTGGTGGTTCTGGTGCTGTATTCATGTGTTGATGATGGTTCTGGTGTGGCATTCATATACTGATTGTGGCACTGGTGCTTTATTCATGTGTTGATGGTGGCTCTGGTGCTGCATTCATGTGCTGCTGATGGTTCTGTTACGGCATACATGTACTGATGGTGGTTCTGAACATGAAAATCCATAACAAGTTTCATGGCTATGTCAAAAAAAGCTTAAAAATAATCAAAACTTTGTTTTTACATTATGAGGAGAATTTGGCAAGATTCTGCTCAGTTTCTGCTCCAAAACCAGTGTAAATTAACATGTTTACACATTTTTTAAGCAGAATATCTCCAAATCCTCCTCAAATATTTGGTTCTAGTGATGTATTCATGTGAGTAGCTCTTACATGACGCTGACTACTCACATCCTCTTGATGTCTGATGCGTCCTTTTTGTTATAAAAAATACAAACTGCTGTTGCGCCTGGAGTCTATAAGTTTCTGCATCTCTGGCATCACATCAGCAGCGCTGTAGCCAATCAGTTACTTGCTGAGCTCCATGATTGGTTGCAGCGCTGTCATTGTGATGTGACACCAGCGCTGGAGACAATAGCAGACCGGGGGAGGGTGAATAAAACAAATAAACAATGCAGGAAATGGGTTTTCAAAAACTGGAAAACCTAAGGTTATGTGCACACAAGGTGTATTAAACTCATGCAACACCGGCAAGTTTTTTTAGTAGATGTTGAAAACCGTGGCGTTTTTTTCCCTGACCCATCTTCTGTGTAGTTTTATAGTCATTTCCTGGGTATTTCTTCTATGGTCTTGACCATCTTTGGCTTTTTTAGTGTTTTCCTATTGTTTTTTTTTTACTGTGCTTTTTAAGAAAAAGTGATGGTAAAATGCAATAAAAGACATCCGGGCATCTTCCGAACCTTTCCATTGATCTGCATTGTAAAGTACAGTAAGTGCTGCGGAATATGTTGGCGCTATAGAAATTATTATTATTATTACTACAGAGCGTCTGCTGGGTGGAAAACACCAGAATAATAAACTGGTCACTTCTTTTAACCACTTGGTGGGTTTAGAAACCTGAAGTGGTTAAAAGATGCTCAAAAGCCTGATCCTGCGCACAGACGATGGTCACTCATTGTGAGTATTTTTCATAGTGGTATCCATGGTGGGATCTGCCCCCAAAAATGTAATTGCACATTCCCTAAGTGGCATGTACCCAAAATTAGCGTCAGTGACAACTACAGCTTCCCTGATCATCTATCTGTAGAATAGGTAATCAATATTAGCTGAGGGGGATCTGATTTTGCATCCCTGCCCATCAGTTATATGATGAGGCCTTAGCATTATATGTAGAGCTCAGCATCCTCTTCTATAACAAAGGGACCCAGTTCTATAGGGAAAATAGCGGCTTCACCAGGTCCGGCAACTTAAGAGCAATAAATAGGACTGAGCTGTAATACTGGACGCAGCTGTGACTGTATGTTATATGGTCGTGTTACACAATCTACAAGTGCACAAAGATATTACACATTCACCAAGTGACAAGTGGGCCTGTGCATCCTCAAATGCCAGGGCTGAATTTTAGTCCCAGTCTGGCCCTGCATGGAAGTGTGCTCTGTCTGAGCAAAAGTGAAGACTGAGCACCTCCATGTTGTCTCCAGCCCCTTTTATAACCTAGGTCCACCCCAAACCAAAGGTGGACCACAATGGCACCTCCAGGGGCCAATAGCAGAGTGCCACGTCATCAGTGACATCCCCAGTGGCCTATCTGGAAGCACCATGTCATTGATGACCTCATGGCAGCCATGCCCCAAACACCTCACCAGTCATCGTCTGACGACCAATGGTGGGGTGTCAGGTCATAGGGGCGGGCTTCCGCGAGCCAGTCCGAATTGGCCACATCATCAGGACAGCTGATGCCTGCTGGCTTATCAGGGTCTGCCACCTCACAGACATGCCCAGTGAGGTCCTTACCGGACCTAGCCTCTGATGCACTAAATGCCTGAACATGCTCAGTAGCCTGAACAACAGTCTCAGGAATCAGACTATCTGCCTGAGCATGCTCCGTAGGCACAACGCAGAACTTAGACACGGCACGATGTCCAAGTACCTGTGCAAACAGGCTTTTCACACTAAGTGTAGGAGAATGCTCAGTGGCCTGAACTGAAGACAGGCTGAGCATGCTCACTAGGCGAAACAATGGACTTGGGCTCTGGCTGGGGTAAATCGGCACACGCATGCACACTAGCCGCCTCTCCACACTTAGACGTGAAGGAGAAAGCAGCCAGCTGGACGACCCAAGGCACGGCCAAAAACGGTGGCCGGCGCCTGGGCGTAACAGAAACCACAGCAGGCTGCTTGCGCCGATTTGTAACAACGGGGACCAGCTGTAGGGTGATGGATGTGATGCCCTGGCAAAACCAGGTAGTCACAGATAAGCCCCCGCATTACACCTTCCCTCATTAGGAAACACACAGCCAACCAGAAAACCTAGTCACCCCCCCCTTAGGGAAAGATAGACACACCAGTGGGCATGACGAGGCGGTTGGAACACGCCCACCCAGGGGTCTAGACAGCCCGGGGCGGAAAAAACAGTTGGTTGAGTGCTGAAGTTCAGTTTGGAGAGGAGTGTGGGCTGGAGCTAAGTGTAGCTCCAGCAGTGAAGTTCAAGTTGAACGGTACCAGGGTAGGAGCCCTGGTGCCACTGGCTAGGAGGCAGACGGTGGTCTCCATCAGCAGGAGACGGGAAGACGACTCGGTGGAACTGAGGTGAACCGGCACAGGGTTGTAGCCCGCTGGTACCGACACGGGGAACCGGCCCGGAAACCGTAGCACAAAGGGGGGTACTCGGACCCTGAAGTCAGGACCAGAACCTACTGGAGCTGGTTAATTAACCGATTTGGGCCAGTACTAGCGGTCCTCTCCCACCCAAAGTCCCTCATAGAAGACAACAGCCCACTGATTAGGAATAAGAGATCCCACGGGCCAGCGTCTGCGGGCACCGCTCCTTAGGCCACATCCAGCCGGGAGCAGACTCCTGAGTTTCACACTAGGAAAGTCCATCTTACACAAAGCAGTGCAGGAAAAGGATAGAGACCACCTGCAGTCGCTATCTCCTGCACCGAGCCACCGGGTCCTGGGGCCACCATTCCTGCCCATGGAGGGGTTGACAACTTGCTGCACAACATCTCCCCCGGCTGCCCTGTAACTGCAGTGATGGTGTCCCACCTCACCACACACCGTGGGTGGCGTCACGAACTTCATACTGCCCAGCCCGTACATATACGTCCCCCCATTTATTCGGCGTGTCCGCGAGACCCCCGGGTCCGGAGACCCTCAAGCCACCACCTATGAAGTGCCGGCTGCTGGCACGGGGGCGGCACACCCCGAAACTTGGCATCATGAACAGGATACTTACCCATCCACTTACCTTGTTGAAGTGCGCCTTGTATTGGACAGTCAGCAGTGATCCGTTGCAAAATTTTCAGAAGCCGCCATCTTGCCGCCATTTTGGGCGCAAAAACTACAGCCCAGTGTCTTCTTCCCTGAGAAAAGGGTGCGAAAGCCGAAGCCCCGCCCCCTGGGAATGCAGCCAGAAAGCAAGCCGGAAGTCGCAAAATGAGACTAAAAGGCTTGAGAAAGAAGTGCCGACAAAAGACCAAGGGGGAGCAGCGGGAAGATGTCTGCTCCTAAACCTGGTGCCTGCCCCGCGCCGACCGCTGGAGCGGCAGCGCCCGTGAGCAAAGCAGTCGGTGAGGAAGCTGCAGCCCCCGCTCCGGTCGCAGGAGTTGTGGATCCTTGGGCTCCGGTATTGACTCCCTGTGTAGCAACTGGCGGTGACCCGCCTGCCAGAGGGAGGATGTCGGCTCCGGCAGTCCGCCCGGCCACAACGAGAATGGCGCCCGGCTCAGAAGACCCCTTAGCCGCCAGCTCAAAATCGGAGGAGACGAATGAAAGCAGCCCCGGTGTCGACACTTCAGTAGCAGTGTATATCCTGCGATGTGGTGGAAATGGATACCGGATGGCTCTATCGACCCGTACGTACCGTATGCTGGAGACGTATGAGGATGACGCGGGGTCCATCTTCGAGGATGAGGCCCCGACTGCCGGAGGGGGTATGATAGTGCCAATCTGCCAGCACTGCGAGCTGCCCGGGCACTTTGCCAGTGCGTGCCCCGGGAATGCCCGGCCTTGAAGGGGCCGGAGCCTGCCATAAGTTTTGAAGTTTACAAGTTGCAAGTTTGATGTTTGTGGACTGTCACCCCTATTGAACGTCCTTGTGTTTCGGAGGAGGCCGTCTGCACTGCAGGCGGGGGGTGGCAGGGAAGTTGAAAAGTTGACTGTTGCAGTGCTCCGTTCTTGTTGAACGTCTTCACCCCGGCAAGTTACAAGTGAAGAGGCCATCTGGGGTCGGAGCTCCAGGTGGAGGATGGAGCCCGGTCCGAAGGAGCAGCCGTACCCGCACTGCAGGCAGTGGAGATGGGGTCTTTATGGACAATGCCGCCAGTGAATGATGATGGCATTGGGGACCCGTGCTGCCCTGTGGTGATGTGAGGGACAGTTGCAAGAGAAGGCTGTTCCGGCAGCGGAGTTTAAATGTTACAATAGACCAACCTTTTCACCAAGCTGCAGTCTATGGAGAGGCTGATTGGAGGAAGGCCCTGCGGTAGAGTCGACCGAGGCCCTGTCACCAGCAAAACTGGTGACTACTTTCCAGGTCAGGGGTCCCCTGGACGTGGGGCCCTTGAAAGGATTGCCGGGTAAGGAACTTTTTACCCGTCCCATTTGGGCAAAACCCGGACCTACCCTGGCCTTTGGCAAGGGGTGCCAACCTGTGTTTTAGAGGTGGCATCAGGGCTAGGTTGTTTTGGGTGGGTGAGGTGAGAAGGACCCGGTCCGTCCCGGTTGTTTTATATGTGCAACGTTTAAGTAACATGCCTCCCGTAAGGGAAGAAAACACAATCTACAGTACCTAATGTAAATATGTTATTATAATTGTAAAATGTAAACATACCCGTTTTATCTCCTTTCTTTAGTTCAATAAACGGTGGTGGTCAGACAGCCCGCGGATGGTCTGTGTTTAATCAAGGGGCAGTGTGACGCCCTGGCAAAACTCATTAGGAAACACACAGCCAACCAGAAAACCTAGTCACCCCCCCTTAGGGAAAGATAGACACACCAGTGGGCGTGACCAGGTGGTTGGAACACGCCCACCCAGGGGTCTAGACAGCCCAAGGCGGGAAAAACAGTTGGTTGAGTGCTGAAGTTTAGTTTGGAGAGGAGTGTGGGCTGGAGCTAAGAGTAGCTCCAGCAGTGAAGTTCAAGTTGAACAGTACCAGGGTAGGAGCCCTGGTGCCACTGGCTAGGAGGCAGACGGTGGTTTCCGTCAGCAGGAGATGGGAAGATGGCTCGGTGGAACCGAGGTGAACCAGGACAGGGTTGTAGCCCGCCGGTACCGACATGGGGAACCGACCCGGAAACCGTATCACAAAGGGGGGTACTTGGACCCTGAAGCCAGGACCAGAACCTACTGGAGCTGGTTAATTAACCGATTGAGGTCAGGACTAGAGTTCCTGTTCCACCCAAAGTCCCTCATAGAAGACAACAGCCCACCAATTAGGGATAAGAGGTCACCGCCAGGGCCCATAGATCCCACGGGCCAGCGTCTGCGGGCACGGCTCCTTAGGCCACATCCAGCCGGGAGCGGACTCCTGAGTTTCACACTAGGAAAGTCCATCTTACACAAAGCAGTGCAGGAAAAGGATAGAGACCACTAGCTCGGGGACCAAAACGCAACCGGCCGCAGCACCAGCAACCATCACCTTGGTTTACCAGAAACTTCTGTGTTTTACTAATAGTGAGTACACCAGCACCCCTGCGGTTGCTATCCCCTGCACCCACCAACCGGGTCCCGGGTTCACCATCCCTGCCCATGGAGGGGTTAACAACTTGCTGCACAACATCTCCCCCAGGTGCCCCGTAACAGCAGCGGTGGTGTCCCACCTCTCCACACACCGTGGGTGGCGTCACAAACTTCATACGACCCAGCCCGTACATATACGTCCCCCCATTTATTCGGCGTGTCTGCGAGACCCCCGGGTCTGGAGATCCTTGAGCCACCACCCCTGAAGGCCCGGATCTGAGCAGCGCCGGCTGCTGGCAAGGGGGCGGCACATGGACATCAACCCGAAGAAAACAGTAAGGGGCACTTTGCACACTACGACATTGCATGCCGATGCTGCAATGCCGTGCGTGATAGTCCCCGCCCCCGTTGCAGCTGCGATATCATGGTGATAGCTTGCATAGCGAACATTATCGCTACGCCAGCTTTACATGCACTCACCTGCCCTGTGACGTCAGTCTGGCCAGCGACCCGCCTCCTTATTAAGGGGGCGGGTCATGCGGTGTCATAGCGACGTCACATGGCAGGCGGCCAATAGAAGCGGAGGGGCGGAGATGAGCGGGACGCAAACATCCCGCCCACCTCCTTCCTTCCGCATAGCTGGCGTAAGCCGCAGGACGCAGGTAGGAGATGTTCCTCGCTCCTGCGGCTTCACACACAGCGATGTGTGCTGCCGCTGGAACGAGGAACAACATCGTAACATCGGTCATTTCCAAATTCATGGAAATGACCGACGCTACACCGGTGATACGATTACGACGCTTTTGCGCTTGTTAATCGTATCAAAAAGGTTTTACACACTACGATATCACCTGCGACGCTGGATGTGCGTCACTTTCAATTTGACCCCACTGACATCGCACCTGTGATGTCGTAGTGTGCAAAGTACCCCTAAGGGTATGTGCGCACGTTGCTTTTTACCTGCTTTTTACCTGCTTTTTTGCTGCTTTTTCTTCTGCGCTGTTTAATGCCAAAATGGATGTGTTCTTCTATTCAAGCAAAGTCTATGGGAATTTGGGTTTCTTGTTCACACTATGTTGTTCAAAATGCTGCCTTTTTGAGGCAGAACTTTGGTCAAAAACTCTGCTTTTCAAAGAAGCAGCATGTCAATTGTTTTTGCCATTTGGGTTTTGCACTGCAAAGCTGAGTTTTTGACCAAAGTTCTGCCACAAAAAGGCAGCATTTTGAACAGCATAGTGTGAACAAGAAACCCAAATTCCCATAGACTTTGCTTGAATAGAAGAACACATCCATTTTGGCATTAAACAGCGCAGAAGAAAAAGCAGCAAATAAGCAGGTAAAAAGCAGGTAAAAAGCAACGTGCGCACATACCCTAAGGCTATGTGCGCACGTTGCGTCGGAGTACCTGCAGTTTATTCTGCACGTTTTCCTTCCCTTGGTTTTTGACCAAATGGCTTTTGACCATTTTTTAGCGCTAAAAACGCATGCGTTTTTACCGCGTTTTTAGTGCGTTTTTACCGCTTTTTACCTGCGTTTTCTCCTGCGTTTCTGCAGATGCGTTTTTGAGATCAAGACACTGAGAAATAAAGTTGAATTAGTCAAAAAGAATGAAAAAAGAGAAAAAAAGTATAAAATTAACTTTTAATAAAATTATATGGGAAATTATCAATTTTAATGAAATAATAGTGGTTATGCACATTTTAACAGAAAAATAGCTAAAGTTTATTATTTTTTAACATTTAAATTTTCGGTTATTGTGTGTATGTAAAGGAACATTAGAACCCATTAATTTTTGGCCAGAAAAGCATGCGTTTTTGGAGCCAAAAACGCAGTTGAAAAGCAGGTAAAAAGCATGAAAAACGCAGGAATTGTGATTTTGGTTGCTTTTTGCCATTTCTCATTGACTCCAACATGCTGCTTCTTTTTCAGCATGGTTTTTGACCACAAATATGCAAATTAAACGCTGCTGAACAAAAAGCAAAGTGCAGACAGGATTTCTGCTTTTCCCATAGACTTTGCTGGAAATCAAAAACGCATGCGTTTTTGCGCAAAAACGCTGCTGCCAAAAACGCTGCAGAAACGCGGAAAAAAACGCAACGTGCGAACATAGCCTAAGTGTTGCATACGCCACTCAAAGTCATACACACACACTGACTCTCTCTGGCGAAGGGATGTGGAACCCCCACAGCCTAGTATCCGTACCATCCTTTACAAACATGGAGTAATTGTATTTTGAACATTGCCTTTTGAGGGAATAAACTCCTATTGCCCTGGTTTATTTTGGATACAAATATTTAACAACAAACTGCTTTTACCATAGTCAGTGTAGATAAAATTCTCACAAACTGTTCATTTCAATTTATTTCAATATTCAATGTGGATTTATGTGGTAGGTGTGTAAAGCCAAATTTATGTTACAGAACAAGATTGCCAAGAAACAAGGCATATGGTAATATAAGACAGGCAATCAATTTTATCTCCACCCATTTCTTTGTATTTTATTGATGCACACAATGACCCTGAGATATCGCTCAAAACATCATACAACTTAATACATCAATTTATATTATGATATATTACTGCTGTGTAAGATGTCAAGAGTTGAAAGAGTGTTCCAATAATACAAGGTATGACATGTGAATCAGATACAATAATCTAATGACTCACTAGAGAATTATTATTTAATGGAATCTCCTGATATTAAGTTTAGCTAATAACAATATCTTCACTATTAATTCAATAGTGCATGTGTGCTGCCCCCACGTCAGCAGTCGGGCTGCTCGGATCTGGATACGCAGTGGCTCTAGGGGTCTCTGGACCCGGGGGTCGTGCGGACACTCAAATAAAAAGGGGCGTAATATATGCAGGCGATTGTTGTAGATACTTCGTGACGCCACCCACGGTGTGTGGTAAGGCAGAGTACCACCGCTGCTGTTGGGGAGCACTTGGGGGCGATGGAGCGGCAGCAAGGTGTTTGACTGCTCCGTGGGTGGGGGTGGATGCCCCGGGGCTCAGTGTCAAGAACACGGGAGGTGATGGCTGCCGGTGGTGGTGCGCCGGGCCGACCGGAGGGTGTTGGTGTACTCACGATTAAATGATTGCACACAAGTCCGCTGGTAAACCAAGGTGTCAGTGGCCAGCTGCCTCATCCGGGTGTATGCGGTTCCCACACCCGGCTGGTGTACCAATGTCCCTTGCTCCGGCACTATGTACTTTTCTCCTTTTGTGGACAACCTTGTGTGGAACGGGTAAGTCCTTTCCTGGTTCTGCTTTGGTTGGGAGATGTGCCCGCAAAAACTGACCCGTGAGATCTCAATAGGTTGTTGCGGATACCCTATCTACCGCATTGGGCTGCCGTCTCGCTCTATCTGGGCTAACACATTGGAACAACGTCTGGAACCTTGTCCCCGGCCTGGTTAATTTTGAGAAGTAGCTTGCAACCGTCTTCTAATTAGGGTACATGTACCCCATCTGTGCATTGTTTCCAGACCGGATCTCCGCTGTCGGTACCGGCGGGCTCCAACCCTGCCCCAGTCCACTTTCGATTTCCCGCGACCGGACTCTCGTCGCCTTTGGACACGGTCCACTGCTTGCCATCTAGCCAGTAGACCAGGGCCACTACCCTGGCTACCCTTTCACTAGGCACAGACTTCACTTACACCTGCACTCTGACCTGAACTTGCACTCGAACTGACTGGTTTCCTCCCCTGGATCCTCAAGACCCCTAGGTGGGCGCTCCTAATCCGCCTGGTCCTGCCCACTGGTGTGTCCTTCTAACCCTGAAGGGGGTGGCTAGGGTTTTGTGGCAGATGGTACGTGATGTGGGATGATGTTGTGTGGGGTATAGTGTTTCTCTGTAGCCACCTGGCGGCACCAGGGCGTCACATTCCCCCTTGGTTTAATACAGCCCATCCACAGGCTGTTCAACCACTGACCTTTTATTTTTTCTGCAATGAACGGGAAAAAGATAAAAACAGTTTAAGACCATTTCTTCCCTTACAGGAGGCACATTACTTTAACGTTGCAAACATTGAAAAATTACTTTCCCTTCTTTCACCCACCACCCAAACAACCTGATTCCTTGGTGCCACCTCTAATCATGGTGGACACCACTTTTGAGGTATTTACAGGACCCAAACAAGTTTTTGGGGTGACCTCACCAGTCCTGAGGTCTTGGTTAATTATCTATCTGAAAGCTGGGGGAAAAACTTAACAAATCAACGGGTAGTTGGAAACCACTACCATTTACTCTTTATCTTCTATAGGGGTCTGTGGGGAACTTTTTAATGATCAGGGCGAACCTCCCCCTTTCCCCACAGTGTTGGGTGTAACTCACCAGATCCTCAGGTTCCAGATCCCGGTCCGGGTGACCTTTCAGCAGATGAGGGGCCACATCCCTCCGAAATACAAAAATTTCGGAGTTCAGTCCCAGCTCATAGATGAACCTCCATCCCTTTTGGGGATTAAAGTAGCGGACCTGCCCTCGCTAGGTTGGGCCCCACACCCGGAAGGTAGCCTGCCGTAGGTGTTCCTTTACTTGGTAGGTGCCTGCCACCACCTTGGCTTTACGCTTTTCCCAGGCAGCGATTTCCTGTTTCAGCTTCCGCTGCTGTCGCTCCCAGTATGGGGCACGGGTTCCGTGCTCCTCCTCCTGCTCGGGAGCTTGGCCAACACGGATGCCCTCGGTGCCGGCTACGACCAGCCTTTCTCTCTGCCGAGGGTCCCATCTTTCACTGGCCTTCTCTGCTTCCCTGCAGGTACATCCCGGCTGCTCCACAGCCGGGACCGGGCACTGGGTAGCAACCCGCGCGGCTGCCGCGGGTGGTTTCTGATCGGTCACCGCCTCCGTTGCAGCCGAGCGGACTGCCGGGACCAACGTCATCATAGTTGCGGCTGGGCGGACTGCCGGAGCCGACGTCATCAAAGTTGCGGCCTGACTCGGGGCCAGAGGGGATGTCTTCTGGACTGCGGTTTGACGCGGGGCCGGGACGAGTGTCGGAGCGAGGTTGCAGGTAGGGCCCGAGGTCCCAATTGCTGGGTCCTCTTCTTTAGACAGGACGGGTTCCGCTGCTGTTATTTGGGGTAGCGGGCCGATCGGGGTGCTGGCAGCAGACACGGGCGTTGAGGGCGGCGACGTGGTGGACGGGTGTTGGCCGGACCCTTCAGCCGGTACGGCCGGTTCCTGGGGAACATAGGAGCGTGGGTCACCGCTTACCTGCTTCTCTGAGGCCATCTCCATCTCGCGCGCCCAGACAGCTGCAGCCAGGCCCTTAATTTCAGTGGTCCACCGCGTCATGATGAAATGCGCCTGGGCCTGGATCCTCTTACACATCCTCTCTGTCTGCACTTCAATCCAGTTGGTGGTCCCAGAAATGGGCCTCTCCACATGCTGGTTGTCGGACCCCTGAGACATCCTGCCACTTGTTTGCCCAGGAATGGGATTTGGTAAAGTTCTGGTGTCCCTGCCTTTTATCTTCTTGTGTCACATGCCCCTTTTTCTGTCCTCCCCCTTGGTTTTGTACCAATGTCCCTTCCTCTGGCACTATGTACTTTTCTCCTTCTGTGGACAACCTTGTGTGGAACGGGTAAGTCCTCTCCCAGTTCTGCTTTGGTTGGGAGATGTGCCCACGAAAACATACCCGTGGGATCTCAATGGGTTGTTGCGGATACCCTATCCCCCGCGTTGGGCTGCCGTTTCACTCTATCTGGGCTAACACACTGGAACAACGTCTGGAACCTTGTCCCTGGCCTGGTTAATTAGAGAATGGGCTTGCAACCGTCTTCTAGTCTTCTAACTAGGGTACAGGTACCCCGCCTGTGCACGTTTTCCGTACCAGATCTCCGCTGTTAGTACCGGTGGGCTCCAACCTTGCCCCGGTCCACTTTGGATTTCCCGCAACCGGACTCCCGACGCCTTTGGACACAGTCCACTGCTTGCCACCTAGCCAGTAGACCAGGGCCACTGCCCTGGCTACCCTTTTACTAGACACAGACTTCACTTCCACCTTCACTCTGACTTGAACTTGCACTCGAACTGACTGGTTCCCTCTCCCGGATCCTCAAGACCCTTAGGTGGGCGCTCCCAATCCACCTGGTCCCGCCCACTGGTGTGTCCTTCCAACCCTGAGGGCGGTGACTAGGGTTTTGTGGCAGATGGTACCTGATGTGGGATGGTGTTGTGTGGGGTGTAGTGTTTCTCTGTGACCCCCTGGCGGCGCCAGGGTATCACACATGCAGAAAGAATTCTGTAAGACCTCCAACACACATCCGTTAAAAACACGCACGTGCCGTGAGACACGTATTTTCCCTGCATGTTGCGTGTGGTAAGTATGTGTCTTGGGTACGTGCGGTCCACGTGTGTTCGCCGTGTGCTATCCGCGATAGCACACGGAGAACCGGTAATTTGCATACTCACGTGGTCCGCGCTGCTGTCCAGGGTTCTGATCTTCGGCTCCAGCCCCGCCCACTCCCCGCTGACGCTGCTTCCGGCCGAACGAGGGGCAGAGATTAGCGCCCATGACAGCACACCCACCTCCTTTACACGCTCATAACGAGCGGCGGCCGGCAGGAACATTTTGCTGCAGAAGAATCTGTGGGGCTGGTGGAGGTATGTGTTTTTTTTATTTTTAAATTAATGACACATGTTCTCTGGCGCATGTCACACGGAATCGCATCCACACTACATCCGTGTTGTATGGGTGCGGGCCGTGTGACACCCGTGCTGCCGGAGAATACGTGGACATGTCAGTGTGAGAAAATCACGGACGCACGTAAGTACGGAAAGGACACACGTTTTGTTCCAAAATACTTATGTGTGTCCAAACAATAATGAAAACATAGGTCCAAAACTGCCAAACACGTACCGGCGGCATGGATGTGTGTCTTAGGCCTAAACTATACACACATCAGTCTTCTACAGAAAATGACACAACAAAAAAACTAAGTATTTTAATTTCCTCCTAAAGAAACACCTACAGCAGGCCATTATACTTCAGGTGGCCTGTACAGGTATAATATCGATCTATTACTACAAAGAGGTATGAAAAAATATATTTTTTTACAATGTACACACTTTGTGAGAAGAACAGTTGTGCTTACATTTCAAGAATATGGAGAATATGTGTTCGTGGAAAAGGTAAGGTCTCGTGTTTTTTTATTTTTGTATTAAAAATAGTGATTATAAAATCAAGTATTTTTAATACAAAATTAAACTCACTGCTTGTTTAGTTTTTATTTAATTCTAGTTTTACTGAAGCACTGGGGGCTGCCATCTTGGATTTGGTGTTTGAAATGACAGTTGCTCACCTCCTTTATGGCAGCCTCCAGGGCATAGACTCTGATAGTCGGGCTCTGACCCCTATACTTAATAAAGACCAGCTTCCTACTGTGACCTGGACGCACCCCCTGGGCTGTCCATATCACAGGAGAGGGAGGAGATCGGCGCCATGTTTGTGCAGCTGACAGCAATGCTGTGTGCTGTACTTTTTCCCCTGTCACCTGCTCGGAATATGTGAGTACGGGGTGCCCCATAACACGCCACTGCTGCTACCGTCTCCAATAACACCCCCCGGCCTGTCACCTGTCGACCTGTGTGATTACCGGTGCTCCTCCCCCTGCTGCCGCTGCTACCGTCTCCAATAACACCCACGCTCTCTCCACCCGGCCTGTGTGAGTACCGGCGCCCCTCCCCCACCACAGCTGCTATGGCCTCCAATGACACCCCCCGCTACCCAACTGCGCAGCCGCTGCTGCCATTCCCAAAGACACCTCCTGCGCCAACGCTACCCTCCCCCCGCTCCCCTTGCCATAGCCGCTGCAGGCGTGCATGCATGGAGAGCAATGAATGCGGGCGTGCGTGCATTCAGAGCATTGCATGCGGGCATGCATGCAGAGCATTGCGTGCATGCGTGCATGTATCTAATCCTCTCCTGTGTGATACTGTCTACTTATATAATCCTTTCCTGTGTGATACTGTGCTGAATTGCTGTATCTAATCCTATCCTGTGTGATACAGTCTACTGGGCTGTGTATCTAATCCTCTCCTGTGTGATACTATCTACTTATGTAATCCTGTGTGATACTGTCTGCTGAGCTGGGTATCTAATCCTATCCTGTGTGATACTGTCTGCTGAACTGGGTATCTAATCCTGTCCTGTGTGGTCCTGTCTGGTGAGCTGTGTATCTAATCCTCTCTGTGTGATACTGTCTACTTATGTAATCCTTTCCTGTGTGATACTGTCTGCTGAGCTGGGTATGTAATCCTGTCCTGTGTGGTACTGCCTGCTGAGCTGTGTATCTAATCCTCTCCTGTGTGATACTGACTGCTGAGATTTGCATCTAAGGGTACCTTCACACTTTAGCGATGCAGTAGCGATCCGACCAGCGATCTGACCTGGTTAGGATCGCTGCTGCATCGCTACATGGTCGCTGGTGAGCTGTCAAACAGGCAGATCTCACCAGCGACCAGTGACCAGCCCCCAGCCAGCAGCGACGTGCAAGCGACGCTGCGCTTGCACGGAGCCGGCGTCTGGAAGCTGCGGACACTGGTAACTAAGGTAAACATCGGGTATGGTTACCCGATGTTTACATTAGTTACCAGCGCACACCGCTTAGCTTAGCGCTGGCTCCTTGCTCTCCTAGCTACAGTACACATCGGGTTTATTAACCCGATGTGTAATGCAGCTACATGTCACAGTGCAGAGAGCAGGGAGCCGCGCACACTGCTTAGTGCTGGCTCCTTGCTCTCCTAGCTACAGTACACATCGGGTTAATTAACCCGATGTGTAATGCAGCTACATGTGCAGAGAGCAGGGAGCCGCGCACACTGCTTAGCGCTGGCTCCTTGCTCTCCTAGCTACAGTACACATCGGGTTAATTAACCCGATGTGTACAGCAGCTACATGTGCAGAGAGCCGGAGCCGGCAGCACAGGCAGCGTGAGAGCTGCGGAGGCTGGTAACTAAGGTAAATATCGGGTAACCACCTTGGTTACCCGATGTTTATCTTGGTTACAGCTTACCGCAGCTGCCAGATGCCGGCTCCTGCTCCCTGCTCGCTTCATTTCGTCGCTCTCTCGCTGTCACACACAGCGATCTGTGTGTCACAGTGGGAGAGCACCTTTGAAGAAAACGAACCAGGGCTGTGTGTAACGAGCAGCGATCTCGCAGCAGGGGCCAGATCGCTGCTCAGTGTCACACACAGCGAGATCGCTAATGAGGTCACTGCTGCGTCACAAAAAGCGTGACTCAGCAGCGATCTCGGCAGCGAGCTCGCTGTGTGTGAAGCACCCCTAATCCTATCCTGTGTGATACTGTCTGCTGAGCTGGGTATCTAATCCTATCCTGTGTGATACTGCCTGCTGTCCTTGGTGACACTTTAAATATTTGTGATCACCAACAAAATGGCTCCGCACTGTGTCCCTACATTTCATTCTCTCCTATCCTGTTGGAAACACCCAGATTTGGAGGGGGAGCTGTGACATCACACACAGGAGAGCAGATTCTGCCCACTTTTACTGCAGCGGTAATGTGAGCTAATTCTACAGTGGGATTTCTGTAGGATTTCAGCAGCTGCTCCCCTAGTGTTTAACAGTGGAAAATATCAAATTTCTTATTTTTTTTTTATATTTTGCTCAATTAAAAACAAATAATAATATTTAAACAAAACATTAAAACATTAATACTTTACATTTTTTCAGTTATTGATTTTTTTTTTTGGACGACACTGTTACGAATCGGCGCCGCTATGGCCGCAAGCAGCCTGCTGTGGTTCCTGTTGCGCCCAGGCGCCGGGTGCCATTTTTGGCCGTGCCTCGGGTCGTCCAGCTGGCTGCTTCCTCCTCCACGTCTAAGTGTGGAGAGGCGGCCAGTACGCATGCGCACGCCAGTTTACCCCAGCCAGATCCTAAGTCCAGTATTTCGCCTAGTGAGCATGCTCAACCTGAGCATGCTCAACCATTTCTGAGTTCTAGTCCTCGGTTCAGGCTACTGAGCATGCTCCTATACTTAGTGCGACAAGCCTCTTTGCACAGGTACTTGGACATCGTGCCGTGTCTAAGTCCTGTGTTGTGCCTACTGAGTATGCTCAGGCAGATAGTCTGATTTCTGAGACTGTTGTTCAGGCTACTAAGCATGCTCAGGCACTTAGTGCATCAAAGGCTAGGTACGGTAAGGACCTCACTGGGCATGTCCATGAGGTGGCAGGCACTGATAGGGCAGAGGGCATCAGGTGTCCTGATGACGTGGCCACTCTGGACTGGCTGGCAGAGGCCCTCCCCTATGACCTGGCACCTCACCATTGGTCGTCAGACGATGACTAGTAAGATGTTTGGGGCGTGGCTGCCATGAGGTCATCAATGATGTGGTAGTTCCAGATAGACCGCTGGTGATGTCGCTAATGACATGGCACTCCGCTATTGGATCCTGGAGGTGCCATTGTGGTCCACCCTGGGTTTGGGGCAGACCCAGGTTGTAAAAGGGGCTGGAGACAACATGGAGGTGCATAGTCTTCTCATATGCTTGTTGTGAGCACACCTCCATGTACAGAGCCCATTGCGGCATAAGCCTTTGTTTGGAAGCTGTAGGTAGGGTTAGACGACCGGTGCCTGTCGCGCCAAGATTCGTGGCTCAGCACATCAGGGTCAGGCACCGTGCTTCCCTCCTGCCGTTCTAGTCTTGCTGTAGCATCCCAGTGGCGTTAACTGGGCTGCGGCTGCTGCGCCATCTGTCCGGTTGAGCCCCCTACGCGCACGGACAGCATACCCAAGGACCACTGTGATGTTAACAGGGAGATCCTGGGTTGGGTAATAAGGGCAAGTGCCAGGGCAGAGGTCCGGTGAGGGGAAGGAAGCCCCAAGGCGTTTCGCTGCGTTGCTTCTTCGGGGGCGGTGTGTGGCCATACGCGAAACGCATTGGGGCTTCCTTCACCTCACCGGACCTCTGCCCTGGCACTTGCCTTTATTGTGCACTATACTATGGGTGAGTAGCAATGCTTCTGTGGTATCTTCTATGAATCTCCCTGCATTTAATAGGGAGCATTGCTATTTCTTTGCTATATCCCCCTGTGTTTTTGTAATTAATGGGGCAGAGACCCTTGGTCTGGGAACCAGTCTCTGGGTTCTATCTCCTGCACTTTATGACCTTTATAATGTTTACCCTATGCATTGTCTCCTTGTGTAAATCTGCTTATTTAATAAATATAACTATATTTTGATACTCACAAGGTACTTTGTCTTTTATTTACATCATGTTTGGCCCTTTAAGACTCCTTTTTCTCCTTCTTGAATATATGGTGTAAACAACTGGTCTAACGTGTCCTTCACACACATGGCCAGTCGAGAGGTGACCAGAAACACAAATCGGAGAACCGCTTGGCCTTACGTGTCCTACACACGTAGGCGACAGGGCGCTTTCGCGGCGGTCTTCCGGTTAACGCTACCTAGTCACCACCCGGGGTGACGTGTTCCCTGCACATGTGGTCGGTGTAGCGCCAGGTACACCAAAACGCTAACTGGGTTGTCGTCCAGTCTGACGTGTCCCTACACACGTGAACGGTTCTCAGGTTTCTTGGGTTATCTCAGAGCCATCCAGCTCTGTATTCCCCGCCTAACCTTTGGGTTACCAGCAGCTCTTTTGTTATCTGGAGCATGGTGGGCTCCGACTGGTGATTGGGATATTTACCACCTTGTCGTGATTTGCCAGTCCCCCCGTAACAGACACCTTCCCTTTAAAAAAATAATTATGACTTTACATACAAGCCATGCTTTTAGGATTTTTGTTAGTAGCAAAATTAAGACATAGGGGTATTAAAGTAATCACTGTCTGCAGTGTGTAAAGAAAGAAGTTAGGCCACTCACTGAGTTTTCAGAACTATGTGTGTACAAAGGCTCTGAGAATTTTTATTGAGTACTTTATGCAAACTGAGTCACAAAATACACATACTCTCTAGTATGTGTACAGATATATATATATATATATATATATACTGTATATATATATATATATATATATATATATATAATATATAAAGCCGAGTGTATGTATGTATGTGTGTATGTATGTATATATGTCCGCTAAAGGAATCTGCACCGTCACATTTACAATCACGAAATTTTGCACAGGCGCCTCATGTGACTCAGGGAACGTCATAGACTATGTTTTGACCGGAAAATTTAACCCCGCACTTTACAGTTACTCTCCAAAAATCCTGCTTCCATTAGAGTCAATGGAGCTGGAAGCCACAAGTTATTAGAAGCTGTGATTGGTTGCTATAGGAACGAAAGACATTCATAGTTTAACAAGTTTATGTGAAAGGTAATATGATGTCAATGGAGAAGGATAGAGACAGACAGACAAAGAGACACAGGCAGACACATGGAAAGAGACAAGCACAGAGAGACAGAGACAGACAGAGAAACAGAGAGACAGACAGAGAAACAGAGAGAGACAGACGGGGAAAGAGACAGACGGGAAAAGAAACAGACGGGGAAAGAGACAGACAGAGACAGACGTGGAAAGAGACAGACCTGGGAAAGAGACAGACCTGGAAACAGACAGTTGGGCAAAGAGACAGATGGGCAAAGAGACAGACAAGCAAAGAGACAGACACCCAAAGAGACAGACCGACAAAGAGACAGACGGACAAAGAAACAGACGGACAAAGAGACAGATGAGCAAAGAGACAGACAGGGAAAGAGACAGACCTGGAAAAAGACAGACCTGGAAAGAGACAGACTTGGAAAGAGACACAGAGATAGAGACAGACAGAGATAGACAGATAGGGAAATGAAAGGCAGCAAAAGAGACAGAGAGACAGACAAAGACAGACGGGGAAAGAGAAATACGGGAAAGAGACAGACCTGGAAAACAGAAATACCTGGGAAAGAGACAGACCTGGGAAAGAGACAGACCTGGGAAAGAGACAGACCTGGGAAGAGACAGCCCTGGGAAACAGACAGACCTGGAAACAGACAGACCTGGAAAGAGACACATGGGCAAAGAGACAGACGGGCAAAGAGACAGACGGGCAAAGAGACAGACGGGCAAAGGGACAGCCGGAGAAAGGGACAGCCGGGGAAAGGGACAGCCGGGGAAAAGGACAGATGGGGAAAGGGACAGACGGGGAAAGGGACAGATGGGGAAAGGGACAGACGGTGAAAGGGACAGACGGGGAAAGGGATAGAAAGACAGACATACACACAGACAGACACAGAGATAGGGAGAGACCGAGATAGTGATAAAGAGATAGATACAGAGACATAGACACAGACAGACACACAGATACAGACAGGGAAAGAGAGAGAGAGACACAAACAGTCAAAGAGACAGACAGAGGCAGAAAGACACAGACAGGGAAAGACACAGGCACTGACAGACAGGGAAAGAGACAGACAGAGGCAGACACACACAGATAGGGAAAGAGACAGGCACAGACAGACAGTCAAAGAGACAGAGAGGCAGACAGACACAGGCAGACAGATAGGGAAAGAGACAGACAGAGACAGACAGACAGACACACAGAGATAAACACACAGACAGAAAGACAGAGACAGACAGACAGACAGAGAGACAGACAGAGAGAGACAGAGAGAGACAAACAGAGACAGAGAGAGACAGACAGAGACTGGGAAAGAGACAGAGAGGCAGTTACTATCCGGGGCAACGCCTGGGTACTGCAGCTAGTATATATATATATATATATATATATACTAGCTGTACTACCCGGCTTCGCCCGGGTTAATAACTGCTGTTAAAATAGAATGTATTAACAAAAATATATTCTGCACACAAACACCACATAACAAATAGATAGAAATGTAATTATTAAAAGGCAAAAACTAAGCTAATAGAAGCATTTCACAATATATATTTCAACACCACAGATATTCCACACAGATTTAACATCCTATGACCTCACACATACTGAGAATGTCCTTTGTTGCCTATATTAACCAACCAGAGCTCAGATTAATTAACTGTAGCAAAATAGAAGCTGAGCTGTGATTGGTTGCTATTGGCAGCCTGATAAATCTCCAGGCAACAGAAAGCCCTCCCCCTGATAGTATATATTAGCTCACACATACACATATAGACAGGTCATGTGACTGACAGCTGCCGTATTTCCTATGTGGTACATTTGTTGTTTTTGTAGTTTGGCTGCTTATTAATCAGATTTTTATTTTTTAAGGATAATACCAGACTCGTGTGTGTTTAGGGCGATTATGTGGCGAGGTTGGTGTATGTGTGGTGAGATGTGTGCTGAGGGTGGTATATGTGTTCAAGTACGTGGTAGTGTGTGGCGCATTGTGTGTGTGTGTTCATATCCCCGAGTGTGGTGAGTATCCCATGTCGGGGCCCCACCTTAGCAACTGTATGGTATATACTCTTTGGCGCCATCGCTCTCATTCTTTAAGTCCCCCTTGTTTACATCTGGCAGCTGTCAAATTGTCCCCAACACTTTTCGTTTCACTTTTTCCCCATTATGTAGATAGGGGCAAAATTGATTGGTAAATTGGAACGCGCAGGGTTAAAATTTCGCCTCACAACATAGCACCCGGCGCTGCCCGGGATATTAACTGTCTCTCTGTTTCTCTCCCATTCTCTGTCTGTCTCCCCCTCTGTATATATCTCTCTGTCTCTCTCTATCTCTTTGTCTGTCTGTCTCTTTCCCAGTCTGTCTATCTATCTCTTTCCCAGTCTGTCTATCTATCTCTTTCCCAGTCTGTCTATCTATCTCTGTCACTTTCCCTGTCTGTCACTTTCCCTGTCTGTCACTTTCCCTGTCTGTCACTTTCCCTGTCTTTCCCTGTCAGTCTCTTTCCCTGTCGGTCTGTATCTTTGTCTGTGTCTATCTCTTTGTGTCTGTCTCTTACCTTGTGTACGTCTGTTTCTTACCCTGTCTGTGTCTGCCTCTTTCCCTGTCTGTGTCTGTCTCTTTCCCTGGCTGCATTGTGACACGCCAACATTCCATATAAGGGTGTGGCTGCGAATTCTTCTGAAGTTCTGGCTGCACTGTGGCTCTGAGCTCCATTCGCTTTAATGGAGGCAGGTTTTTTGGCAAATAACTGTAAAGAGCGGGGTTAAAATTTCCCCTCAAAACATAGCCTATGACGCTCTCGGGGTCCAGAAGTGTGAGTGTGCAAAATTTTGTGGCTGTAGCTGCGACGGTGCCGATGCCAATCCCGGACATACACACACACATACACACATACACACATTCAGCTTTATATATTAGATATATATGGGTGCTAACAGACTTTTGAAAAAGCTTGGTTTGGTACCCAGACTTTACCTGAACTCCAATGAAATTTACTGGGCAGTTCGGTTCGCCACCCACATGCATCCAGCCATAAACAGAACACTTCCAGGGGTGGGTGGGCTGGGTGTTTTTTTTTTTTGTTTTTTTTTTTAAGTGCACACTACATCCAATCACGCTGTTTTTACCCCTAGTGTAAGCCGTTCAAACACTGCAAGTGGCTCACACTGGGCTGAGCACTGAGCGTACCTGAGCACAATAATGCTCACGTGAGTGGTTTGCAACATGAAGCATCTTATCTCAGTCTCTGTTTTTTTTGTAAAGTCTGTGTTTTGGTACAAACATCGAAACTTGGCTTCATTCATGTCTAAGTCTTATTACATATTTTTTTTACCCCATCACATTAAAGTTAATAATATAACTTTCATTACAAAGCTTCAATTTTACCTAGTTGGTACAAAAATGAATACACCCCATATGAAAAAGTACTACATGTATTATTTTGTATGACCTCCATAATTTTTACAAAAATCAGAAGAAGAATGGGTATGATTGCCACGCTGCCGTAGTCAGAATAACATTCAGGAGTACTGTAGGTCAATAGTGATTTATTTCTATGCGTTTCATAGAACCCTCTCCTTCCTTAGGAAAATCACATACACAAGGAGATGCACGTAGCTGGGTATATATAGGGAGCAGATATCTCAAAGCACCGCCCCTCCAATTTGGAAAAAAAATGGCGCACTGTGAGACAAAACAGTATAAGAGAACAAAAAGCATCACCATTTTATACATGGATAGATGGTATGGTACAAACAATAAATATGTAAAGCATGCAAATGAAAAATTGCATCTACAATTTCATTCATATGGAAACTACTAGAAACAAGTAAACACATTTTTTTTTATGAAATATACTTCTATGGTCTAGAACTCCACTGTGATACACAGAGTTTTTTGTGTATCAGTATGTTAGCCTACTAAGACACTTGGATTAGTGGTGTTTTTGTGAGAAAAACAAAGAGATCTGCAATTTGCAGTGTGGAAGAGAAATTCTAAAAGGTGAAGAACAAGAATGGAGCAAAAAAAAAAAAATGTAATCATTCATATCGCTTCTGTTCTTTTGAATTATTATGTCAAACCTATGTAAGCCTATTTATTATTCATTTTTATTTTCTATTAACATGTGCTTCTAAAACTACAGTGAAAACAAAGCACCAAAATGAAGGGATTCAGCACCAACTCCCCAGGTTCATACCACAAACAAAGGAAGAGCCCGGACTGCTGACCCGAAGGGGCTTAAGGGAGGGCTACATGACTAGGAGGGATGCCAGGCCATAGGGTTAATAAGGGGTTAATGGAGAAAGTCAGTTTGGGCGCGAAATTTGGGGGTGGTGCTAAGGGGCAGTTAGGATCAGGGGTCAGTGTGATTGGTCAGGGGGTGGTGGCTATAGGGGGTCGTATATAGGGCAGGTCAGAGGGGGGTGGGCCATTCCTACCTGGACGTGACTGGAATCGTTGTGGCTGGATCCCGAAGATGGAGGACTTCATGGCACAGATGAAGAGGATGGCGGAGCAGCGTGGACAGCGTTGGATGGACGAGCAGCTCCAGCGATGGTCCGGCGTCGGCGAGGAAGATGGGACCCCCCTGCCTCCGAAGCGGCAGCGAAGAACTCGGCCCCCAGAGCGCCTCAGCCCGGAGATGACGCCGAGGAGCCGGCGGCGGAGACGGAGCCCGAGTGGATGTGCGGCGGTGGATCCGGGAGCCGGGACGTCGCGAGGCCCCGGCCGGAAGTCGGGCCGCGGGCGCCAAGGCAACGGGGCGGTGAGCGACACGGCCGGCCTCCCCTCCTCTTCCGGGTCGCGGCGCACGGCAGTGACGCGCGCGTCGCGGCCGCGTGACCCGGCGCGGTCACCTGACCCGGCGCGGTCACCTGACCCGGCGCGGTCACCTGACCCGGCGCGGTCACGGGGCCCGCTGCGCTCGCGTGACCCGGCGTCCCCCTGTGCTCCGGCGGCCTCACCTGACCGAGCGCGCTCACCTGACCCGCCGCGGTCACGTGGGGCGGCGCGGTCACGTGGGGCGGCGCGGTCACGTGGGGCAGCGCGGTCACGTGGGGCGGCGATGTCACCTGACCGGGCGCTGTCACCTGACCGTGCGCGGTCATGTGACCCCGCGTACTCACCCGTCCCGCCGCGTCCTCGCGATCCGGCAGGCTCGCCTGACCCGGTGCGGTCACCTGACCCGCCGCGGTCACGTGGGCCGGCGCGGTCGCGTGGGTCGGCGGGGTCGCGTGGGTCGGCGGGGTCGTATGAGCCAGCGGGGTCATGGGGGCCAGCTGGGTTGCGTGGGCCAGCGGGATCGCGGGGCGCAGATGAGGCCACAGTGGCGGCGGCGGCAAGGTCTAGGAGCAGAGCGGGGCCCATGCAGGAGCATGGGGTCCCAGTGGCGGCGGGGGAGTCCGTACGGAGACGGCCCGGATCAGCGGGGCCCGGCCTGGGATCGCAGCGGAGGGACAACGATGGGACGGCGTCGGGATCAGCTGGAGCACGCGGGGATGCCGGACGGCATGCCCCAGGCGGCGTTTATGTGGCGGAGCCAGCGTCTGGATCGTCGCGGAGGATGGATGGTGCTGCGGGCGGACGGGGCCTAAGGTCGAGTCTGCCGGACGGCGGGCTCCCTGGGCCTGGGTCCAGTGAGGACGAGGAGGCAACCCTGGAGGAGGACGTCGCGGAGGACGGCAACGGGGACCAGATCGTGGAGGTCGGCGAGGCGGCTGGAGTGCGACGCGGAGAACATGTGACGGCTGTTTCGGGATCTTCTCGGAGTCAGCCGGGTAAGACCACGGTTTCTTCTATTTCTCGTGCACCTGGTTTGGCTATGGATGGTGTGTCTGGTGATACGGTTGGCGTGCAGGGCGTGAATGTGGTTGGTGGTACGGGTGGTTTACTTGGTGGCCCGAGTGGCGGGCGGGTCGTGGATGTGGTGACGGGTGACGGCAGTGTCGCGTCCGAGTTGTTGAGGTTGGTTAGGGGTTTGTTTGCCCCTGTGGGGGGCCCTAGCTTGGTGTGGCAGGGAGCGACGGGGCAGGAGGTTGCGACTCCTGCGGTTGGAGGGGTTGCTGGTGGCAATGCGGTTGGTGAGCCGGTGGTGGCGGCTCCCGCGGCCCCAGCTGCGGCTCCCGCTGCCGCAGCTGCGGCTGCAGTGGACATTGTTCGATTGGATGACAAGGCGAGAGGGGAAGTGTATGTTTGCTTTGATGGCCCGTTGGGGGCGCATCTGAAGCAGGAGACCAGGGAAAAAATATGGAAGGATGAATATGTTGAAATATTCTCATTGCTTCCGTTGGAAAAGTTTAATCTGGATCGGGTTAAACCGGATGAGAGCAAAAAGGACGAGGAAGAACGGCGGCGTTATCGCCTTATTCCCCGCACTTTTCAGAACTGGTTGCAGGCCTTTGTGATACTGGCCGGTGTGGTGGGGGAAAAGGCTCCGGATAACTGTACAGCGCTTTTCTGTTATCTGGATTCTATCTGTGAGGCGTATAGGACCTATGGGGGGACTGCTTGGCTAAGATATGACGAGCAGTTTCGCCAGAGGAAGGCGGTCAGACCCAGTTTACGGTGGGACCACAAAGAAATTAGTCTATGGATGCGGCTGATGGCTGCGCCGAAGTCGGCATCACAGTCCTTTCCAGGGGGCACCGGCGGGGGATCGTTTGGCACCTCGTCGGGGCCCAAAAAGGGCGTTTGCTGGCAGTTTAATGAGAAGGAATGCCGGTTTGGGTCTTCCTGCCGATTCAAGCACGAGTGTTCGGGCTGTGGTGGCGCCCACAGTCACCTTAAGTGCTTCCGGAAGGGAAAAGGAAAGGCCGCGGAGTCTTCGTCAAAAAGGGAGGACCCCGGTGAGGGTAGATCGGATGGCGCCGTTTCTAAGTAGATACCCGGACCGGGGATCGGCGGAATTGTTGAGTGACGGTTTTAGTTTTGGTTTCAAGATACCGTCAGTGGTTAAGACGGGAGAGATTCGTTTAAAAAATTTGCAGTCGACGCGCCTACATGGTGAGGTTGTGGCGGATAAGTTACGGAAGGAGGTGGAGCTAGGACGGATGGCGGGGCCTTTTGATGCCCCTCCATTGCCGGACTTGGTTGTGTCCCCGTTGGGGTTGGTCCCAAAAAAGGAACCTAACAAGTTCCGGCTCATCCACCATTTGTCCTATCCTACTGGCCGGTCGGTGAACGATGGTATTGATCCTGAGCTGGTTTCGGTTTCGTATGTCCGTTTTGATAAGGCTGTGGAATGGTTAAGGAAGTTGGGCTGTGGTTCGCTGTTGGCGAAAACGGATATAGAAGCGGCCTTCCGCCTGTTGCCGGTGCACCCGGACAGTTTTCACCTGTTGGGGTGTTGGTGGGAGGACAAGTTTTATGTAGATTGTTGTTTGCCTATGGGCTGTTCAATTTCATGTTCTTATTTTGAGAAGTTTAGTTGTTTCTTGGAATGGGTAATTAAGGAGGAGGCGGGTCTAGATTCAGTGTTGCATTACTTGGACGACTTCTTGTGCATGGGGCCTGCGGGATCCTCGCAGTGTTCCCTTTTGCTTCGGACAGTGGAGCAGGTTGCTCGCCGGTTTGGCGTTCCGTTGGCGCCAGAGAAGACGGAGGGTCCGGTTACGGTTTTGAAATTCCTGGGTATCGAGCTGGATACGGTTGCCATGGAGTGCCGCTTGCCGGAGGACAAGCTGGTGGATTTGAGGCGTTGTGTTCAAGGGGCCATTGAGGCCAAGAAGATTCGTTTACGGGACTTGCAGTCCCTGTTGGGGAAGTTGAATTTTGCGTGTAGAATATTGCCGATGGGGAGAGTTTTTTCCCGTCGCTTGGCCCAAGCCACCACCGGTGTGTTGCACCCTTTGCATTTTGTGCGTTTGAAGGTGGAGCATAAGGCGGACCTGAGAGTGTGGTCCCGTTTTTTGCAGCTGTACAATGGACGGTCATTGTGGCTTCGTGAGGTGGTGTCAAATGAGGAGTTGGTGCTGTATACGGACGCGGCGGGATCCAGTGGATTTGGCGCATATTTTGGGGGGAGATGGTGTGTCGGCAGGTGGCCTGATTCGTGGCGGGTTTGCGGTCTGACTAGGAATTTGGCCCTGTTGGAACTTTTCCCTATTGTCGTGGCCTTAGAGGTTTGGGGACAGGATTTGAAAGACAGGAAGGTGCGTTTCATGTGTGACAACCTGGGGGTGGTTCAGTGTGTTAACAAGCTGACAGCTGATTCCCCCCCGGTAGTGGACCTCTTGCGTCACTTGGTGCTGAAATGTCTGGAGTTGAACTTGTGGGTCTGCGCTGTACATGTGCCGGGGGTGCTGAATTCTGTGGCTGATGCTTTATCTCGCTTCCAGTGGGACCGCTTTCGAATGCTGGCGCCGGACGCGGAGCAGCAGGAGACCGTATGGCCCGTCTGGTTGTGGGACCTGGTTTGCAGCCGGCCTGGGAATTGATCCGACATTCGGTGGCACCCAGTACGTGGCGCAGCTATAATTCAGCGTGGGACCGTTGGCTCGAGTTGGTTGATGAGGTGGGAGGTCATGTATCTGAAGGTGACAGAGTTTATTTAGTTTTGTTTATGTTGGGCAGGGCTAAGGAAGAAGGCCTTTCGTGGTCGGCCGTGGCGGGCAGGTTAGCGGGCATTTCCTTCTTTTTCAAGTTATTGGGCTGGAAGGACGTTACGAAGGATTTCTGGGTGCGCCAGGTGATGAAGGGTTACCGGAGGGCGGGGGCGCGCCGAGACCTTCGGCGCCCGGTATCTTTTGAGCTGCTGGGCAAGCTGTTGTCGGTGTTGCCTCGGGTGTGCTGTTCGGAGTATGAATGCCAGTTGTTCGGGACCGCTTTTGTTTTGGCCTTCTTTGGGGCGTTTAGAATTAGTGAACTGGTGAGCAGAAACACGAGGAGTCACGGAGGTTTGTTGCTGGAGGACGTGGAATGCGGTATGGATGTGGTGCGGTGTTGCTTGAGACGGTCAAAGACGGACCAGCTGGGTAGAGGTCGGATGGTGGAACTATGGGGTGTACCTGGTTTAGCGGAGTGCCCTGTCAGATGGCTGTCGGCGTTTTTAGAGGTGAGGGGAGCTCGCCCGGGGTCCCTTTTGTCCCACCAGGACGGGTCAGCCTTGTCGAGTTACCAATTTGTCTGCATCTTTCGGAGGTGCCTGCAGTGTTGCGGTCTCAACGAGGCTGAGTTCGCGTCGCATTCCTTTCGGATTGGGGCTGCGACTCAGGCGGCTCGTTGGGGTCTGGGCGCGCAGGCTCTCCGTAAGATTGGACGATGGGACTCGGCCAGGTTTCGATCTTACGTCCGGCCGAACTTGTTGTGAGCTATGGGTGGGGAGGGGGGGGGGGGTCGGGGGCTGTATTGGTTTGGTAATCATTACCCATTTTCTTCCTTGTGCCCCCCCCCCCCTCCCCCTCCCCCCTGTTGTGTTGTCACCTTTTGTTTTGTAGGTTTCCCATTGTTGGTGTGGGTGCTCGGCCACTCATACGTGTATTGGGGGGCGTTCCGTGCGGGAATACGACCGGACGGCCGCCAGTTGGGGGTTCCCAGAGAAAAGGCTACTGTGCGATGGATCGGGGTCAGGGGCATGCTGTGGAGTGAGGTGTTGCCTACCTGGCGCCACCATTCGCAGCTGGACAGAGCACCGGACGTGGTAGTACTACACGCGGGTGGGAATGACCTGGGTCTCCGGGCTTCCAGGGACCTGATACAAGACATAAAATGTGACTGCCTGCGGCTCCTGTCTTCCCACCCGGGTCTAGTAATTGTCTGGTCGGATATGGTTGCGCGGCTGACATGGCGGCACGCCAGGTCGGTGGAGGCAGTAAACAGGGCGCGAAGTAAAGTGAATCGGGAGATTGGGCGGTTCATTTCCCGGGTTGGGGGTGTCTCTGTTCGGCACCCGGAGTTGGAAGCGGCGTCCGCCGACTTGTTGCGCCGGGACGGGGTCCATTTAAATTCGGTGGGAAATGATATTTGGGCCTTAGGGCTGATGGAGGGGCTTGAGAAGGCTTTGTTGGTGTGGGAGGACTCGCGCGCACAAGGGGTCATGCGAGCTCGCGGTGGCGGAAAGGAGGGGGGTGTCTGAAGGTGGGGGTTTGCACAGAGGAGAGGACGGAACCCAGTGCCGGAGCGGGTTACCTCTAGCGGTGCAATTGTTTGGTAAACGGGTCCTTGCTGGGTTGAGTCTCAGCGGGACGTAGTGGGGGCAACATCTGGCTTGGGCTCTCGAGTCGGTGTGTTGCGGCTGAGGGTCAGGAGACAGGCTGATGTTGCAAAGAACATTTTGGTTAACCTTCAGGTACCCCCCCCTTCCTTTTCGGGTTCTTCAATGAAGAGTTGTATTGTTACATGGCTGATGTTTATGTTATGAATAAATGGGGCTGCTGTGGCCTTTATATTCCAACGTCACACAGTGTTTGTGTTTATTTTAGATAAGAACCCTAGGGGGTAGGGGGTTGTTGGGGAAGGTCACAGGCCTTCAGTCAGACATTCCGGAGTCAAGGAAGAGCCCGGACTGCTGACCCGAAGGGGCTTAAGGGAGGGCTACATGACTAGGAGGGATGCCAGGCCATAGGGTTAATAAGGGGTTAATGGAGAAAGTCAGTTTGGGCGCGAAATTTGGGGGTGGTGCTAAGGGGCAGTTAGGATCAGGGGTCAGTGTGATTGGTCAGGGGGTGGTGGCTATAGGGGGTCGTATATAGGGCAGGTCAGAGGGGGGTGGGCCATTCCTACCTGGACGTGACTGGAATCGTTCCCGCCCGCCCGCCCTAATTGTGGATTCGACATCGATGAAGAAAAGAAGGAAGATCGTATTTGTCGCAGCGGCGGAAAGGAGGGGGGTGTCTGAAGGTGGGGGTTTGCACAGAGGAGAGGACGGAACCCAGTGCCGGAGCGGGTTACCTCTAGCGGTGCAATTGTTTGGTAAACGGGTCCTTGCTGGGTTGAGTCTCAGCGGGACGTAGTGGGGGCAACATCTGGCTTGGGCTCTCGAGTCGGTGTGTTGCGGCTGAGGGTCAGGAGACAGGCTGATGTTGCAAAGAACATTTTGGTTAACCTTCAGGTACCCCCCCCTTCCTTTTCGGGTTCTTCAATGAAGAGTTGTATTGTTACATGGCTGATGTTTATGTTATGAATAAATGGGGCTGCTGTGGCCTTTATATTCCAACGTCACACAGTGTTTGTGTTTATTTTAGATAAGAACCCTAGGGGGTAGGGGGTTGTTGGGGAAGGTCACAGGCCTTCAGTCAGACATTCCGGAGTCATGTGACCCACACACAGGACTGGCAACTGAGCAAATGATCAGATGAGTTGAAGTGAGCAATCTAAATGAATTCAACACATGATTTGTTATGAGAAAGCCTCAGTATTCTCATGTGATCAGTCTCATTGCATATAAAAAAAAAAGGGATATATCTGATGAGATCACAAACAGACAGTAGATGAATGGGAAAATTTGTGTAGATTGAGAAAAATCTAAAATAAAAAATAGGTTAATAGCTATATATATATATAATTTATTATAGCACCATTTATACCATGTCGCTTTACATGTGAAAAAGTGGGGGGCATATATAGACAAGTACAATAATCATGAAGAATACAATGCAGAGACTGGTACAGAAGGAGTGAGAGCTCACTATCTACCAGAGGTGATCAGGATACAGTAGGTGAGGGTAGAGCTTGTCATGCAGCGGTATAGTGGACTGAGATTTACTGCAGGTTGTAGGCTTGTCTGAATAGGTGAATCTTCAGGTTCCTTTTGAAGGTTTCCACGGTAGGTGAGAGTCTGATATGCTTTGGTAGAGAGTTCCAGAGTATGTAGATGCACGGGAGAAATCTTGTATGTGATTGTGGGAATAGGAGATAAGGGAGCAGGAGAGAAGGAGATCTTGTGAGGATCGGTAGTTGCATACAGGTAGATACCTGTAAACTAGGTCACAGATGTATGGAGGAGACAGTTTGTGGATGGCTTTGTATGTCATAGTTAGTGTTTCGAACTGGAGATTCGCGAAGGGACAGGTGGATTAGTTGGGCAGCAGAATATAGGATAGATTGGAGGGTTCTGAGAGTATTAGAAGGGAGGCTAGAGAGAAGGGGGTTGCAGTAGTCTTGCCGTGAGATAATAAAGACATGCACTAGTGGTTTTGCAGATTCTTGGTCAAGGAATGTACAAATCCAGGAAATATTTTTGATTTGGAGTCAGCAGGAGGTGGAAAAGGCTTGGCTATGTGGCTTGAAGGAGAGAGCAGAATCAAAGGTGATCCCCAGGCAGTGAGCATGCAGAACTGGGGAGAGTGAGCAGCCATTGAGTTTGATGGATAGGTCAGTTGGGGTGGTAGAGTGAGATGGGGAAAGATGGTGAATTCTGTTTTGTCCATATTCAGTTTTAGAAATCGACTAGAAAAGAAGGATGAAATAGCAGACAGACATTGTGGGATTTTGGTTATTAAGGAGGTGATATCAGGTCCAGAGAGGCAGATCTGTGTATCATAATCATAAAGATCATACTGGAAACTATGGAACTCTATGAGCTGTCCCAGACCGAAGATGTAGATGGAGAATAGCAGTGGTCCAAGAACTGAACCTTGGGGGACACTGATAGATAGGGGGCAAGATGATGAGGAGGATGGGGTAGTGTAAGAGTGGGAGACACTGAAAGTCTGGTCCATGAGATATGAAGTAATCCAGGATAGAGCCAAGTCTGTGATACCGAGATGAGACAATCTGTAGCAAGAGGGAAAGGTTCACAGTGTGAAAGGAAGAAGACAGGTATAGGAGAAGGAGGAGGAAAGAGTAGTGTCGCTTGGCAATGGCGGTTAGTAGGTCATTGGTGACTTTAGTTAGGGCAGTTTCAGTGGAATGATGGGGTCGGACGCCAGATTGTAACTGGTTAAAGAGGGAGCAGGAGGAAAGGTGGGAGGACAGTTCAAGATAGACGTGTTGCTCCAGTAGTTTTGAGGCATAGGGGAGAAGTGATATGGGCCGATAGTTAGACACAGAGGCTTGGTCAAGGGAGGGCTTTTTGAGGACGGTTGTGATGGAGGCATGTTTATACATACAAACTTGTTTCTCTGTAGGAAAAGTATACCAAATATTATATTTATATATATATATATATATATATATATATATATATATATATATATATATATATATATATATATATTAGTGTAGCATGTTTATAGACAACATATCATTGATGGGAGTGAGGTCTGAGTCGCCAGTGTGACTCTAACTCCTGTCCAAGCCCTAGTATACAGTTAGGTCCAGAAATATTTGGACAGTGACACAATTTTCGCGAGTTGGGCTCTGCATGCCACCACATTGGATTTGAAATGAAACCTCTACAACAGAATTCAAGTGCAGATTGTAACATTTAATTTGAAGGTTTGAACAAAAATATCTGATAGAAATTGTAGGAATTGTACACATTTCTTTACAAACACTCCACATTTTAGGAGGTCAAAAGTAATTGGACAAATAAACCAAACCCAAACAAAATATTTTTATTTTCAATATTTTGTTGCGAATCCTTTGGAGGCAATCACTGCCTTAAGTCTGGAACCCATGGACATCACCAAACGCTGGGTTTCCTCCTTCTTAATGCTTTGCCAGGCCTTTACAGCCGCAGCCTTCAGGTCTTGCTTGTTTGTGGGTCTTTCCGTCTTAAGTCTGGATTTGAGCAAGTGAAATGCATGCTCAATTTGGTTAAGATCTGGTGATTGACTTGGCCATTGCAGAAGGTTCCACTTTTTTGCACTCATGAACTCCTGGGTAGCTTTGGCTGTATGCTTGGGGTCATTGTCCATCTGTACTATGAAGCGCCGTCCGATCAACTTTGCGGCATTTGGCTGAATCTGGGCTGAAAGTATATCCCGGTACACTTCAGAATTCATCCGGCTACTCTTGTCTGCTGTTATGTCATCAATAAACACAAGTGACCCAGTGCCATTGAAAGCCATGCATGCCCATGCCATCACGTTGCCTCCACCATGTTTTACAGAGGATGTGGTGTGCCTTGGATCATGTGCCGTTCCCTTTCTTCTCCAAACTTTTTTCTTCCCATCATTCTGGTACAGGTTGATCTTTGTCTCATCTGTCCATAGAATACTTTTCCAGAACTGAGCTGGCTTCATGAGGTGTTTTTCAGCAAATTTAACTCTGGCCTGTCTATTTTTGGAATTGATGAATGGTTTGCATCTAGATGTGAACCCTTTGTATTTACTTTCATGGAGTCTTCTCTTTACTGTTGACTTAGAGACAGATACACCTACTTCACTGAGAGTATTCTGGACTTCAGTTGATGTTGTGAACGGGTTCTTCTTCACCAAAGAAAGTATGCGGCGATCATCCACCACTGTTGTCATTCGTGAACGCCCAGGCCTTTTTGAGTTCCCAAGCTCACCAGTCAATTCCTTTTTTCTCAGAATGTACCCGACTGTTGATTTTGCTACTCCAAGCATGTCTGCTATCTCTCTGATGGATTTTTTCTTTTTTTTCAGCCTCAGGATGTTCTGCTTCACCTCAATTGAGAGTTCCTTAGACCGCATGTTGTCTGGTCACAGCAACAGCTTCCAAATGCAAAACCACATACCTGTAATCAACCCCAGACCTTTTAACTACTTCATTGATTACAGGTTAACGAGGGAGACGCCTTCAGAGTTAATTGCAGCCCTTAGAGTCCCTTGTCCAATTACTTTTGGTCCCTTGAAAAAGAGGAGGCTATGCATTACAGAGCTATGATTCCTAAACCCTTTCTCCGATTTGGATGTGAAAACTCTCATATTGCAGCTGGGAGTGTGCACTTTCAGCCCATATTATATATATAATTGTATTTCTGAACATGTTTTTGTAAACAGCTAAAATAACAAAACTTGTGTCACTGTCCAAATATTTCTGGACCTAACTGTAACTCCAATCCCCTTGCTCTACCCAAGGGGTGAGCAGGGACCATGGTCACAAATCCCACAACAAAACACGGACAGGGGAAAACCCAAAACTTGGACACACGGCAATCAAACACAAAGAAGTGACTATACATGCACAGGGGAAAATAACATATAAGGGAGGAAGTAAACAGACAACCGGGAAACTTCTACACCACACACTGCTGCAGTCAGCACCAAGATTACAGCCAACACAGTAACTTACAGACAGCTCCTTCCTCCTCCAGGCCAGACATCCAAATGAGATCATAGAATAACTAGCACCCTCTAGTGGGAGCCGAGGGTATATATAGGAACTGCATGTGGTCGAAACCGGAAAAACCTTAGAAGGTGATGAGAATATTTTGCTGGAAGTGAATACAGGCATTAGTCCTCTACTTACCAAAGGAAAGGGAATACATTTAAACTGCAGGGTTTTGAGGCAAAAAGACCCCAGCCCAGAACCTGTCACTAGTCTGTACAACAGAGAGACAACCATGACAAAAGGTAAAGCAGACACTTGGGGGCTGGTGTTATCAGGCTGGCAAGGCCCATGGTTATTTGTCCCTTTCCAGCCTAAAAATAGTAGCCCACAGCTGCCACAGAAATAATGCATCCATTAGGCACGTGCGTAAGAAATTACGGGTCTGCCACTTACCTAGAGTGACCTCTGCATTAAGGACTAGGAGGCTAGAAAAATTAGCAAAATGGTGTAAGAGCAGGTCAAATGTGCCTGCCACTGAACTTGAGTGAGCTATGGAGTCTTATTCTGAGAACGTTTTCAGAACGAGGCTTCATAAGTCACTCATGTTCAGCGGCAGTCACGGAATATCTCACGCTTGCCTTGCTCTTACTCCCATTTTGCTTCTTTTTCCAGACCCATAGTCATTATTATGACCATTTTACACCCAGATTACAACACCAAAGTTCAGGTCCCAATTGGCTTATATGCGGTTCTGGGTCCAAGTTCATGTTCTGGTCAAGTCCGGGTACCAAACCAAACTTTTAACTAAAGTCCGGGTGAAGCAAGTGAACCCAAACATCCACATGTCTGCTCATCTCTATGATAACATCAATCAAATGGCACTTCCCAACACCAGCAGTACTCCTGCAACTTCATATAACAACACTGCCACCACCATGTTTCACTGTAGGAACCATCAGTTTCAAAAATATTTGTCTTGGTCTCATCACTCCAGAATATAAAGGCCCAATTGTCTTCATATTTTTCAGCAGGAGCCCTGGCAAATTGTAGGTGGGCTTTTTTATCCATAGGCTTTAGGATAGGCTTCATTTGTCAACAACACAATGCCATGCATGCCATTCTTCTGCAGTGTATGTCCTTTTGTTTTATAGAAAACACTCACGTTAGTTTGGCTTTCTCCGTCTTTAGTTAACTACTGAACTTCAATCTAAATTTTCTTCAAACCTTCTTATCAGAAGAAGCTCATTTTTATTATTCTAACTTTAGTGGTCAGACAAGATATCTCTTTGATATAGTTACAGTTCCATTGTTGCTAAATTTTTGTATCCCTTTTGCTACTGTATTCTGATAAGTAAAGTTTTTCTGATATTCTTATAACCTTCAATTTTCTTGGATAAAGAAATTATTTTTTTTCTCAGGTCTTGTAAAATTTCTCATCAATGTTTAACCAAACAACGGCCAGAAATAAATAAATAAATAATATCCAAAAAATTAAATATATACCAAATAAATGAGATATCGTTTTTTTAAAAAAAAAAAAAAGAATATTTTATTAATCAAAAACTTTTTTTGTTAAGAAAAAAAAAAAAGGTGTAGGGTAGGTCAGAATAAATACAATGGATGCAGTGCTTCGTAATTAACATGCCAATCAGTAAACATACACACATCAATCCAGCAGAGAGAAAAAACTGTATATTTTTTTTATGAAGGGAAACAGTTAAGTGCCTAATAAATATATAAATTCATATATAAATAAATTTGGAGGCCATAGGGAACATACTAAGTAAAAAATAATATACTTTGTGCAGAATTATTAGGCAAGTTGTATTTTAGAGGATTTTGTTTTATTATTGATCAACAACTATGTTCTCAATCAACCCAAAATACTCATAAATATCAAAGATTAATATTTTTGGAAGTTGGCGTGGTTTTTTTTTTAGATTTGGCTATCTTAGGAGAATATCTGTTTGTGCAGGTAACTATTACTGGGCAGAATTATTAGGCAACTTTCTGACATTCAAAAATAAAACCCAAATAAATTAGTGACCAATACAGCCATCTTTCTTTATGACGACATTCAAAAGCCTACCATTCATAGAGTCTGTCAGTTGCTTGATCTGTTTACGATGAACATTGAATGCAGCAGCCACCACAGCCTCACAGACACTGTTCCGAGAGGTGTACTGTTTTCCCTCCCTGTAGATCTTTCATTTTATGAGGGACCACAGGTTCTCTATGAGGTTCAGATCAGGTGAACAAGATGGCCATCCCATTACTTTTTCATCTTTTAGACTTTTACTGGCCAGCCACACTGTGGAGTAGTTGGATGCATGTGATGGAGCATTGTCCAACATGAAAATCATGTTTTTCTTGAATGATACCGACTTCTTCCTGTACCACTGCTTGAAGAAGTTGTATTCCAGAAACTGGCAGTAGGTCTGGAAGTTGAGCTTCACTCCATCCTCAACCCGGAAAGGTCCCACAAGTTTATCCACCTCCACCTTGCTGGCGTCTGAGTCGGAGTGGAGCTCTCTGCCCTTTACTGATCCAGCCTCTGGCGCATCCATTTGGCCTATCAAGAGTCACTCTTATTTCATCAGTCCATAAAACCTTTGAAAAATCGGTCTTAAAATATTTTTTAGCCCAGTATTGATGTTTTATCTTATGTCTCTTGTTCAAAGGTGGTCGTTTTTCAGCTTTCCTTACCTTGGCCATGTCCCTGAGTATGGCACACCTTGTGCTTTTTGATACTCCAGTAACATTGTAGCTTTAAAATATGGCCAAACTAGTGGCAAATCTCATTTTAGCAGCTTCACGCTTGATTTTCCTCAATTCATGGGCAGTTATTTTGCGCCTTTTTTGCCCAACATGCTTCTTGCGACCCTGTTGGTTATTTGCCATGAAACGCTTGATTGCTTGGTAATCACGCTTCAAAAATTTGGCAATTTCAAGACTGCTGTGTTGTGAATATGTTTTCCAGTTTGGGGCTCCCTTTTGTAGTCCGTGCTGGCGGTGTAGTTGATTTGTGGAATGAAAGCCACACACCGGTAGAGGACTGGCAATCAGGGTCAGATTGGGACTCTATAACTGAGTAGTTTTCTCTTGTTACTTGCCGGTGGTCAATGGTCTCCTGTGTGTTAAGGGCATTCTGTAACCAGCTCTGCTCACTACCAGAACTCCTCTCAGATAAGTGGTCTTTGTACCAAACCAAAAGTTTGACCATATAGTGTACAAGAAAAAGGCAAAAAATTCTCAAGTGCATACAAATTACATAGAAAATTGCGATTGCATGATTGTTTCTGGAATATTTTATTCACTGTGTTTCACTGTATTCACAGCAGCCCTTGATGATTTAAAATGTTAAAGGGTTAATTGTGACACGACGCATGTGTTATACATGATTAAATGAAATGTTTGCAATCTTGCTTATATAGGGTCAGGGCCGTATTTACCATTAGGCACCCGTGGTCCGGTGCCTGGGGCGGTGGGTTGCGGGGGGGGCGGCACTTTCTGGCTGCTGCTGCAAAAAATATATTTTTTACATCCTCCCCCCCTCCGTTAGACAGTCTATTAAATCCGCTGTGTTTTCGGAGGGAGGGAGGGTGGCGGGGCGCGAGAGGCGCACCTCCATCTATCTGTATCTGCGCCTTTAAGACGCGCATACAAATAGACTGCGGGCGCCGTGCACAGGGAGCTGATTGACCCCGTCAGTGCCGGCACCTGCACTTCCGGGGTCAGAGGCGGCTGTGCTGTGGCGGCCAAAGCTGTAGGTGCCGCAGAGGATGGAACGCTCACCAGAGCCAGCAGCAGCAGGAGGATGAAAAACACCGGAGGAGAAGCTGCAGCACCAGCAAAAGGAGGAGGAGAGCGGCGGCACAGGAGCAGGTAACCGCTGGCAGAGTTCCCAATGCTGTGAAATGAGGAGGGGAGAGGCAGTCAGAGGCTATAAAGTTAGGATTGTGGGGGGGAGGGGCAGGCAGAAGTTTTAGACTGGGGATTGCGGGGAGAGGGGCAGGCAGAAGCTATACAGTTAGGATTGTGGGGTGAGGCAGGCAGAGGCTATAAAGTTAGGATTGTGGGGGAGGGGCAGGCAGAGGCTATAGTCTGGGGATGATGAGGGAGGGGCAGGCAGAGGCTATAGACTAGGGATTTGGAGGCCTATTATTGTATTCTGGGGATTAGGGGCCTATGACTTGACAGTGGTTAGGGGGGCTGGGGCTAATAATATAGTCTTAGAGTTAGGGGGCCTATTAAATAAGATGGTGGTTAAAGGGGCTTATTACTGTAGAGGGGAAGGTTTAGGGAGCCTATTACTGTAGAGGGGAAGGTTTAGGGAGCCCGTTGCTGTAGGAGGGGGGGTTTAATGGAGCCTGTTGCTGTAGGAGGGGGGGTAATGGAGCTTGTTGCTGTAGGAGAGGGGGTTAATGGAGGTTGTTGCTGTAGGAGGGGGAGTTAATGGTGCCTTTTGCTGTAGGAAAAGGGTTAATGGAGCCTGTCTCAGTAGGGGGGTAATGGAGCCTGTTGCTGTTGGGGGGGTTAATGGAGCCTGTTGCTGTTGGAGGGGAAGGGGGTTAATGGAGCCTGTGGGGGAGGTTAATGGAGCCTGTTGGGGAGGGGTTAATGGAGCCTGTGGGGGGGTTAATGGAGCCTGTTGGGGGGGTTAATGGAGCCTGTTGGGGGGGTAATGGAGCCTGTTGGGGGGTTAATGGAGCCTGTTGGGGGTGGGGTTAATGGAGCCTGTTGGGGAAGGGTTAATGGAGCCTGTTGGGGGGGTTAATGGAGCCTGTTGCTGTTGGGGGGGTTAATGGAGCCTGTTGTTGTCGGAGGGAGGGGGTTAATGGAGCCTGTTGCTGTAGGGGGGGTTAATGAAGCCTATTGCTGTAGGAGGGGAGGAGGGGGGTTAATGGAGCCTTTTGCTGTAGGAGGGGGGTTAATAGAGCTTGTTGCTGTAGGAGGGGGGTTAATGGAGCCTGTTGCTGTTGGGGGGATTAATGGAGCCTGTTACTGTTTTAGGGGGGGTTAATGGAGCCTGTTGCTGTAGGAGGGGGGGTTTAGGGGGCTTTTTACTCTAGATGGGGGTTTAGGGGACCTTTTGCTCTAGGTGGGGGGTTTAAGGGACCTTTTGCTCTAGGTGGGGGGGGTTATGGGACCTTTTGCTCTAAGTGGGGGGATTTAGGGGACCTATTGCTGTAGGAGGGGGGTTTAGGGGGCCTATTGCTGTAGGAGGGGTGTTTAGGGGGCCTATTGCTGTAGGAGGGGGGTTTAGGGGGCCTATTGCTGTAGGAGGGGGGTTTAGGGGGCCTATTGCTGTAGGAGGGGGGTTTAGGGGGCCTATTGCTGTAGGAGGGGGGGGTTTAGGGGGCCTATTGCTGTAGGAGGGGGGTTTAGGGGGCCTATTGCTGTAGGAGGGGGGGTTTAGGGGGCCTATTGCTGTAGGAGAGGGGGTTAAGGGGGCCTATTGCTGTAGGAGGGGGGTTTAGGGGGTCTATTGCTGTAGGAGGAGGGGGGTTTAGGGGGCTTATTGCTGTAGGAGGGGGGTTTAGGGGGCCTATTGCTGTAGGAGGGGGGTTTAGGGGGCCTATTGCTGTAGGAGGGGGGTTTAGGGGGCCTATTGCTGTAGGAGAGGGGTTTAGGGGGCCTATTGCTGTAGGAGGGGGGTTTAGGGGTCTATTGCTGTAGGATGGGGGTTTAGGGGGCGTATTGCTGTAGGAGGGGGGGTTTAGGGGGCTTATTGCTTTAGGGGGCCTAATGCTGTAGATGGGGGGAGGGGGTTTAGGCGGCCTTACAGAGTGAGGGATAGTGCAAGGGACAAAGTCGATGGGGGGAAAGTGTAAGGGTATGTGCGCACGTTGCGTAATTCCATGCTTTTACGCTGCGTTCTTCACCGCAGCGTAAAAGCATGCGTCCTGCATCCCCAGCACAATCTATGTAGATTGTGCAAATTCCATCTGCACGTTGCGTTTTAGAGCGCAGCATTTTGCATGCTGCCAAAACGCTGTGTTCTAAAAAGCAACATGTCACTTCTTTTGTGCGTTCTGGATGCTTGCTCCACTCTGTCTATGGGAGAGGCAGCATCCAGAACGCACAAATTCTGCATGAATTCTGCAGTCAACAAACTTTCAGAATGCAGCTTTTCAGCTGCGTTTTGAAATGCAGATGCAGTGACTTTACGCTGCGGTGCAGAACGCACTCACGTGCGCACATAGACAAAGGACGCGGTATGTTGGGGGTCTCAGTATGGAGAGGGGTATGTAAAAACTTGGCACTCAAGATCAATGTGAACAGTGGTTTTTATTGTGAAGAACTTGTAGGACCAGCACAAGTGCAGCTGTTTCAGTGAAAAGACCTTCATCAGTGCATGCAGAGGGTCCTCAGAAAGTATAGTAGCGTGACGAGCGGTGTAGCTGGGTATGATGTGGTGGCCACCACTGTCTATGTGGCAGTGCTGGGCTTGTGCTGCTCCTACAAGCTATTCACAATAAAAACCACTATTCACAATGATGAGCTAAAAGTTTCTGCATCTACTTGAGGCGGTTTTAGACCCTACTTGTGCACCCCCCAGAAGTGCCGTGTATCAACTCACTAAGTATGGAGAGGGGGAAGCATTGGGAGCTCATTATGGAAAAGGGGTAGCATCGGGGTTCAATATGGAGGGGTTCATTATGGGGGGTTCAATATGGACAAGGGCAGTGTGAGGGCTCAGTATGGAAAGGGGGGTACCGTGGGTGGGCTCAGTATGGAGTGGAGCAATGTAGGGAACTCAGTATGAAATGTGAGGTAGTGTGGGAGGGGGCTCAGCATTAGGTGTGAGGTAGTGTGAGGGTCTCTGTATGCTAAGTGGGGCAGCATGGTGGTCTCTGTATGATGAGTGAGGCAGCATGGTGGTCTCTGTATGCTGAGTGGGGCAGGACGGTGGTCTCTGTATGCTGAGTGGGGCAGCATGGTGGTCTCATTATGAAAAAGGGGCCGGCAGAATTTGGAGTACAATAAGAAAGGGCAGCATGAGAGGCCCAGTATGGAGAAGGGCAGTGTGAGGGCTCCATATAGAGAGGAGCAGCATGGGACATTGTGAGGAGGGGCAGCATGATGTGAAGACAGTGTGCATATTTCATAATTGAGGAAGGTGTGGTGGCTATAGTTTATAAGGGAGGACAGTGTGGCATTTTAGTTTATTAGGGGGCAGTGTGGCGGTCATAATATATAAGTGGGGACGGTGTGGTGGGAATATTTTATAGGAGAGGATAGTGTGGAGGCCATGTACGTTAAGAGGGATTGTGTGGAGTAATATTCTTTTGCGGGGAGCAAACTGAGGAGCAGTTATTTTTTCAGTCCACAGCATAGGGCTTATTTATAGCACAGCATTTGTGGTTATTGTTATTTTTCAGGGAACCATGGTGAGATGTGCTGCAGAAGACCGGAGAAGAGGGAAGTCTGCAGAGACGAGCTGTGGATGTGAAGTCATTATGGAGTTGGATACATGAGACAACAGCTATTGGTGAGTGAATTATCACAGACCGTACACTGCACTAACATTTACACAGATTTAGGGGTAGAAATGGCCGGAGTGCTTCTTTAAAGAGAACCTGTCACCGGATTTGGTCACTATAAGCTGCGGCCACCACCAGTGGGCTCTTATATACAGTATTCTAACATGCTGTATATAAGAGCTGATACTGCTGTGTGGAACATAAATATCACTTTATATTCACCTAAAGGGCGGTGCGGTGCAGACTAGTTGAATGGGTGTCTCCGTTCTCTGGTGCCAGTGCTTCCTCTTTCGGCCATCTTTGTCATTCTTCTTCTGAAGCCTGGGTGCATGACGTGTTCTACGTCATCCACACTAGCCGACATTGAGGTCCTGCACAGGTGCACTACAATGCACTCAGGGCAGATCAAAGTGCGACTGCGCAGGACCACAATGCCGGTGAGTGTGGATGATGTAGGACGCGTCATTCACCCAGGCTTCAGAAGAAGGAGGGCAAAGTTGGCCGAAGGAGGGGGCGCTGGTACCGGAGAACGGAGACACCGATCCGACCAGTCTGCACTGCACTGCCCCCTAGGTGAGTATTAGGCGGGCTTTGCACGTTGCGACATCGCAAGCCGATGCTGCGATGTCGCACGCGATAGTCCCCGCCCCGTCGCAGATACGATATCTTGTGATAGCTGGCGTCGCGAAAATTATCGCTACGCCAGCTTCACATGCACTCACCTGCCCTGCGACCGTCGCTGTGGCCGGCGACCCGCCTCCTTCCTAAGGGGGCGGGTCGTGCGGCGTCATAGCGACGTCACACAGCAGGCGGCCAATAGCGGCGGAGGGGCGGAGATGAGCAGGACGTAAACATGCCGCCCACCTCCTTCCTTCCGCATAGACGCTGGCGGCAGGTAAGCTGATGTTCCTGGCTCCTGCGGCTTCACACACAGCAATGTGTGCTGCCGCAGGAACGAGGAACAACATCATACCTGTCGCGGCAGCATAATTATGAAAAAGTCGGAGCCTGCAACAGTGATACAATAACGACGCTTTTGCGCTCGTTAATCGTATCATATAGGATTTACACACTACGATGTCAAAAGTTACGCCGGAAGTGCGTCACTTTCGATTTGACCCCACCGACATCGTACGTGCGATGTTGCAACGTGCAAAGCCGCCCTTAGTGTTTTTATGTTCTACACAGCGGTCTTGGCTCTTATATATAGCATGTTAGAATGCCAGAAAAACTGGTGACAGGTTCCCTTTAATATTTGCAAAAAAATCTACTTTTATTTAATATGCAAATGAGGGTGTTTTGGTGCACCATTGGTGTGGTCTTTTCTTTGGTGCACCGATGGGGTGGTCTTTGCTTTGGCGCACCGATGGGGTGGTCTTTGTGTCGGTCCACCATTGGTGTGGTCTTTGTGTCGGTGCACCATTACGCCCTCATATTTGTTTTTTAAAGTCTTTTGTTTTTATTGACAGCGCTCCAATAGTAAAAGTGAGTGCTGTCTAATATCAGCTTGCATGTCTGATTTTTTTTTTTACTGCTCTTTCTAAGTGAGTGCTGTCAATCAACAGAAGGGACTGGCTTTCATATACAAATATAAGAGTGCACCAAGGCATAGGTCACGCCAAGGGTGCACCAAAGCCCCCTCATTTGCATTTTAAAAAATAGATTTTTAAGCAAATATTAAAGGAGTTGTCCAGTCTAGAATGACAAGTCTGCAGTCACTGTGTGTCACTCTGTGTGACTGCAGATTTGTGAATCCTCCCAGTGCAGTCACTGTGCGCTACGAGGATTCTCCGTTGTCTGTGCCGGGAACGGCGGTCAAGTATGCGATATGCAGAGTACAAGCTAGAACCTGTCTAGGGGACGCAACCTTGCTCAATATAAGTGCAGTAAGCGAGGCCGTACCCACTAGACGAGTTCTGACCGAGAGTCTGCATATTGCATACTTGACCATTGTGAGTGCGCTGGAGGATTCACAGGTCTGCAGCCATAGGGTGACACATAGATGGACTGCAGACTTGTCATTCTAGACAAGACAACCCCTTTTAAACTAAATTGTTTGTGATTTTTGTTGAGGAATCGTCCCTTATATAAATGTTTATTTATGTAAACGCAAAAATCACTTCACCAGACAAACAAACATTTTGCTTGTGCATCGGGTGATGTGACAGCCGGTTTAGATAGATCAATCGGTTTCTGATTATTGGCAGTGTTGTAAATGCACCTCAAAGAGTAACTAAACTTTTGTTTTTTTTTATATTTTATGCCCAATAATTCTGAGCAGATTGGTGGGAAATCTGGTCCGTAGACGCCCAACCACAGCTGAAAAGCTCTTTTAGAAGAGCGCGCAGAGCGGATCCTATAGAAAGTCATTGTCCTGTCTCCTGAGTTGTGCACTTCTAACGGGTCTTTTGAACAACTTACGGGGGTCTCCGGATCCAGACCCACACCAATGTGCTCAGAATTAATGGACCTAAAACATAGAAGATATCTCCCAAAAAATAAGGTATTTTTTAAATGTTTAATATCCGCAGGTACAAAGTCCCGTGGGCACATAGCCTAAAGGGTGCTTTACACGCTGCGACATCGCTAGCAATTGCTAGCGATGTCGTGCGCGATAGCATCCACCCCTGTCGCTCGTGCGACAACTGATGCTTGCTGCCGTAGCGAACATTATCTCTACGGCAGCGTCACATGCACATACCTTGACAGCAACGTCGCTGTGATCGCCAAACAATCCATCCCTTAAGGGGGAGGGGCGTTCAGCGCCATAGCGACGTCACTGCGGCGTCACTAAGCGGCCGTCCAATAGCAGAGGAGGGGCGGAGATGAGCGGCCAGAACATGCCGCCCACCTCCTTCTTTCCTCATTGCCGGTGGACGCAGGTAAGGAGATGTTCCTCGTTCCTACAGTGTCACACATAGCGATGTGTGCTGCCGCGGGAACGACAAACAACATCGTACCTGTGGCAGCAACGATATTAAGAAAATGAACGACGTGTCAATGAGCAACGATTTTTCACGTTTTTGTGCTCGTTGATTGTCGCTCTTTGGTGTCACACGCTGCGATGTTGCTAACGGCGCGGAATGTGCGTCACTAACGACGTGACCCCGACGATACATCGTTAGCAATGTCGCAGCATGTAAAGCACCCTTTAGTTTCTTTGAAAATCTGAAGCTGTTACAATAAGCTAAATAAAACTGAACATTTGTGCAGCAAGTGCTGATCTTCATTCTTATAGCGTTTAGCACTCTTTCAAGTGTGTTACAGAGTAGATCCACATTAACTAGATGTTGTGTGCCAAAATCATAGTTTTACGTTGTCAGTAAGGGGCGCGACCACTTAAAGTGCCTAGGGTAGCACGAAGGCCAAATACAGCCCTGTATAGGGTGCACAACTAGAAAACTTAAAATCAGAATTTCTGAACATATAGCAGACATTAGAAAAAAAGAAATCAAGCAATACTTCTGCTGCTGCTGCTAAGTATTTTGTGATGACATACAATGGAGAACTGGACTCTTGCAGCTTTTCTGGCTTACTCAGGGTTAAAAATAGACTCAGGCATGAAGACGACTGGAGAAAGGCTCTACTTACGGTAAATCTGAAGCATTCTGGATTCTAAACTTTAACACCAGGAATTTAGCCAGACTTAATTTTCATAGCAATTTAATGTATATTTATTAACTCTAGGCTGTTTGTCTATCATTCTTTCTTTGTTATGAATTTGTTATGGATTGTTGCAATTTTACCCAGGTTCAGAATTATTTAATTAATAAAAATGATTCACGATGTCAGACTAATGGGAGGGGCTTAATGTTTTTAATGTTGAGATCAGTTTGTTACGTTACGACTAAAGGGTGCTTTACACGCTGCGACATGGCTAATGATATATCATCGGGGTCATGTCGTTAGTGACGCTCATCCGGCGCCGTTAGCGACTTAAGTGGCATCAATTGTCCCACAGTTGCAAACGTAACATGTTGATTTACATGAAGCACAATCAAAATCCACAATCCTTTAGTTTCCCCAGGATGACACAGGGGTAGAAAAGTCCTTGCTGATCAATGACTTCTTCATCTTGGATCATTTAAAACACAGCAAGTGGGCTCCAACAAGAGACTCCCTTTTTTCCAAAAATTGGGCCACAGACACCACTTAAGTGGCATCAATTGTCCCACAGTTGCAAACTTGACATGTTAATTTGCATGAAGCACAATCAAAAATACACAAGCCTTTACTCTCCACAGGAAGACACAGGGGTAGAAAAGTCCTTGCTGATCCATGACTTCTTTGTGCCGCCCCCTGTGCCAGCAGCCGGCGCAGCTCGGATCCGGATCTACGTTACGGCTCGAGGGTTTCTCCGGACCCGGGGGTCACGCGGATACTCCGAATAAAAGGGGACGTATTTATACGAGATTGGTTGTAGAATGTCTGTGTCGCCACCCACGGCGTGTGGTGAGATGTACTACCACCGCTGCCGTTGCAGGGTACCGAGGGGCGATGGTATGGCAGCTAAATGTTAACCCCTCCGTGGGTAGGGATGATTGCCTCGGGGCCCAATGTCTCTGTGCTGAGAATGCTGATTGCAGAGGCTGGTGCACCCGGCCAGGCCGGGGATGTTAATCACGGTTGAATAAAGCACACAAGTCCTGTGGTAAACCAAGGTGATGGTGGCCGGCTGCCGCAGACGGGTGTATCTGATCCCACACCCGGGCTGATAGTCAAAGTCTCTCTCCTCTGCACTCGGTGTGTTGTAGGTAGGATTTCTCGGTTTGAAAATGGGAGTCCGCTCCCGGTCCTTTGGTTGGGAGCAATGCCCATCTGATGCTGAGCCTTGGGATCTACGGGCCCTGGCGGTAGCCTTATCCCTCTTGGTGGGTTGTTGTCTACTTTTTGGGACTTTGGGTGGGACAGGACCTAAAATCCTGCCCTCAATTGGTTAATTAGCTAGGCCGTCGGTGCCGGTCCTGGCTTCAGGGTCCAAGTACTCCCTCTGTGCACACGGTTTCCGGGTCGGTCCTCCGGTGTCGGTAACGGCGGGCTACCACCCTGCCCCGGTCCACCTCGGATCTCCGGCAGCCGTCTTCCCGTCTCCTGCAGACTCTGGCTACCGTCTGCCACCTAGCTAGTATGTCAGGGCTCCGACCCTGATGCCTGTCAACTTCAAAGTCTAGCCTTGAACTCAACCTTGTCTCTAACTGACGGTTTTCCCACCCCGGGTTCTCTAGACTCCTAGGTGGGCATTCCCCAACCGCCTGGTCCTGCCTATTGGTGTGTCTGTCCTACCCTGGGGTGGGTGACTAGGGTTTCAGGTTGGCTGATTTAACCCTTTATGGGATAGGTGTTATGCGGGGCCTACGTGTACCTATACCTGGTTTTCCAGGGCGTTACATTACCCCTTGGTTGAATACAGACCGTCCGCGGGCTGTCCGACCACCACTATTTATTTAAACCGGAACTGGAAAGTAGAAAAAAAGTCATAAATACAAATATAATAACAGTAGAGGAGGCACATAGCTTAGACGTTACACAAATAAACGGAACGGGACGGACCTGGCCACCTTCTTGTTGCTCCCACCCAAACAACCTGTTCCCTGGTGCCATCGCTAAACACTGGTGCACACCCCTTTGCCCAAGTCCAGGTACGGGTCTGGGTGACGCCCAGATGGGCCAGGTAAAAAGTTCCGTACCCGGCAGTTATTGTCACGGGTTCCCAAATCCGGGGACCCCTGGCCTGGAAGTTAGTCATCGGTTTTAGTATTGACTGGGCCTCGGCCGACTATACCGCAGGCCCTACTTCCAATCAACCTCTCCAGTGGCTGCCGTGAACAAAGTGGTGGCCTTAAATTATTTACAAGGCCCAAATGTTTTTGGGTTGGCTTTCCAGTCCAAAGCTGTGGTCCATATTTTTAAACGGTAAAACTGTAAACAATAACTGTAAACGGGGGTTCAACTTTAATTGGGGTAGCCGGGAACCGCTACCTTAATATTCTTCTCTGCTTGGAGATGGCGGAAGGGGATGGAGGCATGCTTTCTCATCCACCTTTCCCCACTTCTTAACGTCGAGGGCGAACCACCCCCTCTCTCCGCAGTGCTGGGTGTAGGAGACCAGCTCTCCTGGCTCCAGGTCACGGTCCGGGTGGCCCGTAGACAAGTGAGGGGCCACAGCCCTCCGGGACACAAAAATCTCGGCCTTCAGGCCAGGTTCACAGGTAGAGCCCCATCCCTTTTGGGGGTTAAAATGCCGGACATGTCCTTGTGTTCTGTTAAGCACTTCGGCCTTCTGCTTTTCCCGGGCCGTGATCTACGTCTTCAGCTGCTGTCGCTGCCGCTCCCAATAATGTATTGGTTCCACGCACTGCTTCCTCCTGCTCAGAGGCTTAAACTATCCAGATGCCCTCACTGCCGGCTACGACCGGCCTCACATAAAGCGGGAGAGGGCTCCGTTGATCTGCGGCCTGCTCTGCCGCCCTGCAGGTGCATCCCGGCTGTGCCTCAGCCGGGACCGGATACTGGGGAGCGGCCAGCATTGTTGCTGACTTCCGGTCGGGCGTCGCCTCTGCTGCGGCCGGGCGGATTGCCAGGGCCGACGTCATCAACTGTGCCATCTTCTACGGGATCGGGGATGATGTCATCTCTGGTGCGGCCAGGCTTGGGGCCGGAGGGGATGTTTTCCGGGCATTGGTCTTTTGTGGGGCTGCTACGGGTGCCGGAGCAGTGATGTGCTCGTGGCCCGAGGACTCCGTCGCCAGGGTCCTCGCAGGCAGAGAGAACGGATAACGCTGCCGTTGCTTGTGGCAGTGGACTGAGTGGGGCACCACTCAGCTACAGGTACGGGCAGCGAGGGAGGTGGCGTGGCGGACGGGGGCAGACAGAGCTCCTCAGCCTGTTGGGCCAGTCGCGGTGGGATATAGTGGCATGAGTTGCTTACCCGCTCCTCCGAGGTCATCTCCATTTTGCGGGCCCGGACAGCTGCAGCCAGTTCATGCATCTCGGCTGTCCATCTCTTTAGCAGAAAGTTGGCCTGGGCCTGGATTCTTCGACACATCCGTTCTGTCTGGGCTTTCACCCAGTCGGCAGTCCCGGGGGCAAATCCTTCTATCTTTGGGTTGCTGGACCGGTCAGACATCCTCTCGAGGTGGTGTCCAGGAATGGAAGATGGCAGAGTCCTGGTGTCCCTGCCTCTTATTTCCTCGGATCACATGCCGCTATTCTCGCCCGCCCCCCTGGTTTTTCGGGAGCAGTTCTCTTATGCGGCTTGCTAGTTTCGATTATTTTCGGCCTCAGGGTATTTCTCCTTCCAGCCTTGTTCCCAGGGGGCGGGGCTTCAGCTTCGCGCCCTTTCGCGGGGAAGAAGACATTGGGTTGTTGTTTTTCGCGCTTAAAAATGTCGGCAAAGATGGCGGTTTTCAAAAACTTTGCACTGCAGCACCGCTGACAGTCCAGAACAAGGCGCACTTTCACCGGTAAGTGAATGGGTAAGAATCCTGTTCATGACGGCAAGTTTCGGGGTGTGCCGCCCCCGTGCCAGCAGCCGGCGCTGCTCGGATCCGGATCTACGGTACGGCTCGAGACGTTTTCCGGATCTGAGGGTCGTGCGGACACTCCGAATAAAAGGGAACGTATTTATACAGGATTGGTTGTAGAATGTCTGTGACGCCACCCACGGCGTGTGGTGAGATGTAGCACCACCTCTGCCGTTGTGGGGTACCGAGGGGCGATGGGATGTTAGCTGGATGTTAACTCCTCCGTGGGTAGGGATGATTGCTTCATGGCCCAATATTTCTGTGCTGAGGATGGTGATTTCAGGGGCCGGCGCACCCGGCCAGGCCGGGGATGTTACTCACGGTTGAATAAAGCACACAAGTCCTGTGGTAAACCAAGGTGATGGTGGCCGGCTGCCGCAGACTGGTGTATCTGATCCCACACCCGAGCTGGTGGTTAAAGTCTCTCTCCTTTCACTCGGTGTGTTGTAGGTAGGACTTCCCGGTTTGAAACACGGGAGACCGCTCTCAGTCCTTTGATTGGGAGCCGTGCCCATCTGACGCTGAGCCTTGGGATCTACGGGCTCTGGCGGTAGCCCTATCCCTCTCGGTGGGTTGTTGTCTACTTTTTGGAACTTAGGTTGGGACAGAACTTAAAATCCTTCTCTCAATTGGTTAATAAGCTAGGCCGTCAGTGCCGGTCCTGGCTTCAGGGTCCAAGTAGCCCCTCTGTGCACACAGTTTCCGGGTAGGTTCTCCGGTGTCAGTACCAGCAGGCTAAAACCCTGCCCCGGTACACCACGGATCTCTGGCAGCCATATTCCCATCTCCTGCAGAATCTGGCTGCCCTCTGCCACCTAGCCAGTACGTCAGGGCTCCGACCCTGAAGCCTGTCATCTTCAAAGTCTAGCCTTGAACTCAACATTTTCTCTAACTGACTGTTTTCCCACCCCAGGTTCTCTAGACCCCTAGGTGGGTGTTCCGCAACCGCCTGGTCCCGCCCACTGATGTGTCTGTCCTACCCTGGGGGGGTTACAAGGGTTTCAGGTCCGCTGATTTAACCCTTTGCGGGATAGGTGTTATGTGGGGGCCTACGTGTACCTATACCTGGTTTTCCAGGGCGTTACATCTTTATCTTGGATCATTTAAAACACAGCAAGTGGACTTCAACAAGAGTCTCCCTTTTTTCCAAAAATTGGGCCACAGACACCACTTAAGTGGCATCAATTGTCCCACAGTTGCATACTTGACATGTTAATTTGCATGAAGCACAATCAAAAATACACAAGCCTTTACTCTCCCCAGGATGACACAGGGGTAGAAAAGTCCTTGCAGATCCATGACTTCTTCATCTTGATGAACGATCATTTAAAACTCAGCAAGGGGACTCCAACCAGAGTCTCCCTGTTTTCCAAAAATTGGACCACAGACACCACTTAAGTGGCATCAATTGTTCCACAGTTGCAAACGTAACATGTTGATTTGCATGAAGCACAATCAAAATCCACAATTCTTTCGTCTCCCCAGGATGACATAGGGGTTGAAAAGTCCTTGCTGATCCATTACTTCTTCATCTTGGTTCATTTAAAACACAGCAAGTGGACTCCAGCAAGAGTCTCCCTTTTTTCCAAAAATTGGGCCCCAGACACCACTTAAGTGGAATCAATTGTCCCACGGTTGCAAATGTAACATGTTAATTTGCATGAAGCACAATCAAAATTCCCAATCGTTTCGTCTCACCAGCATGACACAGGGGTAGAAAAGTCCTTGTGGATCCATGACTTCTTGATCCTGATGAACGATCATCTAAAACACAGCAAGGGGACTCCAACCAGAGTCTCCATGTTTTCCAAAAATTGGACCACAGACACCACTTAAGTGGCATCAATTGTCCCACAGTTGCAAACTTGACATGTTGATTTACATGAAGCACAATCAAAAATACACAAGCCTTTACTCTCCCCAGGATGACACAGGGGTAGAAAAGTCCTTGCGGATCCATGACTTCTTCATCTTGATGAACGATCATCTAAAACTCAGCAAGGAGACTTCAACCAGAGTCTCCCTGTTTTCCAAAAATGGAACCACAAACACCACTCAAGTGGCATTAATTGTCCCACAGTTACAAACGTAACATGTTGATATGCATGAAGCACAATCAAAATCCACAATCCTTTCGTCTCCCCAGGGTGACACAGGGGTAGAAAAGTCCTTGCTGATCCATGATTTGTTTGTGCCACCCTCGTGCCAGCAGCCGGCGCTGCTCGGATCCGGATCTACGGTATGGCTCGAGGGGTTCTCCGGACCCGGGGGTCGCGCGGACACTCCGAATAAAAGGGAACATATTTATACGGGATTGGTTTTAGAATGTCTGTGTCACCACCCATGGCGTGTGGTGAGATGTACTACCCCCGCTGCCGTTGCGGGGTACCGAGGGTCGATGGGATGGCAGCTGGATGTTAACCCCTCCGTGGGTAGGGATGATTGCCCCGGGGCCCAATGTCTCTGTGCTGAGGATGGTGATTGCAGGGGCCGGCGCACCCGGGCAGGCCGGGGATGTTACTCACGGTCGAATAAAGCACACAAGTCCTGTGGTAAACCAAGGTGATGGTGGCCGGCTGCCGCAGACGGGTGTATCTGATCCCACACCCGGGCTGGTAGTCCTCTGCACTCGGCGTGTCGTAGGTAGGATTTCCCGGTTTGAAAATGGGAGTCCGCTCCCGGTCCTTTGGTTGGGAGCCGTGCCTGTCTGACGCTGAGCCTTAGGATCTACGGGCCCTGGCGGTAGCTCTATCCCTCTCGTTGAGTTGTTGTCTACTTTTTGGGACTTAGGTTGGGACAGGACCTAAAATCCTGCCCTCAATTGGTTAATTAGCTAGGCCGTCGGTCCCGGTCCTGGCTTCAGGGTCCAAGTACCCCCTCTGTGCACACGGTTTCCGGGTCGGTTCTCCGGTGTCGGTACCGGCGGGCTACAACCCTGCCCTGGTCCACCTCGGATCTCCGGCAGCCGTCTTCCCGTCTCCTGCAGACTCTGGCTACCGTCTGCCACCTAGCCAGACCCCTTGAAGCACAATCAAAAATACACAAGCCTTTACTCTCCCCAGGATGACACAGGGGTAGAAAAGTCCTTGCGGATCCATGACTTGTTCATCTTGATGAACGTTAGTCTGTCCACATTGTTACTGGACAGACGCGTACGCTTATCTATCAGCACACACCCAGCAGCACTGAAGACACGTCCTGACAGAACGCTGGATGCGGGACACGACAAGATCTCCAAAGCGTAAGTGGCGAGCTCAGGACATATTTCCAGACTGGAAACCCAAAATGAGCAAGGCTCCAGTTGCAGAGTCATGGCATCGATATTCACTTGGAGATACTCCTGTATCATCCTCTCCAGGTGTTGACTATGTGTCAAACTTCTTGTGTCTTGTGGCCTTGCAAAGGATAGTCTAAAAAATTAATGAAACGATTCCATAAAATTGCTGTTACCACCAGATACGGTGTTGCTGGTATGGTTTGAGTGATGATGACTCGACTGTCCCATTGTTAGCAAGTTAGAACTGTGAGATTCACTCTGTGCACCACTGGTGTTTAGTGGAAAAGCCGAGCTAAGATTGTGTAACAGCTTCTGCTGATACTCCTGCATACGTGCGTCCCTTTCTATGGCAGGAATTATTTTGCCAAATTTTGACTTGTACCGGGGATCTAAGAGTGTGGCAACCCAGTAGTCAGCATTAGTTATAATTCTGACAATCCGAGGGTCATGTTGTAGGTAGTGCAGCAAGAAGGCGCTCATGTGTCTTGCGCATCCAGGAGGACCAAGTCCTTGTTGTGTTGGTGGCGGCGTGGTGAGAATCATGCTTCCTTCCTCTGCCCTCTCCCCCCAACCTCGCACAACAGAAATGTGGTCAAGGTCTCCCACATCTGCTAAGTCTTGCATGCCCATTGCCAGTTTGTCCTCCATTTCTTCATGGGCTCCTGCACCTTCCTCAACAGTTTGGCTGCTACCATGTACCCTTGTTAATCCCTCTCCCCCACAATCCCATGCCTGCCGCCTTGGTGATGCTGAACATCTGGACCTTGTAGATCTTGGTATCCCTTCCTCATATGAATCCTCCTGTACTTCCTCCCCTTCCTCTTGTTCCACTACCTGACTCTGAATACTATTTAGCGTGTGCTCCAGCATGTAAATGACTGGAATTGTCATGCTGATAATGGCTAAACATGTTCGTCGCCATGATGAAACTATGCAGAAGGGTGCATAGGTCCTTGATCTGAGACCACCCCAGCAGCGTGATCTGCCCCACCTCTGGATCTCGTTGGCCCACACTATATGTCATAACGTATTGCACCAGGGCTCGGCTGTGCTGCCACAGTCGCTGCAACATGTGGAGAGTCGAATTCCAGCGTGTCGGCACATCGCAATTCAGGTGGTGAACCGGCAGGCCGAAAGACTTCTGGAGCAATGCTAGTCGTTCAGCTACGGCGTGTGAACGGCAGAAGTGAGCACATAGTGACCATGCCCTGTGCAGAAGCCCATCTAGGCTGGGATAGTGGGTTAAAAATTGCTGGACAACAAGGCTCAACACGTGAGCCATACAAGGCACGTGTGTCACATTGCCCCGGCGAAGGGTTGCACCCAGGTTTGCAGAATTGTCGCACACGGCCTTCCCTGGCTGTAGGCATAGTGGAGACAACGATTGACGAAACTCGGTCTCCACAGCTGACCACAACTGGGCAGCTGTGTGACTCATATTTCCCAGACATTTCAACTTAAAGACCGCCTGATGCCGTTGAGCTCTGCTGCCAGCATAGTAGGGAGGTGTGTGGGATTCCTTGTGCGCAGTTGCAATGCGGGTGGCCTGACCAGACAGGTTTTGGGCAGATGAGGTGGAAGAGGCAGAAGCAGTTGAGGAACTTTTACATACAGAGGATTGACGCACAACTCGTGGGGACGACAAGACTTGTACAGCAGACCCCTCTCCATTTTTCACCATAGTTACCCAGTGCCCAGTCAGCGACATGTAACGCCCCTGTCCATGCTTACTGGTCCAAGTATCGGTGGTGAAATGCACCCTGTCACACACAGAGTTTCTCATGGAAGCGGTGATGTTGTGTGCGACATGCTGGTGTAGCGCAGGCACACCTTTCTTGGAGAAGTAGTGGCATCTGGTACTGGGGCACTGCAACGGACATGAGGTCTCAAAAATCCTCTGTGTCCACCAGGCAGAAAGGCAGCATTTCTGTTAGCCAACAGCTTGCAGATGGTGAAAGTCAACCTCTTAGCTTTGTCATGGCTAGGAGGAAATGGTCTTTTACTTGTCCACATCTGAGGGACCGATGGCTGGCTGCTGTGCTGAGACGGCGTTGAGTAGGGTGTCCCTGGAATACTGCTGGTCTGTGAGGAAAGTGCAGGCAGAGACATAATGTTGCCTTCATCCAAAGGTGGTGCTCTTGATGTCAGAGAGAACTCAACACCAGCAGCTGTTTCCCCTTCCAAAACAACTGACGACTTGCCAATCACACTGCCTGTTACGGTTAAAGAGGTGGAAGGTCTGCGTCGATAAGCATGTGTGACTGCTGTCCCCACAGTCACAGAGGATGAAGAACGCGCGGATGCACTTGAAGGGGAAGACGGTGGTTGGCCCGCTGCGCTAGGCCGCATTGTAGCACAGTGAGCTTCCCACTGTGGCTTATGCTTCATATCCATGTGACGGTTCATGGATGAAGTAGTCAAACTAGTGAGGTTTTGGACTCTACTTAGAGGTTGGTGACACATCTTACAGATGACAGGAGTTGGGATATCCTTTGCAATGTCAAAAAAGGACCAGGCTAGGCAAGAATTAGAGCCCATGCGACCTGCAGAGCCACCCCGACTTGTGCTCAGAGGCAGAGTTGTGGCTGAGGATGCAGTTGTTGACGTGCTTCCAGTACTCCGTCTGTGTCCTGGAAGGCACAACCTAACCTCGTTGTCAGTCGCATCCTTCTCCACTGCCTCTGCTGACCTCATCGAGTGCCTGACTGTGGGTTGACAGTAAGTGGGATCTACAACCTCATCATCACCCTGTGTGTTTGCACTCCCCAAGTCCTCAGAGCCAACCTCTTCCTGCCCTGACCGAATAGTTAAGTTGTCATTCCAATCAGGTATCTGAGTCATCGTCATCAGTATGTTCCTCATTGTTTCCACCAAGAGGAGTTACAGTTTGGGAATGAGGGTCTACATTATGCACAGAAACCTCTTCATCTGGGCCTGAATCTGCCTCACAAAGCTTCTGGGCATCACTGCAGATCATTTTCTTGTCTGGACTCACTTTAGCTTTGGATCAGACCTCTGATTCCCAGGCTATAGTGTGACTGAACAGCTCTGCAGACTCAACCATCTCTGTTACCCCATACTCTGCAGGGCGGGTGGAGACTTGAGAGCTGGTAGAAAGCAAGTGCGATTGGGGTGTCAACTCAGAGGACTGGAGTCTTTGGGATGTTGAAGTAGAGGTGGAGGAGAGGCCACTTGATGGAGCACTTGAGATCCATTCAAGCATCTGCTGTTTTTGTGCCTCATCTACCTTTGGTAGCAATGTTCGTTTCCGTAACAAAGGGATCATATCAGATTGTCCACGGAAAGTAGTAGACATATTACTTTTACTGGAAGATGGTCTTTCTTTAGCAGATGTTACTGTTGCTTTACCACCTACCCCACGGACACAAACTTTTTTTCCCTTTCCAACACGCCTGTTCCCCTTTCCACCAACATCTGGTCTTTTGCCACTCATTTTGTTTGTGAACAAATTGGACACTTTTTGTTGCACTTAAAATTGCGTAGCAGAAATGGAGAGGAGGTGTAGAATGCAGAGGTTGATTAGCTTTCTTGTCAGCAGAGGTACGTTACTGACTATCCCAGACAATGATACTATGCCCCAAAGAATTGCCTGCACTTTTTGCAGTTAAAATTGCGTAGCAGAAATGGAGAGGTGGTGTAGAATGCAGAGGTGGTATAGCTTTCTTGTCAGCAGAGGAACGTCACTGACTATCCCAGACAAATATACTATGCCCCAAGGAATTGCCTGAGCTGATTTAGACAAACGCTGTGATAAACCCTTGCACAGCGCTGGCACAGACCTACCTAGCAAAAATGGCTATGAACTGCTCTAATCTAGCCCTGAAAAAGGGCTGAAATTACAAGTAGTCCCTAATCCCTAAACCGATGTGTAGATTGCACTTTTTAAGTGTATAGCGCCCACAGCAGAAGCGGGAGCGGTGACTGTCACACATCCGCAGCAGTGAGATAATGGCGACGATAGGGAAAATGGCCGGGTCTTATAGGGCAAGGACATGTGACATGCACAGCCAATGACACATGCCCCTGCTTGTCTGGCAAAAATCCACTTTGCTGTGTGTGTGTCTGTGATTGGCTGACAGCCTGGCCCGCCCCACTGTACGCGGTTAAGAAAAAAAAATGTCGATCGCCATTCTTTCAGCACTCAGCAGCACTGATCTAAACCCCATCCCCCCCACACACTATCCGCTTACTTTTTATAATATCATTAGTAACAGTGGCTGACAGTATTACAGTGAAAAGCCAGCTAGTAGCTAGCTACGCTTTTGGTGAACGAACCATTATCGAACAGTAATTCGAACGGTAAAACATGAAGCAAATCGTTCGAGTTTGTCGAACGACTCGAACACCGCCCAAAACAACTCGAATTTAAAATTGGCGAGCGGTTCGCTTCGAACATTGCTCATCTCTACTGGTGACACTGTTCGGGATTTTTTCAAAATTGAAGGCATACTGAACCAGCATGGCTACCACAGAATCTTGCAGCGGCATGCTATTCCATCCCGTTTGGGTTTAGTTCGACCGTCATTTATCTTTCAACAGGACAATGACCCCAAACACCTCCAGGCTGTGTAAGGGCTATTTGACTAAGAAGGAGAGTGATGGGGTGCTACGCCAGATGACCTGACCTACAGAGTCACCAGACCTGAACCCAATCGAGATGGTTTGGGGACAGCTGGACCGCAGAGTGAAGGCAAAAGGGCCAACAAGTGCTAAGCCTCTCTGGGAACTCCTTCAAAACTGTTGGAAGACCATTTCTGGTGACTACCTCTTGAAGCTCATCAAAAGAATGCCAAGAGTGTGCAAAGCAGTAATCAAAGCAAAAGTTGGCTACTTTGAAGAACCTAGAATATAAGACTTATTTTCAGTTGTTTCACACTTTTTTGTTTATTTCATTCGACATGTGTTAATTCATAGTTTTGATGCCTTCAATGTGAAACTACAATTTTCAGAGTCATGAAAATAAAGAAAACTCTTTGAAAGAGAAGGTGTGTTCAAACTTTTGGTCAGTACTGTATGTATCACTTATATTAAATACTATTGTTTAGCATATGTAGATTAATTGTTTGGTGCATATTTTCATCACATATTCAATTTTTTGGGTTCTTACACATAGAGCGCACATGTACAGTACAGACCAAAAGTTTGGACACACGTTCTCATTCAAAGAGTTTTCTTTATTTTCATGACTCTGAAAATTGTAGATTCACATTGAAGGCATCAAAACTATGAAATAACACGTGGAATGAAATACATAATAAAAAAGTGTGAAACAACTGAAAATATGTCTTATATTCTAGGTTCTTCAAAGTAGCCACCTTTTGCTTTGATTACTGCTTTGCACACTCTTGGTATTCTCTTGATGAGCTTCAAGAAGTAGTCACCAGAAATTGTTTTCACTTCACAGGTGTGCCCTATCAGGTTTAATAAGTGGGATTTATTGCCTTATAAATTGGTTTGGGACCATCAGTTGTGTTGTCCAGAAGTCTGGTGGATACACAGCTGATAGTGCTACTGGATAGACTGTTAGAATTTGTATTATGGCAAGAAAAAAGCAGCTAAGTAAAGAAAAACGAGTGGCCATCATTAATTTAAGAAATGAAGGTCAGTCCGAAAAATTGGGAAAACTTTGAAAGTGTCCCCAAGTGCAGTGACAAAAACCATCAAACGCTACAAAGAAACTGGCTCACATGAGGACCGCCCCAGGAAAGAAAGACCAAGAGTCACCTCTGCTGCGAGGATAAGTTTATCCGAGTCACCAGCCTCAGAAATCGCAGGTTAACAGCAGCTCAGATTAGAGACCAGGTCAATGCCACACAGAGTTCTAGCAGCAGACACATCTATAGAACAACTGTTAAGAGGAGACTTTGTGCGGCAGGCCTTCATGGTAAAACAGCTGCAAGGAAACCACTGCTAAGGACAGGCAACAAGCAGAAGAGACTTGTTTGGGCTAAAGAACACAAGGAATGGACATTAGACCAGTGGAAATCTGTGCTTTGGTCTGATGAGTCCAAATTTGAGATCTTTGGATCCAACCACTGTGTCTTTGTGAGACGCAGAAAAGGTGAATGGATAGACTCTACATGCCTGGTTCCTACCGTGAAGCAGGGAGGAGGAGGTGTGATGGTGTCGGGTGCTTTGCTCATGACACTGTTGGGGATTTCTTCAAAATTGAAGGCATACTGAACCAGCATGGCTACCACAGCATCTTGCAGCGGCATGCTATTCAATCAGGTTTGCGTCTAGTTGGACCATCATTTATTTTTCAACAGGACAATGACCCCTAACACACCTCCAGGCTGTGTAAGGACTATTTGACTAAGAAGGAGAGTGATGGGGTGCTACGACAGATGACCTGGCCTCCACAGTCACCAGACCTGAACCCAATCAAGATGGTTTGGGGTGAGCTGGACTGCAGAGTGAAGGCAAAAGGGCAAAGAAGTGCTAAGCATCTCTGGGAACTCCTTCAAGACTGTTGGAAAACCATTTCCGGTGACTACCTCTTGAAGCTCATCAAGAGAATGCCAAGAGTGTGCAAAGCAGTAATCAAAGCAAAAGGTGGCTACTTTGAAGAACCTAGAATATAAGACATATTTTCATTTGCTTCACACTTTTTTGTTAATTATTTCATTCCACATGTGTTAATTCATAGTTTTGATGCCTTCAATGTGAATCTGCAATTTTTAGAGTCATGAAAATAAAGAAAACTCTTTGAATGAGACCTTTTGGTCTGTACTGTATGTACATGTTATATATATATATATATATATATATATATATATATATATATATATATATTGTGAGGCAGTGACAGGGGTAATATTTGAAGACCGCTATGTGTCCCCCAGAATGTGTCTGGAAACCGTCTGAGTTTGCTATAGCTATTACGGGGAGTATAGCACAAAGGGTAACAGGGAGACAGATCACTCCTCCCAGTCCAGGTTTTGTAGCAATCCTCATGTCCAGCATTTTCGTTTAAATCTGGCAGAGCACATCAGGGTGGGTCTCAGTTGAGAGCCAGGCTTGTGGAAGCTAACACATGCTGTGTGAGCTGAGCTGGCTCTGTGTGGAGTGAACACAGGCCAAGAGTGTGAGCCTAGGAGAACCCTAAGGTAACAAGACTTTTTATACAAAGGAATGGTGTTTAGCTGGTTGCTAAGGGCAATGGCCTAGAAGGTACTTCCCCGGAGAAGAAGAAAAAAAAAATTTTTTTACTGACTGTTTGCGGTGGATTGGCGGGTCCACGAAGCTTGCGGGCATTGCAGCCTGGTTGCTAGGGGCAACAACCCAGTTTTCACATGTTTATGATCAAGCCTGCAAAGTTACAGTTTATCTCAGCAGCCACCATGGAGGATCTTGTAAAGCAGCTGGCCCAGTCTAGTGCTCAACTGCAGCAGGCTTTTGCACAAACCTGTGCACAACAGCAACAGGCTAATGCTCACCAGCAACAGGCTAATGTTCAGCAGCAACAAACCAATGCCCAGCTGCAGCGGGCGTTAGTTGAGCAACAGGAGACAAACAGCTTGCTGACTCAGCAGCTTGCGGCTCTGCGAGATGCACTCCCAGCGGTAACTCCAGGTCATCCAGTCCCTCCTGCAGCTCAGGACAGTGTAAGGGCGGCACTTACGAAGATGAGTGCAGAGGACGACCCAGAAGCTTTTCTTACCGTGTTTGAGAGGACCGCTGAGCGAGAGAAATTGTCTATCGACCGCTGGACTGATGTCGTGGCCCCATTCTTGGTAGGTGAACCCCAAAAAGCATACCTGGATCTCAGTACGGAGGATGCCAAGGACTGCGGCACACTGAAAGGTGAGATCCTTGCACGAATGGGATTAACACTTATCTCTGGGCCCAGCGAGTGAATCAGTAGTCCTTTGTGAAGGGAAAACCTGCACGCTCACAGGCCCATGTCTTACTGGACCTTGTGAAAAAATGGCTCCAGCCGGAGACCTTGAACCCCGGACAGATGATTGAGCGGGTGGTGATTGAACGATTTGTGCGGACTTTGCCAGCCCCCATTCAACGGTGCGTGGGCCAAGGGGATCCCGGTACCCTAGACCAACTAGTGAATTTGGTGGAACGCTACACAGCTACCCAGGAGTTGGTCCGGGACTCTGCTTCATGGCGGGCACTCCGTAGGGATACGCCCCCTTCACAGTTGGTGAAATATTCCCGTCCCTCCTCGGGTGCTGCCCCGTCTTCAGCCCTGGCAGAGAGTAAACACCAGACTAAGGTCAGCCGGAATCCCGGTTCCCCAAAGTTGGACACCCGAAACAGGGACACCTCTGCTGTTATGTGCTGGTGGTGCCATCAGCTGGGGCATATGATGGCACAGTGCCCACTCATATCAGAACCCATGGACTGCCGGTACGCTCGCCGGGAATCAATGTATGCCCATACTGTTTGTGCCGTAAGCACTGTTACTATGGGGGAGGAGCCCCATCTCAGCACAGTACGTGTTAATGGCTATACAGCAGAGGCTTTGTTGGACTCAGGAAGTGTACTGACTTTTGTACATGCCTCCTTGGTCTCCGGGGAAAACCCCACGGGACATAACATAGGGGTACTTTGTATACATGGAGACCTACGTAAATACCCAATGGAATGGGTCACTATTGCTACCTCATGTGGAGAGGCGACCCAGCCCTGAGAGGTGTATGATAGAACCAGGCCCTGAGCCGGACGATCCCAACTCAGGGATACCTGCCGTAGGGGTCTCCAGTATAGGGAAAGAGTGTAACCCTGCTAGGTTCCCCCTAGAGGTAATGGCAGTAGAGGTTGAGCCACCCGAGGCAATCCCAGAGTTGAACGTGTCTTCAGATAATTTTGGAACATCACAGCTTCGGGACCCCACATTGGCTCCAGGACGAGGAAATATACAGGTAATTGATGGGGTTCCCCAGCGGCCTGGTGCCAAGCTGGAAACTCCCTATATGGCTCTAAAGCGAGAGTTGCTCTATCGGGTTGATAAAATCCGGGGGGAAATAGTGGAACAGTTGGTGGTCCCTCAGCCGTACCGCCGTCAGGCCTTGGAATTACCACCTGATGAGTGGGCACCTAGGTGAAGAGAAAACGCGGGAACGCATGTTTCAGCGGTTTTACTGGCCAGCGGTCGGCGCAGAAATTAAGAGGTTCTGTGAGTCCTGCCCCGTTTGTCAGTTGACCGCACCCACACACGCACTGTTTCCATAGTCCTCTGATACCTTTACCCATTATAGAGGTGCCTTTTGAGCGAATTGCTATGGATCTGATTGGACCCATTGTAAAATCAGCCCGTGGTCACCAGCACATCCTGGTAGTGATGGATTACGCGACGCGTTATCCGGAGGCCGTTCCACTGCGTCACACCTCGGCGAAGCTTATTGCTCGGGAGTTGTTTGCTATGTTCTGTCGCGTGGGGTTACCCAAAGAAATCCTGACCGATCAGCGCACTCCCTATATGTCTAAAATTACGAAGGAACTGTGCAAACTCTTTCAGATCAAGCAGCTACGCACGTCAGTTTACCATCCCCAGACCGATGGTCTAGTGGAACGTTTCAATAAAACTCTGAAGGCTATATTGAAAAAGGTGGTCTCCAAAGAGGGGAAAGATTTGGACATGTTATTGTCCTATTTAATGTTCGCTATCCGTGAGGTCCCACAATCTTCCACCGGGTTTTCGCCATTTGAGTTAAGGGGGCTTTACACGCTGCGACATCGCTAATGCGGAGTCGTTGGGGTCACGGAATTTGTGCGCACATCCGGCCGCATTAGCGATGCCGTTGCGTGTGACACCGATAAGCGATTTTGCATCGTTGCAAAAACGTGCAAAATCGCTAATCGGCGACATGGGGGTCCATTCTTAAAAATCGTTACTGCAGCTGTAACAAAGTTGTTCCTCGTTCCTGCGGCAGCACACATCGCTGCGTGTGACGCCGCAGGAACGAGGAAGCTCCCCTTACCTGCCTCCCGGTCGCTATGCGGAAGGAAGGAGGTGGGCGGGATGTTACGTCCCGCTCATCTCCGCCCCTCCGCTGCTATTGGGCGGCGGTTCAGTGACGCTTCAGTGACGTCGCTGTGACGCTGAACGAACCGCCCCCTTAGAATGGAGGCGGTTCGCCGGTCACAGCGACGTCGCCGGACAGGTAAGTATTTGTGACGGCTCTGGGCGATGTTGTGCGGCAAGGGCAGCGATATGCCCGTGTCGCGCAACAGATGGGGGCGGGTACCCACACTAGCGATATCGGGACCGATATCGCAGTGTGTAAAGTAGCCTTTACTGTATGGCAGGCATCCGCGGGGACTGATGGATATTGTTAAAGAAACTTTGGAACAGGAGCCCACCCCTCACAAAAGCACGGTTGAATACGTTATGGGTATGCAGGATCATATCACGGCAGTAATGCCCATTGTTAAAGAGCATTTGCTGGATGCTCAGGTGGCCCAAAGTACTCAGTATAATAGAAAGGCCTCCGTCAGGTCTTTTAAACCGGGGGATCGTGTCTTAGTTCTAATACCTACCGCAGAAAGTAAGTTCTTAGCCAAATGGCAAGGTCCCTATGAGATCCGGGAGAAAGTAGGGGAAGTAATCTATAAGGTGTATCAACCAGGGAGAAGAAAACCAGAGCAAATATACCATGTAAACCTGCTAAAGGCGTGGATAGACAGACAATGTATGGTGACTGACGTAACGTTGGACCTAACCTCTTCAGGTGCCTTGACAACAACCAAGGAGGAGTCCCCTGATGATGAATCCGGAGTGAGGATAGGGGATTCTCTCTCAAAACAGCAGAGACGGGAGTCTTGGAGGTTAGTGCAGCGGAATATGGATGTGTTCTCAAGCCTACCCGGCCGAACAACCGTAATCCACCATGATATTGTCACAGAGCCTCAAGTAAGGGTGCGCCTGAGGCCATACCGGGTACCAGAGGCTCGTAGGCAAGCCATTGCGGAGGAGGTAAAAAAGATGCTCCAACTGGGGGTTATTGAAAAATCCACAAGCGAATGGGCCAGTCCCATTGTGCTGATCCCGAAACCAGACGGTTCTTTAAGATTCTGTAATGACTTCCGAAAGTTAAATGAGGTTTCGAAATTTGATATGTATCCCATGCCCAGGGTCAATGAGCTGATAGAGAGACTGGGACGGGCCCAGTACTTCACGACTCTCGATCTCACTAAAGGTTACTGGCAGGTGCCGCTGACAGAGGCGGCAAAAGAAAAGACCGCTTTTGTCACGCCAGGGGGGCTCTATCACTATGTCGTCTTGCCATTTGGTTTACATGGGGCTCCGGCCACGTTTCAGAGGTTAATGGACATAGTGTTAGAACCCCATCAACTGTATGCCTCTGCATATTTGGATGACATCATCATCTATAGCAGTGACTGGAGCACCCACTTATCTCAGGTACAAGCGGTAGTGGATTCGCTCAGAGCTGCTGGTCTGACAGCGAATCCAAACAAATGTGCTATGGGTCTCAAAGAAGCCTATTACTTGGGGTATGTGATAGGCCAAGGGGTTATCAAGCCACAAGTAAACAAAATCAAAGCCATTCAAAACTGGCCTCGTCCCCTTACCACAAAACAGGTAAGAGCCTTTCTGGGTATAATGGGGTATTACCGACGATTCATACCCAATTTTGCTGGAAGGTCGGCGCCTTTGACCGATCTCTTAAAAGGGAAGAAGTCGGTCATGGTCCACTGGAATACACAAGCAGAGGAAGCCTTTCAGGCGCTAAAGGTAGTCCTATGTGGTCAGCCTGTCCTTGTCAACCCTGACTTTCAAAAGGAGTTTATAGTACAGGCAGATGCCTCTGAGGTGGGTCTGGGTGCAGTTCTGTTCCAGGAGGTAGATGGAGAAGAACATCCGGTCACCTATTTGAGTAGAAAACTCACCCCGGCAGAGAAGAACTATAGCATAGTGGAGAAGGAGTGCCTGGCCATAAAATGGGCTCTGGATGAGGAATGCTAAGGAGAGAAATGCTAGAGTCACCAGGTGGTTTCTCTCCTTGCAGAACTTTCACTTTTCTGTGGAACACCGGGCTGGTAGGTTGCAGGGCAATGCGGATGCCCTGTCCAGAGGTCCCTGTATGTTGGCAAAAGTTCAACCTCGCCCGTTTGAACTGAGGGGGGGGATATGTGAGGCAGTGAGAGGGGTAATATTTGAAGACCGCTATGTGTCCCCCAGAATGTGTCTGGAAACCCTCTGAGTTTGCTATAGCTATTACGGGGAGTATAGCACAAAGGGTAACAGGGAGACAGATCCCTCCTTCCAGTCCAGGTTTTGTAGCAATCTTCATGTCCAGCATTTTCGTTTAAATCTGGCAGAGCACATCAGGGTGTGTCTCAGTTGAGAGCCAGGCTTGTGGAAGCTAACACATGCTGTGTGAGCTGAGCTGGCTCTGTGTGGAGTGAACACAGGCCAAGAGTGTGAGCCTAGGAGAACCCTAAGGCAACAAGACTTTTTATACAAAGGAATTGTCTATATGCACCGGCTGTGCTCCGGAAGAGACTTTGACTGTGGGAAATTGGATCTATTTATGCTGCAACAATAAATAGACTGTTGGTTTGAACACGCTGCTGCCTCACGTTTTTGCCCAAGCAACGCTGCTACCTCACAATATATATATATATATATATACAGTAAAGACCAAAAGTTTGGACACACCTTCTCATTCAAAGAGTTTTCTTTATTTTCCGGACTCTGAAAATTGTAGATTCACATTGAAGGCTTCAAAACTATGAATTAAAACATGTGGAATAATATACTTAAAAAAGTGTGAAACAACTGAAAATATGTCTTTTATTATAAGTTCTTCAAAGTGGCCACCATTTGCTTTCATTACTACTTTGCACACTCTTGGCATTCCCTTGATGAGCTTCAAGAGGTAGTCACCGGAAATGGTTTTCCAACAGTCTTGAAGGAGTTCCCAGAGATGCTTAGCACTTGTTGGCCCTTTTGCCTTCACTCTGCGGTCCAGCTCACCCCAAACCATCTCGATTGGGTTCAGGTCTGGTGACTGTGGAGACCAGGTCATCTGGCGTAGCACCCCATCACTCTCCTTCTTAGTCAAATAGCCCTTACACAGCCTGGAGATGTGTTTGTGGTCATTGTCCTGTTGAAAAATAAATGATGGTCAAACTAAACCCAAACGGGATGGAAAAGCCGCTGCAAGATTCTGTGGTAGGCATGCTGGTTCTGTATGCCTTCAAGTTTGAATAAATCCCCAACAGTGTCACCAGTAGAGTTGAACGCGGTTCGCGGTTCGAGGTTCTCCAGTTCTAGGCTCGAGTGATTTTGGGGCCTGTTCTAGATCGAACTAGAACTCGAGCTTTTTGCAAAAAGCTCGATAGTTCTAGAAACGTTCGAGAACGGTTCTAGCAGCAAAAAAACAGCTAATTCCTAGCTGGCTTTCCGCTGTAATAGTGTAAGTCACTCTGTGACTCACACTATTATGAAATTTCAGTGTATAGTGTGCGGGAACAGCGCCTTCAGATCACTGCTGTATGGATAATGGCGATCGCCATTTTTTTTTCTTGTCTTCCTTCCCTAAGCGCGCGCGTGTAGTGGGGAGGGCCAGCATGTCAGCCAATCCCAGACACACACACAGCTAAGTGGACTTTTAGCCAGAGAAGCAACGGCATGTGTGATAGGATGTCCATGTCACATGTCCCTGCATTATAAAACCGGACATTTTCCTCCAGCACGCCATTATCTCTTCTGCGTCCTTGGTGTCAGACATCACTGGCGCAGCTCCGTCCTTTGTCCTATCGCCGATACTGCTGTATGCGCTCCATACACAGCGCTGGACAGCTTAGGGATAGCACTTTCTATCAGTCCTTTTAAGGGCTCGTACCGGCAGGGTCAGAGCCTCAGGTGACAGGTCCTAAAAACAGAGACAGCGTCTGTGTAGCTAAGGTCAGGGATTTCCTCGCTGCATTTCCCCATTAGGAGGGAATAGAAAGGCAGGCTTCCTTTCCTCTACCCAGAGCCCCACAATCCTGGCACTGTACCCTCCTGTCCTCTGCACATGTGACGCCCTGGCACAGCCAGGGTGTCACATAAAGAGTTAATCCTCCTTGGTAAGATGATCTCACACGTGCAGCATGACAAAGCACAGCCCCAGTGTAAGGGAAAAGCAGAGGAGAGGGGAGGGGCTGGAGCAGACAGTGTGTGGAGAGCAGACAGGACGGAGGTCTGAAGTAGTAGCTCCCGGCTGGGAGTGAAGGGTTCTCCAAGAGGGCCGGGGCAGGCCGTAGTGAGGAAGGGGCCAGAACAGGTAGCCGGAGCCGGGCAGTGGCCCCTCGGTACCTGGGTTCCCGGATCACTACAGGGGAGTGATTCCCCGTCCCCGGCTGAGGAGAAAGAGGAAGAGAGAGAGGAGAAAAAGACACTTGCTGCAGGGAAAGAACAACCAGGGCTGCTGCACCGTGTGTGGGATACAAACACCCCCGTACCGGAGGCTGCGGACACCGGCAATTCTTAGTTCACCAGTGACTCCGTGTGACTTTATTGTGAGTACACTCGTGCCCTCGGGCACTGCACTGCAGCACTGCGCCCTGCCGCCCCCCTGCTTACCCCATCATCGGGCCCCGGGACAACCAACCCCCCTACCCACGGAGGGGACATAACAACTACGCTGCTCCCTGTCATCGCTCCCGGGATCCCCTTCCAGAGCAGCGGTGGTGTTCCATCATCACCACAACCGTGGGTGGCGTCACGGACAATCTCCCCTAACAAAACCCCTTTTACTGTGGAGCCTGGGATCACAGACCGGGTCACGCCGCCGTGATACCCGCAGAAGTGACTCTGTGGCCCGGATCTGAGTACCCCTGGTCCCCGGGCGAAACATTTGGCGTCACGAACAGGATCGAACCCATCCAGTTATCTGGAGGAAGTGCGCCTTATTCTGGACTGTCAGCGGTGATCCGCTGCAAAAATCTTAAAGTCACCATCTTTGCCGCCATTTTGGGCGCGAAAATCTCCCGCCCAGCACCTTCTTCCCCAAGCGTTGGGCGCGAAAAAGAGGCTCCGCCCCCCCGAGAACGCGGGCGGAAGTGAAGCTCCGGAGGACCGGAAGCGAAAGGGAAACTTTAAAAGTTGCTGGAAGGACTGCTCCCGAGTACCAAGGGGGAGCAGTAGAAAGGAACCGCAGCTTATGTGACAAGGACTGTGGAAGCAGGGACTCCAGGACTCTGCCAGCATTTGGTTCCTGGAAGAGGCCGCCGCAGCGATGCACCGAGCCGTTACCCCTGTTACCGGTAGCGGAGCCCGCAGCGCCTGTTGGGGAGGACCCAGACCTGGGGTCCCCAGGCCTCACCTTTGTCACCACCCTGCCACCGGCCCCGGCAGTCCGCCCGGCCGCGACGGAGATGACGACGGCTCCGGCAGTCCGCCCGGCCGCAACGGCAACGAAGTACCGGTCCCGTTGACCAACCTGGAACTGTGTCTGGACTGGGGTCAAGGGGTGCTGCCTGGGTTTTAGGGGCAGCACCAAGGCTAGGTTGTTTGGGTGGGTGACTGAAGGAACCGTTACCCTGTTATTATTAAAAGTGTTGGACTGTTACTGCAATGTTAAAGTGATGTGCATCCCGTTTTGGGAGGATTGAAAATGTTTGATGTTTTATCTTTTCCAGTTTAATAAAATGTCGGTGCCTAGCCGGCTCGAGGACGGGCCGTGTTTTACCAAGGGGGTGTGTGACGCCCTGGCACAGCCAGGGTGTCACATAAAGAGTTAATCCTCCTTGGTAAGATGATCTCACACGTGCAGCATGACAAAGCACAGCCCCAGTGTAAGGGAAAAGCAGAGGAGAGGGGAGGGGCTGGAGCAGACAGTGTGTGGAGAGCAGACAGGACGGAGGTCTGAAGTAGTAGCTCCCGGCTGGGAGTGAAGGGTTCTCCAAGAGGGCCGGGGCAGGCCGTAGTGAGGAAGGGGCCAGAACAGGTAGCCGGAGCCGGGCAGTGGCCCCTCGGTACCTGGGTTCCCGGATCACTACAGGGGAGTGATTCCCCGTCCCCGGCTGAGGAGAAAGAGGAAGAGAGAGAGGAGAAAAAGACACTTGCTGCAGGGAAAGAACAACCAGGGCTGCTGCACCGTGTGTGGGATACAAACACCCCCGTACCGGAGGCTGCGGACACCGGCAATTCTTAGTTCACCAGTGACTCCGTGTGACTTTATTGTGAGTACACTCGTGCCCTCGGGCACTGCACTGCAGCACTGCGCCCTGCCGCCCCCCTGCTTACCCCATCATCGGGCCCCGGGACAACCAACCCCCCTACCCACGGAGGGGACATAACAACTACGCTGCTCCCTGTCATCGCTCCCGGGATCCCCTTCCAGAGCAGCGGTGGTGTTCCATCATCACCACAACCGTGGGTGGCGTCACGGACAATCTCCCCTAACAAAACCCCTTTTACTGTGGAGCCTGGGATCACAGACCGGGTCACGCCGCCGTGATACCCGCAGAAGTGACTCTGTGGCCCGGATCTGAGTACCCCTGGTCCCCGGGCGAAACACACACTCCAACTCATTATAACTAAGCCATTATACTAGCAAACACTGAGTGTACCTAGTGGCATCCTAAACGTGGCTGTTGGACTTCTGTATAATCCCAGTAGTGCACAGATATTTGCAGCACGTCTGCCTGCATTGCACACTCAAACTGATAGTTACTAGGCCATTATACTAGCAAACACTGAGTGAACTTAGTGTCATCCCAAACGTGGCTGTTGGACTTCTGTATAGTCCCACTAGTGCAAAGATATTTGCAGCACTTCTGCCTGCATTGCACACTCAAACTCATTGTTACTAAGCCATTATACTAGCAAACACTGAGTGAACTTAGTGTCATCCTAAACGTGGCTGTTGGACTTCTGTATAGTCCCAGTAGTGCACAGATATTTGCAGCACGTCTGCCTGCATTGCACACTGAAACTGATAGTTACTAAGCCATTATACTAGCAAACACTGAGTGTACCTAGTGGCATCCTAAACGTGGCTGTTGGACTTCTGTATAGTCCCAGTAGTGCACAGATATTTGAAGCACCTCTGCCTGCATTGCGCACTCCAAATCATTATAACTAAGCCATTATACTAGCAAACACTGAGTGTACCTAGTGTCATCCTAAACGTGGCTGTTGGACTTCTGTATAGTCCCAGTAGTGCACAGATATTTGCAGCACGTCTGCCTGCATTGCACACTCAAACTCATAGTTACTAAGCCATTATACTAGCAAACACTGAGTGAACTTAGTTTCATCCTAAACGTGGCTGTTGGACTTCTGTATAGTCCCAGTAGTGCACAGATATTTGCAGCACGTCTGCCTGCATTGCACACTCAAACTGATAGTTACTAAGCCATTATACTAGCAAACACTGAGTGTACCTAGTGGCATCCTAAACGTGGCTGTTGGACTTCTGTATAGTCCCAGTAGTGCACAGATAGTTGCAGCACGTCTGCCTTCATTGCACACTCCAACTCATTATAACTAAGCCATTATACTAGCAAACACTCAGTGTACCTAGTGTCATCCTAAACATGGCTGTTGGACTTCTGTATAGTCCCAGTAGTGCACAGATATTTGCAGCACGTCTGCCTGCATTGCACACTCAAACTGATAGTTATTAAGCCATTATACTAGCAAACACTGAGTGTACCTAGTGTCATCCTAAACGTGGCTGTTGGACTTCTGTATAGTCCCAGTAGTGCACAGATATTTGCAGCACGTCTGCCTGCATTGCACACTCAAACTGATAGTTACTAAGCTATTATACTAGCAAACACTGAGTGTACCTAGTGGCATCCTAAACGTGGCTGTTGGACTTCTGTATAGTCCCAGTAGTGTACAGATATTTGCAGCACCTCTGCCTGCATTGCACACTCCAACTCATTATAACTAAGCCATTATACTAGCAAATACTGTGTACCTAGTGTCATCCTAAACGTGGCTGTTGGACTTCTGCATAGTCCCAGTAGTGCACAGATATTTGCAGCACGTCTGCCTGCATTGCACACTCAAACTGATAGTTACTAAGCCATTATACTAGCAAACACTGAGTGAACTTAGTGTCATCCTAAACGTGGCTGTTGGACTTCTGTACAGTCCCAGTAGTGCACAGATATTTGCAGCACGTCTGCCTGCATTGCACACTCAAACTGATAGTTACTAAGCCATTATACTAGCAATTTATTCTGCCAGTTTAAGGGCCGTAGTTGCATTGTCAGGGATATTTATTCTTTATTATTCTGATGTTAATAAAGCTATACCACCGCTGCAATCTACACCACCTCTCAATTTTTACTACCACATTTTCAGTGCTCAATCTTGTCGCAATCAACATGAGTGGCAAAATGACAGATGCTGGTGGAAAGGGGAAGAGGCGTGGTGGAAAAGGAAAAAAAGGGTTTGTCCGTGGGGAAGGTGGCAAAGCTCCATTATCATCTGCTGAAGATAGACCATCTACCAGCAAAAGTAAGATGTCTACTACTTACCGTGGACAATCCGATGTGCTCCCTTTTTTACGGACACGAACAACAGGAACAAAGGTAGATGATGGCCAAAAAAGGAAAATGCTTGAATGGATCTCAAGTGGTCCAACAAGTGCCCTCTCAGCCACTTCAAGTACCGCATCCAAAAAACACCAGTCCTCTGAGTTGTCATCCCAATCAAACTTGCTTTCTCCCAGCTCTGAAGTCTCCATCAGCCCTGCACAATATGGTGGAACTGAGATGGCTGAGTCTGCAGAGCTGTTCAGTCACACTATAGCCTGGGAATCAGAGGTCTGCTCCCAAGCTACAGTGAGTACAGAACAGGAAATGGTCTGCAGTGATGCCCAGAACCTTTGTGACTCTGATTCAGGCCGTGAGGACCAAGTTTCTGAGCATAATGTTGACCCTTTGTCACAAACTGTAACACCTGTGGTTATAGACAATGAGGAACATACTGATGAAGATGAGACGCAGATACCCGATTGGGATGACAACTTAAATATTCGGTCAGGGCAAGAAGAGGCTCGGTCTGAGGGGGAGGGGAGTGCAAACACAACAATTGATGATGACGTTCTAGATCCCACCTACTGTCAACCCACAGTCAGGCACTCGAGGAGGTCAACAGAGGTGGTGGAGGAGGATGCAACTGATGACGAAGTTACCTTGCGCCTTCCTGGACAGAGTCGGAGTACTGGTAGCACGTCTACAACTGCATCCTCAGCCACCACTCTGCCTCTGAGCACTAGTCGGGGTGGATCAACAGGTCGCATGCCCTCTAAGCCTTGCCTAGCCTGGTCCTTTTTTGACATAGCAAAAGATCACCCAAATTATGTGATCTGTAAAATTTTTCATGGTTCTCTTAGAAGAGGTCAAAACCTCAGCAGTTTGACAACTTCTTCCATGAATCGTCACATGAATAAATATCATATGTCCCGGTGGGAAGCTCACCGTGCTGCAATGCGGCCTAGCGGAGCGAACCATCCACCGCCTGCCCCTTCCAGTGCATCCGTGCGCTCTTCATCTTCTAGGACTGTGGGGACAGCTGTCACATCTGTTTTTCCACGCACAACTTCCACCACTGTAACCGCAACAGGCACTTTGCTTGGTAGGTCGTCAGTTGGTTTGGAAGGGGAAACAAGTGAGTGTGTACAGCTCTCTCAGACATCGATAGCACCAACGTTGGATGAAGGCAACATCATGTCTCCGCCTGCACTTTCCTCACAAACCTGCATTTTTCCAGGGACACCCTACTCAACACCGTCTACACACAGCAGCCAGATCTCTGTCCCTCAGATGTGGTCAAATAAAAGGCCATTTCCTGCGACCCATGACAAAGCTAAGAGGTTGACTCTATCCCTCTGTAAGCTCTTGGCTACCGAAATGCTGCCTTTCCGCCTAGTGGACACACAGGATTTTAGAGACCTTATGTCTGTCGCTGTGCCCCAGTACCAGATGCCTAGTCGCCACTACTTCTCTAAGAAAGGTGTGCCCGCGCTACACCAGCATGTCGCACAAAACATCACCGCTTCCTTGAGAAACTCTGTGTGTGAACGGGTGCATTTCACCACCGATACTTGGACCAGTAAGCATGGACAGGGACGTTACATGTCGCTGACTGGGCACTGGGTAACTATGGTGATAGATGGTGAAGGGTCTGCTGCACAAGTCTTGCCGTCCCCACGACTTGTGTGTCAATCCTCTGCCTGTCCAAGTTCCGCCACTGCTTCTGCCTCCTCCACCTTATCTGGGTCCTCCACCTCTGCCCCAAGCCTGCCTGGTCAGGCCACAAGTGTTCTCACTGCGCAGAAGGAATCACGCACCCCTCATTACTATGCTGGCAGCAGAGCGCAACGGCATCAGGCGGTATTTAGCTTGACATGTCTTGGGAATAAGAGTCACACAGCTGAGGAGTTGTGGTCAGCTCTGCGGTCCGAGTTTAATAAATGGTTGTCTCCACTCAACCTGCAGCCTGGTAAGGCCGTGCGTGTGCGACAATGCTGCAAACCTGGGTGCGGCCCTTCGCCTGGGCAAGGTGACACACGTACCTTGTATGGCTCACGTGTTGAACCTTGTCGTCCAGCAATTTTTAACACACTATCCCGGCCTAGATGGCCTTCTGACCAGGGCACGAAAACTGTCTGCTCACTTCCGCCGTTCAAGCGCCGCAGCTGAGCGACTTGCATCGCTCCAGAAGTCTTTCAGCCTGCCGGTTCATCGCCTGAAATGCGATGTGGTGACACGCTGGAATTCAACTCTCCACATGTTACAGCGACTGTGGCAGCACCGCCGAGCCCTGGTGCAATACGTCATGACGTATAACCTAGGCCAACGAGATGCAGAGGGAGGTGGGGCAGATCACCCTGATGGAGTGGTCTCAGATCAAGGACCTATGCACCCTTCTGCACAGTTTCGACATGGCGACGAATATGTTTAGCGCTGACAATGCCATTATCAGAATGACAATTCCAGTCATTTACATGCTGGAGCACACGCTAAACACTATTCGGAGTCAGGGGGTGGGACAACAGGAAGTGGAGGAACTACAGGAGGATTCATATGCGCAAGGGACAACAACATCACCAAGGTCCAGACGTTCATCATCACCAACGCAGCAGGCATGGGACCATGGGGGACAGGGATCAACAAGGGCGCATAGTAGCAGACTAAATGTTGAGGAAGGTGCAGGAGAACATGAAGAAATGGAGGACGAACTGTCCATGGACATGGAAGACTCAGCAGATGAGGGAGACCTTGGTCAAATTTCTGTTGAAAGAGGTTGGGGGGAGATGTCAGAGGAAGAAAGAACGGTTAGCACCTCTATGCCACAAACACAGCGTGGACTTGGTCCGCATGGCTGCGCAAGACACATGAGTGCCTTCTTGTTGCACTACCTCCAACATGACCCTCGTATTGTCAAAATTAGAAGTGATGATGACTACTGGATTGCCACACTATTAGATCCCCGGTACAAGTCCAAATTTTGTGACATAATTCCAGCCATAGAAAGGGATGCACGTATGCAGGAGTATCAGCAGAAGCTGTTACTCGATCTTAGCTCGGCTTTTCCACCAAACAACCGTGCAGGTGCAGGGAGTGATTCTCCCAGTTGTAACTTGACAAACATGGGACGGTCTCGTCATCTTCAACAGTCTACCCGTACCAGTAGGACCGTATCTGGTGCTGGTAATAGCAATTTTATGGAATCTTTTCATAATTTTTTTAGACCCTCCTTTGCAAGGCCACCAGAGACAACAAGTCGGACACATAGTCAACGGCTGGAGAGGATCATACAGGAGTATCTCCAAATGAACATCGATGCCATGACTTTGCAAATGGAGCCTTGCTCCTTTTGGGCTTCAAATCTAGAAAAATGGCCAGAGCTCTCCAGTTACGCCTTGGAGATTTTGTCGTGTCCAGCTGCCAGCGTTGTCTCTGAACGTGTCTTCAGTGCTGCTGGGTGTGTGCTGACAGATAAGTGCACGCGTCTGTCCAGTGACAATGTGGACAGACTGACGTTCATCAAAATGAACAAGTCATGGATCCAGAAGGAATTTACTACCCCTGTGTCATCCTGGGGAGAGTAAATGCTTGTGGGTTTGGAATGTGCTTGATGCAAATCAAAACATCCTGTTTGCAACTAGGGCACACGTTCTGCCACTGAATGGGTGGGTGTGTGTGGGGCCCAATTTTTGGAAAAAAAGGGAGACTCCGCTTGGAGTAACCCTTGCTTGCTGTGTTTTTTAAAAATGATCCAAGATGAACAGAGCTGGGATCAGGAAAGACTTTGCTACCAACCCCGGTGTCATCCTGGGGGCGGTTAAGAATAGCGTATTTTTGAATGTGCTTGATGCAAATCAAAACATCCTGTTTGCAATTAGGGCACAAGTGCTGCCACTGATAAGGTGTCTGTGTGGGGCCCAATTTTTGGAAAAAAAGGGAGACTCCGCTTGGAGTAACCCTTGCTTGCTGTGTTTTTTAAAAATGATCCAAGATGAACAGAGCTGGGATCAGGAAAGACTTTGCTACCAACCCCGGTGTCATCCTGGGGATGGTTAAGAATAGCGTATTTTTGAATGTGCTTGATGCAAATCTAGCTGTGAAGTCTACAACTAGGGCACAAGTGCTGCCACTGAATGGGTGGGTGTGTGTGGGGCCCAATTTTTGAAAAAAAGGGAGAACTCCGCTTTGGAGTCACCTTGCGGTGTTTTACATGATTTAGAAGGGCGTGCCATGCCTATATCTGTGTGTCCTCCTCTTTTTCCTTGTCCAGCTCTTTTGTTTTCGCATGAGTATATGTCCTTGTCACTTTCCCATGTGTTTGTGTTGTGTTGTGAGTTGTTTGTCACCTTTTGGACACCTTTGAGGGTGTTTTGTAGGTGTTTTTATGTGTTTGTGATTGCCTGCCATTGTTTCCTATGCAGTTCGAGTTCGGTTCGTCGAACGTTCGACGAGCCGAACTCGAACGGGACGTCCGTTCGGCGAACCGACCTCGAGCCGAACCGCGACCGGTTCACTCATCTCTAGTCACCAGCAAAGCACCCCCACACCATCACACCTCCTCCTCCATGCTTCACGGTGGGAACCAGCCATGTAGAGTCCATTAATTCACCTTTTCTACAAAGACACGGTGGTTGGATCCAAAGATCTCAAATTTGGACTCATCAGACCAAAGCACAGATTTCCACTGGTCTAATGTCCATTCCTTGTGTTTTTTAGCCCAAACAAGTCTCTTCTGCTTGTTGTCTGTCCTTAGCAGTGGTTTCCTAGCAGCTATTTAACCATGAAGGCCTGACATTGAAATTATTTTATATCTACGTAATATAATTTTATATTCTTGTACTTAGATATTCATATATACATACTGTGTATGCACTATGCACTTTACTTGGTCTAGTAATTTATTGAATTGGTCACTTGTACACAGATTGTTTATTCATATATATATATATATATATATATTTTATCTAATTTTGTCTATTATTCTATTTATCATTTTAAATCATATACTTGCATATAGTTTATCACCTTATTTAATAGTCGTCACGTTCACACACTTTGGTGTACATTCCTATATGTACACTCATATTATTATGGATGTTTATTAATATGATGAGCTTTTCATTCCGTACTAATTATATAAGTTATTTGGATAATTTAGGTATGGCTATTTTGTAATATCTACTACTCCATCGAGTATTATTCCCTTACATTATTAAACATAATTCATTTAATTTGTTCGGTTCCCCTCTACTTCATTATATATGATTTGGCTTACCTTATATTACACTGAATTTGGTAACCCTTTAGATAGCACTTGCTTGTGCGCGCTGACAAGTCCCTCTTCTATGCAGCTGACGGCGTCTTTACTGAGACTGTGGCGTTTCATTGGGTCAATGCACATCACTCTTATCTTGGTGACGCCCTCACCGGCAGTGACAATGGACGCGTCGGCGTTGCTATGCGCCAACAGGTAGTGACATCTGTATTAGAGTCACATGATTCAAAGGTCCTATCAGCGGTCGGTCCGCATTATTTAAGAGCGGCAGTTTTAAAGGTCTGTCATTACTTTCTCCTTTGGAAAAAGACTGCACGTCGAAACGCGCGTAGGGTGTCTGGACAGAGCACACATCGGGTCAGGTAATGACTATATCTCATTGATCCTAATTGTTTTTTTTACCACCCCCATGTGATTTACTATATATGTAGCAGTACACTTTAATCTGTTGCATGGACTGGATGGTGGCTCTACCTCTGTTTTTAGACACACTTGGTTTTGCTCCTTGCTGTATATGTGCACACACTGTAGTGCAGGGCAATAATCCTCAATTTTCATTGGTCCATCGCACAGCTATGGAGGTTTGATGAATCTGGTGGCAGCATTACCCCATTTATTACTTACATTTGGCCATTTATTGTTATTTTTATGGGTTTTTTCTGTTTAATCATGATTGCATTCATTCATAACGATTATATGTGATTTTTGCCACTATTATGGATCATCTTATCTGTTAAATTATGCCTGCCCTTATGTGTCTTTTGTCCTTATTGTTCTACTGCTGATTTCATGTACACTTTTTGATTTTTTAACTATATTATTAGTAAACAATTATTCTTTTAGTCTTGATGTTTTTATGAGCATTTTTCCTATATGATTTCTAGCATCATTGCACTGATGCAGGTCTTGTACTGTGTTTTGGCTTCTAGCCAATTGTCATTGGCCTCCTATAAGCAAGGTTTTTGATCTACAGACACACATATGTAGACATGCAGACAGGCAAACACATGCACAAGAATGAACACAAGCACAGACACACAGGCAAAAGCATGCACACAGAAAGCAGTAAGGCCCATGAAGAGTCAAGCACAAATACATAGACACACAGGCACAAGCATGCGCACACATGTAGGTGTCGCGGGCGGCGGGGCGCTGCGCTCACCACGCTCGGGTCCGGCACTGCTGCTGCTGCCGCTCGGTGGCTCAAGCGTTGGGCCGGATCCGGGGACTCGAGTGGCGCTCCTCGCCCGTGAGTGAAAAGGGGGGGTAGTTTGGTTCGGGGATTTGGTCCGTGATGCCACCCACGGGTTTTGGTGAGGTTGGGCACCACCGCTGCTATTGACGGGGATCCCGGGAGCGATGGTAGGGAGCAGCTGGGATGTTTCTCTCCCCTCCGTGGGTAGGGGGTTGGTGGTCCCGGGGCCCGGTGAGGTGTCGGGGAGGCAGGGTCGGCAAGGTGCAGGGTCGCTTGGACTGCGCAGCGCGGTGCCGGATGGCACGGTAGTACTCACTCAGCCACAAATGGATGCAAAGTCTCTGGTAAACCAAACGGCTGGATGGACGGGTCCCGCAGCTGGCTGCTGTGGTTTCTCCCGGACGGTTAGTGGTGGCTGCCTTTCCCTGCACCTTTGTGTATGTTCGGTCCCGATGGCTTCCCACTGGTAACCCGCTCCCCAGCGTGTATATGTGCCGGAGGAGCCCTTTTGCATGCAGGCTCTGGCCTTTGGAACTCCAGCTGTGGCGGTAGCTGTATTTCCTTTTGCTGGTTGGACGGTTGCCTTCAATCGGGTCTTGGCTGTTAGGAAACCCCTGGGGTTTCGGTCACTGACGGATTTGACCTATTTAACGGCGACTCCAAGCCTGGTCGGGGTCCACAGGCCCTGCCTGTTTGTGCTGGCTTCACTTCGCTCCCCGGTTCGGTACCGGCGGGCCACCGCCCGTCCCCGGTCCTACGGTTCCGCGTTGATCTGCCTCTCCTGCAGACGGCCACCACCGTCTGCCAACCTTGCTCTCGGTGCCCGGGCCACGTACCTGGACACAGTCAGTTTGCTCCTCTACTACCACTTTACTCCTCACTCTTCCACTTCCCTAACTGATCTGCTTTCCTTTTCATGCCTCCAAGACTGTGAACTCCTCAGTGGGTGAGGCCAACCACCTGGCTCCACCCCACCTGGTATGGACATCAGCCACTAGAGGGAGGCAACAAGGATTTTGTGTCTGGCTGATGTGCCTATCTAGGGGTGGGGGTGCATGTTGTAGTACCTGTGACGACCTGGCTAGTCCAGGGCGCCACATAGGCACATACATGCACACAGAATGCAGTCAGGCCTATGCACAGACAAGCACAAATATATAGACACAAAGAAACAAGCATGCACACACATGTAGGCACATAAATGCATACAGAATGCTGTCAGGCCCATGCACAGACAAGCACAAATACACAAACACACGCATGCACAAACATGTAGCCACATACATGCACACAGAATGTAGTGTGGCCCATGCAAATACAGTCATGGCCACAAGTTTTGAGAATGCTACAAATATTGATTTTTGCAAAGTCTACTGCTTAAGTTTTTCTAATGGCAATTTGCATATACTCTAGAATGTCATAAAGAGTGATCAGCTTAACAGCAATTACTTGCAAAGTCAATATTGGCTAAGAAAATGAACTTCAACACCCAAAACACATTTCAACATCATTGCATTCCTGTCTTAAAAGGAGCAGCTAACATTGTTTTAGTGATTGTTCCATTAACACAGGTGTGGGTGTTGATGAGGACAGGGTTGGCGAATAATCAGTCATGATTAAGTAAGAATGACACCACTGGACACTTTAAAAGGAGGCTGGTGCTTGGTATCATTGTTTCTTTTCAGTTAACCATGGTTATCTCTAAAGAAACACGTGCAGCCATCATTGCTCTGCACAAAAATGGCCTAACAGGGAAGAGTATCACAGCTACAAAGATTGCACCTCAGTCAACAATCTATCGCATCATCAAGAACTTCAAGGAGAGAGCTTCCATTGTTGCCAAAAAGGCTCCAGGGCGCCCAAGAAGGACCAGCAAATGCCAGGACCGTATCATAAAACTTTCAGCTGCAGGATCGGACTACCAGCAGTGCTGAGCTAGCTCAGCAATGGCAGCAGGCTGGTGTGAGTGCTTCTGCATGCACTGTGAGGCGGAGACTGCTTGAGCAAGGCCTGGTTTCAAGGAGGGCAGCAAAGAAGCCACTTCTCTCCAGAAAAAACATCAGGGACCGACTGATATTCTGCAAAAGGTACAGGGAGTGGACTGCTGAGGACTGGAGTAAAGTCGATGGACCCGTGAAAGCACCCCTAGAGGTACGAAACGGTACCGTCGTCCTTGTGCTCCGATCCCCCAGCTCCCTCATGTCTGTATCACCTGTCTGCAAAAAATAAAAATAAAATAGATTTCTTGACACCGCAGAGTGCTGCCAAAACTTCTCTTTTTTATTGCTGAGCTAGCTCAGCAATGGCAGCAGGCTGGTGTGAGTGCTTCTGCACGCACTGTGAGGCGGAGACTGCTTGAGCAAGGCCTGGTTTCAAGGAGGGCAGCAAAGAAGCCACTTCTCTCCAGAAAAATCATCAGGGACCGACTGATATTCTACAAAAGGTACAGGGAGTGGACTACTGAGGACTGGAGTAAAGTCATTTTCTCAGATGAATCCCCTTTTCGATTGTTTGGGACATCTGGAAAACAGCTTATTAGGAGAAGAAGAGGTGAGCGCTACCACCAGTCTTGTCTCATGACAACTGTTAAGCATCCTGAAAGGATTCATGTGTGGGGTTGCTTCTCAGCCAAGGGAATCGGCTCACTCACAGTCTTTCCTAAAAACACAGCCATGAATAAAGAATGGTACCAGAATGTCCTCCAAGAGCAACGTCTCCCAACTGTCCAAGAGCAGTTTGGCGCCCAACAATGCCTTTTCCAGCATGATGGAGCACCTTGCCATAAAGCAAAGGTGATCACTATATGGCTCATGGAACAAAACATAGAGATTTTGGCTCCATGGCCTGGAAACTCCCCAGATCTTAATCCCATTGAGAACTTGTGGGCAATCATCAAGAGACGGGTGGAAAAACAAAAACCAACAAATTCTGGCAAAATGCAAGCATTGCTTAGGCAAGAATGGACAGCTATCAGTCAGGATTTGGTCCAGAAGTTGATTGAGAGCATGCCAGGGAGAATTGCAGAGGTCCTGAAGAAGAAGGGTCAACACTGCAAATATTGACTTGCTGCATTAACTCATTCTAACTGTCAATATAACCTTTTGGTACTCATAATATGATTGCAATTATATTTCTGTATGTGATGTAAACATCAGACAAACACAATTAAAAACCAGAGGGGAACAGATCATGTGAAAATATAATTTTGGTGTCATTCTCAAAACTTTTGGCCATGACTGTACAAGCACAAATACATAGACACAGGCACATGCATGCACAGACATGTAAGCACATACATGCACACAGAATGCAGTGAGGTCCATGCACAGACAAGCACACACATGCACACACATGTTAGTACATACATGCATACAGAATGCAGTCAGGCCCATGCACAGACAAGCACAAATACACAGACAAATAGGAACACACTTGCACAGACAAGCATAAGACTGCAGACAGAAACATGCTCTAATGTACATTGTACAGTCATACATACATACACACACATGTACATAGATTATACTCGTTTATATAAAAAAAAGTAATATTCACAGACATATAAATATACACACACATATACTCACACATATTAGAGGAGTTCTTACCTTCCCCTTGCTGGTCTCGGGTCTGCAGGCTCCATTGATGATCCTCTCCGGCAGGAAGCAGAAGTGCTGGGCACTCTGCCTGACATCACAGTTAGCCGACGCAGCTGCATCTATTAACTGTGACACGGCCGGGCAGCACACGAACACTAAAAGGTGCAGTTCAGCGCAGCCCCGGCTGACACAGAAACAAGCGGCCTCGCTGCCTCAGCACTGCCACCGGTGGAGCCGCCCGAGGCCCTAGCACAGCTGCTGATGGAGCCACCCGCGGCCCACAGCCCTGGCACAGTCGCTGGAGGAGCCACCTGTGGTCCTAGCAGAGCCGCTGGGGGAGCCGCCCGTGGCCCTGGTACAGCCACCGGTCGAGCAGCCCACGGTCCCTGGCACTGCTGCTGGTGGAGCTGCCTGGGCCCCCTGTCCTAGCCCACCCCGCGGTTACCAGCCTGGGGCCCTATGTGAAGCACGGGGGGGCGCTAAGGACCCCCCGGCATCCCAATGGCCCAGTCTGGCCCATATACAGTATATCACAAAAGTTAGTTCACATCACACATTTTTGTAATTATTTTGGGACAACACTGAAATGTAACACTTTGATGTGATGTAAAGTAGTTAGAATATTGCCTGTATATCAGTGTATAATGGTGTGTCCTTTAAATAACTCGACACAGCCAGCTGCTGGTAACAAAATCGAGTTCATCCCTAAAGCGGGCTTTACACGCTGCGACATCGCTAATGCGGAGTCGTTGGGGTCACGGAATTTGTGACGCACATCCGGCCGCATTAGCGATGCCGTTGCGTGTGACACCGATAAGCGATTTTGCATCGTTGCAAAAACGTGCAAAATCGCTATTCGGCGACACGGGGGTCCATTCTTAAAAATCGTTACTGCAGCAGTAACGAAGTTGTTCCTCGTTCCTGCGGCAGCACACATCGCTGCGTGTGACGCCGCAGGAACGAGGAAGCTCCCCTTACCTGCCTCCCGGCCGCTATGCGGAAGGAAGGAGGTGGGCGGGATGTTACGTCCTGCTCATCTCCGCCCATCCGCTGCTATTGGGCGGCGGTTCAGTGACGTTTCAGTGGCGTCGCTGTGACGCTGCACGGACCACCCCCTTAGAAAGGAGGCGGTTCGCCGGTCACAGCGACGTCGTCGGACAGGTAAGTATGTGTGACGGCTCTGGGCGATGTTGTGCGGCACGGGCAGCGATATGCCCGTGTCGCGCAACAGATGGGGGCGGGTACCCACACTAGCGATATCGGGACCGATATCACAGTGTGTAAAGTAGCCTTAAGTGAAAATGGCCAAATAGAGTCCAAAGTGTCAATATTTTGTATGGCTACCATTATTTTGAAGCAATTCCTTAACTCTCTTGGGCATGGAATTCACTAGAGCGTCACAGGTTATCATTGGAACCATTTTCCACTCCTCCATGACGACATCACAGTGCTTGTTGATGTTAGCGATATTGCACTCCTCTACCTCACGTTTGAAGATGCCCCACAGATGCTAAACAGGGTTTAGGTCTGGAGACATGCTTGGCCTCACACTCACCTTCATTATCTTTAGCAAGATGGTGGTCGTACTGGAGATGTGTTTGGGATCATTATCTTGTTAGAATACTGCCCTGTGGCCAAATTTCCAAAGGGAGGAGAGTACGCTTTGCTTCAATATGTCACAGTACATGTTAGCATTCATGATCATGACTACTGTTATACAAGCTGTCTACTGACCACTTTACATGATATCGAAGCATCATATCTTCAGTGTTGCTAAATGAAAATATATAATATAAATATTTTAATAACGGTATGTGAAGGGTGTGGTGTACTCACCTTTGTTGTGAGATATATACTGTATATATATATATATATACTGTATATATATACTATGTATCGCCCCGCGGCCTCGGCCTCTGAAAGTAGTAGTGGCGGTGCACGCAGGGGTTTAGGTGATTGTTTGGTGGATTTGATAAAGTTCGTGACGCCACCCACGGGTTGTTGTGATTGTATGCTGGACACCACCGCTGCCGTTGACTAGGGCTCCCGGGGACGTTGTTATGCAGCTCGGTGTTAACCCCTCCGTGGGCAGGGGTGATGGTCCCGGGGGCCCGCGGGAAGGTGAGGGCCGGGGTGCAGCGCGCAGTGTTGCGGTGCAGCACGGTGCGGTGCCTGACAGCACTGGTGTACTTACTCTGACACAAGATAACGGAGTCTCTGGTAAACCAAACGGCAGGATGGATGGCTGCAGTATTCTCCCTGGACAGGTTGGTGATGGCTGTTGTTTCCCTGCACCTGTGTTATGTAGATATTGACTCTGGTGCCTGGACACTGGTAGTCCGCTCCCCGGCGTGTAAGTGTCGTAGGAGCCCATTTGCCCGGAGACGCTGGCCCTCTGGATCTCTTGCCTTTGGTGGTGGCACTTATCCTGGATGGTTGGGCTGTTGCCTTCAATCGGGACTTGGGTGGGAATGAACCCATGAGGTCCAGACCGCAATCAGTAAATTTGACTATCAGGGCGGCTTCTAGCCTAGTCGGGGTCTGAGTACCTTGCCTGGTGCTTGGCCTCCAATCGGCTCCCCGGTTCCGTACCGGCGGGCCACCACCCGACCTCAGTCCTACGGTTCCACTGACCGTACACCAACTCCTGCAGACGGCCACCACCGTCTGTCGACCTTGCTGGGAGTGACCCAGACACTAGCAGTTCCACTGGCGGGCCTGGACTCAGGTCCGCCTGTGTGTGTCTCTCTCTCCTCCTCACCCAAATGCTACTCAACTGAAACTAACTGCCTCACGTTTTTGCCCAAACAACGCTGCTACCTCACATTATGGTGGAGAATGCGGGCATGGCAGCCTGGTTGCTAAGGGCAATGGCCTAAGAGGTACTTACCCGGAAAAAAAAAAAAAAAAAAAAATTCCTACTGACTGTTTGCGGTGGATCGGCGGGTCCACGAAGCCTGCAGGCGTTGCAGCCTGGTTGCTAGGGGCAACAACCCAGTTTTCACATGCTTATGATCAAGCCTGCAAAGTTACAGTTTACCTCAACAGCCACTATGGAGGATCTTGTAAAGCAGCTGGCCCAGTCTACTGCTCAACTACAGCAGGTTTTTGCACAAACCAGTGCACAACAGCAACAGGCTAATGCTCAGCAACAGCGGGCGTTAGCTCAACAACAGGAGACAAACAGCTTGTTGATTAAACAGCTTTCTGCTCTGCGAGAAGCGCTCCCAGCGGTAACTCCAGGTCATCCAGTCCTTCCTGCGGCCCAGGACAGAGTAAGGGCGGCACTTACGAAGATGAGTGCAGAGGACGACCCAGAAGCCTTTCTCTCCGTGTTTGAGAGGACCCCTGAGCGAGAGAAAGTGTCTACCGACCGTTGGACTGATGTCGTGGCCCCGTTCTTGGTAGGTGAACCCCAAAAAGCCTACCTGGATCTCAGCACGGAGGATGCCAAGGACTATGGCATACTGAAAGGTGAGATCCTTGCACGAATGGGGGTTAACACTTATCTCCGGGCCCAACGAGTGAACCAGTGGTCCTTTGAGGAGGGAAAACCTGCACGCTCACAGGCCCATGTCTTACTGGACCTTGTAAAAAAATGGCTGCAGCCGGAGACCTTGAACCCCGGACAGATGATTGAGCGGGTGGTGATTGAACGGTTTGTGCGGACTTTGCCAGCCCCCATTCAACGGTGGGTGAGACAGGGGGACCCCGGTACCCTAGACCAGCTAGTGAATTTGGTGGAACGCTACACAGCTACCCAGGAGTTGGTCCGGGACTCTGCTTCACGGCGGGCACTCCGTAGGGATACGCCCCCTTCACAGTTGGTAAAAGACTCCCGTCCCCCCTCGTGTGCTGTCCCGTCTTCAGCCCTGGCAGAGAGTAAACCCCAGACTAAGGTTAGCCGGAGTCCCGGTTCCCCAAAGTCTGACACCCGAAACAGGGACACCTCTGCTGTTATGTGCTGGCGGTGCCATCAGCTCGGGCATGTGATGGCACAGTGCCCACTCACATCAGAACCCATGGACTGCCGGTACGCTCGCTGGGTATCAATGTATGCCCATACTGTTTGTACCGCAAGCACTGTTACTATGGGGGAGGAGCCCCATCTCTGCAAAGTACGTGTTAATGGCTATACAGCAGAGGCTTTGTTGGACTCAGGAAGTGTAGTGACTCTTGTACATGCCTCCTTGGTCTCCGGGGAAAACCCTACGGGACATAAAGTAGGGGTACTTTGTATTCATGGAGACCTACGGGAATACCCTATGGAAAGGGTCACCATTGCTACCTCGTGTGGAGAGGTTCAACATGAAGTGGGGGTGATGAAAAGACTTCCATACGCTGTTATTTTGGGAAGAGACTTGCCCCTGTTCTGGACATTATGTGGGAGGTGACCTAGCCCTCCGAGGTGTATGATTGAACCAGGCCCTGAGCCGGACGATCCCGACTCAGGGATACCTGTCGTAGGGGTCACCAGTATAGGGACAGAGTGTAACCCTGCCAGGTTCCCCCTAGAGGTAATGGCAGGAGAGGTTGAGCCACCCGAGGCAACCCCGGAGTTGAACGTGTCTCCAGATAATTTCGGAACCGCACAGCTCCGGGACCCCACATTGGCTCCTGGACGTGGAAATGTACAGGTAATTGATGGGGTACCCCAGCGGCCTGGTGCCAGGCTGGAAACTCCCTACATGGCTCTAAAGCGAGAGTTGCTCTATCGGGTTGATACAATCCGGGGGGAAATAGTGGAACAGTTGGTGGTCCCTCCGCCGTACCGCCGTCAGACCTTGGAATTGGCTCATAACCACCTAATGAGTGGGCACCTAGGTGAAGAGAAAACGCGGGAACGCATGTTTCAGCGGTTTTACTGGCCAGGGGTCGGCGCAGAAATCAAGAGGTTCTGTGAGTCCTGCCCAGTTTGTCAGTTGACCGCACCAACGCACCGTTTCCGTAGTCCTCTGATACCTTTACCCATTATAGAGGTGCCTTTTGAGCGGATTGCTATGGATCTGATCGGACCCATTGTAAAATCAGCCCGTGGTCACCAGCACATTCTGGTAGTGATGGATTACGCGACACGTTATCCGGAGGCCATTCCACTACGTCACATCTCGGCGAGGCTTATTGCTCGGGAGTTGTTTGCTATGTTCTGTCGCGTGGGGTTACCCAAAGAAATCCTGACCGATCAGGGCACTCCCTTTATGTCTAAAATTACAAAGGAACTGTGCAAACTCCTCGAGATCAAGCAGCTACGCACGTCAGTTTACCATCCCCAGACCGATGGTCTAGTGGAACGTTTCAATAAAACTCTGAAGGCTATGTTGAAAAAGGTGGTCTCCAAAGAGGGGAAAGATTGGGACATGTTATTGCCCTATTTAATATTCGCTATCCGCGAGGTCCCACAATCTTCCACCGGGTTCTCGCCATTTAAGTTACTGTATGGCAGAGATCCGCGGGGACTGCTGGATATAGTTAAGGAAACTTGGGAACAGGAGCCCACCCCTCACAAAAGCACAGTGGAATACGTTATGGGTATGCAGGATCGTATCACGGCAATAATGCCCATTGTTAAAGAGCATTTGCTGGATGCTCAGGCAGCCCAAAGTACTCAATATAATAGAAAGGCCTCCATCAGGTCTTTTAAACCGGGAGATCGTGTCTTACTCCTAATACCTACTGCAGAAAGTAAGTTCTTAGCCAAATGGCAAGGTCCCTATGAGATCCGGGAGAAAGTGGGGGAAGTAAACTATAAGGTGTATCAGCCAGGTAGATGAAAACCAGAGCAAATCTACCATGTAAACCTGCTGAAGGCGTGGAAAGACAGGGAATGTATGGTGGCTGACGTAACGTTGGACCTAACCTTTTCAGGTGCTTTGACAACAACAAAGGAGGAGTCCCCTGATGATGAATTAGGAGTGAGGATAGGGGATTCTCTCTCAAAACAGCAGAGACGGGAGTCTCGGAGGTTAGTGCAGCGGAATACGGATGTGTTCTCAAGCCTACCAGGCCGAACAACCGTAATCCACCATGATATTGTCACCGAGCCTCAAGTAAGGGTACGCCTGAGGCCATACCGGGTACCAGAGGCTCGTAGGCAAGCCATTGCGGAGGAGGTAGAAAAGATGCTCCAACTAGGGGTTATTGAAAAATCCACGAGCGAATGGGCCAGTCCCATTGTGCTGATCCCGAAACCAGACGGTTCTTTAAGATTCTGTAATGACTTCCGAAAGTTAAATGAGGTTTCGAAATTTGATATGTATCCCATGCCCAGGGTCGACGAGCTGATAGAGAGACTGGGACGGGCCCAGTACTTCACGACTCTCGATCTCACTAAAGGTTACTGGCAGGTGCCGCTGACAGAGGCGGCAATAGAAAAGACCGCTTTTGTCTCGCCAGGGGGGCTCTATCACTATGTCGTCTTGCCATTTGGTTTACATGGGGCTCCGGCCACGTTTCAGAGGTTAATGGACATAGTGTTAGAACCCCATCAACCATATGCCTCCGCATATTTGGATGACATCATCATCTATAGCAGTGACTGGAGCACCCACTTATCTCAGATACAAGCGGTAGTGGATTCGCTCAGAGCTGCTGGTCTGACGGCGAATCCAAGTAAACAAAATCGAAGCCATTCAAAACTGGCCTTGTCCCCTTACCACAAAACAGGTAAGAGCCTTTCTGGGTATAATGGGGTATTACCGACGATTCATACCCAATTTTGCTGGAAGGTCGGCGCCTTTGACCGATCTCTTAAAAGGGAAGAAGTCGGTCATGGTCCACTGGACTACACAAGCAGAGGAAGCCTTTCAGGCGCTAAAGGTAGTCCTATGTTGTCAGCCTGTCCTTGTCAACCCTGACTTTTAAAAGGAGTTTATAGTACAGGCAGATGCCTCTGAGGTGGGTCTGGGTGCAGTTCTGTCCCAGGAGGTAGATGGAGAAGAGCATCCGGTCACCTATTTAAGTAGAAAACTCACCCCGGCAGAGAAGAACTATAGCATAGTGGAGAAGGAGTGCCTGGCCATAAAATGGGCTCTGGAATCCCTACGCTACTACCTGCTGGGGCGACACTTTCGCCTGGTGACAGACCACTCCCCTTTGGTCTGGATGAGGAATGTTAAGGAGAGAAATGCTAGAGTCACCAGGTGGTTTCTCTCCTTGCAGAACTTTCACTTTTCTGTGGAACACCGGGCTGGTAGGTTGCAGGGCAATGCGGATGCCCTGTCCAGAGGTCACTGTATGTTGGCAAAAGTTCAACCCCGCCCGTTTGAACTGAGGGGGGGATATGTGAGGCAGTAACAGGGGTAATATTTGAAGACCGCTATGTGTCCCCCAGAATGTGTCTGGAAACCCTCTGAGTTTGCTATAGCTATTACTGGGAGTATAGCACAAAGGGTAACAGGGAGACAGATCCCTCCTCCCAGTCCAGGTTTTGTAGCAATCCTCATGTCCGGCATTTTCGTTTAAATCATGCAGAGCACAGCAGGGTGTGTCTCAGTTGAGAGCCAGGCTTGGTGAAGCTAACACATGCTGTGTGAGCTGGGCTGGCTCTGTGTGGAGTTAACACAGGCCAAGAGTGTGAGCCTAGGAGAACCTTACACAGATCCCTGCGGTTAACGGGGTCCCAAGGTAACAAGACTTTTTTTGATGCAAAGAATTTGTCTATATGCACCGGCTGTGATCCGGAAGAGACTTTGACTGTGGGAAATTGGATCTATTTATGCTGCAACAATAAATAGACTGTTGGTGTGAACACGCTGCTGCCTCACTGCCTCACATTTTTGCCCAAACAACGCTGCTACCTCACAATATATAAACTGTTAGCATCACCTCATGTATAGAAAATGCAAATTAAGTGTACCCTGATTTAATCCTCCAAATTTCTATAGTGAAGACATACAACAACTGCAATAGAGGCGCTCAGTTTTTTGTTTTTATATACTGTATATACTTTGACTGATGACGGTTTCTTATTTGTCAGTTTCTTATTCAGCAATTTAGTATTTTCAGTTTTTTACAGGTTTAACAACAAAATAACACATTAAAAAAATAAAATACAATGCACTGATGTACCCTAATATAAATTCATATAAAATCAGCTGCGAAAATTATGAAACTGGCAAAAAAATGGGCATCAATGTGGGCACCAAAGTATGTTAGTGAAAGGGTTAAATGGCTTTGGGCCACTGATCTAACATCACAATAACATATCTAGTGATGCCCCTAATCAAACTCAAGTGACTGCAGCCTGGCCCAAAGGGGTTCTGAGTATTAAAACTGGCATCAAAGCAGGCACACAGCTAATTTTCACAAATTTGAATAAGTAACTGGTCCTTTGAAGGAGTTCAGTGGTTTTGGGCCATTGATCTAACACCACATTTAGGCGGGCTTTGCACGTTGCGACATCGCAAGCCGATGCTGCGATGTCACACGCGATAGTCCCCGCCCGTCGCAGGTGCGATATCTTGTGATAGCTGGCGTAGTGATGATTATCGCTACGCCAGCTTCACATGCACTCACCTGCCCTGCGACCGTCGCTCTGGCCGGCGACCCGCCTCCTTCCTAAGGGGGCGGGTCATGCGGCGTCATAGCGACATCACACGGCAGGCGGCCAATAGCGGTGGAGGGGCGGAGATGAGCAGGATGTAAACATCCCGCCCACCTCCTTCCTTCCGCATTGTGGCCGGCGGCAGGTAGGAGATGTTCCTCGTTCCTGCGGCTTCACACACAGCGATGTGTGCAGCCGCAGGAGCAAGGAACTACATCGTACCTGTCGCGGCACCGGCATTATGGAAATGTCGGAGCCTGCACCGATGATACGATAACAACGCTTTTGCGCTCGTTCATCGTATCATCTAGGATTTACACACTACGACATTGCAAGTGACGCCGGATGTGCGTCACTTTCGATTTGACCCCACCGACATCGCACCTGCGATGTCGTAGTGTGCAAAGCCGCCCTTACATACCTAGCGATGCCCCATATCAAATTCAGATCACTCCAGCCTGGCCGAAAAGGGTTCTAGGTATCAGAACTGGCATCAAAGTGGGCAAATGGGCAGTTTTCATAGATTTGAATAAGAAACTGGTGTTTTTGAGGGGTTAAATGGCTTTGGGCCACTGATCTCCCACAATATTTTCATACCTAGTGATGCCTTACATCAAATTTCGATCATTCCAGCCTGGCCCAAACAAGTTTTGGGCATCAGAACTGGCATCAAAGTGGGCAAATGACCAGTTTTCACAGATTTGAATAAGTAACTGGTGATTTTGAGGGGTTAAATGGCTTTAGGCCACTGATCTCACACCACATTTACATACCAGTGATGCCATACATTAGATTCAGCCCACTCCAGCCTGTCCCAAACAGGCTTTGGCCAACAGAACTGGCATCAAAATGGGCAAAACCTCAGTTTTCACAGATTTGAATAAGTAACTGGTGCTTTTGAGGGGTTAAATGGTTTTGGGTCATTGATCTCACAGCAGAGTTACATACCTAGTGATACCACACATTAAATTCAGATCACTCTAGCCTGGCCCAAAAGGGTTCTGGGTATCAGAAGTGGCATCAAAGTGGGCAAAACCTCAGTTGACCTGACATCACCGAGGTCGGCCCCAGTCTTCCTGAGTGACTGGGCTGTGAGTGGCATTTCACCGCTCATCACAGCCCAGCCTCTTGCATGCTCTCTCCTTCACTGCAGAGCACAGTAAACAGGAGCAATTCTGGGCTGTGATATGCAGTGATACTGCACCCACAGCTCAGTCACCAGGAAGTCTGGGGCTGGCCTCTGTGATGTCAGGTTAACTGGAAGTTGACGTGACATCATCGGATTTCAGAGGTCACGGAGCCTGGGGGGGTCACTTCATGGAGATGAGCAGACTGCAATAGCGCTGCTGAGAGACAGAATTGGCTGAACAACATATTTAGAAAAAGCCTTCCCCATCAGTTTTACAGGGATGTGAAAACTATTGAGTTCTGAACCCCCTCTTTAAGGTACTTATTGCACAACTTGATCTGCATTTACCCACCAGCCATGCCATGACATACCTTTCTTTGATGAAAATCTAATATTAATTTTTATCAAACATGCCTCTTCCAGTCTAAAAGTCTACAAATTTAAAGGAACTCTGTTATGAAATGCTGGTGCCTTTTGTTTTTTTTGTATTCTATCGGAGGTGGTGAATAGAGATGAGTGAACCGTTGGAAGTTCGATTCGGAACCTTCCATGATACAGTTGAACTTTAGATAAAGTTCGATTTGTGACCTGACTTGATCCAAAACTCAGTGAAAGTCAGTAATTGGGCAGTTCATGTCTATGTCCACATACAGCCAGTTATAAGTATAACACTTCTGGGGGAGGGTAGTCAGGGTTTTGCATTTTTGTGTGTGCTTGCTTACTACATCTGATCACGCTGATTTTACCGCCAATGCAAACCATTCAAACACTGAAAGCAGCTTACACAGGCCTGAGCATCAATCATACCCAAGCACAACGCTACTCGCTTGAGTGGTTTGCACTCGTAACTAGAGATGAGCGATGTTCGAGTCGAACCGTTCATCAATTTCAAATTCGAGTTGTTTTGGGCGATGTTCGAGTCATTTGATTAACTCGAATGATTTGCTTTACGTTTGACAGTTCAAGTTAACGTTCGATAGCGGTTCGATTACCAAAAGCGTGGCTTTTCACAGTAAGGCTATGTGCGCACGTTGCGTATTTGCATACATCCTGCATCCCAAGCACAATCCCTCTCTCTTTCCTACTCACCAATCAGCTGCACGGCTGTCACAAAGCTCCGGCGGCTTTTCCTCTTTTGAAAATGGCTGCCGCTCATTATTCAATTCCCTGCTTTCCCCGCCCACCGGCACCCATTATTGGTTGCAGTCAGACACACCCCCACGCTGAGTGACAGCTGTCTCACTGCAACTAATCACAGCCACCAGTGGGTGGGTCTATATCGTGCAGTAAAATAAATAAATAAATAATTTAAAAAAAAAAAAAAAATGCGGTCCCCCCCAATTTTGATACTAGCCAAGATAAAGCCACACGGCTGGAGGCTGGTATAGTCAGGACGGGGAGCGCCACGTTATGGGGAGCCCATCACCCTAACAATATCAGCCAGCAGCCGCCCGAAATTGCCGCATCCATTAAATGCGACAGTCCCGGGATTCTAACCCGGCTCATCCCGAATTGCCCTCGTGCGGTGGCAATCGGGGTAATAAGGAGTTAAATGGCAGCTTATAGCTGCCACTAAGTCCTAGGTTAATCATGGCAGGCGTCTCACCGAGATACCTTCCATGATTAACCTGTAAGTGAAAGTAAATAAACACACACATCCAAAAAATCCTTTAATTGGAATAAAAGACAAAAAACCCCTCATTTACCACTTTATTAATCTCGAAACACCCATCCAGGTCCGAAGTAATCCAAACGACGCTTTCAGCTCTGCTACATGAAGCTGACAGGGAGTGCCGTAGAACACGACCTCTCTGTGTCAGCTCCACGCAGCAACTGAAGTGAGCCACGCTGTCACCGGGGACTTCACTCAGGTAGTGCCGGGGTGTATGCAGGGATGATGATGGGGGCGGTAGTGTCAAGGTGTGTGCGGGGATGATAATGGGGACGGTAGTGCCAGAGTGTGTGCGGGGATAATGATGGGGCCGGTTGTGCCAGGGTGTGTGCGGGGATGATGATGGGGGCAGTAGTGCCTGGGTGTGTGCGGTGATGATGATGGGGGCGGTAGTGGCGGGGTGTGTGCGGGGATGATGATGGGGGCGGTAGTGCCTGGGTGTGTGCAGGGATGAAAATGGGTGCGGTAGTGCCGGGGTGTGTGCGGTGATGATGATGGGGGCGGTTGTGCCGCGGTGTGTGCGGGGAAGATGATGGAGGTGGTAGTGCTTGTGTGTGTGCGGGGATGATGATGGGGGCGGTAGTGCTTGCGTGTGTGCAGGGATGATGATGGGGGCGGTAGTGCCGGGGTGTGTGCGGGGATGATGATGGGGCGGTAGTGCCGGGGTGTGTGCGTGGATGATGATGGGTGCGAAAGTGCCTGCTTGTGTGCGGGGGTGATGATGGCGTGGTAGTGCCTGTGTGTGCGCGGGGATGATGATGGGGGCGGTAGTGCCGGGGTGTGTGCGGGGATGATGATGGGTGCAGTAGTGCCGGGGTGTGTGTGGGAATGATGATGGGGGCGGTAGTGTCCGGGGTGTGCAAGGATGATGATGGGGTGGTAGTGCTTGCGTGTGTGCGGGGATGATGATGGGGGCGGTATTGTTTGCGTGTGTGCGGGGATGATAATGGGGGCGGTAGTGCCGGGGTGTGTGCGGGGATGATGATGGGGGCGATAGTGCTGGGGTGTGTGCGGTGATGATAATGGGTGCGGTAGTGCCGAGATATATACGGTTATGATGATGGGGGCGGTAGTGCTTGCGTGTGTGCGGTGATGATGATGGATGCAGTAGTGCCGGGGTGTGTGCGGGGATGATGATGGGGGCGGTAGTGCTTGCGTGTGTGCGGTGATGATGAGTGCGGTAATGCCGGTTGTGCGGTGATGATGGGGGCTCGCTCTCTCTCTCGGCTTAACGCAACGCGTTATTTCACATGAATTCGTTGACTTTATATCACACTATTTACAACGCATCCGTCACATGCGTCACACAACGCATTGTGACGGATGCCTTTCAACGCAAGTGTGAAAGTACCTTCTGCTGTCAGCGAGCATGGAGCCGAGCTGAATGGCAGAACAAGCATCCAGCACGCATACATTCTGCATCAATTCTGCAGTCACAATACATTCACATGTGCTGCCAAATCACTGCAGAATTATACGCATGGACACTACGCAATGTGTACATTGTTAATAATAATATCCAAATTCAGTGTATAGTGTGCGGGGGGGGCGGGGGTTCATGAAATAATGGCGATATCCATTTTTTTTTTCCTAACCGCAAGTACAGTGGGGCGGTGAAGGCTGTCAGCCAAATCACACACACACAGCAAATTGCATTTTTTGCACACAAACAAGGGCATGTGTCATTGGCCGTGTATGTCACATGTCCTTGCCCTATAAGGACTTCTGAGTAGTTTCAATTTTTGACACCATAGAAGAGTTTACTCTGTGTATACGTACTTTATACCAGAACTGGCTCATCTGGATCGATCCGTGCCGAACTCGAACACTAGGGGTTGGCTCATCTCTAATCGTAACTCACTCGAACTTCGAACCCGAACTCTGGTTATTTTTTGTAAGCCTGTGTTCGAACCAAAAGTTTGAACATTGAACTTCAGGTTCTGTCATCTCTAGTGGTGATTACCTTCATATTTGATGGAGGTCTCCTCTCATCAGCTTAACGGCTCATGCAGGCGTCCATGAAATTAGATCAGAACACAGAGGCAATGCACAGACTGTCTGTATTTTTGAGGCAATGGAGTTTGGGTCAAAACACCCACAGAGAGTCCATGCATTGCAGTTTGTGCTGGGAACAAATTTCACAGACAATTGCATGCTTTTAATTGGTGCAGGATCCTGCACTTTAAATTTGTAGGCTTTTAGTCCAGGAAAAGTTTTTCTCATAGTTATCATGCTTGGTCCATAAAATAAGGTATGCCTTGCTGTAATATTTTCCATTGTATATTTCATATTGTAGCTAAATTTGTTTTTATTTCTTGTTATATTTTGTGGCTGTACATCTCATTCAACTACTGTATTTGAATGGATTCCTATGCCTTCCAGCGTTGTATCTAATAATCATGTCATCTTCACAATATTTTATTATACCTGAAATGACTCATCAAGGTAGTTTGTAATGAACAACCTAAGAATCTTATTAGCATGATCGAAACAAAGAAAATGATGGCTAATGAAATGCACCCTGCCCCAAGTTAAATAAACAAGGTTCACCTTCCAAACATTTAATTATTGAAGGATATGCAGAGATTTGATTGGCCTCTTTGACTATCGATAATTCAAAAAAAAATCACCAAATTAATAATGCATTACATAGTTGGGTATAAAAGGTTCATCAGCAAGAGCACAAAGTATATTCATCTTGACTAAGGCAGAACAGTCATGTCTGGAATTAAGAGTGATTGTGGAGGTGGTGGAGGAGGTGGTGGAGGTGGTGGTGGAGGAGGTGGAAGTCATGGCCATGGTGGTGGCAGTAGCAAAGTTGACATTAGCATAAACCGTAAGTACAACAGAAATCCTATTGCTTATTTGCTTTTTCTTTTTGATGCTACACATTTGGAGAATAAATATATAAAATATTCACTAAATAAGAAAAAAATAAAGTTGTAGATTATCTTATGATTTGATCCATTACCAAATAAACTTGAACATGACATTGTTGCCATTACAAATAATCTGTTTTGCAAGAAAACATGGTAAAAAAATGTTTTATGTTGTCTATAAACTGTTTTCATAGCCACCAGGAAGCCATTGATATATGTTTACATTATTTTTTAATTTAGCCATTAGTCACGTAAATATCTAATCTCTAATATGATCTCTTAAATTTCAGCTGGTGTACAAGTTGACCCATGCCAAGCTGCTCCTGTACAATTGACTGGTAAAATGCTTATATCGTATCTTTATCTTTTTGTCACTCACAAAAATGTTTTCTATAACCTATTTTGTCTGTTGACCTATTAAAAAAACATAAAGTGACAATTTTGTCATATAATTTTGTTAGATTTCCTGCTTTGTACTGATGAGACACAAACATCCAATACATGTGTTTACAAAAGGAGTGTCTGGTTTATCTTCCTTTCCTACATCAAAATGACAAGGCTCTTTGAAAAATGAATATTGACTTTTAGAATGGGTACATCCAATAGAAGGAACTAGAGTTCAAGTCATCATCCTCTATGAAGGGGCAATTTGATATTTAAATTCCCAGAGGAGCATTGCATGACCTATTAGTTTCCTTAAGCTTCTTGATACTTTATACATGAAGAGTTATTCCACCTTAAATGCAAATAATTATAAAGGGTGTTAAAGTTTAAAAATATTATAATAACAGATTCACTTTTTAAATGAAGATCGCATACTTGGTTAAACAAACATCTATAGGTTATTAAATGGTTCTTCTCATTTTATAAAGAAATGGAATATTGCCAGGAAATTGCATCACTTTAAAGGAATCTGCCAGCAGGATTTCACACTTCAAACTGTTTATAAACTCATGTAGCTCTTGCAAATTTAAGTCCAGCAATAACTTTAAATGGCCGCTCCGTTCATCCGGCACTGAGAAATAATTATTTGAACTGACATTCAAATGAGACTGAAGAGCAATTTGTATATTTTAAGAATCTGTCGCACAAGTTAAAGATCTGTAGTTATAAAGAGTCATTTTAAAAGACAAAAGGCAGACACATTGTTTCACATTCAAATAAAAGAACATTTGTTTATACTAATGCTTTTGGTTTTTTTTATTTTAGGAACAGTTAATCCTTGCCAGGGAAACCAGTCAGGAAGCGTTGCAGGAGGTTGTGGTTGTGGTTCTTCTGGATGCAACTGTGGTCAAGGAGGTCAAGTCATTCATGGTGGTGGTGTAGCAAAGAAATGAGCACCCCCTACAAATAACAATAAGCTGCTCCTAAATGTTAACTTGAAAATTTACAAAAATAATTGCAATGATGTGTATTTGCAATTAGATGTCTACTTTCCTCTAATCAATTAAAGCATAAATGATTTAACATTGAAGTCTTATCTTATTCAAGAATTGTTTTTCCAAAATGAATAGCAGATTTTTACCACAATCGGAAAACTCAACATTCCTGTAGTTGCTTTTAAATAGAAATCTACATAAAATCACTTGCTGATGTTATATAGTGATATTTCACAGCAGTTTATAATTGGAACTAAGCAAAGTATAAAAATTTCTCACACCTTTCCATAAATGAACCACAAGGTTAGTCAACGTGCCAGAGCTCCTGCAAACAAAAGTGCAGTTCCGTGACTAGGAAACACAAACACAATTGTCACACTTACGTACCACTTGAGTTCCCTCGTCCTCATTTCACTCTGGGTAAAAGATATTTTAAACAAATTAAACAATGACATTTCAGATCAATGTAGCTTCTTGTACTATTAATTTGCATCTTTATTTAGCTGTATTGAAAGAGCTTGTTCGCTTTAGGTAATCCATACTTGTGAGGTTGGGTTCACATCTGTGTCAAGAATTTAGTTTTTCTGCGAAACCAAAGAAATCTAACAAACTCCATCACAATATATATCAAGCATTATGCAATTCTCTTTCAAATAAATGGGTAGTTCGTGTGCTGCATATCTAGACATGAACCTGCTCTGCACTTTAGCTGAGAGAACAAAATTCCAGATTCCCTAGCAGAGAATATGAAAATGAGGTTTTTTTTATTTATTTATTTTAACCACTTAACCCCTTTCCACAGCCACATTTTTAAAATCTAAAGTGTCACTTTATGTGTTAATAACGGCAGAATTCTACAAATCTTAGTGATTGAGAATTTTTTCGAGACACACTGCACTTTTTACACTGTTAGTATATGTAAGATTAGGTATTCATAGACAGCTGGCAGTTCTTAGGGTTTCCATGGACAGTCTCTGAGCTAGCCATTCCATGTAGAAGATCCCAAGGGATCTCTGGCCTTTACCCTTTAACCATTGTACTGGGATCTGGCCTTACACAGTGACCCCCGGGCTATGTCTACAAAGTGGCTTCTGGCCACTGGAGCAAGCTGGCAGAAAAAATTGCTAGTCAGGTCAGCTCAATACCAGGAGTTCAAAGTAAGGTATAAAATTAGGGGACAAGGAAGTAGACATGAAAATGCCTGGGTCAGTAATGGCTACCAAACAAGTTGAGCAGAAGCAGTGTAATAGAAGAGAACATGTAAAACTTGAAAATTTCAAAAAAGAGCAGAAAATGAGGGCTTTAAAAATTCAAGGACCCCAACCATGTCTTCCAGCAGAGAGTTAGTTACGACAGCGTAATCAGCTCATTGCAGAAGCACAAATAATAACTAGAGGGATGACGCAAGACCCAGTAACTAGATATGAGCGGACCCATATATAATCGGGTTTGCCAGGTTCGGCCGGACTTTAGTTAAAAGTTTGTTTCGGGACCCAGACTTGACATGAACTTGTTCTCGGACCCCGAAAACATGTAAGTAAATGGGTACCCAAACTAGTGGGCTCTCGTAAGGAGTATAATGGAAGTGAAGACCATTTGGTACTCTAGTCGAGTCCGCTTAACTGTTCATTATGAGTACTGAGCACCAAGCACAATAGTACTTCCTCATCCCTACTTCCTAACAAAAATAAATTATGCTTAATAATGGTGCTGATGTAAAGTAGGCATGTGGTAAATGTTATTTATTAACAATTTTGCGTGACATAACTCTCAAGTTTAAGGGGATAAAAATTAAAAGTTTGAAAACTGCTAAATTTTAAAAAATTTTGGCCAAATTTCCGATATTTTTACAAAGAAGCACAAAAAAATTATCCTAAATTTTCCACTACCATGAAGTACAATATGTCCCGAAAAACAATCTCATAAGCACTGGGATCCATTAAAGCATTCCACAGTTATTACCTCATAAAGTGACACTAGACAGAAATGTAAAATTTAGCCTGGTCAGGAAGGTGAAGACAGGCTCGGGGGTGAAGAGGTTAATGAATTTGACACAACATTCACCTGCTGTGCTATGAATAGAGATGAGCGAACTTTTCAAGGTTTGGTTCGGCTCGGCTCTGACTTTCCCGGTATTTACCAAACATATCCGAACCCCATTGAATTGAACGGGAGGCAAAACCCAAGGCATAGACAACAAGGGGCGAGCAACAGCTGCCAAAACAGCTCCTATCACAGGCATTAGCTTCCTAATCTAATGTAAAAAATATTAAGGTGGACGAGTGGCAGGATTACGCTTGGTGGGCTGGGAGCCTTCTTACTTCATGTAATGGCTCAAACTGTTTTTCTGCTTACCCACACCCGGTGGCACCAATATTAGCTTTATAGACTGTTATTGCTAGACACTTTTAAGGATAGTAAGAGAGCTAGATGAATGAAAGATAGCTGCATGCTTGAGGAGCCCTACTGCTAGAGGCAACACACAACAAGAAGACCAAAATAGGAGTTCCCATCCCCAGTACCTATAGTGTCTTAGTGCTGGAGTCAAGCCATAAATAACTCATCGTTTGGCCCAGCACAAGTGTTGGATGGATGGGTGAGTGAAAGGTGTAGGCATGTTACACTAAGAACCCTGCCACTACAGACATGATACAACTTGGAGACCCATCTTGGAGTCTCCACATTTGAAAAAGTTAGAGGCAGACATCAGGACAGTGGCATAAATTGCCCCAGAGTACCCATAGTGTCTTGGCCCAGCAATGAGGTAACTTGGAGCCGCATCTTGCTATCTCCACATTTGACAAAATTAGAAGCAGACTGCAGGACAGTGGGATCAATTAGCCCACAGTACCTATTGTGTCTTTGCACATCAGTCAGTCATGCGCCCTGCACCAGACAAGGCTGGTTATCGTGACTCAAGATGAAGCAAAAGCGGTGGACACACTGCTTGATTGTTGTGCCACCACGGCACTTGTTAGTAACATCAGAAGCAGTAGCAACAGTAGCCACGGAAGCCATGACAAAGGTGTCAGACTGCAATAATGCAAGATCAATGCAGCATACTAAAAACTACACCATCCCCTAATCTGCACAGTCTGCAACTGAGGTAGGAAAGTAAGTGGAGATCCATGACCTGTTCATCTTGATGAAAGTTAGGTGGTCTACACAGCCAGATTTTCTTATCTGTCAGGACACCACCAGTAGTGCTGAAGAGCGATCTGAGAGAACTCTGGCTGATAACCATGACAAAACCTCCAAGGTGTGACTGGAGAGCTCAGGCCACTCTTTAATTTTCAAAGACCAAAATACTAAAAGATAACTCCCCTCCCCCAGTGGCATCAATATTGAGCTCTAGATACTCCAGCACCATCCTCTTCAGTAGTTCACTTTATGCCAGGTTTGGACTCTGTTCTGCTGGTGCATAGAATGATCTAAAAATGTATCCCACAAGTCACAGAAATTGCATCTGTGTCTTAGGGTGGTGTCACACACAGCGACGATGACAACGACGTCACTGCTACGTCACCATTTTCTGTGATGTTGCAGCGACGTCCCGTCGCTGTCGCTGTGTGTGACATCCAGCAATGACCTGGCCCCTGCTGTGAGGTCGCCGGTCGTTGCTGAATGTCCAGCTTCATTTTTTGGTTGTCGCTCTCCCGCTGTGACGCACACATCGCTGTGTGTGACAGCGAGAGAGCGACGAAATAAAGCGAGCAGGGAGCAGGAGCTGGCATCTGGCAGCTGCGGTAAGCTGTAACCAGGGTAAACATCGAGTAACCAAGGGAAAACCCTTCCCTGGTTACCCGATATTTACCTTCGTTACCAGCGTCCGCCGCTCTCACGCTGCCAGTGCCGTCTCCCTGCTCTCTGCACATGTAGCTGCAGTACACATCGGGTAATTAACCTGATGTGTACTGTAGCTAGGAGTGCAGGGAGCCAGTGCTAAGCAGTGTGCGCGACTCCCTGCTCTCTGCACATGTAGCACAGCGACGCGTGTCGTTATGCTCGCTGCTACGTCTGCTGTGTTTGACAGCTATGCAGCGATCATAACAGCGACTTACAAGGTCGCTGTTGTGTCACAGAAAATGGTGATGTAACAGCGACGTTGTTGTCGCTGTCGCTATGTGTGAACCCAGCTTTAAGCTGCTGCTACTGTTAATATTTCAGCGATAATGAGGTTCCCGGGGTTGGACGTGAAGAACAGGGATGCACACTGTGTACTTTATTGTGTACTCTTAAGATTGTGTACAAGTTAGTTTTGATACTCCAGCATGCATGCATCCCTTTCAGGGGGGAAGCATCTGGCAAAATTTACTTTTGTACTAAGGAGCTAGCAAGAGTGGCAACCCCATAGCCAACAGTATTTTTAATACTAACAATTAGGTAATTATGTTACAGATAGTGCAGCAAAAAGGCACTCATGTGTCACTCATTTCCATGAGGTCTGAGTCCATGGTAGCGGGATAACAATCAAGCTTGCTTCCTCCATCTTTTCCCACCAACCACAGACAAGAGAGAGGGGATAGATATCTTCTTCATCTCCTGACTGTTGCACACCCATCACTTCTTCCTCTTCATTCTCCTCTATTTGTTCCACAGCTATTGCACCTTCACTAATAGTTTGTCTGGTACCATGAGCCCCCCTTGATTAATGTACTATAGCCTCTCATGCCACCTGCCTGTGTGATGACAGACCAGGCCTTAGAGATATTTGTCTGCCTTCTGCATCCTCCTCTGCTTCCTCCTCTTCCTCTAGGACCATCGCCTCCTCCTGCAGACTAATCAAAGTTTTCTCCAGCATGTACATGACCAGATTATGGTATTGTTAGAGCTAACCATCTTAGTAACCATTCTGAAACTCTGCAGAAGGGTGCAGAGATACTTTATCTGTGGCTACTCCGCAAGCATGATTTGCCCCACGACCAGACTGCATTAGCCCTGTGAACTGGATTGAACCCCTCTACTTACCAGTAGAAGTGCGCCTTGTGATCTCCGTCGGCGGCGTCTGGCCGAACATTTTGAAGCGCCGCCATCTTGGCGCGAAAATCTCCCGCTCGAGCGTCTTTTCCGAGCAGGGAAGGCACGGAAGCAAAGCCCCGCCCCCCAACAAACAGAAGTGCTGAAGAGTACCAAGGGGGCGCGAGAGTGTGTCTGCCTGATGTAGCTGAAGCTATAAAAGCGGGGACGCCAGGACTCTGCAAGCATTTGGTTCCTGGAACACGGCCACGCATGATGTCCCGTCCGTCCGGCACCGCGGAATTCCCCGAGCCCACGCCAGGAACAGCGGCGTGGGTGGAAGCCCGGACCGCGCAGATGTGTTGCCCCCTTCAAGCCCAGGTCCGGTTCCTGATGGAGCGTTGGGTGGCCGCGATGGAGCAAGTGGCGGCGGCCGTGCGGAGACGCGAGGTGGAGACAGAGTTGGAGGAGCGGGTAAGCGACCCACGTCCCTATGTCCAAGAAGGACCAGCCGCTGCGGCTGAGGGGCCGGGCCTGCGACCGCTCACCCTCCTGCTTCCCCCGCTATCCGTATTGGCTGCTGTCGCCCCTCCGCTCGGTCCGCTACCCCCAACACCGGTAGCGGAATTCAACCCATCTGCCCTAGATGACCGGCCTGGGGGCGTTGTTCGGGAACTGCCTGTGTCCCTCTCGCTACCGTGGAAGGCCCCGCGGGAAGTAGCCGTCCGCGACAAGGAGCCTTCGGCCCCAAAAGTGGACGCACCTGAAGCCGTCCCGGCTCCGGCAGTCCGCCCGGCCGTGGAAGAACCGGCCGCTGCTGGCCCAAAGGCTCAACCGGTGAAGTCAGCTAACCCTGAGTCCCCCGCCTCAGCTGAGGCTGCGCCGGGCCGCAACTGCAAAGCTGCAGTTCAGGCCATGTCACCGCAGGACCCCCACGAAAGAGAACCGGTAGTAGCCGGTGTGGGTGCGGTCCAGCGGGGCCCGACTCGGGCGCAGGGGTCTGCCAACGCCCCATACTGGGACAGGAAACCAAACCCGTTGTGCCGGGAGATTGCCGCCAGAGAGCAGCAGAGGGCCGAAGTGATGGCGAGGGTGATCAGGAAGAAAGATGCACTCTGTCATGCCACCTTTCGGGTGCGGGGCCCGGTGTACGAGGGTCAAGTCCGGCAGTTCGACCAATGGAGGGGGTTTGGCTTCATCTATGAGCCGGGCCTAGAGGCCGAAGTATTCGTGGCCCGCCGCGATGTCAATTCACACCTCCCCACGGGCCATCCAGGTCATGATTTATTTCCGGGCGACCTAGTGACTTATACCCGCAACTGCGGAGAGAGGGGCTGGTTCGCCCTGGATGTAGGTCCTGGAGGAGTATGACCTAAAGTAGTGGCAGCGGTTCGCCGTTGCAAGCTGTTGTCCCCCGTTGGGACCCTCAGCAGTTTAAATGAATGACATTAATCAACCGTGACCTTCATCTGATTATCTGTGTGATTATTCCGGCCGTTGCCAGCAAGTAGTCCCCGGAGGGACCCTGTGTACTTTTACCCCCCTGCATGAGAGACTACTCATGGACATGGCCGAGAACTGGCAGGCCACCCACGAACTTGTGGGCTTGTTAAATAAGTTGCGGGGTGATTTTCCATTGGAGCCGCTTCCGGAGAGGCAGATTGGAGGAAGGGCCGCAGCAGAGCAGGCTGGGGCCCGACCACCACCAGGACCGATGGCCATCCTCCGGGGGTCCCCCAAGGATATGGGGTCCCCTGAAATGACAACCGGGTGCGAGTATCCGTACCCGTTCCCACTCGGGCAGCCTGAACCTGGACTGGGGTCAAGGGGTGCTGCCCACTTCTTACGGGCAGCATCAGGGCTAGGTTGCTTGGGTGGGAGAGCGGAAGACATCCGTCCGTCCATCCGTTATTATTAAAAATGTTTTGTTTATATGTGCAACGTTCAAGTGTCCTAACAAAAATACTTATGTTTGAAAGTGTTTACCTGTTATTTATATTTTTACAGCTTTTGAAAAATAAAAATAAAACCGGTAATGGACGGGCAGCCCGCAGACGGTCTGCATTTCACCAAAGGGGAATGTGGCGCCCTGGCCTAGCCAGGTCGTCACAGATAACACACAAACACCCACACCCCCATTAGACAGGGACACCAGCCAAACAAAAACCCTTGTTGCCTCCCTCCAGTGTCTGATGTCCACACCAGGTGGGGCGGAGCTAAGCGGTTGGCTCTACCCACCAAGGAGTTCACAGGCCTGGAGGCGGGTAAAGTGTCAGTTAGAAGAGAGAGTTTGGAGTTTGAGGAGTGAGGAGTGAACACTTGGGTGTCTGGGTTTGTGGCCCAGGCACTGACAGCAAGGTTGGCAGACGGTGGTGGCCGTCTGCAGGAGTGGTGGAGCAACGCGGAACCGTAAGACCGGGGTCGGGTGACGGTTCGCTGGTACCGACCGGGGAGTGAAGTGAAGCCAGCACATACAGGCAGGGCCATCGGACCCCGACCAGGCTTGGAGCCGCCGTCAATAGTCAGATCCGAATGTGACTGGAACCCCAGGGGTTTCATAACAGCAAAAGTCCCGATTGAAGGCAACCGCCCACACCGTGAGGGTATACAGCTACTGCCTAAGGCTAGAGACCCAAGGGCCAGCGCCTGCAGGCAAACGGGCTCCTCCGGTACCCATACACTGGGGAGCAGACTACCGTTGGGAATTCATAGTAGTCAGAAGGAGAACACCAAGGTGCAGGGAAAGACAGCCGCCATCACCTGTCCGGGGAGCGACACTGCAGCCGGCTGCGGGACCCGTCCATCCAGCCATTTGGTTTACCGAGGACTTTGTACCTTTCTTGCTGAGTGAGTACACCCGTGCCATACGGCACCGCGCCGCGCTGTCCCTGCAACCCTGCCTCCCCGTCACATCAGCGGGCCCTGGGACCACTAACCCTTACCCACGGAGGGAGAAAACAACATCCCAGCTGCTCCCTCCCATCGCTCCCGGGATCCCCGTCATCAGCAGCGGTGGTGCCTATCTTCACCACGACCCGTGGGTGGCATCACGGACTAAATTCCCCAAACCAACCACCCCTTTCACTCACGGGCAAGGTTCGCTGCTCGAGTCCCCGGATCCGGCCCACCGCTCGAGCCACCGAGCAGCCACCGCAGCAGCGCTGGACCCGAGCATTAGCAAGCGTAGCGCAGTGGCGTCCTCTCCGCACGCGACAGATACCCTATTCCCGCGGTGGGCTGTCATTTCGCTCTATCTGGGCTAACACTGTGGAACAACGTCTGGAACCTTGCTCCCGGCCTGGTTAATTAGAGAAGGGGCTTGCAACCGTCTTCTAACTAGGGTCCAGGTACCCCGCCTTTGCACAGTTTCTTGACCGGATCTCCGCTGTCAGTACCGATGGACTCCAACCTTGTCCCGGTCCACCTTGGATCTCCCACAACCGGACTCCGTCGCCTTTGGACATGGTCCACTGCTTGCCACCTAGCCAGTAGACCAGGGCCACTACCCTGGCTACCTGTCACTAGGCTCAGCCTTGACTCTCCTCCTTACTTCTCCTTCACCTTTCACCTCTCAACCTCTCAACTTTAACTCCAACTTCAACTCTCTCGTTCCCACCCCCGGATCCTCAAGACCCCTAGGTGGGCGATCCCAATCCGCCTGGTCACGCCCACTGGTGTGTCCTTCCTACCCTGGGGGGGTGGCTAGGATTTTCTGGCAGATAGTACCTGATGTGGGATGGTGTTGTGTGGGATGTACTGCTTTTCTGTGACCACCTGGCGGTGCCTGGGCATCCCAAAAGCACGCGGCGATCAGCCTTCAACAGCAACGCATCCAGGCTAGGAAAATGGCCTAGAAATTGCTGTACACCCAGATTGAATACGTGAGCCATGCAAGGCTCATGTGTGACGTTGCCCTGGCATAGGGCTGCCACCAGTTGTGGACAGTTATCGCACACAACCTTCCCAGGTTCCACGTTCAGTGGAGACAGCCAAACTCAGCCTGGATAGCTGTCCACAACTCTCCAGCTATGTGATTACATTCTCCATTGCATTTTAATTTCAACACTGCCTGATTGCAGTGAGCCCTGTATGGAGGGGGGGGAGGGTGATTCTCTCTGCAGTGTTTGAATGTGTGTTACATTAAGTGAGAGGTTGATGGTGCAGGTGGAGGAGGTAGAGGAGACAGAAGCAGTAGAGGAAGTGGTAGATACAAAGGTTTGACCTGCAAGCCTTAGAGATTCCAAGACTTGGGGAGTAGCCCCGTGCCACCCGCCCCCAAAGCCACCAGAGTCACCAAGTGCCCATTTAACAAGATGTAATGCCCCTGGTCATGCTTGCTTATCCAGGTGTTAATCGTGAATTGCAACCTGTCAGACACAGAGTTTTTCAAGGAATGTGTGATGTTATCTATGACATGCTGGTGTAGCACAGGCACAGCTTTCTTAGAGAAGTACTGGTGACTGGGCAACTGGTACTGGGGGACTGCCAAGGCTGTCAAGTTTTGGAAACTGTCTGTATCCACCAGGTGGAAAGGCAGCATTTCTGTGGCCAACAGTTTAGATATGGTGAAGTTCAAGTTCTTAGTTTTGGCATGTGTGGGAAGAAATAATCTTTTACATAGCCACAACTGCAGGACCGAGGGCTGACTGCTGTGCTGAAAGAGGGTGGATTAGAGTGTGCAAAACAAACTGGTGGACTGGGCAGAAGGTGTAGGCGGAAATGTTATTGTGGTTATTGTGAATTGAGAAAGACGTTGTGTGTTCAATGTCTGATATCGGTCAAAAACACCAGTCAGGTCCACTTCTGAGCTGATGGGCTCTCACTCACCTTGACTATAGCATGTAAACAAGTGGAGGTTCTGCGCCTGGAGACATGTGTGAGAACACTTTCAACAGTGACACAGAAGGAGGAATGAGCAGCTGGCACGGTTGATGGAGTGGCCAGTGGTTGGTGAGGCCTGCTAGGCTGCATTTTAACACAGTAAGATTTCCAGAATAGCGCATTTTGGTAGAGCATGTGATGGTTTAGTTCATGTAGTAAATAAACAATTGGAAACATTGCCACTACTGAGTTGTTCTTTACAAAGTTGGCAGAAAATGAAAGTTGCGTGATACTTTGCGGTCTCAAAAAAGGCCCAGTCTAGGCAGCTTTTGCTGCAAACTGCAGACCCATGATTGCTACTGACCACAGCCAGAGTTGTGAATGAGAATGCAGTGCTTGTCATGGATGCATCACTAAGTGTTGTGTGGGAATTGGCAACATAACCTCCTCTAACGTAATCTCCTCGTATTCATCCTCCTCTTCCAACTCTTCAGCTGAACTATTCAGCTGCTTGCCTTTGGGTTCACACCAAGTAGGATCTCCAACCTCATCATCATCCTTTCTGTCATCCCACTCATCACCCTGACAGTCACCCTCCTCCTCTTCCTGCCCTGACACCACAGTACAGTACCCGTGCGACTCAGGCATCTGAGTCTAATCATCATGACCTCCACAGCCGGGGCTTAACGTCTGGTGACAAGGGTCTGGATTCTGCTTGGACCCTACTTTGTCCGACCCCGGATACAATTGATAAAGATTTTAGGCATCAGTGCAGATGCTTTCCTCCTCTTGAGTCTTTGAATCTTTGGAGCAGACCTCTGATGCCCATGTAATAGAATGTGTGGAAAGTTCTTCAGACTTGCTCATCTGTGGTTCGAAATTGGGAAGTTGGAGAGTTGTGACAAGGGGGATACAAGGGTAATTAGTTCGCAACCTCTGAAGACTGTACTGTATGGTATGTTGAGGTTGAGGAAGAGGAGAGACCACTTGATGCAGCATTTGCCACCCACTGTAGCACATGCTTTTTCTGACTCTCATCTAAAAGTTGTACAGCTGTGCGACTGTCAAAGAAAGGAAGTGGAGTAGTCCGTCAAGTAAAAGAAGTTGTTAGTTGTCTTTGGTTAGTATGAGCCACTGTTTGTTCAGTAAAGCTTTCAGGAACTTTAGCACCTACCCCACATACACCTCAAAAAACACGCTTATTCCCCCTTCCACCATGACCTCAGTATTTCCCACTCAGGTTTGATGTACCTGTTCTCTTTTTTAACCAGCTGTTTCAAAAGCCCTAGTCCCACACCTGTCAGTCACCTATCACTAAGTTAACAATCACTATTTAGGTGATTAAATGACAATTTTTAACTGGAGCACAGATTTTGCAATATTTAGCTAAAGAAATTGCAATATTTAATGGGAGCACACAATAATCACTAATTGGATGACGAAATAGGAATTTTTAGCTTGAGCAACTGATTTTCCACTATTTAGATAATGAAATAGCAATTTTGAGCTCCACCACAGAATATACATTATTTAAATATTGAAATACTAACTTTGATCCCCACTACAGAACAGCCACTATTTAGATAATGAAATAGTAATTTTAGCTCCCCCACAGAATGGCTACTATTTAGATAATGAAATAGCATTTTTTAGCTGGGGGACTGATTTTCCAGTATTTAGATAATGAAATAGCAAATGTTAGCTCTCCCACAAAAGGGCCACTATTTTGATAATGAAATAGTAATTTTAGCTCCACCACAGAATGGCCACTATTTAGATGAGGAAATAGCAATTTTTATATGGAGCACGGATTTTGCACTATTTTGATAATCAAATAGCAATTTTGATCTCCACAACAGAATGGACACTATTCAGATAATTAAATAACTATATTTAGCTCGACCACAGAATGACCACTATTTAGAGAATGAAATAGTAGTTTTTAGCTCCCCTACAGATTGAACACTATTTAGATCATGAAGTTGGAACTTTTAGCTCTGCCACAGAATGGCTACAATTTAGATGAGGGAATAGCAGTTTTTAGCTGGAGTACTGATTGTCCAGTAGTTATATAAAGAAATAGCAATTTTTAGCTTGACCACAGGATGGCCACTATTTAGATGAGGAAATAACAATTTTTAGCTGGAGAACTGATTTTCCAATATTTAGATAATGAAAAAGCAAATTTTAGCACAACCACTGAATGGCCACTATTTAGATGAGGAAATAGCAATTTTTAGCTGGAAGACTGAATTTCCACTATCTAGATATTAAAAAAGCAATTTCTTGGCTCAACCACAGACTGGCCAATATTTAGATGAGGAAATAGCTAATACCTATACCTGTCACTCATTCGCCTCAATATTTCTTATTTTAATAGTCTAGGAAGCTAATGGCTGTGCTACAAAAGGGTGACTCCACTGTTAAAGGCTTTGATCTCCAAATAGGAGACTGCAAGTCCATCTGAACTGTACAGCCAGGGTTAAAAGCTCCTGGATCAACTTGGAGGAATATATCATAGCCCTAGTATATGGCAGCTTGGGTTTATTTACCTATGAAAGCATCTGAGATTAGCTGTTTTTTTGCAGTGATGGTTCATCTGTGACCTTGGGGGTGCTTCCCCAAATCGCCTTCATTATTAGTGGGTACATACAACGTAATATACATCAAAGTTAAAAGGTTATCTAATCTGACCAGTATTGGTAGCGAGTCTTCTGAGTATACTACTTTGAAAATTAAGGTCCATATTCCGTCTGTGTGATGCCAGTTAGATCATCATCCCACAGGGAAAAAATTAGATATTTTTATCAGAGAAGAATGAAACAGATGTCTATATGAAGTTGGAATTAAAAAGATCAGGAGAAGATATAAATATGATTCATATGGACCAGGAAATCACTCTAGACTATTATTGCTTAATGTGAATAGCGATTTATATCTAAAGTGGCTGAGGATGGACTTATCTCTTTACTAGACATATGTGACTACATCAAAAAATCTTCTGTTGAACCCCTGATAAACCTCGTCTATTGTCGAGGGGAAACGCGTCGTGTCATTCTCATTTGTGGGATTAAATATTCGAGTTGGAGTGTAGATTTATTTAGCTCCATGCAGGAATGATTTTTTATATATTTCTGAGATATGAATGAACTACTGTCGGGTATCAATATCCTATACTAGTGAGTAACCCCAGAGGGTGCTACTGTGATGCCCTGGCTGGGCCAGGTAGTCACAGATAGGGTCCCGCATTACACCTGTTCCTCATAGGTAACACACAGCCAAACATATAAAACCCTAGAAACCCCCCTCAGGGCTTGATGGACACACCGGGGGGCGGAACCAGGCAGTTGGAAGACGCCCACCGAGGAGTTAAGAGAGCCTGAAGCGAGAGAAGTAAACAGTTTCTGTGGAGAGTTCAAGTTGTAGAGGTGTGTGGGATGGAGCTGTGTTCAGCTCGAGCAGAGGAGAGAAACCAAATTTGAGCAGGTGCCAGGGTAGGAGCCCTGGTACCTCTGGCTAGGAGGCAGATGGCGGTCTCCGTATACAGGAGCCGGGAAGATGGCTCAGTGAAACCGTGGTGGACTGGGACAGAGTAGTGATCCGCCGGTACCGACCCAAGGAACCGACTCGGAAACCAGAGCACAAAGGGGGTACTCAGACCCTGAAGCCAGGTCCAGAAGCTACTGAGGGATAGTTAATTAACTGATTGAGGCCAAGACTAGAGGTCCTGTCCCACCCAAAGTCCCGACTGAAGGCAACAGCCCAACGAGGGGGATAGAAAGCCACCGCCACGGCTCAGAGATCCCACAGGCTAGCGTCTGCGGGCAAAGGGCTCCTCAGGCAACCACAAGCCGGGAGCAGACTCCTGAAGTTGCAAGCGCAGGTAGTCCACCATCACAAACAGGTGTGGGAGAAAGACAGAGACCACCAGCCAGGTGGGGGACCAGACTGCAGCCGGCTGCGGGCACCGACCACCATCACCTTGGTTTACCAGAGACTCGTGTGTTTACTAATAGTGAGTACATCAGTGCCCTCCAGCCACCCATCTCCCTGCACTGCCAAGCACCCCCAACGGGTCTCAGGGCCACCATCCCTGCCCACGGAGGGGTTAACAACTTGCTGCGCAACATCTCCCCCAGGTGCCCCATAACTATTGCGGTGGTGTCCAATATCACCACATCCCGTGGGTGGCGTCACAAACCTAACACTGCTCCAGCCTTACATCTACGTCCCCAAGCCCCTAACCCCCTTTTGATTGAAGTGACCGCAGGACCTCCGGGTCCGGAGACTGTCGAGCCACACACTGAAGGTCCTGATCCGAGCAGCTCGGCTGCTGAGCATGGGGTGATACACCTCAGTTAATCAATTTTTGGTTTACCTGATCAACTTGTGTTAACTATTTGAACTATTGCATGTAATTTAGTTTTTGATTTGAGATCAATTTTGGTGTACCCAGATAAGGATGGATCTAATTGATGCATCTAAGATCATTTTCTAAGTACTAATACGTGGATTATTTTCACTTGGTTTCCTTTACTGATATCTATATCTGGTCTCTTTAAGCAAGAGTGGGTACTAGGTCTATATGAGACATACAGTAGACAGGACATTGATAGTTATATATCGACATTGAGGTCCTAAGAACAGAGAGGTCCCCTCTGAGATCTATTGGCTCGAGAACAGAGGAAGAAAATCTTCCCTGCTGTCTGAGGTAGTATTTCCCATAAATTGGTTATAACACTGTGTGGAGGTTTGTTGTGCTCCATATGGGGATAGTAGATGTATATTTAATCAGGGTTTTCCCATTTTAACAATGTATATTAATAAAGGTGTTTTTTAACAATTGGTCTGTGATATTATAGGAGATAGTACACCTAGAACCAATACTCTGTAAATTCATACTACATATAGTCACTCAAGAAACACCTCTAACTATGTTAAACATACAAAGTATATGATCCAAGGATATATAACCACTGATAAGACCATCTATTTTGATACCCAGTGGGGAGAAGAAAATGACAATGGGACAGGTGTAAATAACATACATGTATACATAGGTACCTACAACAAATGGGGCACAAAGAGACTACACTCGAAATGAAAGTCACAAAAATGGATTGATCTCACCCAATCAGTTGTTTAGATTCACGTAGTCAATATCCCATCTGTTCCAGTCAAAAGATAGGAGGATCAAAAAGACAAGACCGCTATCCCTAAATGGGACCCTTAATCAATTGCTCCTGCCCTTACCAGGGCACTTCATATCTGGCACTCCACCGTGACTGCCCCTCATAAATGTCCTGGTGTCTTTCTACGCATTTCACCACGTCTGAATCATCAGGGGAGATGCACACACCATAGAGAGGAAAAGGGGACTAGGACTATCCCTTTCTAACTGTAAATAGCTGGGCATAGTCTCACATCAGACTGGTAAAATGGACTAAACAACCCCAATCAAGGATTAAATAGTCACCCTCTCTCCCCCTACTCCAATCCCAACAAGGAAGGGGAGGGGTCTCCTTCAGTTCTCAGGATTAACCCTTTCACATATAAGAAAGTATCCACAATACATCAAGAGGCAAACTCACTGCCTATAAACATTATATGCAGCTTATAGGTGTTTCTTGAGCGACTATATGTTTTATGAACATCATTGCTGTGTATGTTTAACATATTACATTATGTGTGGATATTTTAAATCACTTTGAGTGTTGCTCTCCCATCAGAAGCTATATGCAAGTGGAACCGAGCCCGTATGATGAGTTGCTGTCAGGGGATGTCCTGTTGAATTTTTACTTGAGTTATGTAAAAATTGGATGGCATTTACATGGACTGTGTGATGTGAGGTTTTTTTCTCGCACTGGTAGACTTGCATTGGTGATTGTCCTTCAATACATGCAGCCATACGCAACATGCTGCAATTTTTTCTTTAGGCCATGACGTATCTATAAGGGATAAGCAGGTTACCATGCTAACACCCCCATACCAATCTACCTAAATAAAGACGAGAACCACGACTTTATTGCAGGAATGGCCACAGTTTTTATTTAAACGTATATATGTATACCAAAAACTCGTGGCCCAACATGCCACTCAATTGTTAAACTTAACCTTATACATATATACCCGTATAACCAGAAACCCCGATAGATCCATCCGAGAGGCCAACCATCATTCCTAACCCCCCGGCCGTAACCTCCAAACCGGCCCAGAGGACCACCTCGGCCGTGACCACCCGGCCCAAGGTGAGGGGTAACAACGTTCCATCGTTGATTACCCCTACCCAGAACCTGCGGGCCCTCCGCCCACAAGTTCCCATCCAGTCCGAAGCCACTCCCCTTGAGCGACTTCGTACCAACAAACCGACTGTCGGTACTCCCAACCTCTCAGACGGACCTATCACCCCGCTGTGACAACAACAAAATTGGCAAATCAACCTTGCATTCTCATTTATTCCTCTTTTCTTTGTTCTTTTTTTTTTTTTTTTTTTTAATTTTTTTTTTTTTTTTTGAAAAAACCATCACTTTTCATTATTATTTTTTTTTTTTTTTGTTATAAACATATACATATACATATATCAGGACGGGCGGGTGGGACACAACTTTCCGGCGACAAAAGGGGAGGTAAACAGTACACCCCCTCTCTTATACCTCCCCAAACTCCCCACCCCTTCCTTGCTCCCCTCCCAATCCCCTTACAGCTCCCTTCCACCAATCCTATAGCCCCATATATCCCCTATCCATGTAAACCAAATTAACCCCTTCCTAACCTGGCACCCTCCCGATCGTCATGGGGTCCGTTCACCCCTATGGGGCTCACTGCCCTTCTTGACGTATCTATAAGGGATAAGCAGGTTACCATGCTAACACCCCCATACCAATCTACCTAAATAAAGACGAGAACCACGACTTTATTGCAGGAATGGCCACAGTTTTTATTTAAACGTATATATGTATACCAAAAACTCGTGGCCCAACATGCCACTCAATTGTTAAACTTAACCTTATACATATATACCCGTATAACCAGAAACCCCGATAGATCCATCCGAGAGGCCAACCATCATTCCTAACCCCCCGGCCGTAACCTCCAAACCGGCCCAGAGGACCACCTCGGCCGTGACCACCCGGCCCAAGGTGAGGGGTAACAACGTTCCATCGTTGATTACCCCTACCCAGAACCTGCGGGCCCTCCGCCCACAAGTTCCCATCCAGTCCGAAGCCACTCCCCTTGAGCGACTTCGTACCAACAAACCGACTGTCGGTACTCCCAACCTCTCAGACGGACCTATCACCCCGCTGTGACAACAACAAAATTGGCAAATCAACCTTGCATTCTCATTTATTCCTCTTTTCTTTGTTCTTTTTTTTTTTTTTTTTTTTGAAAAAACCATCACTTTTCATTATTATTTTTTTTTTTTTGTTATAAACATATACATATACATATATCAGGGCGGGCGGGTGGGACACAACTTTCCGGCGACAAAAGGGGAGGTAAACAGTACACCCCCTCTCTTATACCTCCCCAAACTCCCCACCCCTTCCTTGCTCCCCTCCCAATCCCCTTACAGCTCCCTTCCACCAATCCTATAGCCCCATATATCCCCTATCCATGTAAACCAAATTAACCCCTTCCTAACCTGGCACCCTCCCGATCGTCATGGGGTCCGTTCACCCCTATGGGGCTCACTGCCCTTCTTGACGTATCTATAAGGGATAAGCAGGTTACCATGCTAACACCCCCATACCAATCTACCTAAATAAAGACGAGAACCACGACTTTATTGCAGGAATGGCCACAGTTTTTATTTAAACGTATATATGTATACCAAAAACTCGTGGCCCAACATGCCACTCAATTGTTAAACTTAACCTTATACATATATACCCGTATAACCAGAAACCCCGATAGATCCATCCGAGAGGCCAACCATCATTCCTAACCCCCCGGCCGTAACCTCCAAACCGGCCCAGAGGACCACCTCGGCCGTGACCACCCGGCCCAAGGTGAGGGGTAACAACGTTCCATCGTTGATTACCCCTACCCAGAACCTGTGGGCCCTCCGCCCACAAGTTCCCATCCAGTCCGAAGCCACTCCCCTTGAGCGACTTCGTACCAACAAACCGACTGTCGGTACTCCCAACCTCTCAGATGGACCTATCACCCCGCTGTGACAACAACAAAATTGGCAAATCAACCTTGCATTCTCATTTATTCCTCTTTTCTTTGTTCTTTTTTTTTTTTTTTTTTAATTTTTTTTTTTTTTTTTTTGAAAAAACCATCACTTTTCATTATTATTTTTTTTTTTTTTTTTTTGTTATAAACATATACATATACATATATCAGGGCGGGCGGGTGGGACACAACTTTCCGGCGACAAAAGGGGAGGTAAACAGTACACCCCCTCTCTTATACCTCCCCAAACTCCCCACCCCTTCCTTGCTCCCCTCCCAATCCCCTTACAGCTCCCTTCCACCAATCCTATAGCCCCATATATCCCCTATCCATGTAAACCAAATTAACCCCTTCCTAACCTGGCACCCTCCCGATCGTCATGGGGTCCGTTCACCCCTATGGGGCTCACTGCCCTTCTTGACGTATCTATAAGGGATAAGCAGGTTACCATGCTAACACCCCCATACCAATCTACCTAAATAAAGACGAGAACCACGACTTTATTGCAGGAATGGCCACAGTTTTTATTTAAACGTATATATGTATACCAAAAACTCGTGGCCCAACATGCCACTCAATTGTTAAACTTAACATTATACATATATACCCGTATAACCAGAAACCCCGATAGATCCATCCGAGAGGCCAACCATCATTCCTAACCCCCCGGCCGTAACCTCCAAACCGGCCCAGAGGACCACCTCGGCCGTGACCACCCGGCCCAAGGTGAGGGGTAACAACGTTCCATCGTTGATTACCCCTACCCAGAACCTGCGGGCCCTCCGCCCACAAGTTCCCATCCAGTCCGAAGCCACTCCCCTTGAGCGACTTCGTACCAACAAACCGACTGTCGGTACTCCCAACCTCTCAGACGGACCTATCACCCCGCTGTGACAACAACAAAATTGGCAAATCAACCTTGCATTCTCATTTATTCCTCTTTTCTTTGTTCTTTTTTTTTTTTTTTTTTTAATTTTTTTTTTTTTTTTTTGAAAAAAACATCACTTTTCATTATTATTTTTTTTTTTTTTTTTTTTTTTTGTTATAAACATATACATATATATATATCAGGGCGGGCGGGTGGGACACAACTTTCCGGCGACAAAAGGGGAGGTAAACAGTACACCCCCTCTCTTATACCTCCCCAAACTCCCCACCCCTTCCTTGCTCCCCTCCCAATCCCCTTACAGCTCCCTTCCACCAATCCTATAGCCCCATATATCCCCTATCCATGTAAACCAAATTAACCCCTTCCTAACCTGGCACCCTCCCGATCGTCATGGGGTCCGTTCACCCCTATGGGGCTCACTGCCCTTCTATTAAAGCTGAGGAAAAACTTGCAGATCAGCGCTCATTGAATACATGGGTCCTAGAGCAATGCAATTTCTTTTCGCATTGCACTTGTCTATTTTATACGCAAATGGGAAAGAGTGATTAGACAAAGAACAGTGGTGGACATTGGCACTTTATTTTAAAGGTGGGATTGCGGCAACAGAGGGAGACTGTGCCATCTCAACACCTATACAGTACTGAGAAATAAGGATGTTACACCAGCACCATAAGGCGGACATCACCAAAAGAATCTCAAATAGCTGTTATATTAAAAATTGTAGTGATTAAATCATTAAGAAACGACCCCCAACTTGGCCTATGAGAAAAAGTATTCAGAAACCACAGAATATACAGTATATATATATATAAATCTTCATACTATTAGTCATGTACTCTGTTGAGGCTCACTGATTTCAGTATAATATGAATTTTCTACAGCCTTGGAACAGAAAAACAAGCAAACATTGCCCTGCAAAAAAAAAAAATTCAATTAATTTTGTAATTAAAGCGTTAAAGTACAAATATAACCTTCATTCAGGGAATATTCCTGGCATTATCTGAAGCTTAATGCTAATTACCCAGATTATGGAAAAATTCAGCTTCATTAAGATTGATGACGGTTTTAAAACTTAACTCATCAAAAAAAATTTGACATTGATTTGCAGTTGCTAAAATGTTTTGCTAATGGGGTGTTTTCAAAGTCAAATCCCTTATACACCCATTGTTTGTGTTAAAAATACATAGAAATGTACATGGATCTATAGAAACACACATATTTACTCATCAGTGGACCAAATAACACTGTATAATAAATGTTTTCTTGTAAGTCTACATTCAAACGTTGTGGTTATGATGTTTGTGAAGTAGGTCACCGTAAAACTTCAATGTTTTTGCCACGATTTTGGAAAATCATGGCAAAACTATGTTTTTGCTGCAATCGTGTGTGAGCGCAGTCCAACAAGGTCAGTTTGAAAAATTCCCTTGAATGAAGAGATAACAATCTCACTGAACAAAAATAAAAACACAACACACGGCACACAATACACTTTTGTGAGGGTACATTCACACAACCATCCCGTTTTTGCGGTCAGCAAAAAATGTTCCTGTTTTTCCACGGATTCATCCAGGTGACATCCGTGTGACATCCGCATCCATTCCGTTCCATATAGATAGCTAGATAATAGATAAATAATACAGTAGATAGATAATAGATAGATAAAATTAATAGATTATTATTATTTATTTATAGAGCACCATTGATTCCATGGTGCTGTACATGAGAAGGGGGTTACATACAGAACACATATACAAGTTACAATAGACAGACTAGTACAGAGGGAAGAGGGCCCTGCCCTTGCATGCTTACATTCTAAAGGATTTTGGGGAGGAGACAGTAGGTTTGGTGGGGGTCGGGCGGCAGCTCCGCATGGTGGTCGGGCGGCAGCTCCGCACGGTGGTCGGGCGGCAGTTCCGCACGGTGGTCAGGCGGCAGCTCCGCACGGTGGTCGGGCGGCAGCAAGGTTATTGGAGATTATAGGCATTTCTGAACAGATGAGTTTTCAGGTTCCGTTTGAAGCTTGCAAGTGTAGTAGATAATCTGACGTGTTGAGGCAGCGAGTTCCAGAAGACTGGGGATGTTCGGGAGAAGTCTTGGAGGCGGCTGCATGAGGAGCGAATGAGAGAGGAGGAGAGAAGGAGATCTTGGGAGGACCAGAGATTACGTTTTGGAGTGTAGCGAGAGATTAGTTCAGAGATATATGGAGGAGACAATTTGTGGATGGCTTTGTAAGTCAGTGTTAGTAGTTTGAAGTGGATATGATGGAAGATTGGGAGCCAGTGAAGGGACTTGCCGAGAGGAGAAGCAGGGTGGTATTGAGGCGAGAGGTGGATCAGTCGGGCAGCAGAATTAAGGATGGACTGGAGAGGGGCGAGCGTGTTAGCAGGAAGACCACAGAGGAGGATGTTGCAGTAGTCGAGGCGGGAGATTATGAGAGCATGCACTAGCATTTTTGTAGATTGAGAATTGAGGAAGGGACGGATTCTGGAAATATTTTTGAGTTGAAGACGGCAGAAGGTGGTGAGGGTTTGAATGTGTGGTATGAAGGACAAGGCAGAGTCAAAGGTCACTCCGAGGCATCGAACTTTGGGTGCTGGGGAGAGCGTGATGTTATTTATTGTAATAGATAGATCAGGTAGAGAGTGTAGGGGAGATGGAGGAAAGATGATCAGTTCAGTTTTGGCCACATTGAGCTTTAGGAAGCGAGAGGAGAAGAAGGAAGATATAGCAGATAGACACTCTGGGATTCTGGACAGCAGAGAAGTGACATCTGGACCAGAGAGGTAGATTTGAGTGTCATCGGCGTATAGGTGGTACTGGAAGCTATGGGACTTTATGAGTTGTCTCAGGCCAAATGTATAGATAAAAAAAAGTAAGGGTCCCAGGACAGAGCCTTGAGGGACACCAACAGAGAGAGGACGGGATGAAGAGGTTGTGTGGGAGTGGGCGACACTAAAAGTGCGGTTGGAGAGGTATGAAGAGATCCAAGAGAGGGCGATGTCTCTGACACCAGTATGCATCAACAAGAGAAAAGAATGTGCGAAAAAAGTGGGATCACCACAATGAATAAATATACAAAAATATCTTTATTATAGAAATAGGCACAAATACCAACAACCGATTAAAATCAATTAAAAAAGCAAAACAGCTTATGGGAAACACACATACTGAGAGTGCCAATGGTCTGACACCCAAAGAATACCTCACACCCTCAAAGAGCCCCAACCCCACAAACATATAATAATGCAATGATTAAAGACACAGTGTCCATAAACTGGGACCACCAAATAAGCAGATGGAAAATGCAAAATCAATCAGACAGATCAGAGTCCCAGTAGATGCCGTGGTGGTTTGGCAATGCAGCAATATCGCCACCAATAAGCATGATTTAAAGCAAAAATAGCCCATACAATACCACCTACGGATGGACACACAACGGGGTGCAGGCAAGGAGTGGAGGGGTGAGGTATGAGCCCCACGCGTATCGCTACAAACAAGGTGTAGCTTCCTCAGGGGAGATGTGCAATGATGGAAGCAATGTGCCTTTTTATTTAGTACAACATAATTAGAACATAATTATTAAATTGCCTACCAGCGTGTGGAGAAAGAGGCAAGGAGAGGTTGCTGTGGAAATGGAAGACGCCCGATGGAAGCTGCCATTTTGCCACGTGATCACAGTCATGTGAATGGGAAAGAGCCACAGGAAATGTAGTATGCGCATGCGTTAGCAACATCAAATAGCAGGCGGCGTAGATAATCATACTAACAGCGTAAAGCATCGTAGCCGGCGCGTGCGCAATAAGCAGATGCTGAAATAGATGGTCCCCACACATATTCCACCAACTAGTGTGAAGAATACCACTAGTTGCGCAAATATCGTAACCGGCGCATGCGCAATAAGCTGAAACGCCGAAAACAAGCAGAATGCCAAGATAAGTTGTTACTGCGCATATTCAACCACCCACGAGCTATATTTAGATTTAAACACAGGTGCCATATAGGCTATTGTTTTACATTATTTGGGAGAAGAAACAAAAATCAAAAATACAAATGGATCAATACAAATAATATGTAATATCAACAAAATATAACTCAGTGGTTAATAAAACATGGAATGAATCACCTTTTTTTTTTTCCCTTTCCCCTTTTTTTTCTTCCTCTTCTTCTCTTTGCCATATAAAGCCCACCAAATCTTATCATATGGTGCAACCATGGTCATATTACAGGCACTAAAGGGCCATTAAGCAGCATGTAATGCTATATAGAACCATATAATGTACCAATGACAGAGAGATATGAAAATATGTGCAAGCCTGCACCCTTTCTGCATACAGGACCAGGCAAACCGGAAAATCAAGCAGTTTGTTTACATACATAGGCTGCTGCACATACATGCATTACCCAAAATATATATGATGTACCGGATCACGTGGCAAAAGACAAACAGGGGGTGAAGGGGGTCTTCCATTTCCACAGCAACCTCTCCTTGCCTCTTTCTCCACACGCTGGTAGGCAATTTAGTAATTATGTTCTAATTATGTTGTACTAAATAAAAAGGCACATTGCTTCCATCATTGCACATCTCCCCTGAGGAAGCTACACCTTGTTTGTAGCGATACGCGTGGGGCTCATACCTCACCCCTCCACTCCTTGCCTGCACCCCGTTGTGTGTCCATCCGTAGGTGGTATTGTATGGGCTATTTTTGCTTTAAATCATGCTTATTGGTGGCGATATTGCTGCATTGCCAAACCACCACGGCATCTACTGGGACTCTGATCTGTCTGATTGATTTTGCATTTTCCATCTGCTTATTTGGTGGTCCCAGTTTATGGACACTGTGTCTTTAATCATTGCATTATTATATGTTTGTGGGGTTGGGGCTCTTTGAGGGTGTGAGGTATTCTTTGGGTGTCAGACCATTGGCACTCTCAGTATGTGTGTTTCCCATAAGCTGTTTTGCTTTTTTAATTGATTTTAATCGGTTGTTGGTATTTGTGCCTATTTCTATAATAAAGATATTTTTGTATATTTATTCATTGTGGTGATCCCACTTTTTTCGCACATTCTTTTCTCTTGTTGATGCATACTAGTTTTCTAATGTGCTAAGTGGCTTTGATCCCCTCATATTGTTCATTAATCTGTTTTGGTGCCCTCCCCTCCCACTGTTGTACACATGTCTCTGACACCAAGGGAAGAGAGGATCTGTAGTAGGAGGGAGTGGTCAACAGTGTCAAAAGCTGAGGATAGGTCTAGAAGTAGGAGTATAAAGAAGTGGTTGTTAGCTTTGGCAGTAAGTAAGTCATTTGTGATTTTAGTCAGGGCAGTTTCAGTGGAGTGATGTGGACGGAAGCTGGACTGTAGGTTGTCAAAGTGAGAGTTAGAGGAGAGGTGGGAGGAAATTTCAGCATGGACGTGCTGTTCCAGGAGTTTTGAGGCAAATGGGAGTAGTGATATGGGGCGATAGCTGGCAGCAGAGGTTGGGTCGAGGGAAGGTTTCTTTAGGATGGGTGTGACTGTTGCATGTTTAAAGGCAGAAGGGAAGGTACCAGTTGTTAAAGATAGGTTGAAGAGATGGGTTAAGGCTGGAATTAGGATAGTGGTGAGGTTGGGGAGGAGGTGGGATGGGATGGGATCAAGTGCGCAGGTGGTGAGGTGCGCTTTTGAGAGATGTGCAAGCTCTTCTTCGGTGATAGTGGAGAGGACGTTTATGGGGGAGGAGCAGTGGTCTGTTATCTGAAGGGGTTGTGGTGGTTGAGCAGAAAAGACTTGTCTGGTTTGGTCGATCTTTTCTTTGAAATGTGTGGCAAATTCTTCTGTGGAAATGAGGGAGGTTGGAGGGGGCAGTAGTGGGCGAAGGAGGGAGTTGAAAGTATTGAATAACTCTTTTGGGTTGTGTGTTAAAGAGGATATGAGGTTTCTGAAGTATTCCTGTTTAGCCGAGGTAAGGGCCAAGCGAAATGTGTGAATTGCATTTTTGAATGTGGTGAAGTCTTCCTGGGAGTGCGTTTTCTTCCAGCGCCGCTCTGCAGCCCTAGACACTTGCCGCAGTTTTTTAGTGAGGCTGTTGTGCCAGGGTTGTCTATTAATTTGTCTCACTCTGCCATGCACAAGAGGAGCAACTGAATCAATAGCTGATGTGAGAGTGGCGTTGTAAAAAGTGGTGGCACTGTTTGTGTCGTGGACTGAAGATATGGAGGACAGTGGTAGGATAGAGTCAGAAAGGGTGTGTATGTTGACGTGTGCGAGGTTTCTGCGAGCGTGTGATACGTGCTGGACAGGGGGGGCAGGTGAAGAGGACAGGGCTGAGAAGGTCAGTAGATGGTGGTCAGATACGGGGAGAGGGGAGGTAGTGAGGTTAGATAGAGAGCAGATACGGGTGAAGATAAGGTCTAATGTGTGTCCATCTTTATGGGTGGCAGAGGTGGACCACTGAGTTAGACCAAAAGATGAAGCGAGGGAGAGGAGTTTGGAGGCTGCTGACTAGTGGGTGTCAGTGGGGATGTTGAAGTCACCCATGATGATAGTGGGAATGTCAGCAGAGAGAAAGTGTAGAGAACTGGTCGATAAAGGAAGTGGTAGGGCTCGGGGGTCTGTATATGATGGCCACTTGGAGGTTGGAAGGAGAATAGATGCGGACAGAGTGCACTTCAAAGGAAGGCAGGACAAGGGAGGGTAGAGGTGGGATTGGATTAAAGCTGCAGTTGTTCGAAAGAAGGAGGCCCACTCCTCCACCTTGTCTATTGCCAGGGCGAGGAGTGTGGGTGAAGTGGAGGCTGCTGTAGCACAGCGCAGCAGGGGAGGCAGTGTTAGATGGTGTCAGCCATGTTTCAGTGAGGCCCAGAAAGGATAGGTTGATAGAGGTAAAGAGGTCGTGAATGATGTGCAGTTTGTTACAGACCGAACGGGCATTCCACAGCGCTCCAGAGAGATTGGGCGGCGGAGTGGGTGAGAGGGGAATGGATTTTATATTGGGGAGGTTGCAGTAGTTAATAGTAGGTGGGCAGAGATAGGGGGGTGATAGAGAGGAGTATCCCATCTGGGGGGGGGGTCCAGGATTGGGAGATATGTCACCAGCAGTGAGGAGAAGTAGAGAAAGGGAGAGCAGGTGGGAGAAGGAGAGTGCACGGCATGGTCTGCGTGATATTAGGAGAGATCTGAGATTTAGGAGCAGGTCAGCAGATGAGGACATGTGGGGAGGTAAGAGGGAAGGGGAGATGAATATTTGTTTGGTGAGTGCTGTGCGCTTGGGGATAGCGAAGGAGAGTGAGGAGGAGAGGAGAAAAGACTGTGAGGGCATAGGTGAACATGGTGAGTTTAAGGTTTACATATGGGAATATGAAAAAGTGTAGGGGAAAAAATGCAAGCGACAGACACACAGTTATAGAGGTAACGTTCACCTTCTGGTCACTTCTGGGACATTTCTGGAATATTTCTGATTGCCCACTTAGAAAATCCCATTTATCAAATCACACAGACAATGGTTATAACAGACCTGTGGCATCAAATTTATACAACTGTAGAGGCCTAGAAAATGACTCAGGTGTGAGCAGAAGGGAGGGGGATAGAGGAAGAGAGGTCTGAGAAACATACCAGGGGTGAATTAGTAAGTACAAACTAAGAGAAACATTTGGACTACTTCACAGCTAGAAAACGAACTACTTAAGATGCAGAAGAAATAGACAGATGTGAACCAAGATCAAAGAATTAGAAGAATATGAAATTCAGATAGGGATGGCAATGGTTGGAGCAGTATCACATACCAGTAGAAATAACATACAGGAAAGGATAGACTTCAATGGGGATGGCAGTGGTTGGAGCAGTATCACATACCAGTAGAAATAACATACAGGAAAGGATAGACTTCAATGGGGATGGCAGTGGTTGGAGCAGTATCACATACCAGTAGAAATAACATACAGGAAAGGATAGACTTCAATGGGGATGGCAGTGGTTGGAGCAGTATCACATACCAGGAGAAATAACATACAGGAAAGGATAGACTTCAATGGGGATGGCAGTGGTTGGAGCAGTATCACATACCAGTAGAAATAACATACAGGAAAGGATAGACTTCAATGGGGATGGCAGTGGTTGGAGCAGTATCACATACCAGTAGAAATAACATACAGGAAAGGATAGACTTCAATGGGGATGGCAGTGGTTGGAGCAGTATCACATACCAGTAGAAATAACATACATGAAAGGATAGACTTCAATGGGGATGGCAGTGGTTGGAGCAGTATCACATACCAGTAGAAATAACATACAGGAAAGGATAGACTTCAATGGGGATAGCAGTGGTTGGAGCAGTATCACATACCAGTAGAAATAACATACAGGAAAGGATAGACTTCAATGGGGATGGCAGTGGTTGGAGCAGTATCACATACCAGTAGAAATAACATACAGGAAAGGATAGACTTCAATGGGGATGGCAGTGGTTGGAGCAGTATCACATACCTGTGGATGAAACAGATGAATTTTCAGGTCAAAAGAGGTGGCAGCATTCAGGAGGATATATTATGAATTACATTTCTGGCATATTTCTGATTGCCCACTTAGAAAATCCCACTTATCAAATCACACAGACAGATAAGGAAGATATATATAATGTCCCACTCCCCAGCATTTGTAATCTTGCACCCTTTAGTGCCTTTCATATGGCACTAAAGGGTGTTTAGCCTTGTACTACTTAGTCAAAAAATAAATTAATAATTTAAAAAAAACACGTGAGGTCCCACCTATTTTTTGTTGCCAGCTAAGGAGAAGCAGAGAGCAGCAACCTGCAGACCGCAGCTGGCAGCTTCACCTTGGCTCGTAATCCAAAACAGAGGGCACCCCACGCTGTTATTTTAAATTAAATTAAATAGACAATTTAAAGCAAAAATGTGGGGTCCACCCCCGAAATTGGATCACCAGCCAAGGTAAATCAGACAGCTGTGGTCTGGTATTCTCAGACTAGGGAGTTCAACGGTTATTGGACCCTCCACAGCCTAAAAATAGCAGGCTACAGCCGCCCCAGAAGTGCTACATCCATTATATGCGCCAATCCTGGCACTCACCGCAGCTCATCCCGTCACCCTGGTGCAGTGGCAAACGGGGTAATATATGGGGTTGATACCAGCTGTGTATTGATTGATGCACCCACATGCTTAATGGTTGGTGAGACAATCTTTACCTGAAATTCTGTGGCCTTTTTTCTCCCCACGTACCTTTTGATCATTGGGGCCAAAAGGTTCTATTTTAACCTCATCAGTCTACAGGATTGTTCTTTTGAATACTTCTGAAGCTGACTTCTATGATGCAAGAGAAGTTTTATTCTGATGACTCTTCCATAATGGCCATATTTGTGCAGCTGCCTTTGAACAGTAGAACAATGCACCAGAACGTTAGAGTCAGTTGAATCTTCCTGTAGGACTTTCGCAGTCAAGCCAGAGTTTCTGATTTGCCTCTCCAGCAATCCTATGAGCTGCTCCTAGAGAAATTTTGCTTGGTCTTCCAGACCTTACCTTGACCTCCCCTGTTCCTGTTAACTGGCATTTCTTAATTACATTTTGTACTGAGGAAAGGTCAACTTGAAAACGCTTTGCCATCTTCTTATAGCCTTCTCCTGCTTCGTGGCGCTCCCCCATTCTCGTTTTAAGAGTGTTAGGCAGCTGCTTAGAGGAACCCATGGCTGCTGTTTTTGGTACAAGATTAGAGGAGGTTAAGTTTTTACAAAGCTGTAATATTTGCATCATCAGGCATTTCTTAACTGTAATAGTGAACAAGCCATAACCCTAACAGGCTAATTAACATCTGAAACCTTGGTCAAAGTTATCTGAGTACACAAATCTCCAAGGGTGCCAAAACTTTTGCATAGGGACATTTTTCTTTTTGTTAATTTTAAAATGTAAAAGATGAAGGTATTTTTTTTTGTGTGCCTAATATACAGAGGAAATGTGTCATCTTTAACTTTATGCATTTAAGAGATTATTTTACCTTCAACTTGCTTAACTGTTCACAATAACATTAATTTTGACCAGGGGTGTCCAAAGTTTCACATGCCAATGTATATACAGGCCTCACAGCAACATGAGTTGACCTTTCAGACAGAGACGCTGGCAGTTCCCCGAGTATTCATGGTACAACAATAATATATATCATAGTTTCCCAGGATAGAAGAAATGGAAAGAAAATACTATGCTGCTCTTAGAATTGGACCAGAAGTTGTAAAGTTGTAGGTAAAGGAGAATAGCATACAATTACTACTGAAAGATTAAATATACCACAGAAAAACACCAAATACAACAGAGGCTGATATATTTTTTGTATCAATTATTATGATTGCTTTTATAATTCAAACTTATTATACATTGTCATTATTCGGAGTCCCTAGTGGGGCTCACATTTTCAATGTAATGTTTTTACAGGTACCTGGATGAAACCCACAGAAACTCACAAAAACGTGGAGCGAACATACAAACTCCATGCAAAGCAGCATTACTGCTAAGTACTCATCCACTATGCTGCTCAAAATTTGTAAAAATGTTGAGCTGTAATGGATCTCTCGCATGTGTCCAGATTGACCTTATTATAATCCACCCATGAAAAAAATAATTGACCTAAGTTGTTCTTCTTGTATTGTTTATTGATTATTCAAATTAAATTCACACAGCATCCAAAAGCCAAATAGTATCTGCCATAACAAAATGTTCTGCCAATATTTAAAATAGGTAACTATTCTTTATCATTAGTCAATTTTAATAATAATGCCAATATTTTAGCAATTTATAGAGGAATTGATGTTGTTTTCTCATGAATTTACCTTTAAAAAATTGAAGACAATGCGAATAGAAATGTACCTGTTGTCGTATGAAGAATAAGAGAGAGTAGTAATTTAGCTTGCATGGTTCCGGTAATATCCTATGAAAAAAGTTTGGATGACATGATTCCGAAATATGGGTCATGGTATTCAACTGACCCAAAGGTGTTTCATTAAATGGTTAATGCCTACTGTAGGGGGAATGACAAGTAACATACTTGGAGGTACAGTTCAACCATTTTTAAAGTTTAACGTAGACTTAAGTCCATTAATGAGGTTTGATGAGATTGGTAAAGGAAGTCAGGAGGAACTTTTACATAGTACCAAGGAGGCGGCTGTGCAGCTGCACTTTTCTTTGCTTACTGAGCCTGGGTACCATTCAAAAAATGAGCAGTAAACAACACACAATTAATAATTTCTTCATTCTTGAGAATAGAAAGGATTTTTAATAAGTGAATTACAAAAATGTTCAGCTTTCAAGTACTTTGCATATTACTCATTATAGTTGTTGAGACAACAGCTTTACGCAGGAGACAAAAGAGGTAGTATACAAGCGAAAACAGATTCAAAATCATTATAATCAGCTTACGGGGTGGTCCAAAGATAAACTAAAATTTCATGTAATTCCATATCTATTTAGGGCCAAAATCTAAGCTATTTTCTAATGTACTTGTATTAAAACTCCCCTATCAATTGCTAACTACACTTTCTAACTGGTGTTTTATTGTTTTTGCTATTTCCTGTTTAACTATCATTACTCAAATAAAGCATCATCAGAGTAGGAAGCAGAAACTGCAGACACTGTCACAGCCTCAGTCCCTCTCTGAAATGAAGCGTCACCAGTCACGTTCATTTCAGCGGCTGTGCTCATCCCTGCGCTTGGCTCCTGCTGTGTCTGTCAATCCCTGCTCACTGTAAAACAGTAAAGCACTATGCTGTGTACTTTACTGAAAGCTAAGAAATACCACCTGCTATTGTGTAAACATACTGTTTAGGTATCATTTTATAGCTGCCACAGGTGTGAGTACAAGTTATTTTATATATCCCTATAGTCACATGCTATTACTGTCAATCAGCAATCAATTTTAACACCTTCAATAAAGTCTAATTGTTTTACACAATATTACCTCTATTCTGTTTCTCCTTTTATTGAAATAGTATGGGGTGAAGGGGAGCTCAACCAACCTCTACACCAGAGGTCAAGTAGCCACTGGAATATGCTCCAATGTCTTCACTTTAAAGGGAACCTGTCACCGTTTTTTTGCCCTATAAGCTGTGGCCACCACCAGTGGGCATTTATATACAGCATTCTAACATGCTGTATATAAGAGCCCAGACCACTGTGTAGAACATAAAAAACACTTTATAATACTCACCTAAATCGGTCGCTGCAGCGGATGTGGCTCAAGTGGGCGTCATTGTCCTCCGGTGCCGGTGCCTCCTCTTTCTGTCATCTTAGTCCTCCTTCTGAAGCCTGTATGCATGACGCATCTACATCATACACACTCGCCGGTCCTGCGCATGCGCACTACAATACTTTGATCTGCCCACTCAGGACAGATCAAAGTGCACCTGCTCAGGACCTGAATGCCGGCGAGTGTGTATGATGTTGGACGCGCCATGCGCAGCGGCTTCAGAAGATGGAGGACAAAGATGGCCGAAAGAGGAGGCACTGGCACCGGAGGATGAAAACGCCCATTTGAGCTACATCCACTGCAGAGACCAGTATTATAAAGTGTTTTTTATGTTCTACACAGCAGTCTGGGCTCTTACATACAGCATGTTAGAATGCTGTATATAAGAGCCCACTGGTGGTGGCTGAAGCTTATAGGGCAAAAAACTGGTGACAGGTTCCCTTTAATACTCTCTCTTTAAGATGGAGTAAGCCACTCTGTCAATATGATACCATGCCAATTCTACTCCTACCTTTGTCACGTATTGAATGTCCATTCTGATAATAGGATGAGTAGTGTCTTGAGCTGTGTGCCATGTGATCTGGATGGATGACACTATACTGCATAGACTTTGCAGTATAATAAAGGGAGCAGAGGGGTCAGTCTGTGACATGATACACCTACAGTAATTGCTTTCTAGTCACCAGTGTGTATCACTGTCTTTAGCAAGTATGTGGTATATGCATTTTTAAGGCAAAGGCTGAACGTCATTGATAATCAATGGTGTTGCTTTAGCTTGCTGGACATTGGGATCTTTACTAATTAATGACACTGCTATAAAGAAGTGATGTAGCAGAAGAGGGGTACCCTAAAGGGGGTGTTACATGCAGCGATATCACTGGTGAAAGCACCCGCCCACGTCGTTTGTGCGTCACGGGCAAATCGCTGCCCTTGGCGCACAATATCGTTCGAAGCCGTCACACGGGACTTACCTGCCTAGCAACGTCACTGTTGCCGGCAAACCGCCTATTTTCTAAGGGGGCAGTTCGTACGGTGTCACAGCAGTGTCACTAAGCAGCCGCCCAATAGAAGTGAAGGGAAGGAGATGAGCGGGACGTAACATCCCACTCACCTCCTTCCTTCCACATTGCCGGCAGCCACAGGTAAGCTGCAGTTCGTCGTGCCCGAGGTGTCACACATAATGATATGTGCTGCCACGGGAACGACGAACAACCTGCATGCTCAACAATCAACGATTTTTTAAAATGGAACGACGTGTCAACGATGGACAATTTGGGGAGTATTTTCCATCGTTAACGGTCATTTGTGCGGAATCCGTGACCCCGGCGATATATCGTTAGATACGTCGCTGCGTGTGACGGGGCCTTTAGTCTTTAAATATTCAACATGTAAACCTCTAAATATGACTCCCTCAATAGCAGCCAGAATCTCAAGGTTTTGGAATCAGTCAAAAGTCTAGCCAAATCTTCTAAAGTGTCCATAACTGAAGTGTTTTTTTACAAGATCATTTAAATGATGAACAATGCAATAGTAACTCATGACTAGCAAACGGTGTCACACAAGTGTTTATACAGGACAAGACTCATAAATTAAATGGTTTAATAGCAATTGTTACATCGTAACATTGAGGATCATGCAATGTCTTCACATTTACACATTCTGATATTCTGACGTGTAGAAGTGTTCAACACTCAAATACCATATGTGATACTATTTATCTTGAATTCATGAATTCAGAAATTATTTATTAAACATTTTCATTGGTACTGTTCAAAAAAGACAAGGTGTTATAATTATAAATATAAATAATAATATAATAAATATATTATAGGGCTTATTTTCAGGAAATATCTTATTTTTCTATGAATAAAAATCTACATTTATTATTGAAAAAAAGTGACCAAAGACTTTGCTCTCCTTTCTGCAACACATTCACAAATCATGTCTTTTAGCTCAGGAAACAAGTGTTGCTGACATGATTCACAAATCAGTAGAGATGAGCGAACCTCTCAAGGTTCGGTTAACAGAGCCCAACTGAACAAGGGGTATGTTTGTCGAACCTTTATCCAACCGAACTTTGAACCTTTATCGAGCCTTTTCAAGCACCATTGAATACAATGGAAGGCCAAACATAAAGCAGAGAAAACACCTGTAAGGGGGTCAAAAAGCTTCCAAAACAGCAAAAATACGTTTGCAGCACCACTGTTTTGGTATAGCCAATAGCTTCTTAGACTACTTATAGAAGAAATATAGAGGTGGATGAGAGACTGGTGTAAGGCTGATGCTCCCTTACCCCTGCCAGTACAGATAAGACACAACTTGGAGACCCATCTTGGAGTCTAGAGTAGAGTTGAGCGTGGTTTGTGGTTCGTGGTTCTCCAGTTCGCGGTTCGAGTGATTTTGGGGGGTGTTCTAGATAGAACTAGAACTCGAGCTTTTTGCTAAAAGTTTGATAGAACCATTCTCGAACGTAACTCGAGCTATCAGCCAAAAGCCAAGCTAATTAGTAGCTGGCTTTTCGCTGTAATAGTGTAAGTCACTCTGTGACTCACACTATTATGAAATTTCAGCGTATAGTGTGCGGGGACTGCGCGTTCAGATCACTGCTGCTAGGATAATGGCGCCATTTTTTTTTTCTTTTCTTCCTTCCCTAAGCGCGCGTGTAGTGGGGCAGACCAGCATGTCAGCCAATCACAGATACACACACAGCTAAGTGGACTTTTTGCCAGACAAGCAATAGGCTGTCCATGTCACATGTCCCTGCATTATAAAATGGGTATCTGCCCGTCTGGACGCCATTATCTGCCTTCTACGTCTGGGTGTCAGTCACCGCTGGCGCAGCTCCTGTCGCCGATCCTGCTGTGTACGCTCTACACACAGCGCTATACAGAATAGGGATAGAAGTTTCTTTCAGCCCTTTTAAGGGCTAATTACAGCAGGCTCAGAGCCATAGGTGACAGTCAGGTCTGTGGAAACAGTTTTTAATAGCTACAGATAACAGCGTCTGCGTAGCTAAGCTCAGGGACTTCCTTGCTGCATTTCACCATTAGGAGGGATAGAAAGTGAGGCTTCCTTTCCTCTACACTGACCCACAACATGGCCACTGTACCTTCCTGCTCTTTTTAGAAAAGCAATTTTAATTGCAGAGTTCTGCCAGTTAGTGGCATCCTAAAAGTGGCTGTTGGACTTCATTAGTGTCCCACTGATGCCAAGCTATTTGCAGCACCTCTGCATTGCACCCTCAAGCTCATTGTTACTAAGCCATTATAATAGCAAACTCTGAGGAAACTTAGTGGCATCCTAAAAGTGGCTGTTGGACTTCATTAGTGTCCCACTGGTGCCAAGCTATTTGCAGCACCTCTGCATTGCACCCTCAAGCTCATTGTTACTAAGCCATTATAATAGCAAACACTGAGGAAACTTAGTGGCATCCAAAAAGTGTCTGTTGGACTTCAATAGTGTACCACTGGTGCAAAGGAATTTGCAGCACCTCTGCATTGCACCCTCAAACTCATTGTTACTAAGCCATTATAATAGCGAACACTAAGGAAACTGAGTGGCATCCAAAAAGTGGCTGTTGGACTTCATTAGTGTCCCACAAGCTATTTGCAGCACCTCTGCATTGCACCCTCAAGCTCATTGTTACTAAGCTATTAGAATAGCAAACTGTGCTGCCAGTTTAAGGGCCATAGTTGCATTGTCAGGGATAGTTATTGTTGTTTATTCTGCTGTCAATAAAGGTAGACCACCGCTGCAATCTACACCACCTCTCAATTTTTACTACCACATTTTAAGTGCACAATCTTGTCGCAATCAAAATGAGTGGCAAAATGACAGATGCTGGTGGAAAGGGGATCAGGCGTGTTGGAAAAGGAAAAAAAGTGTTTGTCCGTGGGGAAGGTGGCAAAGCTTCATTAACATCTGCTGAAGATAGGCCATCTTCCAGCAAAAGTAAGATGTCTACTACTTACCGTGGACAATCCGATGTGCTCCCTTTTTTACGGACACGAACAACTGGAACAAAGCTAGATGATGGCCAAAAAAGGAAAATGCTTGAATGGATCTCAAGTGGTCCAACAAGTACCCTCTCCACCACCTCAACTACCGTATGCAAAAAACACCAGTCCTCTGAGTTGTCATCCCAATCACACTAGCTTTTTCCCAGCTCTCAAGTCTCCATCCGCCCTGCACAGTATGGTGGAACAGAGATGGCTGAGTCTGCAGAGCTGTTCAGTCACACTATAGCCTGGGAATCAGAGGTCTGCTCCCAAGCTACAGTGAGTACAGACCAGGAAATGGTCTGCAGTGATGCCCAGAACCTTTGTGACTCAGATTCAGGCCGTGATGACCAAGTTTCTGAGCATAATGTTGACCCTTATTCACAAACTGTAACACCTGTTGTAATAGACAATGAGGAACATATTGATGACGATGAGTCGCAGATACCAGATTGGGATGACAACTTAAATATTCACTCAGGGCAGGAAGAGGCTCGGTCTGAGGGTGAGGGGAGTGCAAACACAACGCTTGATGAGGAATTTCTAGATCCCACCTACTGTCAACCCACAGTCAGGCACTTGAGGAGGTCAACAGAGGCGGTGGAGGAGGATGCAACTGACTATGAAGTTACCTTGCGCTTTCCTGGACAGAGGAGGAGTACTGGTAGCACGTCTACAACTGCATCCTCAGCCACCACTCTGCCTCTGAGCACTAGTCGGGGTGGCTCAGCAGGTCGCATGTCCTCTAAGCCTTGCCTAGCCTGGTCCTTTTTTGACCTTGCATAGGATCGCCCAAATCATGTGATCTGTAAAATTTGTCGGGAATCTGTTAGTAGAGGCAAAAACCTCAGCAGTTTGATAACTTCCTCCATGAATCGTCACATGAATAAATATCATATGTCCCAGTGGGAAACTCACTGTGCTGCAATTCGGCCTAGCGGAGCGGACCATCCACCGCCTGCCCCTTCCAGTGCATCCGTGTGCTCTTCATCTTCTAGGACTGTGGGGACAGCTGTCACACCTGGTTTTCCACGCACAACTTCCACCAGTGTAACCGCAACAGGCAGTTTGCTTGGTAGGTCGTCAGTTGGTTTGGAAGGGGAAACAAGTGCGTGTGTACAGCTCTCTCAGACATCGATAGCATCAACGTTGGATGAAGGCAACATCATGTCTACGCCTGCACTTTCCTCACAAACCTGCATTTTTTCAGGGACACCCTACTTACCACCGTCTACACACAGCAGCCAGATCTCTGTCACTCAGATGTAGACAAACAAAAGGCCATTTCCTGCGACCCATGACAAAGCTAAGTGGTTGACTTTATCAATCTGTAAGCTCTTGGCTACTGAAATGCTGCCTTTCCGCCTAGTGGACACACAGGATTTTAAAGATCTTATGTCTGTCACTGTGCCCCAGTACCAGATGCCCAGTCGCCACTACTTCTCTAAGAAAGGTGTGCCTGCGCTACACTAGCATGTCACACACAACATTACCGCTTCCTTGAGAAACTCTGTGTGTGAACGGGTGCATTTCACCACCGATACTTGGACCAGTAAGCATGGACAGGGACGTTACAGGTCGCTGACTGGGCATTGGGTAACTATGGTGATAGATGGTGAAGGGTCTGCTGCACAAGTCTTGCCGTCCCCACGACTTGGGCGTCAATCCTCTGTCTGTCCAAGTTCCTCCACTGCTTCTGCCTCCTCAACCTCGTCTGGGTCCTCCACCTCCGCCCCAAGCCTGCCTGGTCAGGCCACCAGCGTTGTAACTGCGCAGAAGGAATCACGCTCCCCTCATTATTATGCTGGCTGCAGATCGCAAAGTTAGCAGGCGGTTTTGTCTTGAAATGACTTGGAACTAAGAGTCACACAGCGGCTGAGTTGTGGGCAGCTCTGGAGACTGAGTTTGTTAAATGGTTGTCTCCACTCAACCTGCAGCCTGGTAAGGCCGTGTGCGACAATGCTGCAAACCTGGGTGCGGCCCTTCGCCTGGGCAAGGTGACACACGTGCCTTGTATGGCTCATGTGTTGAACCTTGTTGTCCAGCAATTTTTAACACACTATCCCGGCCTAGATGGCCTTCTGAACAGGGCACGAAAACTGTCTGCTCACTTCCGACGTTCAACCGCCGCAGCTGAGCGACTTGCATCACTCCAGAAGTCTTTTGGCCTTCCGCTTCATCGCCTGAAATGCAATGTGCCGACACGCTGGAATTCGACTCTCCACATGTTACAACGACTGCGGCAGCACCGCCGAGCCCTGGTGCAATACATCATGACGTATAGCCTGGGCCAACGAGATGCAGAGGTGGGGCAGATTACCCTGATGGAGTGGTCTCAGATCAAGGACTTATGCACCCTTCTGCACAGTTTCGACATGACGACGAATATGTTTAGCACTGACAATGCCATTATCAGCATGACAATTCCAGTCATTTACATGCTGGAGCACACGCTAAACACTATTCGGAGTCAGGGTGTGGGACAACAGGAAGGGGAGGAACTACAGGAGGATTCATATGCGCAAGGGACAACAGCATCACCAAGGTCCAGATGTTCATCATCACCAAAGCGGCAGGCATGGGGCCATGGGGGACAGGGATCAACAAGGGTGCATGGTAGCAGGCGAAATGTTGAGGAAGGTGCAGGAGAACATGAAGAAATGGAGGACGAACTGTCCATGGACATAGAAGACTCAGCGGATGAGGGAGACCTTGGTCAAATTTCAGTTGAAAGAGGTTGGGGGGAGATGTCAGAGGAAGAAAGAACGGTTAGCACCTCTATGCCACAAACACAGCGTGGACTTGGTCCGCATGGCTGCGCAAGACACATGAGCGCCTTCTTGCTGCACTACCTCCAACATGACCCTCGTATTGTCAAAATTAGAAGTGATGATGACTACTGGCTTGCCCCACTATTAGATCCCCGATACAAGTCCAAATTTTGTGACATAATTCCAGCCATAGAAAGGGACGCACGTATGCAGGATTATCATCAAAAGCTGTAACTCGATCTTAGTTCGGCTTTTCCACCAAACAACCATGGTGCACGGAGTGAATCTCCCAGTTGTAACTTGACAAACATGGGACGGTCTCGTCATCTTCAACAGTCTACCCGTACCAGCAGCATGGTATCTGGTGCTGGTAACAGCAATTTTATTGAATCTTTTCATAATTTTTTTAGACCATCCTTTGCAAGGCCACCAGAGACAACAAGTCTGACACATAGTCAATGGCTGGAGAGGATGATACAGGAGTATCTCCAAATGAACATTGATGCCATGACTTTGCAAAGGGAGCCTTGCTCATTTTGGGCTTCAAATCTTGAAAAATGGCCAGAGCTCTCCAGTTACGCCTTGGAGATCTTGTCGTGTCCAGCTGCCAGTGTTGTCTCTGAACGTGTCTTCAGTGCTGCTGGGTGAGTGCTGACAGATAAGCGCACGCTTCTGTCCAGTGACAGTGTGGACAGACTAACGTTCATCAAAATGAACAAGTCATGGATCCACAAGGAATTTACTACCCCTGTGTCATCCTGGGGAGAGTAAATGCTTGTGGATTTGGAATGTGCTTGATGGAAATCAAAACATCCAGTTTGCAACAAGTGCTGCCACTGATTGGGTGTCTGTGTGGCCCAATTTTTGGAAAAAAGGGAGACTCTGCTTGGAGTAACTCTTGCTTACAGTGTTTCTAAAAATGATCCAAGATGAACAGATCTGGGATCAGGAAAGACATTGCTACCTAACCGGGTGTCTTCCTGGGGACGGTTAAGGATGGCGTGATTTTGAATGTGCTTGATTCAAATCTACCTGTGAAATGTACAACTGGGGCACAAGTGCTGCCACTGAAGGGGTGGGTGTCTGTTTGGCCCAATTTTTGGAAAAAAAGGGAGACTCTGCTTGGAGTAACCCTTGCTTACAGTGTTTTTAAAAAGGAGCCAAGATAAAAAAGTCATGGTTCAGCAAAGACTTTGCTACGTACCCCGGTGTCATCCTGGGGATGGTTAAGGATGGCGTATTTTTGAATGTGCTTAATGCAAATCTACCTGTGAAGTGTACAACTGGGGTACAAGTGCTGCCACTGAAGGGGTGGGTATCTGTGTGGCTCAATTTTTGGAAAAAAGGGAGACTCTGCTTGTAGTAACCCTTGCTTACAGTGTTTTTAAAAATGATCCAAGATGAACAGATATGCGATCAGGAAAGACTTTTCTACCTACCCCGGTGTCATCCTGGGGACAGTGAAGGATAGAGTATTTTTGAATGTGCTTGATGCAAATCTACCTGTGAAGTGTACAACTGGGGCACAACTGCTGCCACTGAAGGGGTGGGTGTCTGTGTGGCCCAATTTTTGGAAAAAAGGGAGACTCTGCTTGGAGTAACCCTTGCTATATTTTGAAAAAGGAGCCAAGATGAACAAGTCATGGTTCAGCAAAGAATTTGCTATCTACCCCGGTGTCATCCTGGGGACGGTTAAGGATGGCGTACTTTTGAATGTGCTTGATGCAAATCTACCTGTGAAGTGTACATCTGGGGCACAAGTGCTGCCACTGAAGGGGTGGGTGGCTGTGTGGTCCAATTTTTGGAAAAAAAAGGGCGACTCCACTTGGAGTAACCCTTGCTTACAGTGTTTTTAAAAAGGAGCCAAGATAAACAAGTCATGGTTCAGCAAAGACTTTGCTACCTACCCCGGTGTCATCCTGGGGATGGTTAAGGATGGCGTATTTTTGAATGTGCTTGATGCAAATCTACCTGGGAAGTGTACAACTAGGGCACAAGTGCTGCCACTGAAGGGGTGTCTGTGTGGCCCAATTTTTGGAAAAAAAGGGAGACTCTGCTTGGAGTAACTCTTGCTTACAGTGTTTCTAAAAATGATCCAAGATGAACAGATCTGGGATCAGGAAAGACTTTGCTACCTACCCCGGTGTCATCCTGGGGACGGTTAAGGATGGTGTATTTTTGAATGTGCTTGATGCAAATCTACCTGTGAAGTGTACAACTGGGGCACAAGTGCTGCCACTGAAGGGGTGGGTGTGTGTGTGGCCCAATTTTTGGAAAAAATGGAGACTCCGCTTTGAGTCACCTTGCGGTGTTTTACATCATTTTAGAAGGGCATGCCATGCCTATATCTGTGTCTCCTCCTCTTTTTCCTTGTCCAGCTCTTTTGTTTTCGCATGAGTATATGTCCTTCTCACTTTCCCATGTGTTTGTGTTGTGTTGTGAGTTGTTTGTCACCTTTTGGACACCTTTGAGGGTGTTTTCTAGGTGTTTTTATGTGTTTGTGATTGTCTCTTATTGTTTCCTATTGGTTCAAGCAGTTCGCCGAACCGAACTCGAACCAGACCTCGATTCAGCGAACCGAGCTCGAGCCGAACCGCGACCAGTTCGCTCATCTCTAGTCTAGAGATTTAAAAACATTTCAGGCAGACAGCAGGACAGTTGCGTCAATTGCTCCCCCCTCCCCCATTTCCCCATAGTGTCTTTGCACAGCAGGAAGGTATGGTCAATGCAACACACAGGATGTGGCCTGGCATTACCATTTTAAAAAGTGAGAACACAGTGACCGTGCCTTCTGTATAAGCAAATCAAGCAAGAATAGTGCCCTAGAAATTTCTGGACAACTAGTGTGGCGCCCTGGACTAGCCAGGTCGTCACAGGTAACACACACACACCCCCACCCCCACTAGACAGTTACAATAGCCAAACACAAAACCCTTGTTGCCTCCCTCCAGGGTCTGATGTCCACACCAGATGGGGTGGAGCCAAGTGGTTGGCCCCACCCACCGAAGAGTTCAAAGGCCTGGAGGCGGGAAAAGGAGCAGTTTAGTCCAGGAGGTTGAAGTGAGAGGAGTAAAGTGGAGAGTGTCTGAGTTTGTGGCCCAGGCACTGACAACAAGGTTGGCAGATGGTGGTGGCTATCTGCACGAGTGATGGATTAACGCGGAACCGTAGGACCAGGGTCGGGCGGTGGCCCGCCGGTACTGACCGTCGAGCCAAGTGAAGCCAGCACACACAGGCAGGGCCATTGGACCCGACTAGGCTTGGAGTCGCCGTAAATAGTCAAATCCGAGTGTGACAGGAACCCCAGGGGTTTCCTAACAACCAAAGACCCGTTAGAAGGCAACCGTCCACACCATGGGGGTATAGAGCTACCGCCAAAGGCTTGAGACCCAAGGGCCAGTGCCTGCGGGCAAACGGGCTCCTCCGGCATCCATACACCGGGGAGCGGACGACCGTTGGGGACCCATCGTAGTCAAGACAGTACACAAAGGTGCAAGGAAAGACAGCCGCCATCACCTGTCCGGGGAGAGACACTGCAGCCGGCTGCGGGACCCGTCCATCCAGCTGTTTGGTTTACCGGAGACTTTGTGCATCTCTTGCTGAGTGAGTACACCAGTGCCATCTGGCACCGTGCCACGCTGTCCCTGCAACCCTGCACCTCACCAACCCTGCCTCCCCGTCACACCACCGGGCCCCGGGACCACCAACCCCTACCCACGGAGGGGGAAAACAACATCCCAGCTGCTCACTACCATCACTCCTGGGATCCCGGTCACCAGCAGCGGTGGTGCCCATCTTCACCACGACCTGTGGGTGGCATCACGGACCAAATCCCCAAAACAAACCAACCCCCTTTTCACTCAAGGGCGAGGAGCGCCGCTCGAGTCCCCGGATCCGGCCCACCGCTCGAGCCACCGAGCAGCAGCAGCACCGGACCTGAGCGTTAGCAAGCGCAGCGCCCCGCCGCCCGCGACACTAGGTTGAGCACGCGAACCATGCAATGCACATGTGATGTGTCGCCCAAGCATAGTGACATCTCCAGGTTTTAACCGTTATCGCACATGGCCTTTCCTGGCTCCAGGTTCAGTGGAGACATCTATTGATCAAACTTGGCCTGGATAGAGGTCCACAATTCTGCATCCTCCAATGCATATTACTTTAAGCACTGCCTGATAGCGTTGACTTACACACAGTATGGGGCCTGGCATTTTCATTTTAAAAATAAAATGATGCATTAGTGACAGGCATAGGGCTGGTTGCTCCCATACCTCCTACACTACAGACAAAACCAATCTTGGAGACCCTACTTGGAGTCTCCATATTTCCAAAAATTAAGGTCAGGTAACAGGAAAAGTGGCAACATTTAGCACACACTACAAATAGGCCTACTAAAGCAACATGGCTATTTGGGACCGGCCCTGTAACAAAGCCTGAACCAGCATTTCTACCTTCACCAGAGACAGCAAGATAAAAGACAGGCATAGGGCTGGTGCTCCTATAACCCTAGCTCTTTAGACAAAAGGCAACTCGGAGACCCAACTTGGAGTCTCTATATTTCCAAAAATTAAGGTCAGGTAACAGGAAAAGTGATAACAACTGGCACACACTACAAATAAGCCAACTATGCAACATGGCTGCATGAGACCGGCCCTGGAACAAGGCCTGAACCGATATTTCTACCTTCACCAGATAGAGCAAGATAAAACACGGGTGTAGGCCTCTTGCTCCCAGACCACTGAAACTGTCAAAAGAGAATGTTGAAAACCGACTTAGAGTGTTAAGATTTAAAAACCTTTCAGGCATACAGCAATACAGTAGCATCAATTTCCCCCTCCCTATAGGGCCTTAAAAGAGCTGTGAGGTACAGCGTTACAGCACACTAGTATAATGGCTTAGTATCAATGAGTTTGAGTGTGCAATGCAGAGGTGCTGCAAATAGATTTGCACTAGTGGGACACTAATGGAAGTCCAACAGCCACTTTTAGGATGCCACTAAGTTTACTCAGTGTTTGTTAGTATAAGGGCTTATTAACAATGAGTTTGAGTGTGCAATGCAGAGGGGCTGCCAATAGATTTGCACTAGTGGGACACTAATGGAAGTCCAACAGCCACTTTTAGGATGCCACTAAGTTTACTCAGTGTTTGCTAGTATAATGGCTTAGTAACAATGAGCTTGAGTGTGCAAAGGGCAGGAGGGTACAGTGGCAGGGTTGTGGGTCAGTGTACAGGAAAGGAAGCCTCACTTTCTATCCCTCCTAATGGGGAAATGCAGCGAGGAAGTCCCTGACCTTAGCTACACAGACGCTGTTATCTGTAGCTGTTAAAATCTGTTTCCACGGATCTGACTGTCACCTATGGCTCTGAGCCTGCTGTTTTTAGCCCTTACAAGGGCTGAAAGAAACTTCTAACCCTATTCTGTATAGCGCTGTGTGTAGAGCGTACACAGCAGTATCGGAGACAGGAGCTACACCAGCGGTGACTGACACCCAGACGCAGAAGAGATAATGGCATCCGGATGGGCAGATGCCAGTTTTTACAATGCAGAGACATGTGACATGGACATCCTATCACACATGCCGTTGCTTCTCTGGCTAAAAGTCCACTTAGCTGTGTGTATGTGTCTGGGATTGGCTGACATGCTGGCCCGCCCCACTACACGCGTGCGCTTAGGGAAGGAAGACAAGGAAAAAAAAAAAATGGCGATCGCCATTATCCCAGCAGCAGTGATCTGAATGCGCTGTTCCCGCACACTATACGCTGAAATTTCATAATAGTGTGAGTCACAGTGACTCACACTATTACAGCAGAAAGCCAGCTAGTAATTAGCTTGGATTTTTGCTGCTAGAACCGTTCTCGAACGTAACTAGAACTATCGAGCTTTAGCAAAAAGCTCGAGTTCTAGTTCGATGTAGAACAGCCCACCAAATCACTGGAACCGCAAACTGGAGAACCACGAACCACGAACCGCGATCAACTCTACTCCTGATCTCCCCTTAACCAACCCCCATGTGGGCGACCCTATTCCACTCAGGCCGTCCACTGGTGTGTCTGGTGGGTGTGGTGCAGAGTGTTCCTAGGATTTTGATTAGCTGATCTTTGGCAATACCATTTGGTTAGGGACCCGTAACCTAGGAGGAGGTGGATATTGCATATAAGGGCAGATTGCACAATACCCTGTGACGACCTGATAGGCCAGCGCGTCACATTTACATATGGTACTATACTGTAGAATATGGTTTACAGACCCTTTATCAATAAAAGCAGACAGCCTCCAAAAAAGCACACTCAAAATACCTAAAACAATAAAATTGATTTTACCTTTTTACATGTATCACTGTTGGTACACTATTTCCAGAGGGGCATTGAAAGTATAAGACCCCTTACTGGCAGCCAGACTAGTTTGTCAGGTCTCTACAAGGAGTAAAAGTTTCCTTTAAGACCCCACACTTAGACCCCATAGCTTCTCATACTGCCAGATCAGATCCCATACTTTGCACTGACGAGGGGCAATCACCCCCGAAACACTGTGTCTGCAAATTTGGGTTCTGATCTGGTATCAATCCTTAAGCCTGCTTTACACGGTACGACCAATTGTGCGATTTCACAATCGATCGTACCCGCCCCCGTCCTTTTTGCGTCATGGGCAAATCGCTGCCCGTGTCTCACAAAGTTAGTATCCCCCGTCACACATACTTACCTCTCGTGCGACCTCGCTGTGGGCGGCGAACGTCCACTTCCTGGAGTGGGAGGGACGTTCGGCGTCACAGCGACGTCACATGGCCGCCGGCCAATAGAAGCGGAGGGGCGGAGATGAGCGGGACGTAAACATCCCGCCCACCTCCTTCCTTCCACATAGAGCCGGCGGCGGCCGCGGGAGGCAGGTGAGCTGCTCATCGTTCCCGTGGTGTCACACGGAGCGGCGTGTGCTACCACGGAAACGATGGTCAACTAAATTAAACGATATTATGGAACCTAGCGAGCAGTACCCGACTCACGATTTGTGAGCGATACTGCGTCGCTAGGAGGTGTCACACAGGCCGGCATCGCCAGCGATGCCGGATGTGCGTCACAAAATCGTGACCCCGATAGATTGTCTGATGTAAAGCAGCCTTTAGTCATATGAAAAGGCTTGTTAAAGGGCCACTTTTGACTTTTAGGACTGCTGCTTCCAATAGGTGGCACTCGAGTTTGTGTCTTTCCTCCCTGGAGAGACAATTTGACACTATTTTAATAACCTTTTTTTATGACTTGTAACTAAGGCCTATTTTTGGAGTTAGGCTTATATTTCGAACATCCACAAAAATCCTGAAAAATAACGCTAGGGTTTATTTTCAAAATAGGTCTTATATTCGGGGAATCAAATTAGTGAAGCATAAAAAGTTTAGAAAACTATGAACAGCTGCTCGTTCAAATGCTACAAACACTACTGAACTATTTATTGCCTTGGACCAAAATTACAATTTTTAGGATTTTAATTTCCATTCCTCCTTTTTATCATTTTTTGAATGAGTGAACAGTCTCCATTTACATTACACAAATTAACAAGTTGAACAAGATTTTTTCATTCACATATTTTTTGTACTGTGCTACAATGAAAGTGTGACCACGGAGAGGTATCGAATGAACAGGTGAAATGAGAGAATTTCTTGCTACTTTCCTTTGTAGGTCAGAAAACAAATTAACTTGGCTCATGTGCATTACAATATCAAGGTTGAAGTTTATTACATTCAGGATTTGTATTCAATTATAGTAAAGTATCGTGCTTTAGTATATAAGCCCACTCTGGGTCATTGATAGTTTACTGATCTCTAAAAGGGTTTTCACATAAAAAAACTATTTATTTAATTTTATAAGATAATATATTGTTTTTGGGTGGTACATTATCAGTTCAGTGTAATAGCAAAAATGTCAAGTGCTTTGAACACCACTTTCTTATTCCATAGCATGACCCATTCAGAATGGTGAAATATGGGTGAGAGAAGAATTTTTGGTAATTACAAAAATTGGGAGTAACAAAATAATGACATAGAATGAATACAGCTGTAACCGCCCAATGACTGTACCACCTATACCAGCAGCTTTCCATGTAATATTAATATCTTATATATTTGCCAGCACATTACTCATTCCCAATTATTCTTCATTTCAAGATCTGTAAAAATGATGACAAATCAGTTTCAAATATAGCTTTGTAACCAGTAGTTTTACCAGCGTTATATTAAGGACACTTGGATCTTACTAACCTCACAATCATTTTCAAAATTGCAGGTTTATGATAATACCATGGAGACATTTGTAGTGATTGAGCTAGAATACTTCTCATGCATAACTAATGCTCTAAATTTACATGAAACTCCACCATGACTATGTAAATTACATTTTTTGCATAGCTGCATAAGAGTTACCTAAAAAGATGACTGATGACTTATGCATTTTCATCAATCCTCCCTTCTCTGTCATTTTAATTTACATGTTATTATTACATTTTCATAAATAATTGTTTTATCACTTAGGTCAAACAACCATGACAAATGTTTTGGCAAACTATGGAAACAAACCCCATTGGGATCTGTCATGTGACTGAGCTGGCATAGAATTGCGACTTCTGATGAACAAAAGCAGTGACGGGCATGTGAACAGAGACTAAAAGAGTCTCCATAAAACAAAACTTAAAAAAACACTTTATTGTATACATTAAAAAATATAACAAACGATAATCTAATGAGATCTCTTCTGAGAGCCCCCATAGATACAAACTTAAAGGTGTTGTCCACTACTAGGACAACCCATTCTGATTCCACTTGTTTCCCCCAAGTAAAATACAAGACCCTGTACTCATTTCCCGTTCTGGCACTGTTCCAGCCTGTCTGTAACCACAGTTTTGTTCTCTTGTGACATTATGTAGTCATTTGAGCCCCATATTCAATCACTGCCATCTTCTCTCTCGACGCCTTCAGATCAAATGAGTCAATTGACAGGAAGTGATGCTTGGACTGCTACTCACTTCCTGTTGATTACTCGTTTGGTCCACAGGCATGGAGAGAGAAGCCACCGGGGATTTGACATGGGGCTTCCATGACGTCAAATGTCCAAGAGCCCCAAACCACAATTACTGACAGCACTGGAACGGCACCAGAATGGGAGGTGAGTATAGGGTCTTCTATTTTAACTCAGGTAAACAAGTGGAAAGGGTTGTTCTATTTGGCGACAACCCCTTTAACTGTCACTAATAAAGTCAAGAAGAAAATAATATTCAATTATCTGGATTTCTCTATATATACTTAGAAAAAGTATTTGTATCTAGATATTAAAGAATGGCATGACTAGCTAGACAAGAGATATTGCTTTTAATAAGTAGACTGAAATGTTAAGGTGCCTTCACACACAGAAAATTTTAACTCCGTAAGGATATAAACATGCTTTTACAAAATCAATGGTTTTCATATCCCTATAAAAATCAAACTGTATTATTTCTCTCTATTAGGTCTTATTTTAAAACTTACAGACATTTTCATTTCTATCCTCTTTGGGGCTCTCAATCTAAATGTGCTACTGATATGTCTTTGGGGTGTGGGAGAAAACCCGAGTACATGGAGGAAACCAGTGGAAAAATGGGGAGAATATACAAAAGTCCTTGCGCTACAAAGCAATAGTGTTAACCGCTGAGCCACCATACTGCCCAAAGTAATATGCTGCTTAAATCATTCCTCCACCAAACCTTGGAACACCTTGTGTTTTTTATCATATTTTTTATACAGTCAAATTTTGCTAAATATCATCTGTCAGCAACATTTTTGTAACTTAGAAAAATAAAACCACTCCAAAATTTTGCTGGACACTCCACAAGCATATTTTATGTCAATCTAGAATATGTAAAATAAGGAACACAGACCTGATACGTTTATTAAAGAAAATAAAGAATTTAATTGCCCCCTCATTAACGCAAAATTATACATTTTTTCCTATAGATAATAATGGATGCTCAGAGGGCTTATTGATTTTAATTTTTACAACTTCAAAAATAAAAATTGCTCAAGAGATTAAATATTGCTAAGAAAATACAAGAAAGCATGAAAAAAATCCCTATATGCAAATTTAGTGTAAGTTCTCTAAATAAAACTTAAAAGAATCAATATAAGATTAAATTCAAAATATTTGCACTACATTTGCCATAGACCGTACTGTCAATATCATCAAGTTTATGTCCAAAATGCTGTTTTCTAATCAGAACTGGATTATGGACATAAAGTACCAAATGTTGCATTTTTGCCAACAAGCCTCATTTGTTATAGCTAGTTGCCTAATGAGATAAAATGGCTAAAAATTTTGAAAAAATTAGAAATTAATGGAGATGAGCGGACCCGTGGAACTTTGGTTTAGCTAAACTTTAGATAAAGTTCGATTTGGGACCTGAACTTGACCTGAACCCCAATAGAAGTCACTGATTGGACATTACAGGTCTCTGCCCACATGCAGCCAGCTATAAACGAATAGTTCAGGGGGAGGGAAGGTGGGTTAATCCATTTTTTTTTTTTGGTGCACGCTACATCCAATAACACTGTTGTTAACCTCAGTGCGAGCAATTTAAACACTGCAGCCAGCTCGCACTGGGTCGAGCATATCCAAGCACAGCGATTCTCACTCAAGTAGTTAGCATGCGTAAAGCACTCGGACTAGGAACTCAAACACTGATTTTTTAGTTAAGTCCGTGTTCGATACGAACACCAAACTTTATTTTTCAGGTTCGATCATCTCTAGAAATTGGTTAAACCTCCAAAATAAACCACTTCCTTATCCTGACTGGATTACCTGTGATGGATTTTACAAGTAAACTTTTGTCTTTGAATAGACCTTACCCCTTACCCAAGAAAACCAATTTTCAATATAATTTTGCGTGCTGATCTCGTAAAATCTCATCTCACATACACTGTAAAAAAGTAATCTCATCTATTTGAAAAAAAAGATAAATAACAGACTTTCTCTGTTGCATTTAATTGGTAAAAGACTCACAGCACTGTGTGAATTCCTACTAGTACTTAACACTAGAGTTGAGCGCGGTTCGTGGTTCGTGGTTCTCCAGTTCGCGGCTCGAGTGATTTTGGGGCATGTTCTAGATCGAACTAGAACTCGAGCTTTTTGCAAAAGCTCGGTAGTTCTAGAAACGTTCGAGAACGGTTCTAGCAGCCAAAAAACAGCTAAATCATAGCTTGGTTTCTGCTGTAATAGTGTAAGTCACTCTGTGAATCAAACTATTATCACATTTCAGTGTATAGTGTGCGTGAACAGCGCCTTCAGATCACTGCTGTTTCTATAATGGCGATCGCCATTTTTTTTTTTTTTTTTTCTTGTCTTCCTTCCCTAAGCGCGCGCGTCTTGTGGGGCGGGCCAGCATGTCAGCCAATCACAGACACACACACAGCTAAGTGGACTTTGAGCCAGAGAAGCAACGGCATGTGTGATAGGATCTGCATGTCACATGTCCCTGCATTATAAAACCGGACATTTTCTTCACGGACGCCATTATCTGCCTTCTGCGTCTTTGGTGTCAGACATCACTGTCGCAGCTCCGTCTTCCTGAGTCCTATAGCCGATACAGCTGTATGCGCTGCATACACAGCGTTAGACAGCTTAGGGAGAGCACTTTATAGCAGTCCTTTTAAGGGCTCCAACCGGCAGGGTCAGAGAGCCATAGGTGACAGGTCCTGCAAACAGCAACAGCGTCTGTGTAGCCCAGGTCAGGGATTTCCTACCTGCATTTCACCATTAGGAGGGAATAGAAAGGCAGGCTTCCATTCCTCTACCCAGAGCACCACAATCCTGCCACTGTACCCTCTTGTCCTCTGCACACTCCAACTGATAACTAAGCCATTATACTAGCAAACACTCAGTGTACCTAGTGGCATCCTATACGTGGCTATTGGACTTTGCTATAGTCCCACTAGTGCAAAGACATTTGCAGAGCGCGTCTGCCTGCATTGCACACTACAACTCATTCTAACCAAGCCATTATACTAGCAAACACTCAGTGTACCTAGTGGCATCCTATACGTGGCTATTGGACTTTGCTATAGTCCCACTAGTGCAAAGACATTTGCAGAGCGCGTCTGCCTGCATTGCACACTACAACTCATTCTAACCAAGCCATTATACTAGCAAACACTCAGTGTACCTAGTGGCATCCTATACGTGGCTATTGGACTTTGCTATAGTCCCACTAGTGCAAAGACATTTGCAGAGCGCGTCTGCCTGCATTGCACACTCCAACTCATTAAAACCAAGCCATTATACTAGCAAACACTCAGTGTACCTAGTGGCATCCTATACGTGGCTATTGGACTTTGCTATAGTCCCACTAGTGCAAAGACATTTGCATAGCGCGTCTGCCGGCATTGCACACTCAAACTCATTTTAACTAAGCCATTATACTAGCAAACACTCAGTGTACCTAGTGGCATCCTATACGTGGCTATTGGACTTTGCTATAGTCCCACTAGTGCAAAGACATTAGCAGAGCACATCTGCCTGCATTGCACACTACAACTCATTCTAACCAAGCCATTATACTAGCAAACACTCAGTGTACCTAGTGGCATCCTATACGTGGCTATTGGACTTTGCTATAGTCCCACTAGTGCAAAGACATTTGCATAGCGCGTCTGCCTGCATTGCACACTCAAACTCATTTTAACTAAGCCATTATACTAGCAAACACTCAGTGTACCTAGTGGCATCCTATACGTGGCTATTGGACTTTGCTATAGTCCCACTAGTGCAAAGACATTAGCAGAGCACATCTGCCTGCATTGCACACTACAACTCATTCTAACCAAGCCATTATACTAGCAAACACTCAGTGTACCTAGTGGCATCCTATACGTGGCTATTGGACTTTGCTATAGTCCCACTAGTGCAAAGACATTTGCAGAGCGCGTCTGCCTGCATTGCACACTCCAACTCATTAAAACCAAGCCATTATACTAGCAAACACTCAGTGTACCTAGTGGCATCCTATACGTGGCTATTGGACTTTGCTATAGTCCCACTAGTGCAAAGACATTTGCATAGCGCGTCTGCCTGCATTGCACACTCAAACTCATTTTAACTAAGCCATTATACTAGCAAACACTCAGTGTACCTAGTGGCATCCTATACGTGGCTATTGGACTTTGCTATAGTCCCACTAGTGCAAAGATATTAGCAGAGCACATCTGCCTGCATTGCACACTCCAACTTTTTTAAACTAAGCAATTTTACTAGCAAACACTCAGTGTACCTAGTGGCATCCTAAACGTGGCTATTGGACTTTGCTATAGTCCCACTAGTGCAAAGACATTTGCAGAGCACGTCTGCCTGCATTGCACACTACAACTCATTGTTACTAAGCCATTATACTAGCAAACACTCAGTGTACCTAGTTGTATCCTAAACGTGGCTATTGTACTTTTGTCTATTCACAGTATTGGAACGATATTTGCAGCACGTCTGCCTGCATTGCACACTCTAACTTTTTTAAACTCAGCCATTTATAGTAGCAAACACTCAGTGTACCTAGTTGTATCCTAAACGTGGCTATTGTACTTTTGTCAATTCACAGTATTGGAACGTTATTTGCAGCACGTCTGCCTGCATTGCACACTCAAACTTTTTTAAACTCAGCCATTTATAGTAGCAAACACTCAGTGTACCTAGTTGTATCCTAAACGTGGCTATTGTACTTTTGTCTATTCACAGTATTGGAACGATATTTGCAGCACGTCTGCCTGCATTGCACACTCTAACTTTTTTAAACTCAGCCATTATACTAGCAAACACTCAGTGTACCTAGTGGCATCCTATACGTGGCTATTGGACTTTGCTATAGTCCCACTAGTGCAAAGATATTAGCAGAGCACATCTGCCTGCATTGCACACTACAACTCATTCTAACCAAGCCATTATACTAGCAAACACTCAGTGTACCTAGTGGCATCCTATACGTGGCTATTGGACTTTGCTATAGTCCCACTAGTGCAAAGACATTTGCAGAGCGCGTCTGCCTGCATTGCACACTCCAACTCATTAAAACCAAGCCATTATACTAGCAAACACTCAGTGTACCTAGTGGCATCCTATACGTGGCTATTGGACTTTGCTATAGTCCCACTAGTGCAAAGACATTTGCATAGCGCGTCTGCCTGCATTGCACACTCAAACTCATTTTAACTAAGCCATTATACTAGCAAACACTCAGTGTACCTAGTGGCATCCTATACGTGGCTATTGGACTTTGCTATAGTCCCACTAGTGCAAAGATATTAGCAGAGCACATCTGCCTGCATTGCACACTCCAACTTTTTTAAACTAAGCAATTTTACTAGCAAACACTCAGTGTACCTAGTGGCATCCTAAACGTGGCTATTGGACTTTGCTATAGTCCCACTAGTGCAAAGACATTTGCAGAGCACGTCTGCCTGCATTGCACACTACAACTCATTGTTACTAAGCCATTATACTAGCAAACACTCAGTGTACCTAGTTGTATCCTAAACGTGGCTATTGTACTTTTGTCTATTCACAGTATTGGAACGATATTTGCAGCACGTCTGCCTGCATTGCACACTCTAACTTTTTTAAACTCAGCCATTTATAGTAGCAAACACTCAGTGTACCTAGTTGTATCCTAAACGTGGCTATTGTACTTTTGTCTATTCACAGTATTGGAACGATATTTGCAGCACGTCTGCCTGCATTGCACACTCTAACTTTTTTAAACTCAGCCATTATACTAGCAAACACTCAGTGTACCTAGTTGTATCCTAAACGTGGCTATTGTACTTTTGTCAATTCACAGTATTGGAACGTTATTTGCAGCACGTCTGCCTGCATTGCACACTCAAACTTTTTTAAACTCAGCCATTTATAGTAGCAAACACTCAGTGTACCTAGTTGTATCCTAAACGTGGCTATTGTACTTTTGTCAATTCACAGTATTGGAACGTTATTTGCAGCACGTCTGCCTGCATTGCACACTCAAACTTTTTTAAACTCAGCCATTTATAGTAGCAAACACTCAGTGTACCTAGTTGTATCCTAAACGTGGCTATTGTACTTTTGTCTATTCACAGTATTGGAACGTTATTTGCAGCACGTCTGCCTGCATTGCACACTCTAACTTTTTTAAACTCAGCCATTATACTAGCAAACACTCAGTGTACCTAGTTGTATCCTAAACGTGGCTATTTTACTTTTGTCTATTCACAGTATTGGAACGATATTTGCAGCACGTCTGCCTGCATTGCACACTCTAACTTTTTTAAACTCAGCCATTATACTAGCAAACACTCACTGTACCTAGTTGTATCCTAAACGTGGCTATTGTACTTTTGTCAATTCACAGTATTGGAACGTTATTTGCAGCACGTCTGCCTGCATTGCACACTCAAACTTTTTTAAACTCAGCCATTTATAGTAGCAAACACTCAGTGTACCTAGTTGTATCCTAAACGTGGCTATTGTACTTTTGTCTATTCACAGTATTGGAACGATATTTGCAGCACGTCTGCCTGCATTGCACACTCTAACTTTTTTAAACTCAGCCATTATACTAGCAAACACTCAGTGTACCTAGTTGTATCCTAAACGTGGCTATTGTACTTTTGTCAATTCACAGTATTGGAACGTTATTTGCAGCACGTCTGCCTGCATTGCACACTCAAACTTTTTTAAACTCAGCCATTTATAGTAGCAAACACTCAGTGTACCTAGTTGTATCCTAAACGTGGCTATTGTACTTTTGTCAATTCACAGTATTGGAACGTTATTTGCAGCACGTCTGCCTGCATTGCACACTCAAACTTTTTTAAACTCAGCCATTTATAGTAGCAAACACTCAGTGTACCTAGTTGTATCCTAAACGTGGCTATTGTACTTTTGTCTATTCACAGTATTGGAACGATATTTGCAGCACGTCTGCCTGCATTGCACACTCTAACTTTTTTAAACTCAGCCATTTATAGTAGCAAACACTCAGTGTACCTAGTTGTATCCTAAACGTGGCTATTGTACTTTTGTCTATTCACAGTATTGGAACGATATTTGCAGCACGTCTGCCTGCATTGCACACTCTAACTTTTTTAAACTCAGCCATTATACTAGCAAACACTCAGTGTACCTAGTTGTATCCTAAACGTGGCTATTGTACTTTTGTCAATTCACAGTATTGGAACGTTATTTGCAGCACGTCTGCCTGCATTGCACACTCAAACTTTTTTAAACTCAGCCATTTATAGTAGCAAACACTCAGTGTACCTAGTTGTATCCTAAACGTGGCTATTGTACTTTTGTCAATTCACAGTATTGGAACGTTATTTGCAGCACGTCTGCCTGCATTGCACACTCAAACTTTTTTAAACTCAGCCATTATACTAGCAAACACTCACTGTACCTAGTTGTATCCTAAACGTGGCTATTGTACTTTTGTCTATTCACACTACTGCAAATCTATGTGCAGCACCTCTGCATGACAACCTCGTGCTCTGTTTTTAATAAGCTATAATGATAGCACAAAATACTGCCATTTTGTGGCATCATAGAACTGGCTGTTGTATTCCATTAGTGCCCCACTGGTGACAAGCTATTTCTAGCACCTCTACATCACACCCTCATGCACATTTAGCTACGCTAATGTTATAGCAAACTCATGGAATTCATTGCTGCATTTCATAATTCGGAGGGATAGAAAGTCAGGCTTCCTTTAGCTTTTCCTTCTGTTCATAGACAGCATCTCCAAGACAAATTTCCCCTCCACGTCTAAGTGTGGAGAGGCAGCTAGTGCGCATGCGTGTGCCGATGTACCCCAGCTGCAGCATAATTACAGTGTTTCGCCTAGTGAGTATGCTCAGCCTGACTGTGCCATTCCTGACGCTAAGTCTTCATTTCGGGATACAGCGCATGCTCCCACACTAAGTGTGAAAAGCCTCTTTGCACAGGTGCTTGCATTCTGTGCCGGGTCTAAGTCCTGTTTTGTGCCTAGACACCATGCTAAAGCTGATAGTCTTTTTTCAGAGACTGTATTTCATGCTACTGAGCATGCTCAGGCACTTCCTGCATCAGAGACTAGGTCCGGTAATGAACTCTTTGGCCCTGGCCCTGATGTGGGGGTCCCATATAGACCACAGGGCATCAGGTGTCCTCCCAAATGGCTTGCAGAGGCCCACACCTATGACTTGTCACCGCATTATTGATGGTCAGACGATGACTGGTGAGGTGTTTGGGTCATGGCAGCCATGAGGTCATCATTGAAGTTGCGTTTCCAAATAGGACGCTAGTTATGCCACTCATGACGTGTCACTCTGATTTTGTCTCCAGGAGGTGCATTGTGGTTCACCCTGGTTTGGGGCGGACCCAGGTTATAAAAGGGGCTGGAGCCAACAAGGAGGTGCGCAGTCTTCTATTATGCTCCGAAAGAGCACACCTCCATGTGTTGAACCCATTGCGGCTTTAGGCCAGAGGTAGGCAGGGATAGGGTGGTGGATGCAGGCCACCACCACAGTTGGTAACGCAGAACGGTTAAGACCAGCTCCTGTCCTAACAGTCCTGCTTGTGCAGCCCAGTGGCATTAACAGGCCTGCTGCTGCTGATGCGCCTGCTGTCCACAGGTGTGGCCCCTACGCACACGGTCAGCGTACTCAATGGCCCCTGTGTTGTTAACAGGGAGTTCCTGGGCTGGGTGGGCATGTGGACCCTGTGACGCTAACAGGGCTCACAGTCTCCAGATCCGAATGGCGTCTAACTCGGTTCAGGCTACTATTAGTTTCATAGCCACACAGCTCTGTATCCTCCACCAAACCTTCAAGTTGCCAACCTCTCCTTTTCCAACTGGGAGCACGGTGGACACTGACTGCTGAAGGTGATATATACCTTTCTCTTTCTTTTCTTATTAATTTTTGTTATATAGCGGTCACAGATTATATACCACTTTATCCAAATCTGCCAGTCCCACTGTAACAGATGTTGTTTCTTCAGCAAATGTTACAGTTGTTTAACCACCAAATCCACGGACCAAAATTTTTTTCCCCTTTCCAACACACCTGTTCCCCTTTCCAACAGCATCTGTCCTTTTTCAACTCATTTTGGGATATGACCAAAAGTGCAACTGTGCAGGGACACCGTACTCAACGCCATCTCAGCACAGCAGCCATCCCTCGGTCCCTCCGATGTGGACAAGTAAAAGACCATTTCCTCCTATCCATGACAAAGTGTTGAGATTCACTCTGTGCAGCACTGGTGTTTAGTGGAAAAGTAGATCTAAGATTGCGTACCACATTCTGCAGATACTCCTGTATACGTGCGTCTATTTCTATGGCAGGAATTAGTTCGCCAAATTTTGTCTTGTACCGGGGATCTAACAGTGTGGCAACCCAGTATTCAGGATTACTTCAAATTCATACAATCCGAGGGTCATGTAGGTAGTGCAGCAAGAAGGCGCTCATGTGTCTTGTGCATCCAGGAGGACCAAGTCCTTGGTGTGTTGGTGGCAGAGAGGTGAGAATCGTGCATCCTTCCTCTGCCCTCTACCCACAACCTCGCACAACCGAAATGTGAGCAAGCTCTCACTCATCTGCTGAGTCTTCCATGCCCATCGCCAGTTCGTCCTCCATTTCTTCATGGGCTCCTGCACTTTCATCAACACTTTTTGCTGATACTATGCGCCCTTGTTAATCCCTCTCCCTCACCATGACTGCCGCATAGGTGCCGCTGACCATCTGGACCTCGTAGATCTTGTTATCCCTTCCGCATATGACTCCTCCTGTACTTCCTCCCCTTCCTCTTGTCCCAACACCTGACTCCGAATAATAATTACAGTGTGCTCCATCATGTAGATGACCAGAATTGTCACGCTGAGAATGACATTGCCAGTGCTAAACATCTTCGTCGACATTTCAAAACTGTGTAGCAGGGTGCATAGGTCCTTGATCTGACACCACTCCAGCAGCGTGATCTGCACCACCTCTGGATCAACTTATCCCAGGCTATATGTCTTACCGTATTTCAGCAGGGCTCTGCGGTGCTGCCACACACGCTGCAACATGTGCAGATTCCAATTCCTGCGTGTCGGAACATCGCATTTCCGGCGTTTAACTGCCAGACCCTAAGACTTCCGGAGTGATGAAAGTTGTTGAGCTGCTGTGTGCGCACGATGGAAGTGAGCACATAGCGAGCGTGCCCGCTGCACAAGGCCATGTAGGCCGTGATGGTGTTTTAAAAATTGCTGGAGAATTCGGATCAACACGTGAGCCATAAAAGGCACGTGTGTCACATTGCCCTGAGGATGGCCCGCAGCCAGGTTTGCATCATTGCCGCACACGGCTGTTAAGTCACCAACGGAGTCCGCTCCGTCAATTTGTACTCCGGTCGCCAGGTGACAACGTGTTCCTTTCATGAATAGTGCTGATGATGGGAGAGTAGTCGATGCCAGCGGCGCAGGTGGACGCAGGTTATGCTCACCCACTGGGCTGCATTACCTTGACAGATGCAGAATCTCTGGCTGAATGTAGCTGGTGGGTATCTCACAGATGAAATACCATCATTCAGCTACAACCAATGGGAAGACACCACACCCTTTTTTATGCCCATCCTGTCTGCAGACCACTGCCAGACATAGCTATGAACCTCTGGTTAATTTTACCCCCAGTTCAGTTTTATGATTTTGTGTGCTTGTTACCTGACTACTTTTCCTGCTTGCTGTTTATGTACCTTGTTGGCCGATACGCATTTCACCTCTGCTTGTTTTCTGATTAAGTCCTGGCCGTCCCATTCTGTTCCTGTTCCTCAATTAATGTTTTGACCCTGCCTGACTACTATTCTCTGTAATAGCGGTGTGACTCACATTTCCCATACATTTCAAAGTAAAACTTTGACCGCCTGATGGCATTGAGCTCTGCTGCCAGCATAGTAAGGAGGTGTGTGGTAGTCCTTGTGCGCAGTTGCAAGGAAGGGTGGCCTGACCACACAGGGTTTGCGCAAAGGTAGAGGACCCACACGAGGTTGAAGAGGCAGAAGCAGTGTATTAACTTCTACATACAGAACAAGGATTGAAACAACTCGTGGGGACGGCAAGACTTGTACAGCAGACCCTTCTCCATCTCTCACCATAGTTTGCCAGTGCCCAGTCAGTGACATTTAATGACCCTGTCTATGCTTACTGGTCCAAGTATCTGTGTTGAAATGCACCCTGTCGCACACAGATTTTCTCAAGGAAGTGGTGATGTTGTGTGCGACATGCCGGTGTAGCGCGGGCATGCTTTTCTTGGAGAAGCAGTGGTGATTGGGCATCTGGTACTGGGGCACAGCGACAGACATAAGGTCTGTAAAATCCTGTGTGTCCACTACGCGTAAAGGCAGCATTTCGGTAGCCAACAGCTTACAGAGGGATAGAGTCAACCACTTAGCTTTGTCATGGCTCGCAGTAAGTGGCCTTTTATTTGACCACATCTGAGGGACAGAGATCTGGCTGCTGTCTGTAGACGGTGTTGAGTAGGGTGTCCCTGGAAAAATGCAGGTTTGTGAGAAAAGTGCAGGCGGAGACATGATGTTGGCTTCATCTTGCCTTCAGATCTGTTCATCTTGTATCATTTTTAAAAAACACAGCAAGCAAGGGTTACTCCAAGCGGAGTCTCCCTTTTTTTCCAAAAATTGGGCCCCACACAGACACCTTATCAGTGGCAGCACTTGTGCCCTAGTTGCAAACAGGATGTTTTGATTTGCATCAAGCACATTCCAAATCCACAAGCATTTACTCTCCCCAGGATGACACAGGGGTAGTAAATTCCTTCTGGATCCATGACTTGTTCATTTTGATGAACGTCAGTCTGTCCACATTGTCACTGGACAGACGCGTGCGCTTATCTGTCAGCACACACCCAGCAGCACTGAAGACACGTTCAGAGACAACGCTGGCAGCTGGACACGACAAAATCTTCGAGGCGTAACTGGAGAGCTCTTGACATTTTTCTAGATTTGAAGCACAAAAGGAGCAAGGCTCCATTTGCAAAGTCATTGCATCGATGTTCATTTGGAGATACTCCTGTATCATCCTCTCCATCCGTTGACTATGTGTCAGACTTGTTGTCTCTGGTGGCCTTGCAAAGGAGGGTCTAAAAAAATTATGAAAAGATTCCATAAAATTGCTGTTACCAGCACCAGATACGGTCCTACTGGTACGGGTAGACTGTTGAAGATGACGAGGCCGTCCCATGTTTGTCAAGTTACAACTGGGAGAATCACTCCCTTCACCTGCACGGTTGTTTGGTGGAAAAGCCGAGCTAAGATCGAGTAACAGCTTCTGCTGATACTCCTGCATACGTGCGTCCCTTTCTATGGGTGGAATTATGTCACAAAATTTGGACTTGTCCCGGGGATCTAATAGTGTGGCAAGCCAGTAGTCATCATCACTTCTAATTTTGACAATACGAGGGTCATGTTGGAGGTAGTGCAACAAGAAGGCACTCATGTGTCTTGCGCAGCCATGCGCACCAAGTCCACGCTGTGTTTGTGGCATAGAGGTGCTAACCGTTCTTTCTTCCTCTGTCATCTCCCCCCAACCTCTTTCAACTGAAATTTGACCAAGGTCCCCCTCATCTGCTGAGTCTTCCATGTCCATGGACAGTTCGTCCTCCATATCTTCATGTCCTCCTGCACCTTCCTCAACATCTCACCTGCTACCATGCGCCCTTGTTGATCCCTGTCCCCCATGGTCCCATGCCTGCCGCGTTGGTGATGATGAACGTCTGGACCTTGGTGATGTTGTTGTGTCTTGCGCATATGAATCCTCCTGTAGTTCCTCCCCTTCCTGTTGTCCCACCCCCTGACTACGAATAGTGTTTAGCGTGTGCTCCAGCATGTAAATGACTGTAATCGTCATGCTGATAATGGCATTGTCAGCGCTAAACATATTCGTCGCCATGTCGAAACTGTGCAGAAGGGTGCATAGGTCCTTGATCTGAGATCACTCCATCAGGGTGATCTGCCCCACTTCTGCATCTCGTTGGCCCAGGCTATACATCATGACGTATTGCACCAGGGCTCGCCGGTGCTGCCACAGTCGCTGTAACATGTGGAGAGTTGAATTCCAGCGTGTCGCCACATCGCATTTCAGGCGATGAACCGGCAGGCCGAAAGACTTCTGGAGCGATGCAAGTCGCTCAGGTGCGGCGGTTGAACGGCGGAAGTGAGCACTGCAGACAGTTTCCGTGCCCTGGTCAGAAGGCCATCTAGGCCGGGATAGTGTGTTAAAAATTGCTGGACAACAAGGTTAAACACGTGAGCCATACAAGGCACGTGTGTCACCTTGCCCAGGCGAAGGGCCGCACCCAGGTTTGCAGCATTGTCGCACACGGCCTTACCAGGCTGCAGGTTGAGTGGAGACAACCATTTATCAAAATCAGTCTCCAGAGCTGCCCACAACTCAGTCGCTGTGTGACTCCTATTTCAAAGACATGTCAAGCTAAAGACCGCCTGATGCCGTTGCGCTCTGCTACCAGCATAGTAATGAGGGGTGCGTGATTCCTTCTGCGCAGTGAGAACGCTGGTGGCCTGACCAGGCAGGCTTGGGGCGGAGGTGGAGGACCCAGATGAGGTGGAGGATGCAGAAGCAGTGGCGGAACTTGGACAGACAGAGGATTGACACACAAGTCGTGGGGACGGCAAGACTTGTGCAGCAGACCCTTCACCATCTATCACCATAGTTACCCAGTGGCCAGTCAGCGACATGTAACGTCCCTGTCCATGCTTACTGGTCCAAGTATCGGTGGTGAAATGCACCCGTTCACACACAGAGTTTCTCAAGGAAGCGGTGATGTTGTGTGCGACATGCTGGTGTAGCGCGGGCACACCTTTCTTAGAGAAGTAGTGGCGACTAGGCATCTGGTACTGGGGCACAGCGACAGACATAAGGTCTCTAAAATCCTGTGTGTCCACTAGGCGGAAAGGCAGCATTTCTGTAGTCAACAGCTTACAGAGGGATAGAGTCAACCTCTTCGCTTTGTCATGGGTCGCAGGAAGTGGCCTTTTATTTGACCACATCTGAGGGACAGAGATCTGGCTGCTGTGTGTAGACGGTGTTGAGTCGGGTGTCCCTGGAAAAATGCAGCTTTGTGAGGAAAGTGCAGGCGGAGACATGATGTTGCCTTCATCCAAAGTTGGTGCTATCGATGTCTGAGAGAGCTGTACACACTCACTTGTTTCCCCTTCCAAACCAACTGACGACCTACCAAGCAAACTGCCTGTTGCGGTTACAGTGGTGGAAGTTGTGGGTGGAAAAACAGGTGTGACAGCTGTCCCCACAGTCCTAGAAGATGACGAGCGCGTGGATGCACTGGAAGGGGCAGGCGGTGGATGGTTCGCTCCGCTAGGCCGCATTGCAGCACGGTGAGCTTCCCATCGGGCCATATGATATTTATTCATGTGACGATTCATGGAAGAAGTTGTCAAACTGCTGAGGTTTTGACCTCTACTAAGAGAACCATGACAAATTTTACAGATCACATAATTTGGGCGATCTTTTTCTATGTCAAAAAAGGACCTGGCTAGGCAAGGCTTAGAGGCCATGCGACCTGTTGATCCACCCCGAATAATGCTCAGAGGCAGAGTGGTGGCTGAGGATGCAGTTGTAGACGTGCTACCAGTGCTCCGACTGTGTCCAGGAAGGCGCCAGGTTACTTCGACGTCGGTTGCATCCTCCTCCACCGCCTCTGTTGACCTCCTCGAGTGTCTGACTGTGGGTTGACAGTAGGTGTGATCTAGAACTTAATCATCAATTGTTGTGTTTGCACTCCCCTACCCCTCAGACCGAGTTTCTTCTTGCCCTGACCGAATATTTAAGTTGTCATCCCAATCGGGTATCTGCGTCTCATCTTCATCAGTATGTTCCTCATTGCCTATAACCACAGTTGTTGGAAAGGCAGCATTTTGGTAGCCAACAGTTTGCATATGATGAAAGTCAACCTCCAAGCCATTTCATGCCCTTCTAAAAGCATGTAAAACACAGCGAGGGGACTCCAACCACAGTCTCCCTCGTTGCCACTAACTGGGCCACACACACCCCACTTGACTGGCATCGGTTGAGCCCCCTTTTGAAAAAGAAAAAGATGCTTTGCATGAAGCACTCTCAAAAATACGCGTGCCTTTCCCGTCCCCTGGCTGACCCAGGGGAAGAAAAGTCCTCTGAGAGCCATGACTTGTTCATCTTGGTTCTTTTAGAGACACAGCGAGGGGACTCCAACCACAGTCTCCCTCGTTGCCACTAACTGGGCCACACACACCCCACTTGACTGGCATCGGTTGAGCCCCCTTTTGAAAAAGAAAAAGATGCTTTGCATGAAGCACTCTCAAAAATACGCGTGCCTTTCCCGTCCCCTGGCTGACCCAGGGGAAGAAAAGTCCTCTGAGAGCCATGACTTGTTCATCTTGGTTCTTTTAGAGACACAGCGAGGGGACTCCAACCACAGTCTCCCTCGTTGCCACTAACTGGGCCACACACACCCCACTTGACTGGCATCGGTTGACCCCCCCTTTTGACAAAGAAAAAGATGCTTTGCATGAAGCACTCTCAAAAATACGCGTGCCTTTCCCGTCCCCTGGCTGACCCAGGGGAAGAAAAGTCCTCTGAGAGCCATGACTTGTTCATCTTGGTTCTTTTAGAGACACAGCGAGGGGACTCCAACCACAGTCTCCCTCGTTGCCACTAACTGGGCCACACACACCCCACTTGACTGGCATCGGTTGAGCCCCCTTTTGAAAAAGAAAAAGATGCTTTGCATGAAGCACTCTCAAAAATACGCGTGCCTTTCCCGTCCCCTGGCTGACCCAGGGGAAGAAAAGTCCTCTGAGAGCCATGACTTGTTCATCTTGGTTCTTTTAGAGACACAGCGAGGGGACTCCAACCACAGTCTCCCTCGTTGCCACTAACTGGGCCACACACACCCCACTTGACTGGCATCGGTTGAGCCCCCTTTTGAAAAAGAAAAAGATGCTTTGCATGAAGCACTCTCAAAAATACGCGTGCCTTTCCCGTCCCCTGGCTGACCCAGGGGAAGAAAAGTCCTCTGAGAGCCATGACTTGTTCATCATGGTTCTTTTAGAGACACAGCGAGGGGACTCCAACCACAGTCTCCCTCGTTGCCACTAACTGGGCCACACACACCCCACTTGACTGGCATCGGTTGAGCCCCCTTTTGAAAAAGAAAAAGATGCTTTGCATGAAGCACTCTCAAAAATACGCGTGCCTTTCCCGTCCCCTGGCTGACCCAGGGGAAGAAAAGTCCTCTGAGAGCCATGACTTGTTCATCTTGGTTCTTTTAGAGACACAGCGAGGGGACTCCAACCACAGTCTCCCTCGTTGCCACTAACTGGGCCACACACACCCCACTTGACTGGCATCGGTTGAGCCCCCTTTTGAAAAAGAAAAAGATGCTTTGCATGAAGCACTCTCAAAAATACGCGTGCCTTTCCCGTCCCCTGGCTGACCCAGGGGAAGAAAAGTCCTCTGAGAGCCATGACTTGTTCATCTTGGTTCTTTTAGAGACACAGCGAGGGGACTCCAACCACAGTCTCCCTCGTTGCCACTAACTGGGCCACACACACCCCACTTGACTGGCATCGGTTGACCCCCCCTTTTGACAAAGAAAAAGATGCTTTGCATGAAGCACTCTCAAAAATACGCGTGCCTTTCCCGTCCCCTGGCTGACCCAGGGGAAGAAAAGTCCTCTGAGAGCCATGACTTGTTCATCTTGGTTCTTTTAGAGACACAGCGAGGGGACTCCAACCACAGTCTCCCTCGTTGCCACTAACTGGGCCACACACACCCCACTTGACTGGCATCGGTTGACCCCCCCTTTTGACAAAGAAAAAGATGCTTTGCATGAAGCACTCTCAAAAATACGCGTGCCTTTCCCGTCCCCTGGCTGACCCAGGGGAAGAAAAGTCCTCTGAGAGCCATGACTTGTTCATCTTGGTTCTTTTAGAGACACAGCGAGGGGACTCCAACCACAGTCTCCCTCGTTGCCACTAACTGGGCCACACACACCCCACTTGACTGGCATCGGTTGAGCCCCCTTTTGAAAAAGAAAAAGATGCTTTGCATGAAGCACTCTCAAAAATACGCGTGCCTTTCCCGTCCCCTGGCTGACCCAGGGGAAGAAAAGTCCTCTGAGAGCCATGACTTGTTCATCTTGGTTCTTTTAGAGACACAGCGAGGGGACTCCAACCACAGTCTCCCTCGTTGCCACTAACTGGGCCACACACACCCCACTTGACTGGCATCGGTTGAGCCCCCTTTTGAAAAAGAAAAAGATGCTTTGCATGAAGCACTCTCAAAAATACGCGTGCCTTTCCCGTCCCCTGGCTGACCCAGGGGAAGAAAAGTCCTCTGAGAGCCATGACTTGTTCATCTTGGTTCTTTTAGAGACACAGCGAGGGGACTCCAACCACAGTCTCCCTCGTTGCCACTAACTGGGCCACACACACCCCACTTGACTGGCATCGGTTGACCCCCCCTTTTGACAAAGAAAAAGATGCTTTGCATGAAGCACTCTCAAAAATACGCGTGCCTTTCCCGTCCCCTGGCTGACCCAGGGGAAGAAAAGTCCTCTGAGAGCCATGACTTGTTCATCTTGGTTCTTTTAGAGACACAGCGAGGGGACTCCAACCACAGTCTCCCTCGTTGCCACTAACTGGGCCACACACACCCCACTTGACTGGCATCGGTTGACCCCCCCTTTTGACAAAGAAAAAGATGCTTTGCATGAAGCACTCTCAAAAATACGCGTGCCTTTCCCGTCCCCTGGCTGACCCAGGGGAAGAAAAGTCCTCTGAGAGCCATGACTTGTTCATCTTGGTTCTTTTAGAGACACAGCGAGGGGACTCCAACCACAGTCTCCCTCGTTGCCACTAACTGGGCCACACACCCCACTTGACTGGCATCGGTTGAGCCCCCTTTTGAAAAAGAAAAAGATGCTTTGCATGAAGCACTCTCAAAAATACGCGTGCCTTTCCCGTCCCCTGGCTGACCCAGGGGAAGAAAAGTCCTCTGAGAGCCATGACTTGTTCATCTTGGTTCTTTTAGAGACACAGCGAGGGGACTCCAACCACAGTCTCCCTCGTTGCCACTAACTGGGCCACACACACCCCACTTGACTGGCATCGGTTGAGCCCCCTTTTGAAAAAGAAAAAGATGCTTTGCATGAAGCACTCTCAAAAATACGCGTGCCTTTCCCGTCCCCTGGCTGACCCAGGGGAAGAAAAGTCCTCTGAGAGCCATGACTTGTTCATCTTGGTTCTTTTAGAGACACAGCGAGGGGACTCCAACCACAGTCTCCCTCGTTGCCACTAACTGGGCCACACACACCCCACTTGACTGGCATCGGTTGAGCCCCCCTTTTGACAAAGAAAAAGATGCTTTGCATGAAGCACTCTCAAAAATACGCGTGCCTTTCGCCTCCCCTGGCTGACCCAGGGGAAGAAAAGTCCTCTGAGAGCCAGGTCCACATTGTCAGTGGACAGACACGTGTGCTTATCTGCCAGCAGACCCCCAGCAGCACTGAAGACAGGTTCCGAGAGAACGCTGGCTGCAGGACACGACAAGATCCTCAAGGCGTACGTGGCGAGCTCAGGCAATTTATCCAGATTGGAAGCCTAAAATGAGCAGGGCTCAAGTTGCACAATAATGGAATCGATGTTTCTTTGCATATACTCATATATCTGTGTGTCTCCCTCTTTTTCCTTGTCCAGCTGTTTTGTTTTCACATGAGTATATGTCCTTGTCACTTTCCCATGTGTTTGTGTTATGTTGTGAGTTGTTTGTCACCTTTTGGACACCTTTCAGGGTGTTTTCTAGGTGTTTTACTGTGTTTGTGATTGCCTGCCATTGTTTCCTATGGGCTCGAGTTCGGTTCGTCGAACGTTCGACGAGCCGAACTCGAGCCAGACCCCCCGTTCGGCGAACCGCCTCGAGCCGAACCGGGACCGGTTCGCTCATCTCTACTTAACACTAAAGAAAAAGCATGAGTAACAACAGCACTATACCTACAGAGAAAATAATTTGATCCCTTGCTGATTTTGTTGGTTTGCCCAATGATAAAGACATGAACAGTCGATTATTTTAAGGGTAGGTTAATTTTAACGGTGAGAGATAAAATATCAAAAATAAAATCCAGAAAATTAAATTGTATAAATTCTAAAAAATGATTTGCATTTTGCAGAGAGAAATAATTATTTGATCCCTCTGGCTAGCAAGATTTAATACTTGGTGGCAAAACCCTTGTTGGCAAGGTATTTGTAGTTCATGATGAGCTTTGCGCACGTGCCAGGAGAATTCTTTTTCAATCCTCTTTGCATATTATCTCTAAATCATTAAGATTTTGCGGCTGCTGTTTGGCAACTTTGAGTTTCAGCTCCCTCCATAAGTTTTCTATGGGATTAAAGTCTGGAGACTGGCTAGGCCACTCCATGACCTTAATGTGCTTTTTTCTGAGCCACTCCTTTGTTGCCTTGGCTGTATGTTTTGGGTCATTGTCATGCTGTAAAACCCAGCCATCACCTATTTTTATTGTGCTGGTGTAAGGAAGGAGGTTGTCACTCAGGATTTTACGGTACATGGCTCCATCCATTGTCTCATTGATGCGGTGAAATAGTCCTGTACCCTTGGCAGAGAAACACTCCCCAAAAGATAATGTTTCCACCTTCATGCTTGACAGTTGGGATGGTGTTCTTTGGGTCATAGGCAGCATTTCTCTGCCTCCAAACACGGCAAGTTTAGTTAATACCAAAGAACTCAATTTTTGTCTCATCTGACCACATCACCTGCTCCCAATCACTCTCAGAATCATCCAGATGTTCATTGGCAAACATCAGATGGGCCTGCACATGTGCCTTCTTGAGCAGTGGAACTTTGCGGGCACTGCAGAATTTTAATCCATTATGGCGTAATGTGTTACCAACGGTTTTCTTGGTGACAGTAGTCCCATCTACTTTGAGATCATTAACAAGTTTCCCCCGTGTAGTTTTAGGCTCATCTCTCACCTTCCTCATGATCCTGGATACCCCACGAGGTGAGATTTTGTATGGAGCCTCAGATCGATGTTGATTGACTCTCATTTTGTATTTTTCCCATTTTCTTACTATTGCACCAACAGTTGTCTCCTCACCCAGCATCTTACTTATGGTTTTGTAGCCCATTCCAACCTTGTGCAGGTCTATGATCTTGTCCCTGACATCCTTAGAAAGCTCTTTGGTCTTGCCCATGCTGTAGAGGTTAGAGTCTGACTGATTAATTGAGTCTGTGGACAAGAGTCTTTTATACAGGTGACAATTTAAGACAGCTGTCTTTAATGCAGGTAATGAGTTGATTAGTAGCACCAAAGTGGTCTGTAGAAGCCAGAACTCTTAATGGTTGGTGGAGATCAAATACTTATTACTCTGTGCAAAATGCAAATAAATGTATAGAATTTATACAATATGATTTTCTGGAATTTATTTATTATATTTTATCTCTCACTTTTAAAATTAACGTACCCTTAAAATTATAGACTGTTCATGTGTTTGTCAGTGGGCAAACTTACAAAATCAGCAAGGGATCAAATAATTATTTCCTTCACTGTATGTGCATATACAGTACAGACATATGGATAATATATACTGTATGTATACATATATTGTATTATACTTCTTCATCCACTTGTATGATAAAATAGTTTCAAAATGCTTTAAAGCATGAAGAGAGACTACGGAATTATTAACATACAAAGCTTCTAAAACAAGTGTATTATTATATAAAAACACACATAGACGCAGCACTCAATACTGCATATGTAATAGGATGTAACATTATAGCAATACAAAAAAGGTATGTATATCATATAAATGGAGTGATTTCAGAATGGAACCTCTATATTATTATATATTATATATAGCATATGATTTCAGGTGTCTGTATCATTTATTGACGAGTCATGTAAACAATAGTTTTACAGTGCCTGTAAAGCACAGCACTAGGGAACCACCCTACTCTTAAGCCAGCAGAATTGACAATATAAAATGTTTTCTAAATTATACACGTTGCTCCATCCTACTAGTCAAATTAAAATGACAGCCAATAGAAAAACAAGACAATTTAGGATTGAGGTTCACTCAGGGATATAAAAGGAGTCTTTTCCAACGTAGCAGACATATAACTCTTAAATTTCACTCTTGCTTTAGGAATTTGCTTAGCTTTACATACAGCAACATGTCTAGTGTTAAAGGAGCATATGGTGGTGGAAACCAAAAAGGCAGTTCTGGTGGTGATTGTGGTGGTGGATTTCAACAAGGAAGCTCCGGTGGTGGGCATCAGCATGGAGGTTCAGGAGGAGGTTATCAACAAGGCAGCTCTGGAGGTGATTGTGGTGGTGGACAGCAGCAAGGAGGACTAGGTGGAGGATATCAGCAAGGTGGTTCTGGAGGTAGCTTTCAGCAATCTGGATCTGGTGGTGGATGTCAGCAAGGTGGCTCTGGAGGTAGCTTTCAGCAATCTGGATCTGGTGGTGGATGTCAGCAAGGTGGCTCTGGAGGTAGCTTTCAGCAATCTGGATCTGGAGGTGGTTATCAGCAAGGTGGCTCTGGTGGTAGCTGTCAGCAAGGTGGCTCTGGAGGTGGATATCAGCAAGGTGGCTCTGGCGGTGGATATCAGCAAGGTGGCTCTGGCGGTAGTTGTCAGCAAGGTGGCTCTGGAGGTGGTTATCAGCAAGGTGGCTCTGGTAGCGGATATCAGCTAGGTGGTTCCGGCAGTGGATATCAACAAGGCAGCTCTGGTGGCTGTGGTGGTGGAAATCAACAGAGTGGCTCTGGAGGCGCATGTCAGCAAGGCGGGTCAGGCGGTGGATATCAACAAGGAGGTTCAGGAGGTGGATATCAACAAGGTAGCTCTGGAGGAGACTGTGGTGGTGGAAATCAGCATGGTGGCTCCAGTGGAGGATATCAGCAAAGCAGCTCTGGTGGCGACTGTGGTGGTGCATCTGGCAAGCAAAGCTTGACCATGTGTGGTGGTGAGCAGCAGCAAGGTGGATTTAACACATGTAAGTATATGTAATGAACCATAGCAAGTATGCTCGTTAACATATACAAGTTAAATGTTGCACTTCAAAATCATGTTGTCTTCTAATAGTTGACTACATCTTCTAAGTATGTCTTCTATATATTTTTTGTCTTGAGAACCATAATTAATTTGAATAAATAGCATAGTAAAATAGGGTATATTATACTGCTTTAATCAGGAACAAAAAAAAGGTATACTGGTTATAGTATACATACTGTATAATAGATGGTGGTATTTTGTATGGGACATATAGTATAAAATACTGTAAAATCACAGTAAAATAAAATTGAGATATGTTTCTATGAGAAATCAATGTGTTTTCAAGCTAAAAATGTACTTAGCATGATCACATTTCTTTTGCAGCTGGAGGCTCTGGACAACAATGTCAAGATCAAGGTTCATGCGGTGGTGGCAATAAATCAGGTATTGTAATTCATTACAATACACAAAAGAAGCAAAGTTGCATTTTAAACTGATAGATATTAATTATATTAACACCATTCGATTAGAATTCTTGTGGTTACTGTCAGATTATGTTTTCACATCAAATTATTCTAAGTCCCCCATATGGGCGGCACGGTGGCTAAGTGGTTAGTGCTGGGGTCCTAGGTTCAATTCTCACCAAGGACAACATCTGCAAGTAGTTTGTATGTTCTCTCCGTGTTTACATAGGTTTCCTCCGGGTACTCCAGTTTCCTCCCATACTCCAAAAACATACAGATAGGGAATTAAGAGTGTGAGCCCCAATGGAGACAGTAATGCCAATGTATGTAAAGAACTGTGGAATTAACAGCGCTATATAAATGAATACATATTATTATTATTATTATTATTATTATTATTATTATCATTATTATATACATGCCACAGCCATATAAAACAGTGTGTCCAGCAACTGCATGATCCAAATGTACTGCCATACAGTGCACTGTTGGATCTTGAATAGATATAGCATAATTATTTAGGCATCAATCCTCCACCTTACTGCAGTTTGCCCTCCTAACAGGCTTGCTCACATTCGATGGGGGTTATGGTATGGACAGGTGTATGTTATGGACAACGAACACAGGTGGATTTTATTGATGCCATTTTGAATGCATAGCGATACCATGACAAGATCCTGAGGAGAATTGTCGTGCCATTCATCCACGACCATCACCTCATGTTGCAGCATGATAATGCACTGACCAATATGGCAAGGAGCTGTACACAATTGCTGGAAGATAAAAATATCCTAGTTCTTGCATAGTTCTGGACATGTCACCCATTGAGCATGTTTGGGATGATCTGGGTCGGCAAATATACCAACAAGTTCAAGTTTCTGCCAATATCCAGCAATTTTCGAGCCATTGAAGAGCAGTGGACCAACATTCCACAGACCACATTCAACAATCTGATCAACTTTGGCAAATGGTGGTGACACCAGATACTGACTGATTTTGTAACCCCCACTCCCCTGAATCATCTCAATACTGTAAAACTGCACATTTTAGAGTGGCCTTTTATAGTGGCCAGCCTAAGGCTGGGTTCACACATAGCGTCAGCGACAACGACGTCGCTGTTACGTCACCATTTTCTGTGACGTAGCAGCGACCTTGTAAGTCACTGTTATGATCGCTGCTTAGCTGTCAAACACAGCAGAAGCAGCAGCGATCATAACGTCGCTACATGTGCAGAGAGCAGGGAGCCGCGCACACTGCTTAGCGCTTGCTTCCTGCTCTTCTAGCTACAGTACACATCGGGTTAATTAACCCGATGTGTACTGCAGCTACATGTGCAGAGAGCAGGGAGCCAGCACTGGCAGCGTGAGAGCAGCGGAGGCTGGTAGCGAAGGTAAATATCGGGTAACCACCTTGGTTACCCGATGTTTACCCTGGTTACAGCTTACCGCAGCTGCCAGATGCCGGCTCCTGCTCTCTGCTCGCTTCATTTCGTCGCTCTCTCGATGTCACACATAGCGATGTGTGCGTCACAGCGGGAGAGCAACAATAAAAAAACGAACCAGGGCTGTGTGTAATGAGCAGCGATCTCACAGCAGGGGCCAGATCGCTGCTCAGTGTCACACACAGCGAGATCGCTAATGAGGTCACTGCTGCGTCACAAAAAACGTGACGTAGCAGCGATTTCGGTAGCGATCTCGCTATGTGTAAAGCACCCCTACGGCACACCTGTGCAGTAATCCTGCTGTCTAATCAGCATGTGTACAGTATGCCTCACTTGTGAAGTGGATGTATTATTTCATCAAATTGGAAGTGCTCACTAGCATAGATGTAGACAAATTTGTGACAATCTTTGCAAAAAGAAAAAATCATCTTGTTTACATAGAAAAAGTCTTAGATCTTAGAGTTTAGCTCATGAAAAATGGAAGAATGGGAGCAAAAACAAAAGTGTTGCATTTATATTTTAAATAATTGGAAAACCCTTTTATTTAAGAAGTTCAATAATATTATATCCATAAAGTTATCCTTGACAATCAAGGCTGAAGATTTCTATAAGACTACCTAATTTATAGCAATGTTTCATAAAGCCACATTTATATCTGTGAACAAAGTAGCACAAAGCACAGTTATACAGATAATTCCATGTGGATATTATTATAGTAATGACACCTTTTGGCGACACAACCATTAAGGGTCCAATTGTTTGAATATGTGTGACACCACACCACTCTGTAGGTAATAGCTACTATACCAAATGCTTAAAGGAAATTTGTCACTAGGATCAAACTTCTAAGCTATCTATATGGCCATGTAGGCCATAAAAAATTTAATGCCAAAACACTATGATATACGAGATCTAATCACTTATTCCATAAAAATCCACATTTGTTCTAATTATGTAGCTGAGCTGTTAAGAATCTGCATGAGAATCTGGCTCTAATGCTTTTTTTAAATGAAAGAGTGCAACATGTAATGTGAGAAATGTAAATCAGGAAAGCAGACTGTCGGTCATTACATGTCTCATATTGGTAATTCCCCCTTTCATTTGAAGTATGCTTTGGAGGCATAGTCTCAGGGAGATATGTGTCCTGCCTATAGATCTTAACAGCTCATATACACATAAGAAAACTCTAGATTTCTCTGAAATATGACATTGGATCATAGATATCAAGGCATCATTTTAGTCAACTGCTTGAATTAAAGAGTCAGAAATATTTTGTTTGAAGCAGGTAATGAAATCTGTAATTATTTTTAAAATATAAATATTAACAGTGTCTTTACCTCTTTTAGGAGGTGGTTCTGATGGGTATCAAGGTCAAGGCGGTTTTGGAGGAGGCAAATCAGGTAATGTATGATACTAATGTTATCCTACAGTTTTTACTATTTATTACTATTACTATTTATTTATTACTATTTATTTATTTATTTATTACTAGTACTATTAAAATTGATTATTTGAGTTTTGTCAGTGTGGTGGTTTTAAATTACGAAGGATCATTTAAAATCCAGATTCAACCCATAGACAGGTGTTTCTAAAAAATCACTAATGCTTTTCTAATCCTGCAAATCCCTTTTAAAAACCATCTAATTCAGCTAAAATGTTATACTTAAAGGATTATTTCATATTAATAAAAACTTCAAATATTCAGTGTAAGGGTTTAGTGGACACCATTGAGTATTCCTTGCACATTTTTGCATCTATAAGCTTCAGATTAGCCAGGTGTCTGTTTTAAGAAACTAAGGACTTGATTCATGAATGCACTGGATCTTTTTTGTCTAGTTTTTTTTCAGTTTTCACACAACAATGACATTGGAATATAGACTTTAAAAAAAGGAATCAATTAAAAGAAAGACAATCTGCAAATGAAAAACTATTAAAAAAAGGCAGAAATGCAACAATGAATTGAGCTCATAATGCCTCTTAACATTCACTGTATTAAGTAAGGTGATCTATTTTTCAGGCAGAAAGTTAAAGCAAGCATTTGAATATGCAAATAAACTTATGTTAAAGATAAACATGCATTGAAATGATTTCTCAGAATTTTCACTCAGCCAGAAAATTATAAACTGAATTATAATATAGTCCTCCTTCTTATGCTTTCAGGATCAGGATCTGGATCAGGCGCATGCAAGAAGTGAACACAGCTCAAGCACACAAGAACAACACCTAAAATCTAATCAAGACATCGGACACCTTAAATTATCTAATAAATATGATTTTCTCATTGAACAGTGACTTTCAGCATTTTGTCTTTTTTATATTACAAATAAGATACTTCAAAAACCTTGTTATTCAGGTTATTAATTAAAATGATGAAGTCTTTATCTTTCTTGAGTATTCACTAGTCTTGCTAGTATCCTTGTCATAATTGGTAGCAAGAAGCGAATTCTGCTGGCCATTCAGGTGCCATTGGTAGTCCAGCTCCTGCAGGTTGGCAGATCTGTACATGCCATTGCAAGAAGGTTTGTTGTGTTTCCAAGCAAAGTCTGAAAAGTTACACAGATTGCAAAAAAATCTATCAAGTTCAACCTTTCTCGATAAAGTAGACAGTATGTATTGTTATTTACAACCCATAATGACAATTCTTGGCCTAAAAGAATCCATCCTTTTATAAACGCTGACCTAATATTACTAGTGGGGCATGTCACAGACTACTCTACCAGTAAGGTCGGGGCCACATGGGGGACTACACTAGCAGCATAGCGGGAGCCGAGTGTCATGCGAGTGTTACTACGACTGAGGTCCGATCGTGCAATCGGACCACAGCTGCAGGGGGGGGCGGCCCGGCACTGAGGGGAGGCGGGCCAGCGCTGAGGAGGGGCAGGCCGGCTCTGAGGGGCGGGCCGGTGCTGCGGAGGGGAGGCAGGGATTTATCTCCCTCTCTCCTCCGTTGCCGGCTATTGCCATTCTCGCCTTGAACTCGCGGTGCACCGGTGTACTGCGAGTGCAGTGCAATTTTTCTCTCGCCCCATAGACTTGAATGGATGCAAGAGAAACAAGGATCGCATTGCACTCGCAGCATGCTGCGATTGTTTTCTCGGTCCAATTAGGGCTGAGAAAATAATTGCTCATGAGTGCTGGCACATAGGTTAATATTGGTCTGAGTGGAATGCGATGTTTTATTACATTCCACTCGCTACGATTTTCATGCCGTGTGTCTTAGTCCTAAAGAGCCCTTTCTGCTTAAATACCAGAATCATGTGTGACGCCCCTGGACTAGACAGGGTGTCACAGGGGACTGCACACTCTTTATTCTTAGTGCAGGACTCAACCCCTCTTGGTTCTGGGTTCCCAACTTGCAGCACTGCCTCCATCAGCATCCAAAAATCCCAATCACACCTGCACCACACCCTGTCAGGCACACTAGTGGGCTGCTAAGCTGGAATAGGGCCATCCACTTAGGGGGTCGGGCAGGGAGGTGGGAGGTGACAAGACAGAGCAGTGGTAGCCCTCGAGCAGTGAAGAGCTAGGAGGGAGTGTGTGGCTCCCGGGGAGGAGAAGATTGGGTTGCAGATGGTGGTTTGGACCCAGAGGAGTCAGAGACCTAGTCACGGGATATTGAGACTGGGTGCCTGGCTTAGTCTAGGAGAACGGTCAGCAGCAAGTGCAATAGCCGGTCTGGGACCGAAAGCACAGAAGGGTACTGGACCCTTGGTTGGGGAGAGGTTTCAAGCAACCCGGCAATTAACTTGCAGAGGCTAGGGCCTTTATGCTCCTGAGAGCACAGCTCCTTCACACAAAAAGTGGGGAGCGGGGTCCGGACAGCTTCAAGCTTACGGGCCACTTTGACACTTCTAAAATTTGTGCACGGAGGCAGGCTCCGAACCATCAGGCAGTACTGCAGGGGGCAGATACCTGGATGAGCTCCTCCAAGAGGGCAGCGGCAACCAGAGACTTGGTTTACCACGTTGTCAGTTTCTGCTTTCCTTCTGAGTGAGTACCTGATCACCCCCTGCTGCCAGCAAACCTGCGGTCACCTGCAACCCCACTATCCAGAGTCCCGGGGCCTTCCCTACCCATTGAGGGAAACGTCATCTGGCTGCCCTCATTCCATCTCGCCTGGGCACTTCAAACGGCAGTGGCGGTAGTCGCCGTTACCGCACACCACGGGTGACGTCACAAACTAGCTCTCCCCTGTAAAAAGTCCTCTTTTGTATTTGAAGTGGCTGCAAGCCCCTGGGTCTGGAGACCCATGAGCCACAGTGACCCCCGGATCCGAGCGGTTCGACTATTGCGGGGGTGGCACACATGTTTCATTCTTTTTGGATGAAAAACTGTAAATCATGTGGAATTTTTTTTTGCATTGAGCACACATGAATTTATACATGTAAGTAGTGGTGAGTGAACATCTGGATCTTTGGGTATGCCAAACTAGCAAGGGAAAAAATAAAAAATGGGGATTGGTAAGCGAACGTGATGGCCAATTTTAACCCAAACAACAAAGCCCATGCAAGACAATGGGGAAGAGAAGTTCGAGGCTGTATAATGGCTGCAAACTGGCCATAGTAAGTGCTAGGGGGCTGTGGTGGAAGTTAAGTGAAAGCAAGAGCAGGACAGTTATACATACAATGTTTCTCAGTGTTTCCCAGAGAATCATGCTGCAGTCACACTCTCTTCCTTACTCAGTAAATATTCCCCCTTCCCCTGCTCACCCTTTGTGTCAGTGTCTGTGATTGGTTGCAGACTGCTAGAGATGACCCTTAAGGCTGCTTTACACGTATCAATTTATCGTGTGTTCGCATGTGCGATCGCACCCGCCCCCATCGTTTGTGCGATACGGGCAATTTGTTGCCCGTGTCGCACAAACTCGGTAACCCCCGTCACACATACTTGCCTTCCGAACGATCTCGCTGTGGGCGGTAAACATCCTCTTCCTGAAGGGGGAGGGATGGTCAGCGTCACTGCGACGCCACACAGCGGCCGGCCAATAGAAACGGAGGGGCGGAGATGAGCGGGACGTAAACATCCCGCCCACCTCCTTCCTTCCATATTGCCGGCGTCCGCAGGTAAACTGCAGTTCATTGTTTCCGTTGTGTCACACGGAGCGACGTGGGCTGCCTCGGGAACGATGAACAACAGGAGCATAGAAGGACGTTCAATTTTTTGAAAATGAGCGACGTGTCAACGAGCAACAAAAAAGTGAAAAACATGAAAATGGTATGTGCATAACTGCTATGAATAATAGGAATGAGAGATGTTTAGCCATTGTATTGTTCAATGCAAAGGAGCCCTGTTACGAGGGGGACCCGGGGAAGCGTGCCAAGATGGGAAATGGACTGCTTCCGCCGGTCAAGGTCCACTGTGCGGTGTAAGGGACCGCCGCTATGGTGGGTGAAGAGTGAGCGGGTTGCTGCTAGCGATCGTCTGGAATGTCACAGACGATCTATGTACACCGATCTGCCCTAACCCGTGAGGGTTGTATGGCACAGATCTCACGGCTCGGTGTACCTGTTGCACGGGGAAGCACAGAGGTGCCCACGCACGTGTGCCAGTGGAAGTCACGAGAATATGGCACGAGGGTAGCACAGAGGTGCCCACGCACGTGTGCTTTCAATAACCAGGTGAGTCCAATGGAGACTTGAGGAGCTCACCTGGGACAGGAACACGGCCTGTTGACGGGGGTACTGCCGGAGCAGCAAGGCAGGAACACGGCCTGCAAACGAGGTACTGCCGGAGCAGCAAGGGCCAAGCCCACAAGAGACAGTAATGCCTGAGCAGTGGCGTGGCAGCACGCTGCCAGACATCCAAACATAGAAGGACGGTCGCGCGCCGCCATGATGGCAGGGGGAGCTTTTAAGGAGGTGCAGCTCCACCCGAGGGCGGGCGCGAGGCGGAGATGACGGACTTGACCCAATCAGGGTCCACGACGTCCCAGCCTGGCCAGTCAGGATTCACCACGTCACCAGCCTTGTCATCAAGCCGTGTGACGTCAGTGAGCGAATCAGGACCCACCACACATTGCACATGCTCACCCTCCTGCCTCTGGGAAATAGAGGCGGGATCCTCGGTCTCACAATGTGGAGAGATAACGGGAATCTCACTGCTTCCCTGAGCAGTAAACCTCTTCACATTGCGCAGCGTCGCAGACCTTCGGGGCCGCTGAGCAGGAGAGTCTGCGGCAGGCCAGGAATGGGAGACCGCTTCACTCCTTGTAACAGGAGAACCACTAGGTGTCACCCTTCTGCTGCCTCTCTGAGAAGGTATCTCCTGCACACTGCGCAGCCTGGCAGACCTTCGGCGCTGCTGAGCAGGAGTGCTCGTGGCAGGCAAGGAATGGGAGACTGCCTCAGTCCTTGCCTCAGGAGAGCCACGAGATGTAACATTACCCCCCTGTCTAGGTCCCCCCCCCTGTCCGTGCTCGAAGGCCGCTATCAAACCCGGGGCGCGGATATGATCCTCCAACTCCCAGGATCTATGCTCTGGACCACGGCCGGCCCACTCCACGAGGTAGTACCTCTTGCCCTGTATGACTTTTGTCTCCACAAGTTTTGCCACCTCAGGGTCGTCGGACGGGGAGTCGGTTTGAGCCGGCAGGGACCCCGAGAATTTATTAAGTCGTACGGGTTTCAGGAGGGACACGTGAAAGGTGTTGGCTATAGCCCAGCGTGGAGGGAGCTGGAGTCGATATGCCACTGGGTTTACCTGCTGTAGTACTTTAAACGGACCCAGATACCTAGGGGCGAATTTGGCTGCCTGTACCCGTAGGTTAACATTCTTAGAGGACAGCCATACTAGGTCACCAGGGGCGAAGGATGGTGCAGGGCGGCGGCGAACATCAGCCGTTGTCACCATCCGGTCTTTAGCCCTTTTAAGAGCCTCTTGGGTGTCATCCCAGATCTCCCGGGCCTTGGTCGCCCAATCCTCCACTCTAGTATCGGGTGACGTAATGGGCATCGGAACCGGGATTCTGGGATGTTGTCCGTTATTGAGTAGGAACGGAGTCTGGCCAGAGGATTCATGGACCGAATTGTTAATGGCAAATTCGGCCCAAGGAAGGAGGTTAGCCCAGTTGTCGTGGTGCGCAGATATAAAATGGCGGAGGTAAGTTACCAAGGTCTGATTAGTCCTCTCCACTAGTCCATTGGTCTCGGGATGGTATGCGGAGGAGATGTTCAGCTCTATCTGCAGGAGCTTACAGAGCTCTCTCCAGAAGCGAGACGCGAACTGGGGACCCCGGTCGCTCACCACCTTGTCAGGCATGCCATGCAACCTAAATACATGCCGAATGAACAAGGTGGCGAGAGCACGTGACGTCGGGAGTCGTGGGAGAGGCACCAAGTGGACCATTTTAGAGAAGTGGTCCGTGATGACCCATACGACCCTGTGCCCTGCTGACTTGGGCAGATCTCCCAGGAAGTCCATCCCCACCACTTCCCAGGGACGATCCGGCACTGGCAGTGGGTGAAGAAGACCTGCCGGTCTCTGCCGGGACGGCTTATTCCGAGCACACGACATACAGGCTCCCACATATTCCTGTATGTCCTGGGGTAGTCTCGGCCACCAATAATGCCTGGTCACCAGGTCTCTGGTCCTTTTGACCCCGAAGTGACCCCCGACCTTGGAGGCATGGGCCCACGATAGCACCTCGTTCCGTAGTTCAGTGGGAACGAGGGTTTTGCCAGGTGGCACCTGGTCCAAAGAAGTGGGAGTGACCATCCTCAAGCTGTCCGGGGGTAGTATAAGACGAGGCTCCTCCTCGTCCTCCTCCAACACAACCATACAACGTGACAAGGCATCGGCCCGTACGTTCTTCTCACCGGCCAGGTGGCGGATAATAAAGCGGAACCGGGAGAAGAATAAAGACCAACGGGCCTGCCTTGGGTTCAGGCGTTGTGCTGTCTGGAGGTATGTGAGGTTTTTGTGGTCAGAAAAAACCTCAAATGGATGCTTCGCACCCTCCAGGAGATGCCGCCATTCCTGGAATGCTAATTTCATCGCCAGTAACTCCCTATCCCCTATGGAGTAGTTCCTCTCGGCCGGAGAAAAGGTCTTGGAGAAAAAGAAACACGGATGTTTCCTTCCTCGTTCGTTTTTCTGGTACAGGACAGCACCTGCACCGACCGAAGAGGCGTCTACCTCCAGTAGGAAGGGTTTGGAGATGTCTGGACGATGAAGGATGGGAGCTCTGGAGAAGTGAGTTTTGAGAGTGTGAAATGCCTCTACCGTTTCCCGTGTCCATGCTTTGGGATTAGCGCCCTTGCGGGTAAGGGCAATGATGGGTGCTGCCACCGTCGAGAAGTTGGGAATGAACTGGCGATAATAATTGATAAACCCCAAGAATCGCTGGATCGCCTTCAGCGAGCGGGGCTCAGGCCAGTTCATCACTGTCTCCAACTTCCCCGGATCCATTGCTAACCCCTGACTGGACACTATGTACCCCAGGAACGGCAAGGATTCCTGTTCAAAAACGCACTTTTCCAGCTTAGCATATAACGAATGGGTGCGGAGCCTCTTAAGTACTCGGATGACATCCCTCCGATGGGTGGTAAGATCGGGGGAGAAGATAAGAATGTCATCCAGGTATGCAACCACGGAAAGATACAAATCCCGGAAAATGTCATTCACAAAGTCTTGAAATACGGCGGGGGCATTGCAGAGTCCGAAGGGCATTACTAGATACTCGTAGTGACCGTCCCTGGTGTTAAAGGCGGTCTTCCACTCATCGCCCTTTCGGACTCGCACTAGATTATACGCCCCGCGTAGATCCAGCTTTGTGAAGACCTTTGCCCCGCGGAATCGATCAAATAGCTCAGTAATGAGGGGCAAAGGGTATTTGTTCTTGATTGTGATTGCATTTAATCCCCTGTAATCGATACAGGGGCGCAGATCTCCTTCCTTCTTCTGCACAAAAAAGAACCCTGCACCAGCCGGTGAAATAGACTTGCGAATGAACCCCTTCGCCAGGCTGTCCTGAATATATTTGGACATAGCCTCCGTCTCTGGAGCAGAGAGTGGATACACTCTGCCCCTAGGGGGCTCGGAGCCTGGCTTCAGGTCTATTCGGCAATCATATGGCCGGTGGGGAGGAAGAGTATCTGCGGCCCTTTTGGAAAAGACATCCCTGTAGGCCTCATAAGGTGTCGGTAAACCCGGCCCCTCAGTATTCCCTGAGGACCCAACCGACCTAATGGTAGCGGGTGGTTCGGTAGTCACGAGGTGCTTTCTACAGGATCCTGCCCAGGATGAGATCTCCCCTGTTGCCCAGTTGAGTATAGGAGCATGCTGTCTCAACCAGGGAAGGCCCAGTAGGATCTCATCCGTCCCCCCTGGAAGCACCAGGAAGGACACCTGCTCATGGTGTCCCGGTGGTACATCCATCCTGAGAGGGATGGTGATCTGGGTGATAGGATCGAGTAGTATGGACCCGTCGACTACCCGGACCCTGAGTGGCTTGGGCAACAGAACCAGGGGAACTGAGTATCGGGTTGCCAGGGAGGTCGAGATGAAATTGCCTTCAGCGCCTGAGTCCAAGCAAGCCAGGGCAGAGAAGAGAGCAGTGCCGAACTGCAACTGGGCGCTGATAGTCAACCTAGAGGGAGAAGTAGCGTCTAGAGTCCCCCCTCTGATAGAAACTAGACGCTGTCTTTTCCCGACGGTTTGGGACATAGGGTAGCTATGTGTCCCCTATGCCCACAGGAAAAGCAGATGACACAAGACCGAGAACCTGGGGCAGAGGAGACCACCTTGGACACCTCCATTGACTCCACGGAGTCGCCTACAGGACTGGCTGGGGGACCTGTCTGATGGAAGACGGGAGTCAGACGCTTTTTAGGCCGAGAAGACGTGGGTGCTGAAGAGACCTCGAGCCTTCGCTCCGCCTGGCGGATGTCTATGCGAGAGGCAACCTGAATCAAGGACTCTAAAGTGGCAGGCACCTCACGTGTGGCCAGTGCGTCTTTGACAAACCCTGCAGGCCCTCCCAAAACACAGGGACAAGGACCTTATCCGGCCAGTCCAGCTCTGCGGCCAGTGTCCTAAAGTGTACAGCAAAGTCCCCGACTGAAGCAGACCCTTGCTGAAGTCGTAGGAGGTGCAGCGCGGAATCGTGGGTGACTTGAGGCCCGAGGAACACCATTCTCATGGCCTCAAGATAAGCTGCTAAGTTATTCACCACACGATCTCCGCGCTCCCACAACGGCGTGGACCACTTCAGCGCTCTCCCTGTGAGCAGGGACTGGACGAAGGCTACCTTCGCCTTCTCGGTAGCGTAAAGAGTCGCGGACAGCTCTAAGTAGGTGGTAACCTGGTTTATAAAACCACGGCACTCAGAGCTGTTGCCGCTAAAGCGCTCTGGAAGCGCAAGGCGAGGAGACCTTCCGCCCAATAGCACAGCCTGGGTAGCCGCCTGGGTGGCGACTGTCGTCAGAGTAGTCTTATCGGAGGAAGACTGCTCCACTGCTGCCAATCGTGACTCCAACTGCTGCACATAACGCAGCAACTGCTGCTGCTCTTCAGCCATAGCCAGACCTTTGGCGCGACCGTAATGTTACGAGGGGGACCCGGGGAAGCGTGCCAAGATGGGAAATGGACTGCTTCCGCCGGTCAAGGTCCACTGTGCGGTGTAAGGGACCGCCGCTATGGTGGGTGAAGAGTGAGCGGGTTGCTGCTAGCGATCGTCTGGAATGTCACAGACGATCTATGTACACCGATCTGCCCTAACCCGTGAGGGTTGTATGGCACAGATCTCATGGCTCGGTGTACCTGTTGCACGGGGAAGCACAGAGGTGCCCACGCACGTGTGCCAGTGGAAGTCACGAGAATATGGCACGAGGGTAGCACAGAGGTGCCCACGCACGTGTGCTTTCAATAACCAGGTGAGTCCAATGGAGACTTGAGGAGCTCACCTGGGACAGGAACACGGCCTGTTGACGGGGGTACTGCCGGAGCAGCAAGGCAGGAACACGGCCTGCAAACGAGGTACTGCCGGAGCAGCAAGGGCCAAGCCCACAAGAGACAGTAATGCCTGAGCAGTGGCGTGGCAGCACGCTGCCAGACATCCAAACATAGAAGGACGGTCGCGCGCCACCATGATGGCAGGGGGAGCTTTTAAGGAGGTGCAGCTCCACCCGAGGGCGGGCGCGAGGCGGAGATGACGGACTTGACCCAATCAGGGTCCACGACGTCCCAGCCTGGCCAGTCAGGATTCACCACGTCACCAGCCTTGTCATCAAGCCGTGTGACGTCAGTGAGCGAATCAGGACCCACCACGCATTGCACATGCTCACCCTCCTGCCTCTGGGAAATAGAGGCGGGATCCTCGGTCTCACAATGTGGAGAGATAACGGGAATCTCACTGCTTTCCTGAGCAGTAAACCTCTGCACATTGCGCAGCCTCGCAGACCTTCGGGGCCGCTGAGCAGGAGAGTCTGCGGCAGGCCAGGAATGGGAGACCGCTTCACTCCTTGTAACAGGAGAACCACTAGGTGTCACCCTTCTGCTGCCTCTCTGAGAAGGTATCTCCTGCACACTGCGCAGTCTGGCAGACCTTCGGCGCTGCTGAGCAGGAGTGCTCGTGGCAGGCAAGGAATGGGAGACTGCCTCAGTCCTTGCCTCAGGAGAGCCACGAGATGTAACAGAGCCCCAAAACCAAAAGCCAAGGTAATCTCTTTTTTTGGGGTCCCTAACCTACATGTAACCTTATCTGCAGTTAAAAAACTTGCTCTATATGGGAAGCAAAGGACCAAGCTATATATGTGAAATAAGACACATGGCTATGGGTGGGGCGGGGTTCTCAGACAGAAAATGCATACTAATTAAAGAATGTGCGTCTGGAACACCATGATGTGAACCCATAGCAGTTTTGCTTTTCATTATTCCCCTATACATTGTGACTGGTGTGCAACTCTTTATCCTATTGTTTAGTTGTATATTTTTGAGTCTTGCACCTTGTTCACACCATGGTGTTCCAGACGTACATTCTTTAATTAGTATGCATTTTCTGTCTGAGAGCCCTGCCCCACCTATAGCCATGTGTCTTATTTCACATATATAGCTTGGTCCTTTGCTTCCCATACAGAGAAAGTTTTTTAACTGCAGGTGAGGTTACACGTAGGTTAGGGACCCCAAAAATAGAGATTACCTTGGCATTTGGTTTTGGGGCTCCTTTGCATTGATCAATACAATGGTTAAACATCTCTCATTCCTATTATTCATAGCAGTTATGCACATACCATTTTCATGTTTTTCACTTTTTTCAGATAGTCTATTGTATTTTTCAGTCTAGTATTCCCATAGCAGTTTTGGTTTGCATTATTCCCCTATACATTGTGACTGGTGTGCAACTCTTTATCCTATTGTTTAGTGTGGGAAATACAGCTGCAGGCAGCAGCCCTCCTGTGAGCTTTACCATGGCTGAATATCAAAATAGAGGGGGAAAAAAGATGTACGGTCCCTCCCACTTTTGATATCCAGCCATTGTAAAGCAGATAGGTGGGGGCTGGCTTAATCAGGATGCCATAAAAATACCAGCCCTCAATTGCCCAGAATTGTATTTAATGTATCCTCCCCTTTTTGAGCTAGGTATTTCATTGATATACTATCCATTAGGCAGGTGTCTGAATAGTGGGGCCCTGGTCCTGCTCTCCTTATATCTACATTGAAGTCAGTAGTAGTGATAGGCGGACCCGGACTTTAAAAGTCCAGATCCGAGCGGTTTCAAAAGTACCCGGGTGCCAAGCCAGGAGTTCTCAGGGAACTCTGGGTAATGATCCAGGTCCAGCAACTCAGGAAATAAAAACAAAAAAAAATAAAAGGAAAAATAAAGCAAGCACACTATACTTACTGAGTCTCCGGTGCAGCTATAACTGCTTCCGGACCATTCATTCTTCTTCCAGGGACACGCCCTAGCCTCATACATATTTACTGCTTACCCTGCTCACCAGCAGTCCTGGCATCTGTGATTGGTTGCAGTCAGACAGTGCCTCCAGCCTGTGTGACAGCATCTCTAAGTGCTTGAAATCACAGACGCCAGGACTGCCGGTGGTTGCAGTCATACAGTACCCCCAGCCTGTATGACAGCATGTTTGGCTGCTTGCAATCACAGACCCTGTGTGTGTATCATTGTAGATTGGTGTAAAAATAAATAAGTAAAGAACAAAATTGTCATAAGTCTCATACTATCATACTATGATACCCAGCACAGAAAAATCATATCGCTACAGGTCGCAGCCCGCAGCCGTGCACTTTTCTTGGCTGTGTATCAAAATAAGAGGAATCGCCTGTGGCTTTTTTCTTTTTTACTTATATACAGAAATAATTTTAAAAATCGACGTGGTCACCCCCAATTATGATACTCAGCCATGATAAAGCCCAACAGCTGGAGGCTGGTATTCTCAGATTAGCGGGACCTGTTGTGATTGTTATCCGAGTGGGTGCTGGCTTGGAGCTCCCTCTGGTGGCCAGGAATGGTAATGAAGCTGAGTCTGAATCTGTAACTCAAACAGGTGTTAGTATTAATTGGGAATCCAGGAAGTCCTATTGCTGATCAGCCTGGGGTATATAGGAGAGCAGTTTTTGCCTATCTGCTGCCGGTGAAAAATGTTTTCTTCTGCCTGTCAAGATGGCTTGGAGTTTGTCCTTCAGTTTCCTCAATTTATCCTGCACCAGAATTCACTTCAGAAAAGTCTGCAGGTTTTCTTTGCTTAATTGCTGGTTTTGCACCTACGGGTGTTTGTATTTTTTTTCTCCATTTTGTTCAGTGTTTGTTTTCTTGTATGTGAGGATCTGGCTCTCTGCTATTTGGTGAGGGCAGTTCCTTCAGCAAGAAAGGGAGTTTTCCCCGTTCTGATTTGGATTTGCATTTTAGAATAATATTTGCTCTGTGATTTTGTTTTTCCCATTATACCTGCAGTTCTGTTGAAAGTGTATGGCACAAGAGTACCTGATATATTGGGCAAAGACCGTGTGGTCTTAGGGCCTTTTTTCTATCAGGAGTTTGGTATTTTTTGCAGGGATTTTTGCTGGCCACAATCAGTTATCTTTCCTGTCCTGTTGTATCTAGTACTGTAAGTCGGGCCTCACCTCTTCTAATCTATATTTTCTGTGTATTGTGTTTTCTTACATCACCATCATTACATGTTGGGGGCTTGCTGTTCCTTTGGGGACTGCTCCAAGGCAAGTTAGGATTCCTCATATCTATCTTTAAGGTGTAGCAAGTTTCTCCGGCAGTGATGATGTGTCTAGGTGTGTTAGGAACATCCCACTGCTACTTCTAGTGTTGTCCGATAGATAGGGGTTTGCGGTAAGCTTAGTTTCCAACTACTCTTGTGGTTTTTGTTTTTTTCCTAATTAATGGGAATTTTTGTGATTGTCCACGGTTACCAAATCATAACAGAAACCCATGCATATTGGGCCCCCAGTCTAAAAATAGCAGCCTGCAGCCACCCAGGATTGTCACATCCATTAGATGTAACAATCCTGAAACTTTACTTGACTCATTCCGATTGCCCTAGTGCGGTGACAATCAGGGTAAAAAAAGGGTTAATGGCCGCTCACAGCTGCCACTAAGCCCTATGTTAGAAATGGTATATTATAAAGTATAATGGCATATGATATGGTATAAAGTAAATGTAATATTGTGCACAGTATACTATGCCTGTAAAAGCTTACATACAGTATACAGCGTGTGTTTCTCTGTAGGGGTATATGAGTGCATGTGGAAAAACTGTCAGAAGAGAACACCACTCACCGAGGCAGCAGAGGGAAGGTGAGTATAATTGTTACATTTTTTTTTAAAGTGTGCGGTGTGATGGGGATCCTATGTACCAGGATGGTGACATATATACAAGGATGGGTGACAAAGATTCAAGCATGGGATGGAAAAGCTGCGTGAACAAAGCTCTTTCCCTCAGCACCCAGCTTTTCCATACTCTGCTAAATATCTCTCCCTCAGCATCCAGCTTTTCCATGCTCTGCTATCAAGAGTTGGGTGCTGAGGTAAAGATGTATAGCACAGCATGGGAAACCTGAGTGCTGAGGGAAAGATGTACAGCAAAGTATAGGGAAGTTGGATGCTGAGGGCAAGATGTATAGCAAAGCATGGGAAAGTAGGGTGCCGAGGACAAGATGGATTTCAGAGCATGGGAAAGCTAGGTGCTGAGAGAAAGAGCTGAGTGTCGACATCATTAGTCGTTGTAATTATCTCATACCTCAAGTATCTGTGTAATTATCTCATACCTCAATTGTCAGTGTAAGGGGGCCCAGGTCCAAATTTTCCATCGGAGCCCTTCAAACTGTAGTTACGCCACTGTTACATAGATATGTGCACTGAACCAAGCTCACTACATAATTACAATAATAAAACTGAATTTACTATATAGATAAGGGAATACAACCAAAAAAACTATATAGGTATGTGAACACATAAAAAGTTACTATGTTAAAAACAACTCCTCAGAGCATCTGGGAGCATTGCAACTTTGGACCAGACCTCAATCAGAGGACAATAAAGTGTTCACACCCCTTATCTCTGAGCTGCTCCAATATTTACTGTCACAACTGTTTGTTTGCTTCCCATACTGATAGTTCTGTTTCACATCACTTGTCTTATTTACTGCAGTATTCTATGTTCTGCTGTGTATAAATATCTGACTTTTCGAATTTTGTATTATAACATGCCCGATGAAGAGACCTGCATAGTCTCGAAAGCTTGCTATTTATTGCCATCTTTTCACTTAGGGTCATTCCATGTCAAGTGATCCAAATATTAATATTTTTTTTTTACCTGACGTCTTTAGATTTTTTTTTTATGAAGAACAACTTTAGTTAATTACAAATTAAAAGTTTTGAATTTTTTTCTTCATCAGTTAATTTTTTACAGGCTTTTAAAGTTTTAAAAAAAGTGTGAATTTTGGCCTGGTATGGCTTTATTTTTTTTATCATATTTTGGGCTAAAAGTAAGATAAAGAGGTGAGAGGCACTATTTTTCTCAGAACGGTACCGGCTTTCATTTGATATGTCACACGACTATGTTTCTTTATATTTTGTTTTGGAGAAATTAAATTCAAAATTTTGATGCGCAATTGTGGAAAAAACGTATGTTTTAAAATTGTGAAAAATTGCATGTGTGTTACTTGTGTTCTTGGTTATATTTGTGCAGGGATTCAAGTTGGGACCAAATTGGGATCCAACTCTTTGGTAGTGTAGCTTTTTCGGTCTGCGGATAAACGCTGCAGTTTTGGCAGCATTTTTCTACCCAATTTTCACTATATCTGCATTAGTTTTTTTAATCGCTAGTGAAACCAATGGCAGCTATTTTTCATATAAATAGTGATAGATCACTGCAATAAACGCAGCATTTCACAGTTGTGCAAGCAGTGATTTACTCACTTTGTGAGTGTTTCAAAAAACACTGCATGTGTTTACCCCATTGAAATGAATGGGGGGGTGTTTTTCTTAACAATGATCATTCAGAATAGTGCTGTGTGTGTATTAGCCTTTAATAAGAAAAGCATTAAACTATTAATATAAATTTACTCAAACTTTAAACACACCAATATTGTAGCACACCAACTCCCTTGATACCTGTGTAGAGAACGGTTTGTTCAAAAGTGACCATGTCCAGGCATGGCATCCACATAAAAGCTGTGAAGCTCTGTCTTATTTCCATATTTTTAAATATGATCCCATTGCGATCCCAACTTGAATTTTGGTACAGATGTGGCCAGGAACATAGCAGGCACATGTGCATTTTTTTGACATTTTTAAATTAAACATTTTTTTTCTGAAATTAGCTTTAAAATTTTGCGTTTGCGTTTGACATATCTGGTGAAAGCCTGTACAGCTCTGAGTAGAATGGTGTTTATTTTGTTTCTCTATCTTTTTCTAGCCTGAGTTATGAGGAGAGATGTAAAGGCAGGCAACACCGAAATTCGCACTTTGAAAATCATGAAAAAAAAAAATATCTAGAATTTCTTTTTTCACATTTTGCATTCACTAACACAGTATTACCAAATAACAAAATCTCAAAAGAATTAAAAAATATAGAGGTAAAAATCATTGGCTCACTTGACATGAAATGACTTTTAGCCATTAAAAAAGTATCAGTTACTGAGGACTAGAGTTGAGCGATGTTCAATTTCATGTTCGAGTGATTTTGGGGGGTGTTCGAGTCATCCAATAAACTCGAACGATTTGCTAAAAGTTCGGCAGTTTGAGTTACCTTCGAGAGTGGTTCGATCACCAAAAGTGTGGCTTTTCACAGTAAATATGTGCGCATGTTGCGTATCTGCATGCGTCCTGCATCCCCAGCACAATCCCTCTCTCTTTCCTAATCACCGATCACGGGCGACTCACTGCACGGCTGTCACGAATCTCCGGTGGCTTTTCCTCTTTTGAAAATGGCTGCCGCTTCATTATTCAGTCAGGTATTCCGTGCCTTCCCTGCCCACCGGCGGCCATGATAGGTTGCAGTCAGACATGTCCCCACGATGAGTGACAGCTGTCTCACTGCAACCAATCACAGCCGCTGGTGGGCGGGTCTATATCGTGCAGTAAAATAATTACATAAATAATTAAAAAAGAAATGCGGTTCCCCCCCAAATTTGATACCAGCCAGGATAAAGCCACACGGCTGGAGGCTGGTATTGTCAGGATGGAGAGCGCCACATTATGGGGAGCCCACCACGCTAACAATATCACCCAGCAGCCGCCTGAAATTGCCGCATCCATTAGATGCGGCAGTCCTGGGACTCTACCCAGCTCATCCCGAATTGACCTGGTGCGGTGGCAATCGAGGTAATAACGGGGTTAATCATGACAAGCATCTCCCCGAGACACCTTCCATGATTAACCTGTAAGTGAAAGTAAAGAAACACACACAGCGAAAAATTCTTTATTTGGAATAAAAGACAAAAAACCTCATTTACCTCTTTATTAATCCCCAAACAACAATCCAGGTCCAAAGTAATCCACACGACACTGTCAGCTCTGCTACATGAAGATGACAGGGAGCGCTCTGTGTCTTCTCCACGCAGCACCTGAAGTAAGCCGAGATGTCACCGGAGACTTCACTCTGCAATGCAGAGGTCAAGATGACCAAATCTTCCTATGTTTCTCATTAGAGGCAGTGGCTCAATGGTTAGCGCTCCCGCCTAAGGAGCATTTCTTCACGAGTTCGAGTCCCGGACGTCCCTGTAAACAATTTAATTTATTTTAAATTATAATTATTATTTATTTATAGTTATAATTTAATTGAATTATGCACTGAAGGGAGGAGGACATCAGCTGTGAGCCGAGGGCCACACCTCTAAAATCGGAGAAGTTCACGGAATGAGACTGCATTACTCTCTCCTCTCTCTCTTTCTCTCTCTCTTCTCTCTCTCTTACAGCAAACCAATCAGATGATATTGGATCCGGATTGGACGGCGCGGGACCCTTGACCCAGGATTACTGCGGAGGGGGGTTCTTTATTTAGCAAACCAATCAGATGATATGGGATCCGGATTGGACGGCGCGGGACCCTTGACCCAGGATTACTGCGGAGGGGGGTTCTTTATTTCAATAAAGATGGAGTTACTAATTGTGTTGTATTTTATTTCTAATAAAAATATTTTTCTGTGTGTTGTGTTTTTTTTTATTTGTACTAGAAATTCATGGCAGCCATGTCTAATATTGGCGTGACACCATGAATTTCGAGCTTAGGGCCAGATGATAATATACAGCTAGCCCTAACCCCATTATTACCCAGCGAGCCACCCGTCACCAGGGCAGCTGAAAGAGTTGGATACAGCGCCAGAAGATGGCGCTTCAATGAAAGCCCCATTTTCTGAGGTGGCAGTGGACTGCAATTTTCAGCAGAGGGGCCCAGAAAGCTCGGGCCAACCTGTGCTGTGGATTCCAATCCCCAGCTGCCTAGTTGTACCTGGCTAGACACAAAAATTGGGCTAAGCCCACATCATTTTTTTTTAATTATTTCATGAAATTCATGAAATGATTTAAAAAAAAAAAAAAAAAAGGGCTTCCCTATATTTTTGGTTCCCAGTCGGGTACAAATAGGCAGCTGGGGGTTGGGGGCAGCCCGTAGCTGCCTGCTGTACCTGGCTAGCATACAAAAACATGGCGAAGCCCAAGTTATTTTTTGGGGGGGGCAAAAAACTCCTGCATACAGTCCTGGGTGGAGTATGCTGAGACTTGTAGTTCTGCAGCTGCCGTCCATCTGTATGGAGGAGAGCAGACAGCAGCTGCAGATATACAAGGCTCAGCATGCTCCATTCACTAGTGTATGTAGGAGAGCAGACAGCAGCTGCAGAACTACAAGGCTCAGCATGCTCCATTCACTAGTGTATGTAGGAGAGCATACAGCAGCTGCAGAACTACAAGGCTCAGCATACTCCATCCAGGACTGTATGCAGAAGTTTTTTGCCCCCCAAAAAACTGACGTGGGCTTCGCCATATTTTTGTATGCTAGCCAGGTACAGCAGGCAGGTACGGCTGCACCCAACCCCCAGCTGCCTATTTGTACCCGGCTGGGAACTAAAAAAATAGGGAAGCCCTTTTTTTAATTATTTCATGAATTTCATGAAATAATTAAAAAAAAAATTGACATGGGCTTCGCCCCATTTTTGTCTCCAGCCAGGTACAACTAGGCAGCTGGGGATTGGAATCCGCAGCACAGGTTGGCCCGAGCTTTCTGGGCCCCTCTGCTGAAAATTTCAGTCCGCAGACGCCCCAGAAAATGGCGCTTTCATAGAAGCGCCATCATCTGGCGCTGTATCCAACTTTTCCAGCAGCCCTGAAGCCCGGTGGCTTGCTGAGAAATAATGGGTTAATACTAGCTTTGTTTTATTAGCTAGTATTAAGCCAGAGATTCTTAATGTCAGGCAAGTTTGACCCGGCCATTAAGAATCTCCAATAAAGGTTTAAAAAAAAGACACCACACAGAGAAAAAATACTTTAATAGACATAAATACACAGACACACTTAGAGACTTCCTGTTTATTACTCCCTCTCATCCCTCCACGATCCTGCTCTTCTGTCTTCTTTTTCCTTCAACCCATGCAGCTCTGCTACATCAGACAGCACTGCATGGGAGGAAGACGCTGCTGCTCCCCGTGCAGTCCAATCACTCAGTGAGAGTGAGCAAAGGCTGCGGGCTGTAAGCAGTGACGTCACCGCTACCACCGTTGCTAAAGTAATCTGACAGGCGGTTACTATAGCAACGGTGCTCCGATCACATGATTCCCGGTGCTGGAATTAACTGTCTGTGGCAGCCAGTCCTTGCATTTGGGCTGACTCTGTAAAGAGCGCCCACATGCAGGAACGGGGAAGTCGACCATGTGCCAGAGCATCTCGCCGGTACACGGAGATTCACAAACGAGCACCGCGTACTGTAGAGATGCACTGACAGGACCTAGCATGACGTCTAGCCATGTGACCAGTCTGTAGCCAATGAGATGATACACTCGTTGACTGGTCACATGCTATTTTGACATCACGGAAGGTCCTATCATCAGTGCTGGTTACTGGGAGGACACAGCGATTATCAGAAGGAAAAGTGGCGGGAGACGGAGTGCAGGATGCGTCGCGGGGACCTGTAAGTGTAATGGCAATGTTTATTAACTGTATGTGTACATGTATAATGTGTTTTTATGTGTTTGTGTTTGCCTGCCATTGTTTTCAATGGGATTCGAAGGGGTTCGTCGAATGTTCGAAGAACGTTCACCGAATGGAGACTCCGTTCGACGACCCGAACCAAACTCGAACCGAACTCGAACTCTAAGGGGGTGGCTCATCTCTACGGAGGACTCTCAGTTTTCTAAACAATTTTTTCTACTTTATAAATATTAAAACAGTTGCTTACTCACTTTTTAGTGCCCCTGCAGATTCAGCACAGGCCTATCAGATGATGTGCACTTCTAGTAATCTGACCTCTGCAGTCAAGGCTGCAACAGTGCTGATGTTTCTAGACACTCCTTTTGTAATACATGGAGATATCTGGAGCGGCTTGAGTTGGAACCACAGGGGTCACTTTAATATATAAAAACAGGAACAATGCTGAGCTTATTACAAAGATACAGATGCATTACTGAGCTTACTTGACAGAAAAAAGGGATCCAGATTTCCGGAAAGAAAAGTTTGTATCTTGGAAATTACAAATATTCATCATACTTTTGCCTAATTCATTAAACAGTGTGTTGAGTTGACAAAAAATGTGAACACTTTACAAATGTTACATGATTAGAGTCTTTTTGAACTTTCATCCAATAAGTCAAAACTGCTTTTTAAATCTGCTTCTTAAAGGCGCTAAGAAATGAGTGAACAGCGCCTCAACCCCACCCGGACATGGGCAAACTTCCCACTGGTGACAGCTGTATATGAAAGCTGATAGCTGTGGGCAGCGGCCCCGATCAGTTTTAGGCTAAGACCACACTTTGTGTTTTTACCTGCGTTTCTGCAGCGTTTTGAGCTGCAGCGTTTTCATGCCAAAAGGCATGCGTTTTGCTTTTCCATAATAGTCTATGGAAAAGGTTGATTTCTAGTCCACACTTTGCGTTTTAAAATACTGCGTTTAATTTACATATTTTGTGGCAAAAATCATGCACTCAAAGAAGCAGCATGTCAATTGTTTTTGCCATTTTGGGTGCGTTTTGCTAACATTGAAGTCAATGAGAAATGGCAAAAACCAAGAAACTTCAAAGTTCCTGCGTTTTACCTGCTTTTTAGGTGCAGAAAACATGCGTTTTGAACTTCAAAAACGCATACTTTTCTGACATTAAAATAATGGAATAATATGTCCCTTTACACACACACATAGTCCGACAATTAAATTAAAGAAAATTATGATTTGATTGCTATTTTAGCATTAAATATTATAAAACCGCTATAATTTCATGAAATAAAACTATTTTCGTTATTAATTCCAAAATTATATATATTTTCCTTTTTTTTCTCTTTTTTCATTCTGTTTGACTATTTAATCTTTATTTAGCAGTGTCTTGATGTTCAAAACGCATCTGTCAAAACGCAAGGGAAAGAGCATGTAAAAAGCGCTGAAAACGCATCTAAAACGCAGTAAATACGCATGCGTTTTTAGCGCAAAATTTCTTGAAAAGGCAACTTTGGCTAAATCAATTAAGGCAAAAACGTGCGTTCTAAACTGCAAGCAGGGCAACGCAAAGTGCGGTCATAGCCTTAGAATTAATCAGGGCTGATTTTCCCTTAAACATTGCTTTAAATCACGACGGCTACGAGCAGAGCCTTACAGGGTGTATCAGTGAGTCACTGAAAGTTCTGCTGTACACGAGTACAGTAGTGCATGAGACCAGTGATCAAACTAAAAAATATTAATGTCCTATAGTTGGAGTAAGTGAGAAAGTAAAACAAAAGTTAAATAAAATATGCAAAAAAGTAAAAATCAAACAAAAATAGCAAACACAAGTCACAAAAAGCTGCCTTGTCACTAAAAACGCAGCTTTTGTATTAAAACAAAAATTAACAAAGAAACATACACATAATTAGTATAACCACATCCAGAACGACATGATTTACAATCCTGTCATGTTGTTAACTCCATATGGTGAACGTAGCCAAAAAAAAAATATATATAAAATATCATTTTTAATGTGTAATAATCGTAAAGCATAAAAAAATATAAATCTGGTATCACTGTAATTGTACTGACCCAAAGAATAAATTGGTCTGATCACTATCATCACAAGGTGAACTGCACAAAATAAAATATATAAAAACTGAATGGCAAGTTTTGGTCAATTCTGCATTTGAAAAATCTAAATAAAAATGTTATGTACCCCAAAATGGTACCAAATAAATATCCAACTTGGGCAAAAAATATACCCCCAAACTGGTCTGTTTGCCACAAAATAAGGATGGTGGAGCTCTCAGAATATTGTGATGGAAAAACTATTTATTATAAAAAAAAAGCATTTTTACTGTGTGATAGCAGCAAAACATAAAAAAATATATAAATCTGCAATTGCAGTAGCCCAAAGAATAAAGCCATCCTACCACTTTTGCAGCATGGTGAACAGCGCAAAAATGATTAAAAAAATATTCTTATACGGCTTCCTATTTGTTTTTTCTACCTTCCAAAAATTGGACTAATCCTTTGCTTACATGTATCCAATGATCTCAGCGATCCGCTTATGTGTCGCCCAGGGTTATGGGGTAGTCGGTCCCGGGCGGTGTATAACTGGGACAAGAAGACTGTAGTCAATCAAAAGAAGGGAGGATCCCCAGCACAAAGAACATTCTTTGTGCTGGGGATCCACAGTTTTTTCTTCAGCAGTCCGTATGACAGTAGTGTGAACCCTGTGGGGTTGAAGTCTCTGGTCCTGTCCCCGATTTTCCATTTGATACTGAGTCCCGAACTTCAAGGTCAGTAAGGTTCTTAATTTTCCCTCACTGTGCAGATTTTATCAGGTCTGTCTTGAGCTTTTTCCTGACCTAGGATTCTGTACCCCGTTGGTGCATAGTCCCAGGAGTACTCCACCATAATCCAACGGCAACTAACCGCCTGGGCCCTCAGGTCACTGTTCACTCTGCTCAGTTTGCCTGCTTACGTTCATTGTCTCTGACACACACCTCTCGACTACTGTGTCTCCTCTCCACCGTCTGACTCCACTGTCTGCCCCTCCCACCTTGTTGTCTAGTGGACTGGAGTGGCTCCACCACTAGGCAGCCATCTATTGGTCCGACCCTAGCCTTGTACCTTTCTATGGGGGGTTATTGGGAAAAAACAGGGATTATATGGAGTGTTTGTGTGTTACCAGCACTGGTCTTCTGGGTCCCTAGGGGTTAGGCCTGCATTCTGGTGGGGATGCAGTACCTTGTAGCTACACTTATGTAAGGGTTTCCTTGTAGATCCCAAAAAATGTACTTTAGACAAAGGCCCCAACAGAGCCACTCACTATAAAGAGGTAGATGGAGCCACTTTAGACTCCGTTTGGTCTCTGTTTAATCATTTTAGGTTTAGGTATCTTTTTAGCGCACAAGTGTAGTCAACCACATTTCTGTGCCTAACTAGAAAGATAGGTACCACCGGAGCCAAAGTATATCCTGCTGCCTCAATATAGTGAGTGGCATTGGTGTAACTAGAGTCTGATGGGTCCCAGCCCAAAATTTGGAACTGTGCTGCTCTTGCATGTTGGTCAAGTATATGGATCATTTCAGCATTCTAAATCCTATATATATATAAGATACCCCTTACCATTCATTATCTAGTTATGCCCCTAATCCTGGGCCTCTTCCTGGTAAATATGTCCCCCATTCTGGTCTATATGTCCTCAATCCTGGTCTATATGTCATCCACTCGGGTAACTATGTCCCTCATCATGGTATAGATGTCACCCATTCTGGTAAATATGCCTCCCAACCTGGTATATATGTCCCAATCCTGGGCTGCTTCCTGCTATATATATCCCTTCCTGGTATATATGTCCACCATCCTGGTTTATATGTCTCCATCCTGGTATATATGCCCCAATCCTGGTATACAGTATTTTTCCCCAATCCTGGTATATTTTTCTGCCCTCCTAGGCAGGCCATCCTGCTAGATATGTCTCCATCCTGGTATATATGTCTCCCATCCTTGTATGTATGTCCCACATCCTGGTATATAAGTCCCCATCCTGGTATATATGTCTCCATTATGGTACATATGTTCCCATCCTATTAAATAGTTCCTTATCTTGGCATATATGTTCTTATCCTGGTTTATATGCAATCATAATGGTATATATGTCCCCATCCTGGCATATATGGCGACAGCAACAGTTGCAGAGACTGTGTAGGGACTGGCGAGGAAAGCAGGGACAGCTGCAGGCAAGGATAGGAGGTGTCCTATCTAACCTTCTCTCTAGCTGCAGGTACCTCCGTTGTTATCGTGTCCCTGGAAACCCCTTTGTTTGTTGTGTTTTTGTTGTGCGTCAGACACCCGTAGGTCTGAACACACGTGCCAAGACCGCAATTAGCAAAGAGCAAACCAGTGTGTAGCATTATTGTATTGGGGAGACCATACTTAGCAATTTACGGGGAGAGTGCCTCCAGTAGCACAAGCTGGACACAATCAAATGTTGCCCACAAATTATTCTAGCAAAATATGTGCACTTTCATGGCCAACCCTGCCGATTAAACAAAAAGTAGTTTCTGATGAAATATAGGAGATCCCCACGTTCAGGAGAAATTACGCAAAATTTTTTGCAATTTTATCTTTTAACCCTTCTGTAACTGACAAATTTGCAGCAAAAAAAAATGTTTTGCCACTAAAATCCTGTGAGGCTTCTGTATGTTCAAAATATTCACTACACCCTAGTTGAATACTCACTAAACTTACTAGATGAATTCCTTAAGCAGTGATGTTTTCAGTATGGGTTCAGTTGTGGGGTTTCTGCTGATCTGGTAGTAATGTGTCTATCCTTGTTTCCATCCTGTAGTAATGTGCCCCATCCTTGTCCCTACATCCTGTAGTAAAATGCCCCATTTTGTAGTAATGTGCCCCATCTTTGTCCCCATCCTGTACTAGTGTTGCGGGCAGGGGGACAGACCGCGGCAAGGAGGAGGCTGCTCGAGACGCTCGAATCCGGTGTCGTTGCGGTGGCTCGAGGGGAATCCGGACCCGGGCCTGAGCACCTGTCTGTCGCCCGCAAGTGAAAAAGGGTATTATATATATAGGGGAGGTTTGTTAGTGATGCCACCCATGGTATGCGGTTGTGCTGCCCCCACGACAGCCGACGGGCTGCTCAGACCCAGATCCGCAGTAGCTCGAGGGGTCTCCGGATCCGAAGCAGCGTCGCGCGGCACCCTCAGAAATAAAGGGGGGAAGATTTGTGGTTTTGGGATAATGTTCGTTACGCCACCCATGGTGTGTGGTAACGTGAGGGATCACCGCTGCCGGTTTGGGGAGCACGGGGACGCTGGTATGTGGCAGCTTAAGTTGTTAACCCTTCGGTGGGCAGGGGAGTGATTCCCGGGGTCCGATGATGAATGGCGTAGGGAACCCGTCGGGTGCAAGGAGGGTAACGTGTACTCGCACAGTCCAAAGTCACTGACGCTGACACAAGGTAAACCAAACTCTTGAGCACTCTGTGGTCTTTGGGCGAGAACGCTGGGTCAGTATCCTCTTGGTGTTGCCTGTTGACCTAAAGCCTTGTCCCTTGGCACTGTGTGTCCTACGTGTGGATCCCTTACACTTGAAGCGTTTCAGGTCCCGCTCACCTGCATGACTAGCAGGGTGAGCTTGCTCTCAGGGTTCATGCTTGGGATTTTCTGGACAGTTGTGGGAAGTCCTATCCCCCTCGTTGCACTAGTATCCTGATTCTGGAGCGGGTTGGGAACGGTTCCTGAAGATTCTGTTCCCGTCGGGTGAATTACTGGGCTGCGTGAAGCTACTTCCCAGCTTAGGGTACGCGTACCCCGTCGTGCCCTGGTCCCTGTCTGGTTGTAGCACAAGGCAGCCAGCCTGCTCTCTGTAGCAGCACCGTGCTCCCTGCCACTACCTCCTGCGACCGGGGTTCCAGCTCCTTCTGGCCAGGCAAACGTCTGGCACCTGGGATGGGTACAGGAGCCAAGCTCCACAGCATGATCTGGACTGTCACTGCTGTCTCTCTCCTCCAACTCCAACTCTACAACTGCACTGACACTTCTGCCCTCCTTCTACCAGCCCTCCATCTGGGTGGCCCTATTCACCTCAGGCTGCCCAATGGGTGTTTGATGGGTGTGGTGCAGAGTGTTCCTCAGGATTTGTGTACACCTGTTGGTAGCAACACCAAAGTGACAGGATCCGTAACCAAGGAGGAGTGGGTACCACGCAGAAGGGCAGATTGCACGGCACCCTTGTGATGACCTGATAGGCCAGGGCATCACACGGTGATTTTGGTGGCACCGCCGCTGCCGCTGTAGGTGGTGCCCGGGGATGATGGAGTGGGGCAGCTGGATGTTTACCCCTCCATGGGTAGGGGACATGTTGTCCGGGGACCCCGGTACAGGCAGGATGGTGTGAAGGAGTGCAGTCTGCAGGGTTGCACCAGATTGTGTCAAGTTATTTCAAAACTGTGAGTATACCGGCACCAAGTCCAGTTGGCAAAACCAAATTGCCAGTAGCCAGTAGCCGCCGGAGGGTGTGTTCGGATACCGCACCCCGGTACAGTAGAACAGGGGCCCTTCCACCTGCACTCTATGTTTGAGTCCTTTGTACTAACTACTCCTTGTGAAACGGGGAATTCTGCTCCCAGTGTTACTGTCTTTTTGGGAGCTGTGGCCTGCGAGAACTGACCCGTGGGATCTTAGCAGGCAATTGCGGAGCCCTATCCCCCTCGGGCTTCCGTCTCACTCTATCTGGGCCTCCTATGGCACGAGACCTGAAATCTTGTTCCCGGCTGGTCAATTGGTAAGGGGCTTAAGGCTGCTCTTCACCCTAGGGTCCAGGTACCCTGTCTGTGCACGGCTCCTGACCGGATTCCCGCTGTCGGTATCGGTGGGCTACAACCCTGCCCCTGTCCACTTAAGGTTTCCTGCGACCGGATCTCCGACGCCTGTGGCCCTGTCTTCCGACTGCCACCTAGTCAATTGTCAAGTCGTCCGGTAGCCCAAGAGCTCCAACTCCTGGCTACTCTGTTCACCATCTCTCACTCTCCACTCCTCACAACCGTCTTCCTCCACTCAACTGTCAACTCCTCTCTCAACTGTCTACCGTCCCCTCCCATAACACCTCAGAACCCCTAAGTGGGCGTTGCCATCCACTTGGCCCTGACCACTGGTGTGTCCCTGTTGTCATGGGGGAGGTGACTAGGGTTTAGATGGCTGGTGTTGTGTACCAGTATGGGGATTGTGATGGAGGACCAAAGGGGAGAGAATCCTGCACCTGGAAGAGGGGTGCAGTCTTCTGTGACACCCTGATTTTGTCAGGACATCACAGTAGTGGGCCCCATCCTGTAGAAGTGTGCTCATCCTTGTCCTCTTTTAGTAATGTGCCCATCCTTGTCTCCATCCTGTAGAAATGTGACCATCTTTGTGGGCCACGTGTTTGAGACCCTTGCACTAGATGAATGGAAGATTGCAATGTGAGTAGCATCTAAATAATGTTATGCTTATGCAGCAGCCTGGGGCACTCTACTCCAGTGGTCTGCAGGATCATAGGGCTTTCTGGAATGCCCTCTGCTGACAACCCACACCTCACACACAGGTAGGGGCACATTCCCTGAGAACTGGGCACAGCATGTATAGGGTTAACAGTGGGTAGATGTGAGACCCAATCCCTTAGCTTTTAGCCTGGGGAAGGGGTGTGGCTAGTGGAAAGCGACAGGCAGAGTAGGCAAAGGAAAAACAACGGTTGAAGGGATGACAGTTGAAAGGAGTCAGTGAGTGAGAAAGGTGTAAGGATTGTGAGGAGACCCCAAAGGGAGACTAGGAGGTAGTAGCCTGAGGATAGACAGAAGATCCCAGGTACTACGCACGACGGGGAACTGGATCCCAGAGTAGACGACAGCTCCTGGCGGTCTGCTGATCCAGCCATGTGTGGTGACTTCCAGGGTACCACACCACCCATAGGCTCAGGGACACAGCCTCATATATAGGACCCGGGAGAGGGCACAGAGAAATAGCCTACCCCACAAGGGACCGCGAGACCTGTCATATTGGACCTGGAAAAACAAAGCAGCGGAGCACCGCAGGTCACCAACAGCTTCAGGCAAGGGGACCATCAGCTCTGCATGTGCACGGAGGGCTCAACTGGGTCTCAGATCAGCACCGGGACAAAGGAAAGTCAGTTGACCAGCCGTACCAAACTGCACTTGCAATATCCAGTGAGTAAATACTGGTTAATCTGCAAGAACTGTGTTGTGTCTATTACTGGTGCACCACAAGGCGCAGCACACCTACATGGGACTTAAACCCCTACTGACGGAGGGCGCGAACACATTTGCTGCTATACTATCTGTCCCTAAAACCACAACAGCGACGGGACATCTTATTACCACAACCCACCAGTGGAGTCACGAATGACATACAAAATAACCCTGTTACCGAGTGCCCCCCAGGTCACGGAACCGGGCACAGCCACCTGTGATGGTGATCCCCATTATCCACCACCCGGAACCGAGTATCCCAAGGGCCTGGGGCGTGGCAGCTCTACATTTACATGTCTTATATTTTAATTTTTTCAGTTTAATTTAGAAAAGACAAACAACTTTTGAATTCCTGTGTCAAAGCAGAGGTGTCCCATTGAATTATATGGAGTCCTTCTGCTTTTATTCTTTATTTATTTTTTGAAGACAAGAAAACGTTCTTAGTGAGGGTTTTTTCTGTTCTAATGTGTACTGTATGGACTTTCAATTTCTTACTAAGCCAAGCATGGAAAATATATAGGTATGGAGTTATAATAATAAAGATCAAGTAAGAAGCTGCTTCATTACAGACTGAAGTAAGGCTAAAAATGATAACAGTTTGGATTGTATCCGGAGCAGCCACGAGGTGGCGCTACTGTTCTTTGTCTGCTGAAATCTTTATGCATGAGAAACATTTCTCAACTAAAAGAAGTATTTTGTTAATGAGGAGTTAGGTGTCCTGAAATATATTTCACAGTTTTCTGGACCATGCTCTTGTCACTTTCACTCATTCCTCCTCTTTCTCCTAATTAGAGAATATAGCCTCTTCAAAAATTACTTAAAATATTATTTTGTATTAGCTAAACCTGTGTAAATGTGTGTTTATCATAGTCCAAAGTGTGTTTGTATGTTCACCAGTCACCATCTTTCCTGGTTTTCAGCACCGCTACGGACCCATTCTCATTCAAGTGACTTCTGTTCAGACTCACTGGATCACTGTATGCTTAATGTGTGAGTTGGAAGTCTTCTTTACAATATGAGTCTATGAAACCTTGTTCTGAGATCGGAATAGAAGTGATGTCATCTAGAAGAGTTCCGAGTCGGCACTGGAAATCAAGAAAGATGACGATTGGTAAGTGTATTAACATACACTACATTACACATGCATTCATACAGTTTTAGCTAATAATAAAATGAGTGTTTTTTATATTTTTTGTTTTTTTTTTATTATGTGAGACTGAACATCATGCTCCCAGGATAACATTAATGGTACATTGCAGGCGATGGATCCAACTCGGTCTATATTATAAGTCCGTTAGGCTGTCCTCTGTGGATAATGTATTGATCTTTGACTTTCCTAGACTAGGTTCTGGCTTGTTTAGGTCTTAAGGGGAATCTGTCATCAGGATTTATATACCCTAATTATAATAACACTAGAAGGTGGCCCGATTCTACGCATTGGGTATTCTAGAATTTACGTATTGTGTAGTTCATGTATGATTTTTGTTATATATATATATATATATATATATATATATATATATATATAGATGTTGTTGTGTGTAGTTACCAAGTGTTTGTGTAGGGCGCTGTACATGTTCTGGGTGTTGTCTGGGTGTGACGGGGGGTGAGAGCGGTGTCGTATGTGTGTTGCGTGTGTTGCGTTGTTTGTGGAGCGCTGTGTGTCTGTAGCGTTGTGTGTGTGTTGCGCGGTTTGTGTGTGTGGTGTGTTTTGGGGGGAGGTATGTTTTGTGCAATGTGTGTGTTGTGCGGTATGTGCGTATATTTGTGTGTGCAGCGTTGTCTGTGTGTGTGGGTGTCTGTGTAGGGCAGTTGTTTGTGGTTCCCAGTGTGTGTGTGTGGTGTGTTGTGCAGTGCGCGCGCGTGTGTGTGTGTTGGGGGGAGGTGTCCACTTCCCATTGTGCTCCATCCCCCATGCAGCGCACTCCCCATCGTGCTCCATCCCCCATGCAGCGCACTACCCATCGTGCTCCATCCCCTATGCTGCGCACCCCCCATCGTGCTCCATCTCCCATGCTGCGCACTCCCAAACGTGCTCCATCCGCCATGCTGCGCACTCCCAAACGTGCTCCATCCGCCATACTCCGCACTCCCCATCGTGCTCCATCCCCCATGCAGCGCACTCCCCATCGTGCTCCATCCCCTATGCTGCGCACCCCCCATCGTGCTCCATCTCCCATGCTGCGCACTCCCAAACGTGCTCCATCCGCCATGCTGCGCACTCCCAAACGTGCTCCATCCGCCATGCTGCGCACTCCCAAACGTGCTCCATCCGCCATACTCCGCACTCCCCATCGTGCTGCATCCCCCATGCTGTGCACTCCCAAACGTGCTCCATCCGCCATGCTGCGCACTCCCAAACGTGCTCCATCCGCCATGCTGCGCACTCCCAAACGTGCGCCATCCGCCATGCTGCGCACTCCCAAACGTGGTCCATCCGCCATGCTACGCACTCCCAAACGTGCTCCATCCGCCATGCTGCGCACTCCCAAACGTGCTCCATCTGCCATGCTGCGCACTCCCAAACGTGGTCCATCCGACATGCTGCGCACTCCCAAACGTGCTCCATGCGCCATGCTGTGCACTCCCAAACGTGCTCCATCCCCCATGCTGCGCACCCCCCATCGTGCTCCATCCCCCATGCTGCACCAGCATCAGCCTCTCTACCCGCAGCATCAGCCTCTCTGCCCGCAGCATCAGCCTCTTTCCTCCCAGCATCAGGCTCTCTACCCGCAGCATCAGCCTCTCTCCTCCCAGCATCAGCCTCTCTGTCCCCAGCATCAGCCTCTCTGTCCCCAGCATCAGCCTCTCTCATCCCAGCATCAGCCTCTCTGTCCCCAGCATCAGCCTCTCTGTCCCCAGCATCAGCCTCTCTCATCCCAGCATCAGCCTCTCTGTCCCCAGCATCAGCCTCTCTGTCCCCAGCATCAGCCTCTCTCATCCCAGCATCAGCCTCTCTCATCCCAGCATCAGCCTCTCTCCTCCCAGCATCAGCCTCTCTGTCCCCAGCATCAGCCTCTCTCATCCCAGCATCAGCCTCTCTCCTCCAAGCATCAGCCTCTCTGTCCCCAGCATCAGCCTCTCTCCTCCCAGCATCAGACTCTTTCATCCCAGCATCAGCCTCTCTCATCCCAGCATCAGCCTCTCTCATCCCAGCATCAGCCTCTCTCCTCCCAGCATCAGCCTCTCTGTCCCCAGCATCAGCCTCTCTCCTCCCAGCATCAGCCTCTCTGTCCCCAGCATCAGCCTCTTTCTTCCCAGCATCAGCCTCTCTCATCCCAGCATCAGCCTTTTCTGTCCCCAGCATCAGCCTCTCTCTTCCCAGCCTACCCCAGCCTCAGCCTCCCCCAACATCAGCCTCTCTTCTCTCAGCCTCCCCATCCCAGCCCTCCCCAGGATCAGCCTCTCTCCTCCCAGCCTCCTCCAGCACGCCGTGGTCCTCTGCCGATACTCACAGATCCGATCGCATACACTCACACACACCCACACACACCCGATCGCATTCACTCACACACACCCGATCGCATACACTCACACACACCCAATCGCATACACTCACACACACCCGATCGCATACACTCACACACACCCGATCGCATACACTCACACACACCCGATCGCATACACTCACACACACACCCGATCGCATACACTCACACACACACCCGATCGCATACACTCACGCACACACACATTGACGATATTGCACATACGCGCTCATACTCACAACATCCGGAGATACCACATGCTTCTGGCCATGTGATCCTCCGGCAGGTCCTGGAAGCTCACAGCACAATATCGCCGCCGAGAAGCAAGCGATATCCCAGGATGTTGTGAGTATGTGGATGCGATGTGATGTGTGTGTGAGAGTGAGTGTGATCTGATGTGTGTGTGTGTGTGTGTGTGTGTGCTGTTATGTGTGTGCGTGTGTGTATTTTCCGCCGCTGCAGGACCTTGATGCGCTGGTAACTATGCTACCATGGTTACCAGCGCATCTCGTCCCCCGCTCGCACGGGAGCCCACACCAGCATACGCCGGCCAGCCCCAGCAATGCAAGGGTATGTGTCGGCTGGTTTGGCAGCGTACGCTGATGTGGGCTCCCAGGGGTACAGTACTCACCTGGTAGTCGTGGCTCCGTGACCGTGTCGGTTCGGGGAATGCGGGGGGGGGCAGAGCTAGCGTACATTGCGTGAGGGGGGCGGGGCATGGCCGAATTGCCAATGCCTGCAGGGTGCCGGGGCGAGAGGCCAATCTGTGGGGGGGCGGAGCCTGGGCGAGCGGCCGGCCAATCCATGTGGGGGCGCAGCCTGGGTGAGCGGCCAATCCGTGCGGGGGGGGCGGGCCATGGCGAGCCCAGCGGCCAATAAGCTTTGTGTCACCGTAAGGACACAATTTTGGAGCAAGACAGACAGACAGACAGACAGACAGACAGACAGAATAAGGCAATTATATATATAGATATGTGTAAAGGAGCTTTACTGATGATTAAATCCTTAATGTTATATGGATTCTGTGCTGCTGCATCAATCTATATCTTTATTCAATGAAGCAACTGAAGTGTAAAAAAGGCAAGACCTTCAGATCCAGAAAAAAACAAGCAAAGTTAAAACAGGGACGAAAATGGTGGAGAGAATCCCACTCCCCACTACCTTATAGATGAAGGGAATACACTGGGTGTAGAAAGATTGGCAGATTGATACATGCCATTACTGTTGATGTCCCTGAGTAAATCCTGAGGCATCTGTGCAAATAGTTTTGGATCCTGATGATGACTTGCATCAAGAAAGCAGCAAAAGTCTAGTTGATAAAAAAGCATACCTCCGAACTTTTGAAGAACAGAAAGAGAAACAAACTATGCAAAATTTTGACCATGCCCCTAGTGACACCCCAAACCACACCCATTTGGCAGTGTGGGACATTTAGCAGATTCCCTGACTGTTAATTCATTCATAGTTGTAGCACCCAGAACTTTCTCATCTTTATTTTATCAACATATTATGTTGCTTTTTTGTGTATATAAGGCCATGTACGCACATTGCGTTCAGTACCTTGCAGAAATGAACGCATCCTCTGGCAGAATTTGTCATTGTCAAATTTGGTTTTGACCATATAAACGCAGGAAATACGCAAATGTTTTTATAGCGTTTTTGATGCGTTTTCAACACAAATACAAAACTAAATAAAGTATGAACATTCAAACATTAGGAAAAAATTGAAAAAAAATAATATAAAATTAGAATCTTTAAATCATACACTATAGTTATAATTTATCAAAAATTATTAAAGCATTTTAATAATTATGTTCAAAATAAAGTAAAAGTATTGTTTGACTCATTTTTTATAGTTGGAATGCATGTGAGAGCAATTGGAAACCTCTTGACCTCACTATAATGCTAAAAGCGCATGCTTTGATTTTGTCAAAAAAGCATGCGTTTAGCATCAAAAAAGCATGAAAAACGCTAGAATTTTCTTTTAGGATGCTTTTTGATAATTCTCATTGACTTCAATGTTACTAAAATGCTGCCAAAATGGCAAAAACAATTGACATGCTGCTTCTTCAAACGCAGAGATTTTGACAAATTTTTGTCAATAAAAACACTGCGTTTTTAAATGCATTGTGCGCACAAGAAAGCCCTATTTTCCATAGACTTTGCCTGGAAATCAAAACGCATGCAATTTTGCATTAAAACGCTGCAGCTCAAAACGCTGCGGAAACGCATGAAAAAATGCAACGTGCGCATAATGGGCCTAAGGGCTGTGTTCACACTTTGCACGAATCCTTTGTTTTTTGTTTTCTGCTGGTGTCCATGTGGTGCCCCAGACCTGGTGTCCATACTGGGACAGTACTTCCAGGTAATCCTAAAGGCCAGAATGAGGTGTGTACGCACAGACACATAGCAACCAGGTCTCCCACACCTTTAGAGGGGACCCTTAGGTAGACTCCAAAGAGGACTAGCCTTCAATTCTTTTCAAGAGGTGTAGCGGAGGGGCTGGGAGTTAAAGTGCAGAGGTTGTCAGGAAAGGAGTGGAGCGAGCCAGTCTGGTACTGGTGAGCGGCGGTTGCTAAGGGATACGCGCGTGGCCACTAGTCAGACCCTGCGCGGTGTAGTGACAGTTGGCGGGGAGAACGGTCACCGAGGAGTCTGAAGAAGAGGTGCTCCTGGTGACTAGGCACGTATCGGGTACAGGTCTCTAGAGCAGACTCTAGTGTAACTATATGCTAAACCTGCCGGTGAGGGGAACTACAAGTACCTCACCAACCTGACAGAGTCCGAGCCTCAGCAGCAACGCAGGGACCCATAAGGAGACAGAGCCAGAAGCCATCTCACCTGGTCCACGCTGCCGGCAAACGGTCCAAAAAGGGGAGAAAAGGCAAAAGCGACTCCCAGGATAGACCCCCACGGGACTTCAGGTCAGGGGGTTATCCAAACACAGAAGTGCTAGGAAGGCAAGCTAACCTGTTACCCTCAGATTGGCCTGAAGGAGCTCCTGGTCCTACCTTGTTCATCACAGCAATGCCCGGGTCAGCTCACCATAACATCAGTGTGAGTAAAAATCAGTGAAATGACTTTTGGACTCTGCCTGAGTTATTCTGGGACCTGTTGTTCTTCACACCTGAGCCCCTGGGGCCTGCCTCACTCACGGGAGGCCACACCATCTGAAAGCAGACCCCAACAGCCCCAGACACTCATAAAATCTGCGGTGGCGGTCATCCATATCCCTGACCGCAAGCCGTGAGTGGCGTCACGACACATTTACAAAAGCTAACATACCTGTTAGCCTTATTAAAAGAAGACCCTGTGGAGTCCCTGAAGCTGGAGCGACATCCCTGGGGCGACACATCCACACCAAACTACACAATAACAATCTTTGCTGGTTATTGCATGTTTGTTGCATCTTTATGCCTTTTCCGACTCAAATTATGTGGGTTTTTTTGTGCAGATATGAAGCTGCGTTTTAAAGTATTTTTTTTTTATTGCACAGAAAAGCTTTGATCTGCACTTAGAGAAGTAACTGCAGTTTTTTACATGTGTTTTTCTTAGGCTTCACATAGAAGTCACTTGAGAAAAAAAAACATGCCACAGAGTTCAGCAGCATCTTTAGATATGTGCCACCCCCATGACAGCAGCCAAGCTGCTCAGATCCGGATTCTCAGTGGCTCGAGGGTCTCCGGACCCGGGGGTCGTGCGGCCTCTCAATGAAGGGGGTATTTACAAGGGATTATAGCTCAATGAAGGGGGTATTTACAAGGGATTATAGAGTTTGTGATGCCACCCGTGGTATGTGCTAATTTGGAGTACCACCGCTGTAGTTGGGAGTACCCGAGGATGATGGAACGGGACAGCAAGGTGTTAGAACCCTCCACGGGTAGGGGGGAATGCCCCGAGACTCTGTGTGTGGATAAGGCCGTGGGATGCAGGAATCACTCTTTTACTCACTCAGTCCATTAAGCAGACACCGTTAACTGGGTAAACCAAGTATCTGGACACTACTGCCGCTGAGGGGAGCTAGTTCGGGTCGCGTCCCCAATGGTGCTGCCTGATGATCCATGACCTGCTTCCTGGCACTAAGTTTACTTCTCTGGTGGTCCCGGTAGTGTGAAACTTGCCGGAGCCCACTCCCCACTGTGGCTAAGTATGGGAGCTTGCTCTCAGGGCTCACGCTTGGGATTTTCTGGACCGTTTTTGAATGGAAAGTCCTATCCTTGAATGGCTTGAAGGCTCCGTTCTCCACAGGGAAATTATCGAGTTGCATGCAGCTACTCCCCGACCTAGAGTCCACGTACCCCGTCGTGCCTCTTGTCCCAGCCTGCTGATGGCAAAAGGCCGCCGGCTGTCCTGCTCGACAGACCCAAGCCTCTTGCCACGATCCCCTGCGACTGGGGGTTCAACTCCTCTAGGCCCAGACCACCGTCTGCCACCTAGACAGTTTCCTTATGGGAGTCCCCACTCCCGACCTCCTCAGAGCTCCTCACAGCTCGAGAGCTACTGTCACCACCTCTCCGACTCACTACACTCCTCACCTCCCCTTCTCTGACCCACCAGGTGGGCGACTCTATTCCACTCAAGGTGTCCACTGGTGTGTCTGTTAGGTGTGGTGCAGGGTGTATCTAGGATTTGATTAGCTGATGTAGGCAACACCATTTGGTTGGAGACCCATAACCAAGAGGGAGGTGGATACTGCACGGGAGGGCAGATTGTGTAATACCCTGTGATGACCTGATAGTCCAGGAGCGTCACAGATGCACAGTGCGTGAATTTATGCAATCACATCCACTTTGCTCGGACAGTTCGGTCATATGCGCACGTTGAGTATTTGGGAGTTTTTTACCTCAGTATTTATAAGCCAAACCCAGCAGTGGGTGAATAATGCAGAAGTGGTGCTCGTGTTTCTATTATACGTTTCCTCTGATTTTGGCTACAAATTCTGAGGTAAAAAAAACTCATCAAAACTCAACATGTGCACGTGGTCTGAAATGCGGCGGAATGTCTGAGCAAAAATAGCAGCAGCGAAACACAACATTTAGGCTATGTGCGCACGTAGCGTTTTTTCTAGCCTTTCCGCAGCATTTTAAGCTGCAGTGTCACATTGTCAAAATGTATGCATTCTGCTTTCCAAGCAAATTCTATGAGAATCATGCCAAATCCGTGCGCACGATGCATTTTTGAACGCAGCGTTTTGAGAGTCAAAGATTTGACAAAATCACTGCGTTTAAAAAAACAACTTATTTGGTGCGCTTTGGATGCTGCTCCCACTCTGTCTATGGGAGAGGCAGCATCCAGAGCGCATGAAATCGGCATCTATTCTGCAGACACACTGAATCCATTACACAGTGTTTCTAAAGCGATTTGAAGTGCACATGCACTGCCCAAATTGCTGCAGAATTTTCTGCATGGACACTGCAGAACAAGCGCACATAGCCTAAAGCGGGCTTTACACGCTGCGACATCGCTAATGCGGAGTCGTTGGGGTCACGGAATTTGTGACGCACATCCGGCCGCATTAGCGATGCCGTTGCGTGTGACACCGATAAGCGATTTTGCATCATTGCAAAAACGTGCAAAATCGCTAATCGGTGACATGGGGGTCCATTCTCAAATCTCGTTACTGCAGCAGTAACGAGGTTGTTCCTCATTCCTGCGGCAGCACACATCGCTGCGTGTGACGCCGCAGGAACGAGGAAGCTCCCCTTACCTGCCTCCCGGCCGCTATGAGGAAGGAAGGAGGTGGGCGGGATGTTACGTCCCGCTCAGCTCCGCCCCTCCGCTGCTATTGGGCGGCGGTTCAGTGACGTCGCTGTGACGCCGCACGGACCGCCCCCTTAGAAATGAGGCGGTTCGCCCGTCACAGCGACGTCGCCGGACAGGTATGTATGTGTGACGGCTGTTGTGCGGCACGGGCAGCGATTTGCCCGTGTCGCGCAACAGATGGGGGCGGGTACCCACACTAGCGATATCGGGACCGATATCGCAGTGTGTAAAAGTAGCCTTAAGGCTATGTGTGCACTTTCCGTCGTCCTACATGCAGTTGTAAACGCACATTTTAGCTTTAATTGATTTAGCCAAAGTTGCCTTTTTCAGAAATTAAGCGCAGAAAACGCATGCGTATTTACCACGTTTTACATGCTTTTTTAGCGCTTTTTCCATGCGTTTCCACATGCGTTTTCACAGATGCGTTTTGAACATCAAAACACTGCTACATAAAGATTAAATAGTCAAACAGAATGCGTTAATATACATTTTATCGGTAAAATAGCAATAAATGCATATTATTCTTAAATTTAATTGTCGGATTATGTGTGTGTGTAAAGGGACATATCAAATCATTATTTTGATGTTCAAAAAGCATGCGTTTTGGTAGTCCAAAACGCATGTTTTCTGCAATGAAAAAGCAGGTAAAACGCAGGAATTTTGATATTTCTTGCTTTTTGCTATTTCTCATTGACTTCAATGTTAACAAAACGCACCACAAATGGCAAAAACAATTGACAGGGTCCTTTTCTGAACGCATGGTTTTTGACCAAACTTATGCAAATTTTGAGATGCGTTTGGAAATGCAAAGTGCGGAGAAGAAATCATGAATTCTCATTGTCTTTAATGGAAAACCAAAACGCATGCATTTGGGCACAAAAACGCTGCAGTTCAAAACTGATCCTAAACGCACCTGAAACGCAGGTGAAAACTGAAAGTGCGCACATAGCCTAAGGGCTCATATGCACGTTGCCGAATTTCATGCATTTACACTGCGTATAGCACTGCAGCGTAAATGCAAGCGACTTGCGTCCCCTGCACAATCTATGAAGATTGTGCATGAGGCGTGCACACGTTGCATTTGAGAGCGCAGCGTTTTGATGCCAAAATTTTGTTCCAAATCGCTGCGTTCTAAAAAGCAACATGTCAATTATTCCGTGCGCTTTGGGTGCAGCTCCTAATCTGTCTATGAAAGAGGCAGCATACAGAGTGCATGAAATTGACTTTTTTTCTGCAGACACACTGCATTCATTATGCAGTTTTTCTTAAGCGATTTGACGCGCACATGTGCTGTCAAATCCCTGCAGAAATGTTTGCAGGGACACGACGCAACGTGCGCATACAGTCTTACACTACACAACCTAAATGTTCAGGCAAAGTGGATGTGATTTCATGAATCTCCATTCTCTGTGCATCTAAAGTCACTTTTGTACTATGCAGTTTTGGTGCTTTTTTCTCTATAGGCTTCTATGTGGAGCCTGGAAAAAAATGCAATTAAAAAAATACAATTGCATTTTTAAACACAAAATCAAAGCTTTTCTGTTCTTGTGGCGCCCCAGGACCTGGTCGCCACAACAGCATTGCCCCTCCAAAGGGTTAATGTTGAGCCTGGAGGTAATTGGGAGGTCAATTGGCCAGTAAGTTCAACATCCAACGCAGTTTCTCCCTCAGGCCAGCAGGGGGAGCTCTGAACCTGGAGTTCCAGGGAGCATTCCTTAAGTCTGACCTGAGGGAGGAGTTAGTGTTCAGTCTGTAGAAAGAAAGCAGAGAGAGCAGACGCTGAGTAGTGCTGTCCTGCGGACTGGGGCCTGGAGCTGGAATAGCTTGGCCCAGTGAAGCAGGAAGAGCAGAGAGGCACAGAAGAGACTCGGACATCGGAGTCTGTGGCCACCAGGGCCTAAAATACTCCCTGGTAGCCGAATCCAAAGGGCAGGAGAGCTGCAAGCACCTGGCCCATAAACAGCCCGAAGGTACAGCTGCATCACCAGGGCCCGGTGTGGACTCCAGCAGAGAAGCACCAGAGAGGGCCTGCGCAGCCTACCACACAGGGAGAGAGACATACCACCAGTCCCAGCAGCAAGAGGGCCATTGTTAATCCAGAGAGCAGGGTCCTATAACAGTAAAGAAAGAACAGGAGTAGGCCTCATACTCATCTGGACAAAAAGATACCTCAGTTACTTCCAGGCCGGCCGGAGCCCTCAACCACCTGTAACGGTCTCCCAGGACTAACCGTTTGCAAAGTAAAAGAGGAGAAGGTAAAGAGACTGTTGTTTGTGTCCGGTCCTTTCACCGCCTGTCGGCCCTGCACTACACCTCAACTGCATAGACACATACAAGCACCAACTGTGCCCCGGGGTCCAGCTCCGCCTGTGGGGAGCAGTACCACCATTGCTGCCATTCCATCACCCCGGAGGCCCCAAACAGCAGCGGCGGCGACAAATATACACTTTAATTGACACCCACCAGGGTCACGGAGTCGGGCTCCGCCACCACTGATGACCCTCGGACTAGTCCGGCCTGGCACTGGGTGTCCCATAGCCCTGGGGTGGGCGAGTCAACTTTGGCGTCACGAACAGGATTTCGTGCCCGGTCCCACCGGGTACTGTGCGCCTGCAGAAACTGTTCTTAAAAGACTGTGTTACTGTTTGAAAACTGCCACCGCCATTAGCCTCGCTGAGCGCAGGAAGAAGGGGGGCGTGCCCGAAAAAGAGCGCGAAGGGAGCGCGCCATCAGAGCAGAGCGCCGTTAAACCCGCGCGACCCAAAAGGGAATTTGAAAAGAAAGCGGAGCCTGGTAAGGTCCACTAAGGGGGAGGAAGATGTCCGACACAGAGGGAGAGCAGGTGGCTGCCATAGCCCGAGACGCCACAGCACCGGCCCACGTAATCCCAGTCACCGTCGCCCCAGCCCCCGCTGTAGCGCCGGTAATGCCGATCACAATGCCGTACATTCCAGGAGCAGAATGGCTGCCGCAGTGCTCCGGGGAGTCACATACCCTGAGCGACTTCAGAGAAAGGCTGCACAGCTTGTTTAGAGTGTATCCTCTGACTGAGAGCCAGAAGGTGGGCATACTAATTGGGCAGCTAGCCGGCGTGGCCCAGCGTGAAGTCAAGTCCTGGCCTGATACAGATAAAGGGACAGTAACCCAGATACTGGCCAAGTTAAAGAGTACTTTTGACACCCGCACCGCAGCAGAAATAAAAATGAGATTCTTTGGGTGCAAACAACGGGCCACAGACAGCATACGGGACTGTGCCTTAAACCTGCAAGAGGCCCTGAAAGCAATTAAACAGGTGGACCCAGAGAGTGTATGTGAAGAAGACAAACTCCTAACTGAGCAGTTCATAGAGGGGCTCCTGTCAGATGCCCACAGGACACAGCTGCGTATCATGGTCCTGCAGAACCCTGCTCTGGACTTTGCAAAGTTTAAGGACCAGGCCATCCGGGTACTGAGAGAATCTACACCGCATGACACAGTACCCCTCCGGCCTCTTGCTATCACGTACCCAGGGGTGGTGCCTGTGACACGAGCCGCTGCAAGGGCTGAGGCGCAGACCCTGGATAAGGATCCCGCTGCAGAGCTCAGACAGCAGGTCCAGGAGCTGACCAAGACTGTAGCTGCCCTTGCCAAGACCGTGCAGTCTCTACAAGTGACCCCATCGCCTGCAAGAATCGAGTTGGCCTCCAGCCCAGATGACGTCCCATGGATGCGACAGAGGAGGATTCTGCCGACCCGAGGAAAAGACACAGACCGGTATGATTCAACTGGACAACTGATCTGCCGCCGCTGCAGCTAGGCGGGCAACATTGCAAGACACTGTCCTTTAAATGGGCCGAGCCTGGGGCCAGGAGCCAACCCCCAGGTGTAAGGAAGCCCGGCTCAACCCCCAGCCGCAGCAAGTATGTGGGAGGACGACCGGTCCTTCCTATTGTGCTGAAAAGGATCCCTTTGAATGCCCTCCTGGATACGGGGTCCCAGGTAACAACCATCCCTTATAAATTGTACAAAAGATATTGGGCTGATTCAGACATTGACCATGGCCCAGATGATGATTTAACAATTGTGGCCAGTAATGGTCAGCCCTTGCCTCAAATTGGGTATAAAGCAGTAACCATTAAAGTAGGGCGGGTAGAATTGCCATGTCAGGGGATGATAATTGTAGATATTGATCGCAAAGAATCTAACCCACTGCTAACCATTGGTACAAATGTGATGGAAAATTGTCTTGCCGAAGTGATAATTTTGTTGCAGCAGGCATCTGAAAGTGCCAGCTCCGGGCAGCAGCGTGCCCTACAGAGGGAGATCAGAGCCCTGATGAGGAGGCAGCAGGTAGAGCTGGCCGGAGGAGAAATTGGCAGTGTAAGGGTAAGTGACCCTCTCCCCATTGCAATCCCCCCAAAAAGTGAAATGTTGATATTTTGGGCAGGTAAAAGGGGTTAAACATCAAATCCCCACGGGTGATCATCATCTCATTAAAGAGAGATACCGCCCTGTACCACCAGCACAGTATCAGCGTGCCAAAGAAATGTTACGGGAAATGAAGGAGGCTGGGGTTATCAGAGATACATTCAAACACAGAAGCAGAAGAGTCTTTATATTCACCAAAGTATAGAAATACCCCAAAGACACCGTAATGCAAATGTATAAAACATTTTATTAATTATTGATGCACAGGGTATTACAAGGTATACATAATAATGAATTCGAGAAAAACCGGAGTGAGTTGGTGAAGGAAAAGGGGGGAAGAAACCCCACGTGACCCAGGATGGATAACAAATCTCACATAGGACCAGGATAGGGGTTATCAGAGATAGTTGTAGCCCCTGGGCAGCTCCACTAGTGCTCGTAAAGAAAAAAGATGGTACAATGAGAATGTGCGTAGATTACAGACAAATTAACCGCATTACACATAAAGATGCTTATCCACTACCCAGAATAGAAGAGTCACTAACAGCCTTAAAATCAGCTAATTATTTCTCCACCCTGGATCTCACCAGTGGGTATTGGCAGGTTCCCGTGGCAGAGGCGGACAAGGAGAAGACTGCATTCACGACACCAATGGGTCTCTGCGAGTTCAATTGTATGCCGTTCGGGCTTTACAACGCCCCAGGGACATTTCAGAGATTGATGGAGTGCTGCTTGGGCCATCACAACTTTGAAACCGTGCTATTGTACCTGGATGACGTCATAGTCTTCTCCAAGACCTACGAAGACCACCTGAGGCACTTAGCAGAAGTGTTTGAGTCCTTATCGGAGTATGGCCTGAAGATAAAGCCGTCCAAATGTCACCTCTTGAAGCCAAAGGTACAGTACCTGGGTCATGTGGTCAGCGCAGAAGGTGTGGCACCTGATCCAGAGAAAGTCACCGTAATCAAGGACTGGCCAAGACCCACCACGGTAAAGGAGGTGCGGCAGTTCCTTGGGCTGGTGGGCTACTACCGAAGGTTCATTGATGGTTTCACCAAGATAGCAGCGCCTCTTCAAGATCTCCTGGTGGGCCAGCCAAAGAAGGCTAAGAAGCAAAGCCTTCCATTTGAATGGAACAGCCAAATAGAAACATCTTTTGTCCGGCTGAAAGGGGCTCTCACGGGAGAAGAAATTCTGGCCTACCCTGGCTACAGCCAGCCGTTTGTACTGTACACAGACGCCAGCAACGTGGGACTGGGAGCAGTTCTGTCCCAGGTGCAGGGAGGCAATGAGAAGGTGATAGCTTACGCCAGTAGGAAGCTTCGTCCCACAGAAAGGAATCCAGAAAACTACAGTTCCTTCAAGCTGGAGTTCCTCACTATTGTTTGGGCAGTGACTAAACGCTCCAAGCACTATCTGGCGTCAGCCAAGTTCACCATCTTCACGGACAACAATCCGTTGACACATCTGGCAACAGCCAAGCTAGGTGCGTTGGAGCAGCGATGGATGGCCCGGCTGTCTAACTTTGACTTTACCATCAAGTACCGGGCTGGCAAGAAGAATAACAATGCTGATGCGCTGTCCAGAATGTCTCACTTACCCGAGTCTGGAGAAGACCTGGATGAACTCGAAAAGATAGAGTTACCGGCTTTCCATCACCAAGGTGTTTCCCAGTGTGAGCATGCTGTATGAGAGAAGCGCTCGAGCCAGCACGAGGTCTCGGTCAACCCATTACTCCACCATAATTTGGAAGAGACACAGAACGGTGACCCGGCCGTGCGATTGGTCAAAGAAAAGCTAGCACAAGCTGAGACCCATCTCGGTCCAGACGCTCCACAAGAAGCCCAGCAGCTGTGGAAGGAGAGGGGACGACTGTTCACATTCCAAGGCAAGCTCTGCAAGAGATATGTCAACTGGCGAATGAATGAACTCGTCTGGCAGATAGTGGTCCCACAGAGGGATGCTCTAATGGTCCTAGCAGCTTACCAAGATAAAGCAGGACACTTCGGTGAAAGAAGTTGGAGACTCTACTCCACGATCGGTTCTACTGGGTGCACATGAGAAAGACAGTCGAGAAGTGGTGCCGAGACTGTGGTCCGTGTAACCTGAGGCGGAAGGATGATGCCAGCCAGAGGTCTCCCCTACAGCCAATTTTCACGAAGCAGCCCCTGGAGTTGGTGGCCCTGGACCACGTGAAGTTAACACCAAGCCGGTCAGGCTATGTGTACGCCCTCACCATTGTGGACCATTACTCTTGTTTCCTGGTAGTAGTGCCTGTGAAAGACCAGACAGCCAGAACAGCAGCTAGAGCATTTCAGGCATACTTTTGTCGACCTCACAGTTATCCGGAAAGGGTACTGACTGATTAAGGTCCTGCATTCGAGGGAGAAGTGTTCCAAGAGTTCTGTAACATGTACGGCTGTAAGAAAATCAGAACAACACCGTACCGCCCCCAAACCAATGGATTGTGCGAGAAGATGAACCATGTGGTTATTGATATGCTCAAGACTCTACCTCTGGAAGAAAGAAACCAATGGCCAGAGAAGTTACCAGATCTGGTAGACCTGTATAACCATATCCCAGTAAACTCGACCAACTGCAGCCCTGCTTACTTGATGCGAGCAAGACCTGGCAAGTTACCTGTAGACTTTGAGATGGGAACTGTGTCACCTGAAGCGGTTCAAGAGATAGAAGATTGGGATACAGAGCGACAACAGCAGTACCGCAAAGTCCAGGAATGCGTAGAAAAGAGCCTGTCCCAAGCAAGAACGAGGCAAGAACAGAACTACAATCAAACAGCCCCAGCAACTCCCTTAACGCCTGGAGAACAGGTCCTCAAGAAGAAGAGGAGAACGCACAAACTAGATGATCAGTGGGAGAATGAACCCTACACCATTATTCCCTCCAATTTTGATAACAGTAAAGTGTGTCTCATAAGCAAAGATGAAGGAAAGACCTACCAAGCAGTTTCTAGAGACCGCCTGAAAGTGTGCCCTGAACGGTGCAAAATCCAAAAAGTAGAAGAAGTACAAGAAAGTCCCCAAATTCAAGAAAAAGAGGAAGAGATGATCCAAACAATCCTTGGAAAATTCCCCAAAACTTGGACCCGAATAAATAATGCTATAGTAGTACCAGTCTTGACGTTCCCGCAGTTGGTCGAGCCAGAAACAGAAGAGGTTCCAGATCCACCTAAGGAACTGTCCGCCCCAACACAAGATGACACGCCAGCAGTGGAACAGGAGAATCAACCCCCTGTCAGTGGTGAACCTGTCGTACCCTTGGCGACCCTCAGACCATGTAGGCAATCATCACGCATACCTATCAGGGTTAGGCCTACCCCTAGCACTGAGGTAGCAGACACTCCAAGTAGTCAGGGACAAACACCAGGGCTACGCAGGTCCCAACGTAGCACTCGGGGACAGCCCCCTCCAAGGTATAGAGAGTAAAAAGAAAAGTACCTATTAGAATGTATATAGTTATTTAAAATGTCTGTAATGTTGTGTATAAAATGCTTTTTATTTAAATGATTGAGTATATGGACAACTGGGTCACTGGACTATGAGTGGCCAACACTTTAATTGTTCATAGTTAGCACCAGTGTGCTCAGCACCCCTGAAGAAAAACCCGTCCGGCGTGCATAGATTGGGGTCATTAATGCTCTGACGCACGCCCAGAGCCTACGTTGGGGGTTTTATCGCGGCGGGTCCCCCATGGAGCAGTGTAATGGACACCCGGCAGGGAGCCACATTGGACTCTTATAGTATTGTTTAAATTTGTAACGTTTAAGAAAATGTGCCTTCCATAATGGGATCAAATGTTCTAACATGTTATGTCTTGTTTTGTTTTCTTCAGTCCGGGAGTTTAACTAAGGGGGAGTGTGGCGCCCCAGGACCTGGTCGCCACAACAGCATTGCCCCTCCAAAGGGTTAATGTTGAGCCTGGAGGTAATTGGGAGGTCTATTGGCCAGTAAGTTCAACATCCAACGCAGTTTCTCCCTCAGGCCAGCAGGGGGAGGTCTGAACCTGGAGTTCCAGGGAGCATTCCTTAAGTCTGACCTGAGGGAGGAGTTAGTGTTCAGTCTGTGGAAAGAAAGCAGAGAGAGCAGACGCTGAGTAGTGCTGTCCTGCGGACTGAGGCCTGGAGCTGGAATAGCTTGGCCCAGTGAAGCAGGAAGAGCAGAGAGGCACAAAAGAGACTCGGACATCGGAGTCTGTGGCCACCAGGGCCTAAAATACTCCCTGGCAGCCGAATCCGAAGGGCAGGAGAGCTGCAAGCACCTGGCCCATAAAGAGCCCGAAGGTACAGCTGCATCACCAGGGCCCGATGTGGACTCCAGCAGAGAAGCACCAGAGAGGGCCTGCGCAGCCTACCACACAGGGAGAGAGACGTACCACCAGGGTCACGGAGTTGGCCTCCGCCACCACTGACGACCCCCGGACTAGTCCGGCCCGGCACCGGGTGTCCCATAGCCCTGGGGTGGGCGAGTCATTCTATTAAAAAAAAACAGATTTGCATCTGCACCAAAAGCACTTCATACAAGGGAGAAATTGCATTTAAAAAAACGCCGCAAACACACAATAATCTAAGAAGATTGTATTTGTGTTGTGTGGTGCAGACACCTGCAGAAACAGAACAATAGATAAAACAGCATTTACGCTACGTGTGAACACAGCTTTAGTATTATATTTTTATTATCTTTAATTATGGATTTCATAGAGAAAAGTAATCAATCATGACATGTTTTTATGCCTTTTACCAATTGACATACAGTAAATACTCACCTTGTCGTGCAGGTTGTTACGATTACAGGAACACTAAATATATCCATGTTATTTGTTAATTTGGGATGCTTATTATTTTTTAAAATCCGTATTAAAAATGACATTATGGTAATTGTTTTTTATTATTTTTTAGTAATTTTATAGGAAGACAAAATATCTTTTATTCTCACTCTAGAATATAGCGACATAGAAATACACTGCAATGTACAACGTATCTTTATGTACCAATATAATCTGCCTGTGGAGTCAAAGCCTGCAATGCAGATTCAAGCACACAAAATCCTCCTACTGACATCACCATAACCTGTGGCTCAAAGATTTAGCTATTGCCTACGATGTTGAAAGTTCTCGGTTTGAGTTTTGGGGGAGAGGAGTGAGTTAAAAACAATGTAATTGTTTCTCATTATTTTATAGCAGTTTTATAGGAACAAAAATATCTGACATTTTCTTCATCTCTAGAATGCAAGGACATAGAGATACAGTGCTATTTACATATTTATCTCTACGCATCTGAATACTTTACTTCTGGGTTCACTACCTACATTACAATCAAGTATATGAAATCCTTCTATATCTCTCAGGGTGTGCTGTAGCTCATTGGTAGTGCTTCTACCTATGGGCAAAGAGTTTGATTACTGAGGAGAGAAGAATTTTAATTTATGCTTGTGCAGAGATATGCAACCGCGCCCCCTTAGGTGGAGGACGTAAAGAGATGTCAAGAACGGAGGAGGTTGGGAAAAAAACCCTAACTGCCAATGGGACTCAGCCCTCAAATCGGAACAGTCCTGAATCCAGGAATCCAGGACAGATGGGAGCTATGGAAAAAAAATGTGTGCAAATCCAACAAATTGCATACTGGAGTAGCAAATGTTTATTGAGCTACAGTCACAAACAAGGCAAAAAAGGTTTTCAATCAAACTTATGGATCCACCTTATGGCAATGGTGATCAATAAGGCCAACCAGTGATTTAGCCACAATTCTGGCTTTCTTTGATGAAATAGCAGAATCTGCCTGCACTGCTCCATCAAGTTTTTTCACCTGAACAATAAAATGGTGGTAAGTGGGACGTGCTCCACCTTTTTCATTCCTGTGAATTGACTGCGTTATAGTACAATGGTTTTGATTAAATCCTTAGCTTGCTATGGGAACCACATAAAGTTTTATTACACATATGTTTATTTTATTTTTTGTGTAATAAAGGTTTATGTGGTTCCCATATTGGTGCCACAAGTCAACCTCTTATGCTGCTGGTTGACAGAAAAGTGAAAAAGTTAAGGCCTTGAAGATTTGGAAATTATAGAAAGCAAACCAAACTAAGGGTGCGCTCACACGAGAAGTATGACTCGCGCAAGTCTTGCATCACATCATCCGGCACGGCCAGCATCTCTACTGACAGGAGCGTATTGGCTGCATGTATTTCTATGCAGCTGAGGTGCTTCTGTCCGAAGAGTGTGCGGCTGTGCCGGGTGATACCGATGCGAGACTCATTGGAGTCACTCGCAAGTGTGACTCAGGCCTAAGGCCAATGGAGATTTGCAAAGATAAATGTGTCAGAATTCAGGCCAAGTTCGAGGAAAAGAAATCGACTAAATTCTATGCACCATATCTATATATTTTCAAAACATATTGTTCCTCATGAAATACATAGGCTTGACTTATCAGGACCTGAATTTGAACATTATGCAAATTTTGGGATCAAAAAAGCACTTCATTAGGGGGTGTGCAGTTGAACACAGAAACCAACAAACAACAGACCTGATTTTTCATATGTGGGTTTTTAAATTTAATTGTCTTTTTTTGTCCTGTGGTATTAGGTAGTAATCAGTGGACCCGTGGAAGTTCAGTTAGGTGGATTCAGCTGGACTTTACATAAATTATATTTTGGACCTGGACTTGATCTGAACCCCAATGGAAGTCACTGATTGGGCAGCTCAGGTCCCCACCCACATGCAGCCAGCCATAAACAGGATACTTCCAGGGGAGAGTGGTCTTTTTCTTTTCCATTTTTTTTTTTTGTTGCACGCCACATCCAATAACACTGTCATCTCCAGTGTGAGTCATTCACACACTGCAAGCGGCACTCATTGGGCTTAGCACCAAACATACCGAGTACAATAATGCTTGATCGAGTGGTTAGCATATGTAAAGCACCTGAACTCCAAACCTAAACTCTGGGTTTTTTATAAAGTCCATGTTCGAGTATGAACACCGAACTTTACTTTTCAGATTTGCACATCTCTAGTATTTGTAGCTGTTTTTGTGCCAATTTCTTCAAATTGCCCCATCTGTTTCATGAATTTTGCAGAAAGTAAAAATCATCTTTAATATTGTATTTGACCTTTTTTTGTGCCTTTCTAGGGCACAAAGTTATACATTTTACAAAATGTTGCAAAAACAACACAAAAATGTTCTGCTGTATATAAAATCATTTCTAGGGGGGAGACTCGTGTACATTTGCACAAATATTTAGCAGCTTTTCAACTTTTATAAATCATGGTTTAGCTAAGAACATCTGGAAAGTCTAAATCCTGCTGATAATGGCAAAACAAAATAAAAAAAAATCCAGACCAACACATAAAAAGTGACTTTAAAAACACATAAATGAAAAGATCATTATGGCAATCACAAAAGTCTAGTCAAAAAAAGTTGCAATAGCAATGTTGCATTGGCCCCAAAGTGTCCAAAGATGAAGAAAATTTACCTTTCAGCATTTGCCACAGTGAATAATTTCACATCTTTTTAGGCTCCCAGTCAGAGTTTATGTTGTTTAATTTGATTTGCAAATGTTCAGATAAATGGGTTTACTTCCAAGTGTAACATAACTATTTTCTAAACAGTCTCGGACTAAGTTGGGGGAATATTCTAATGGTTCGTTTGCACTTGCAATTTTCATGTACGATTGCGATCCAATAAAACATCAGATTGAACTCGCACCAGTGCAAAACTATGCGGCAGTGTCCATATGTGATTGTGTAACGCCCTGGAAAACCAGGTAGATGTACTCATCCATCCCTACCCACGGAGGGGTTAACATCCTGCTGCCAGCCCAACGTCCCCGGGAGCCCCGCAACAACAGCGGTGGTGCTGCATCTTACCACACACCGTGGATGGCGTCACAGACATTTTACAACCAATCCCGTATAAATACGTCCCCCCTTTATTCGGAGTGTCAGAGCGACCCCCGGGCCCGGAGAACCCCTCGAGCCGTACCGTAAATCCGGATCCGAACAGCACTGGCTGCTGTCATCGGGGCAGCACAATTGATTTCTCATGCCACAGCGACATGCAGAATGAATTGTAGCAAGCTGCATTTGGCAGCGAGTCTCGACTCACGCACCCCCATGCAAACCTAAGGGAGTGTGGTTCCCCTGAGGCTCTGGTTACTACAGGGTACTGTAACTGAGTTAAGGAGCAGTATCTGTCTGGGGTAAGTGACAGGTGGTTTGCCGCTGCTCACACCAATACACATTACACATGCAGTAAGGTGCCTTCCCCTTAGGGGGGAGTGGACTGGGATGGATGGGGAGAGTTAGCCATCCAGTAGTATGGGACTTACCGGTCACCAGGACAGCCACTGGGGGGCAGGTGCCACATGGGGTATAAGAGGAGGTAGCCATGACACATAGAGAGCTTTGCTGGAGGGAAGTCCCCTGAGACCAGACTGGGTGCAGGAGAGCATCAGTGCTGGTGGGACACACATAGCTTATCTCTCTGCTGCGGAGCCTGGGGATTGTGAGCAGGAGCTCAGCCCAGGTTCCTTCTGCCAGTCGCTGGACAGTGAGGACAAACAGGACATTTACACTGACACCGGTGACTGCCTGGAACTTGCACCGGATAATCAGAGACTTACCAGCAGTGAACTAGGACACTCTCTGGCAATCTCCTAATCTGTGAGTAAACACCGGAACTGGAGATCTTGCCTCGTCCTCATTATTTTCGGCCCGCTAACTCCATCACCTACCCCCTGGGGCCCCGGCCCTACTTGCGGAGGGCCCAACATCCAGGCTGCTCTCAACATCAGCTCCAGCGAAGAGACTGTGCAGCAGTGGTTCTATCTCCATAACCAAAACCCGCAAGTGGCGTCATGGCATAAACTTTATTAAATATTCCCCTTTACATTAACCCCTTTTAAAGCGACCTCCAGGGTCACGAAAACGGGCAACGGCCACCCAGTGACACAACCTGGTAGTACACTGCCCGGGATCGAGTACCCCACAGCCCTGGGCGGCACAGGAGCGTGTGAAACATCACACTTCACTCACATGTCATCTGAGTGCAAGGCGATGTACGCAGAGACAGACAGTGGAGGAGATGGGGAGAAAGTGCTCCCTCCCTCTTCTCCGCAGGTGTGACCCGATCGCAAGATGGCATCACAGTCACACGACCCTCGGCTGCCGCTCTCAGCAGAGAGTCCTTAGCTACCAATGCTCTCGCACCGGAAGCTGTATGCAAGTGGAAAAGTACCATAAGAGGGCAAATTGCACCCAAAGTGATGGTTGTCTCGCTTATTAAATAATGCAGACCTGCCACTTAAGTAATGCGTTGCCATACACGTCTTTGGGTCCTTGCAAGTGCTACACCACTACTTTTCACTGATTGCAAATGCTACCCATGGCAGCCAGCATGGAGCAGGCGGCTGTGGCGCCCCAGGACCTCGTCGCCACAACAGCATTGCCTTTCCAAAGGGTTAGTGCTGAGCCTGGAGGTAATGGGGAGATCCATTGGCCAGCAAGTTTAACACCCAATGCAGTTCTCCCTCCGGCCAGCAGAGGGAGCTCTGAACCTGGAATTCCAGGGAGCATTCCTTAAGTCTGACCTGAGGGAGGAAGTAGTGTTCAGTCTGTAGAGAGAAGTGATAGTGAACAGACGCAGAGTGTGCTGTCCTGTTGATCTGGGGCCTAGAGCTAGAGTAGCTTGGCCCAGGGAAGCAGGAGTAGCAGAGAGGCAGCGGAGAGACTCGGACATCGGAGTCTGTGGCCACCAGGGCTTAAAATACTCCCTGGTAGCCGAATCCGAAGGGCAGGAGAGCTGCAAGCACCTGGCCCATAAACATCCCGAAGGTACAGCTGTGGCATCAGGGCCCGGTGTGGACTCCAGCAGAGAAGCACCAGTGAGGGCCTGCGCAGCCTGCTACAGAGGGAAAGGGACGTACCATCGGTCCCAGCAGCAAAGAGGGCCATTGCTGGATTCAGAGAAGCAGGGTCCTATCATAACAAAGAGAAGCACAGGAGTAGGCCTCATACTCAGCTGGCCAGAAAGATCACCCCAAGTACTTCCAGGCCGACCGGATCCCCATCACCACCTGTAACGGTCTCCCAGGACTGGACTGTTCCCAAAGTAAAAGAGGAAAAGGTAAAGAGACTGTTGTTTGTGCCTGGTTCTTTCATTGCCTGTCGGCCCTGCACCATGTTAGCCACACAACCCCATAGACTTTCACGAGCACTAACAGTGTCCCCGGGGCTCCGCTCCACCTGTGGGGAGCAGTACCACCATTGCTGCTATATCATCACCCCGGAGGCCTCACACAGCAGCGGCGGCTTAATAGCCGCAGACCACAGGTGGCGTCACGAACACAAACTTTATTCATCAAGCCACATATTCTACTGACACCCACCAGGGCCACAGAGCCGGGCCCAGCCACCACTGACTACCACCAGACTAGTCCGGCCCGGCACCGGGTGTCCCATAGCCCTGGGGTGGGCGAATCACGGCCAACACTGCATCAATCTAAAACCTAGTTATAATGGGTGCAGTCTACATTCACACAGTTCATCTATTCTTCCAGAATACAGTGCAATACTTTACATCATGGGTGGGCAATTCATTTTCCAAGGGGCTACATTTGATACTGTAACTGTTCTGGGGGGCTGAAACCAACCAGCTGAAATTAATTCTGCTTAATATTTTTGTTATTATTACTATTATTATTGTTTTATATAAATTTTAGTTACTTAATATTGAGCAGAAATAAGTTTGGTGACTCGATGCAACTGTTATACATTTTACGATAGGGCTTATTGGAATTAGTATTCCTATCAGTAACAGCTAATCAAAACCATATAATTTACTACTCTAGTCTATGTAAAGTTTAGAAATCATACTACTTCTGGTATTCAGCCCTTGTACCTTTATCAACAGCTTCCAACACAAATTTAAATTCCCACAAAGCCTCCCACACACTATGATGTCAACACAAAGCCCTCCACACAGTATGTCACTACATATCACCCATGAAAAAATCATGTCTCCACACATCCCCCATAGAGCATGATCTCTCCAGAGAGCCCCCTGACACATTATTATGTCTCCCACAAAGCCCCCATGGAGAATAATGTCCCCCACATGGACTTAATACACAATGATGTCACCCACACAGCTCCTCTATTACACAATGATGTTTCCAAACAGCCCCCATGGAGAGTGAAGTACAACACACAGGACACTTATAAAAAATGTCCCTACACAGGCCCCTTACACAATGATATTCCCCACACAGTTTTCATGGAGAATGATGTCTGATCCCTTTGAGAATAAGATCTCCCACACATCTCCTTACACAATTATGTCCCCCACATAGTCCTGTTACACAAAGATATCCCACACACAGGTCCCTTGGAGAATAATGTCTCCCACACATCTCCTTACACAATTATGTCCCCCACATAGCCTCTTTACACAAAGATGTCCTCAAACAGCCCCCATGGAGAATGATGTCCCTTTACAGCCCCCTCCTTCCACACAAAATTACCTGTTCCATCATTATATTCACTTGAATCTGTATCATGAGGATACAGACACCAGTGAAAGTAAGATGTCGGGCAAGAGTTTTCGTGTGGTGCAGGACACCACTGAATGATGGCTCTCCCGGTCTGCGGACCACACTAGAATTATCATAGGGCCGCATGTGGTCTGTGGCATCACATTACACAGGAGTGGTTATTGTCTATTACTTGGCTAACTTTATTAGAACCCAATGGGTTTGCTACTATCCCTCTAACGTTTAGCTATCCTTTTGCTTTACCATTCCCACAGGCTTCTCACTAGTCCTTTGTGCAGATTGTCTTCCTTATCCACTGGTCTCTCTTCTTATACTCTTGGCTGGTGTTTCTCACTGACATATCAATGACTCCCTAAAGGCCCCATTACACGCAGCGACATCGCTAACGAGATATCGCTGGGATCAAGGAATTCGTGATGCACATCCGGCGTCGTTAGCGACGTCGTTGCGTGTGACACTTAGCAGTGACCACTAACGATCCGAAAAGTGCCCAAAATTGTTGGTTGTTGTGTGACGCCCTGGCAAAACTAGGTAGTCACTCACTGGGCCCCCGCACAACACCATCCCTCCCAGGGTCCCATACAGCCGACCTGAAACCCTAGTCACCCCCCTCATGGCAAGAAAGGCACACCAGTGGGCGGGACCAGGCGGTTAGTGAACCGAACCCCCACCTAGGGGTCTAGACAGCCCAGGGCGGGAAAACAAGCATTAGTAAGGAGTTGGAGTTCAAGCTGAGAGGAGTGGAGGCTTGTGCTAGGTGTAGATCCAGCAGAGGAGAAGTTCAAGTTGAATGGTGCCAGGGTCGGAGCCCAGGTACCTTGGCTAGGTGGCAGATGGTGGTCTCCATCAGCAGGAGATGAGAAGACGGCTCGGCAGATCCGAGGTGGACCGGGACAGGGTTGGAGCCCGCCGGTACGGACACCGGAGACCCGACCGGAAACCGTGCACAGAGGGGGTACTCGGACCCTGAAGCCAGGACCGGAACCAATGGCCTAGCTAATCAACCGATTGAGGGCAGGATTATAGGTCCTGTCCCAACCAAAGTCCCAAAAGCAGACAACCACCTACAGAGAGGGATGTGGCAACCGCCAGGGCCCATAGATCCCACGGGTCAGCGTCAGCGGGCACGGCTCCTCAGGTACACAAAAAGCCGGGAGCGGACTCCCGTGTTCCATAGCGGGAAGTCTAAACACACAACAAAAACTAGTGCAGAGGAAAAGACGGCGACCACCTGCCTGGGTGGGGGACCAGAGTACAACCGGCCGCGGCGGCCGGCCACCAGCACCTTGGTTTACCAAAAGACTCGTGTGTTTCATTTAATTGTGAGTAACCAAACATCCCCTGGTACGTCCGGGCGCGCAGGCCCCTGCCATCGCCATACCCTGCACAGAGACACTGGGCCACGGGGCAACCATCCCTACCCACGGAGGGGTTAATATCCGGCTGCCACTACATCTCCCCCGGGTATCCCACAACAGCAGTGGTGGTGTCCCACTTCACCACACACCGTGGGTAGCATCACGAACTGAATACGGCCAAGGCCGTACAACTACGTCCCCCCTTTTTCATTCGGTGTGTCTGCGTGACCCCCGGGTCCGGAGGATCCCTCGAGCCACACAGCGGGTCCGGATCCGAGCAGCCCGGCTGCTGCATACATGGGGGCGGCACACCCCACACGTCGTTCGTTTCCCAAAAATCGTTGCTCGTTTGGTACGCAGGTTGTTCGTCGTTCCTGAGGCAGCACACATCGCTACGTGTGACACCCCGGGAACGACGAACATCAGCGTACCTGCGTCCTCCGGCAACGAGGTGGGAGTGACATTAATGAGGCTGCTCTCCACCCCTCTGCTTCTATTGGTGGCCCGTTGTGTGACGTCGCTGTGACGCCGCACGAACCGCCCCCTTAAAAAAGAGTTTGTTTGGCGGCCACAGCGACATCGTTAGGAAGGTAAGTTGGTGTGACGCGTACCGGCGATATTGTTTGCCACGGGCAGCGATTTGCCCGTGATGCACAAATGACGGGGGCTGGTGCTATCGCTAGCGTCATCGCTAGCGATGTCGCTGCGTGTAAAGCAGCCTGTAGTCTTTCATGGTCTCACTCAGTCTATTAGCTCACCAGAAACTTTACATTTGCAGCAGTCCAGCCTTTCTTTGTACCTCCTCCCTGCTAGTCAGGATCTCTACCTCTTTTTGCATTTGCCTCCAGCCTCTCAATATACCTTTTGGGATATACTTTGCACCTTCAGCAGGCCTGTGTGTGGCCATTTCTCTGTGCGTGGCACCATATCTTGTACCTGACTCTCTACAGCAGACTTCCTGGGAATCTCATGTGGTTCCAGGTACAGACTGACTATGCTTCCTGCTGCCGCTCCCATGTTTCGCCCCCACTTTTAGTATTCTTTGTATCATTTCATATCATTATCAAAACAAGCTTTGGTAAGTCTTTTTTTATCACTCTGATGTAATCTGCATTGTCATGCGACCTAAGGATTTCAGAAATATAGTTTACACTAAACACCCAACCTTACTGTGAACACCTGCCTTCCTGCATTGTAAGATACACATTCATTTCATTGGGGTGGAGACAGTCATCATTAAAATCCTGTCACAAACTAATAACTTCTTTTCATATTGCACATCATGCAATCATATTCCTTTACAAGCTCCTGCGCATCTTTCATCAGAAAACAAATGTTTTTTTTTATGGAGTAATTAATTCCAGCTCTGTATGTATTGTTTCACTTGACAGCAAACTAAAATTAATGTGCATTGTATAATGATAGCAGCCATCATGACCCAGATTAAAACTAGATCTCCTGGCAATTAGTCACCTAAAAAAGAAACACCAAGAAATTGGAAAACAGAACACAGAAACAGATTGGTCTTATATTTTGTTAGCTTAGGCCGGCGTCACACGGGACGATATATCGTGCGATCACATGAGCGATCACATCCGCCCCCATTGTTTGTGCGTCACGGGCAATTTGTTGCCCATGGTGCAGAAAGTCGGTAACCCCCTGTCTCACGTACTTACCTCCCGAACGACCTCGTTCTGGGCGGCGAACATCCTCTTCCTGAAGGGGGAAGGACGTTCGGCGCCACAGCGACGTCACACAGCGGCCGCCCAATAGAAGTGGAGGGGCGGAGATGAGCAGGATGCAACATCCCGCCCACCTCCTTCCTTCCGCATTGCCGGCGGGACACAGGTAAGCTGTAATTCGTCATTCCCAGGTTGTCACACAGAGCGACGTGTGCTGCCTCGGGAACGACGAACTCCCGGTGCGCAGAAGGAGAACAACTTTATGAAAATGAATGACGTGTCAACGAGCAACGATAAGGTGAGTATTTTTACTCATTCACAGTCATTCGTAGCTGTTACACGCTACGATATGTCAAACGATACCGGATGTGCGTCACGGAATCCGTGACCCCGACGACATATCGCCCGATATATCGTAGCGTGTGACGCCGCCCTTAGTCTATGATCATAAAAGAGAGCCTGTTATGTCAATAACACTATTAACATGCAGATATAGGGTTAATCTTCAGGCTCATAGTATAAGGAAAGGGCCTGGCCACTGTCCTGTACATGTGGTACCATCATGCAGGCGTGAGCAGCGCGGCTCCGGTCACAGCTCACAGCACAATGCAGGATTTTGACTGACAGCTGGCTGTGCAGTGCATGGTGCAGAGTCAACGCGTGCTAACAGCCACTGCTCACTGTGTACCTAGTGTAGACTGTAGCTACATCAACATATCTGTACGACTGAAAGCTGATGGCTTGCGGGAGGAAATAATGTTAATTTTCTGGCGGGTGGTGGTGCGCTTTCAGTATGGCAGCATGGCATCTTCCTAATGCTTTTAACTTATAGAATAATCCTATACCTGCAGGTTAAAGGGAATCTGTCAGCAAGTTTTTGCTACCTCATCTGAGAGCAGTATGATGTAAACAAAGAGACTCTGAATCCAGTGATGTATCATTTAAATTACTGGGTGTAGCTGTCGCGGGCAGGGAGGACGCCGCTGTGCTCGCTAACGCTCGGGTCCGGCGCTGCTGCGATGGCTGCTCGGTGGCTCGAGCGGTGGGCCGGATCCGGGGACTCGAGCGGCGCTCCTCGCCCGTGAGTGAAAGGGGGTAGTTTGGTTTGGGGATTTGGTCCGTGACGCCACCCACGGGTTGTGGTGAGGTTGGGCACCACCGCTGCTGGTGACGGGGATCCCGGGAGCGATGGTAGGGAGCAGCTGGGATGATGTTTCCCCCCTCCGTGGGTAGGGGTTGTGGTCCCGGGGCCCGGTGAGGTGACAGGTGAGGGAGGCAGGGTTGGCAAGGTGCAGGGTCGCCTGGACTGCGCAGCGCGGTGCCGGACGGCACGGTTGTACTCACTCAGCCACAAATGTATACAAAGTCTCTGGTAAACCAAACGGCTGGATGGATGGGTCCCGCAGCCGGCTGCAGTGACTTCTCCCCGGACGGTTGGTGGTGGCTTCCTTTCCCTGCACCTTTGTGTATCTTCGGTCCCGATGGATTCCCACCGGTAACCCGCTCCCCAGCGTGTATATGTGCTGGAGGAGCCCTTTTGCCCGCAGGCTCTGGCCCTTGGAACTCTAGCTGTGGCGGTAGCTGTATTTCCTTTTGCTGGTCGGATGGTTGCCTTCAATCGGGTCTTGGCTGTTAGGAAACCCCTGGGGTTCTGGTCACTGACGGATTTGACCTCTAATGGCGACTCCAAGCCTGGTTGGGGTCCGCAGGCCCTGCCTGTGTGTGCTGGCTTCACTTCGCTCCCCGGTTCCGTTCCGGCGGGCCACCGCCCGTCCCCAGTCCTACGGTTCCACGTTGATTCGCCTCTCCTGCAGACGGCCACCACCGTCTGCCAACCTTGCTCTTAGTGCCCGGGCCACACACCCGGACACCGTCAGTTTACTCCTCCACTACTACTTCACTCCTTTCACTTGCACTTCCCTAACTGATCTGACTTCCTTTCCCGCCTCCAGGACTGTGAACTCCTCAGTGGGTGGGGCCAACCGCCTGGCTCCACCCCACCTGGTGTGGACATCAGCTCCTGGAGGGCGGCAACAAGGATTTTGTGTCTGGGTGATGTGCCTGTCTCAGGGTGGGGGTGTGTGTTGCAGTACCTGTGACGACCTGGCTAGTCCAGGTCATTGTGACAGAATCAAATTTTTAGCTTTAATCATGTAGCAGAGCTGTCCCTCCCACACCAAGCTCTCTGTAGTGACTGTACATTGACAGTGAGGGGTCAATCCCAGAAGGGGGCATGCGAGACTTTCCTTCATGTGACTTTGTAATCTTGCAATGATAAGGATCCTGCTGCTTAAACAAACATAGCAAATAAAAAAAAACAGATTGGACTGTAACAAGACAGGCATTCCTGAACATACAGGCTTCAGCTTTCATAGCAAATACCTGCTGACAGATTCCATTTAATAGCATTCTTTTATGTGACAGGTTCCATATTTGCCAACAATATGTGATTATCAAATTAATTTAACACAATAAACATATAATCATGGTGGTCGTATTGGTAATGTATTATTGTCTATTGGACATGTTTTTAAAAATCCTTAACTACTAAACTGCAAAATTTTAAAGAGGATTCACATCAGCTGTCTTGACATGTCTGTAGTAGTAAAATCTTGAGTTATATCTAAAAGAAAACATCTGGATCATCAATTCAGTACTTAACCGTTCCTTAGATATTCCTTTTAGGCCTCATTCAGACGTCCATGTTACATGTATTTATTGTGCCCATTTTTTCACAAATACAGCATGTACCCATTATAATGTATACTGCTATTCACTTGTCCATGTTTTTCAAGGACGACTAATGACAAGGGCCAAAACATGTCTATGTGTCCGTAAAAAACACATTCAGTACTGGGATGGCATCAGTGTGTATTTAACATTGCAAAGTATAGAAGAATCTTTGTAATATATGACTTTATCCATCTGTGAAAAACACTTATGACACTAATGATAAAAACGGACACACTGATGACACACTGATTCAAAAGAATGATGATACCGATACTAATTTTTATGGACGTGAGAATGAGGTCTTAAGGGTACTTAACACGCTGCGACATTGCTAGCGATGTGAAATTCTAGATCGCAAGTGCGATCTTTCGAGATCGCACATGCGTAAAATGACCTATGTGCGACCTTGAAAGATTGCACTTGCGATCTAGAATTTCACATCGCTATGTCTTAAGGTCCAGTCACACTAAGCAACTTACCAGCGATCAACAATCAACAACGATAGGGATCACTGGTAAGTTGCTAGTAGGTTGCTGGTGAGATGTCACACTGCAACGCTCCAGCGATCCCACCAGCAACCTGACCTGGCAGGGATCGCTGGAGCGTCGCTACACGAGTTGCTGGTGAGCTCACCAGCAACCAGTGACCAGCCCCCAGTGCCGCGTGGAAGATGCTGCGCTTGGGTAACCAACCCGATATTTACCTTGGTTACCAGCACACGGAGCTACACGTGCAGAGAACAGGGAGCAGCGCACATTGAGCGCTGGCTCCCTGCTCTCCTATTTACAGCACACATCGGGTTAATTAACCCGATGTGTCCTGCAGCTACATGTGTACAGAGCAGGGAGCAGCGCACTATGCTTAGCGCTGGCTCCCTGCTCTCCTAGCTACAGCACACATCGGGTTAATTAACCTGATGTGTCCTGCAGCTACATGTGCACAGAGCAGGAGCCGGCACTGACAGTGAGAGCGGCGGAGGCTGGTAACAAAGGTAAATATCGGGTAACCAAGGACAGGACTTCTTGGTTACCCAATGTTTACTGTGGTTACCAGCCTCCGCAGAAGCCGGCTCCTGCTGCCTGCACATTTAGTTGTTGCTGTCTCGCTGTCACACACAGCGATCTGTGCTTCACAGCGGGACAGCAACAACTAAAAAATGGCCCAAGACATTCAGCAACAACCAACGACCTCACAGCAGGGGCCAGGTTGTTGCTGGATGTCACACACAGCGACATCACTAGCAACATCGCTGCTACGTCACAAAAGTTGTTCCTCAGCAGCGATGTTGCTAGCCATGTTGCTTAGTGTGACGGGGCCTTTAGTGTGTAAAGTACCCTTTAGATGTGAATACATTAACAGCAGGGTGTCACTATTTAGAGGTGTCGCCCTTCACTATCAGCACTGTCAAACAATATAAGGAAACATTATGTGGAGAAGGGGAACGGTGACACTCAGTGTCAGTCTATTCACTAATTTCTTGTAGGAATAACAAAGGAACATCCAATACAGATATTTATTTTTTTTAAAAAATGATGTTTCAGAATTGTTGGTTTATGGAGATTATTATTTGCTGAGGTAGTTAGGCTATGTGCCCACGGGACTATGTACCTGCGGATTTTGCCGCAGAAAACCTGCAGATTTTTCTGGATTGTTTAGATAAATCCGAAGGTTTTAGCAAGTACAGACACTGTCCATGTTATACTATGGGACATGGGGAGTGTGTGTGTCCATGCTGCGGTATGTGCGGCTGCGGAACACATGCTGCGGATGTCCCGCAGCCGCACATAACTGCATGGCAATTATTCCTGCAGAAATATCTGTGGAATTCCCGGCCCTCCACTATGGAGATAGGGCTGGGACTTCCGCAGGTAAGTCGCATGAATGTCCACAGGTTTTCTGCAGATATTTCGCTGAAATCCCGCAGCTATGGATAGCTGCGGATTCCGGGGAGCTACTGCAAGAAACCTGAGGACATACCTGCGGATATATCCGCAGGTACATAGTCCCGTGGGCACAAAGCCTAAAGCTGGTGTCACACTAAACGACAGCGACAACGACGTCGCTGTTACGTCACCATTTTCGGTGACGTAACAGCGACCTTGTAAGTCGCTGTTATGATCGCTGCTTAGCTGTCAAACACAGCAGAAGCAGCGATCATAAGGTCGCTGTGCTACATGTTCAGAGAGCAGGGAGCCGCGCTTAGCGCTGGCTCCTTGCTCTCCTGCAGCACACATCGGGTTAATTAACCCGATGTGTGCTGCAGCTACATGTCACAGTTCAGAGAGCAGGGAGCCGCGCTTAGCGCTGGCTCCTTGCTCTCCTGCAGCACACATCGGGTTAATTAACCCGATGTGTGCTGCAGCTACATGTCACAGTGCAGAGAGCAGGGAGCCGCGCTTAGCGCTGGCTCCTTGCTCTCCTGCAGCACACATCGGGTTAATTAACCCGATGTGTGCTGCAGCTACATGTCACAGTGCAGAGAGCAGGGAGCCGCGCGCACTGCTTAGCGCTGGCTCCTTGCTCTCCTTGCTACAGTATACATCGGGTTAATTACCCGATGCGTACTGCGGCCACATGTCACAGTGCAGGATCCGGCGCTGGCAGCAAGAGCGGAGGCTGGTAACCAGCGTAAACATCGGGTAACTAGGGAAAGGTCTTCCCTTGGTTACCCGATGTTTACGCTGGTTACAGCTTACCGCAGCTGCCAGTGCCGGCTCCTGATCGCTTCATTTCGTCGCTCTCTGGCTGTCACACACAGCGATGTGTGTGTCACAGCGGGAGAGTGACGACCAAAAAATGAAGCTGGACATTCAGCAACGACCGGCGACCTCACAGCAGGGGCCAGGTCGTTGCTGGATGTCACACACAGCGACAGCGACGGGACGTCGCTGCAACGTCACAGAAAATGGTGACGTAGCAGCGACGTCGTTGTCGTCGTCGTTATGTGTGACACCAGCTTAAAGGAATTTGCTAAGACAGACAAGATAGGAGACCTGACTCGTTATCACTAAAACTTGGACCCAGGATATTTACCATCTTATTTAAGTGCATCTTTTCCAAAGATCCTTCCTATTCGTCTGGAACATTGAACCCATAACTGGATATTAGAGGCATGTGAAAATTAGGCAAACATGTGTTTGGGCACTGCGCCCTAAGCCAGGAAATTAACCCTATAAAATCTGATGCTCAACTGGTTCAGCTGCCTTTTATAAGGCTCCCATGAGCTAACTGCCTTTCTCTGAGAATCTACAATAAATTAAAAAATATTCCTTAAAGGAGCTGTGCACTACCTGGCAAATACTTTGTAAATGAAGTAGTTCTTCTTGTAAAATAAAAATAACATATATTCCCTCCCATACTGGCGCCGCTCCAGTATTGTTAAAGAAGTAATCACTGTCTCACTGTTTCACATATCTTAGCACTGCAGAGTGCAACCGTCTCCTTTTTGTTATTAGGTTTCATATTCAGTTTGCACGTGTCCACATTAGAAAGATAAGAAAAGCCATCAGTCTTTTTCTTGGATTACAGGGTCATGCCTTTTGACTGAGCATTCCTGCTCTTCAGCCTTAAGGCCGCTTTACACGCTGCGATATCGTGACCGATATCGCTAGCGTGCGTACCCGCTCCCATCGGTTGTGCGACACGGGCAAATCCCTGCCCGTGGTGCACAATATCGCGCGGAGCCATCACACTACTTACCTGCCTAGCGTCGTCACTGTGACCGGCGAACCGCCTCCTTTTTAAGGGGGCGGTTCATTTAGCATCACAGCGATGTCACAGCAGCGTCACTGAACCGCCGCCCAATAGAAGCGGAGGGGCGGAGATGAGCGGGACATAACATCCCGCCCACCTCCTTCCTTCCTCATTGCGGGCGGGACACAGGTAAGAAGATGTTCCTCGTTCCTGTGTTGTCACACATAGCAATGTGTGCTGCCGCAGCAACGAGGAACTACATCGCTAGCTGCAGCAGCAGCGATAATCGAGAATAGGGGGGCATGTCACCGATAAGCGATTTTGAACGTTTTTGCGACGATTCAAAATCGCTCATAGGTGTCACACGCAACGACATCGCCAAATCGGCTGGATGTGCGTCACAAATTCCGTGACCGCAACGAGATCGCTTGAGCGATGTCGCAGCGTGTAAGGTGGCCTTTAAGCTATTTTAATTCTCCATTTGCAGGTTCCTGTCCACCCATAAATTGTAGGGTTTTTTTAACCCCTAACATAGGCATTAGTTTGATAGGGACCCGACAAAAATGAGCCTTTCTACTGGCTGTTGGGCTCACATAAAATCTGGCCAATTTTGTGTGCTAAGGATCTCAATTTTTACATGTTTTTTCATGCATGTCTATTATCTCATATTCATTGTTTCACATATCTTAACTCTACAGTGTGCAACTGTCTCCTTTTTGTTCCAGTAATGTTAACACCAGGTTTCCTTAGGCTGGAATGACATTGTTATACCACATAAGTCGTGCAGCAATTCAGCGACTCCTATTGATCTAGCATCAATTGCCCCCCTCCCTATAGGGCATTAAAAGAGCTGGGAGGTACAGTTCATGCAACACACAGTCTGTGGGATAACATTTTAATTTGAAAAATGAAGACATGTCTGAGTGGCCGGTGTAGAACTGTTCCTCCCAGAAGCCTGGCACTACCCACAAGACATAAGTTTGAGAACCATGTTGAAGTCTTGACATTCAAAATCCTTTCAGGCAGACAGCAGTACAGTAGCATCATTTGTCTCCCTTCCCATAGTGCTTTAGACGAGCAGGGTAGTATGCTCCATGTGTGGCGCTCCTGAGGCTTCAGTCGCCACAGGGTACTGCACCTCACTTAACCCCTTCAGCCCCAAGCCTATTTTGACCCTAAAGACCAGGCCATTTTTTGCAATTCTGACCAGTGTCACTTTATGAGGTTATAACTCTGGAACGCTTCAGCGGATTCCGGTGATTCTGAGACTGTTTTTTGTGACATATTGGGCTTCATGTTAGTGGTAAATTTAGGCCAATATTTTTTGCGTTTCTTTGTGAAAAAAACGGAAATTTCACGAAAATTTTGAAAATTTTGTAATTTTCAAACTTTGAATTTTTATGCTCTAAAACCAACGAGACATATGACACAAAATAATTAATAAATATAATTTCCCACATGTCTACTTTACATCAGAACAATTTTGGGGAAAAAAAAAAAAATTTAAGGAAGTTATAGGGGTTCAAAGTTTATGAGCAATTTCTCATTTTTACAACAAAATTTACAAAGCCACTTTTTTTAGGGACCACATCACATTTGAAGCGAATTTGAAAGGTCTACATGACACAGAACACCCAAAAGTGACACCATTCCAAAAACGGCACCCCTCAGGCTACTCAAAACCACATTCAAGAAGGTTATTAACCCTTCAGGTGCTTCACAATAACTAAAGCAATGTGGAAGGAAAAAATGAACATTTTACTTTTTGCAACAAAAATGTTAATTTAGCCTCAAATATTGCATATTCACAAGCTTAGCAGGATTAAATGAGCCCCCAAAATTTGTTGGGCAATTTCTACTGAACATGCAGATACCTCATATGTGGCGAAAAACCACTGTTTGGGCGCACGGCAGGACTCGGAAGGGAAGGAGCGCCATTTGACTTTTTTGAACAGAAAATTAGCTGGAATCGTTAGCCGCACCATGTTGCGTTTGGAGAGCCCCTGAGGTGCCAAAACAGTGGAGCTCCCCCCCATGTGACCCCATTTTGGAAACTAGACCCCTCATGGAATTTCTCTAGATGTTTGTTGAGCACTTTGAGCCTCTGGGGGCTTCACAAAAGTTAATAGAGTTGAGCTGTGAAAATAAAAAAAAAATTTTTTACCACAAAATTGTTACTTCAACCAGGTAGCTTTTTTTTCACAAGGGTATCAGGAAAAATTGCACCATAAAATGTATTGTGCAATTTCTCCTGAGTACACAGACACCTCATATGTGGTGGAAATAAAATGTTTGGGCGCACAGCAGGGGTCGGAAGGCAAGGAGCGTCATTTGACGTTTCAAACGCAAAATTGTCTGGGATAATTAGCGTATTCCATGCTGTTTGGAGACCCCCTGAGGTGCCGAAACAGTGGAGCTCCCCCACATGTGACCCCATTTTGGAAACTAGACCCCCATGGCATAGAAAAAAAAAACAGCGGCAGATGGGGGGGGCGGCAGATGGGGCGGCGGCAGATGGGGCGGCAGCAGATGGGGGGGAAGCGGCATATAAAGGGAGCATCTGTGAGTGTGAGACGGCGGCTGGGATAGGGTGGGGGCGGATGGGAGAGGGCGCAGTGGATGCAGGAGCGGCAGAGGATGGGGGGAGGGGGGTATGGGGGGGATGGGTGGGAAGGGGAGTGGGAGGTGAGATTGGGGATAGTTACCCTACAGGATGGATCTAGGCAGCTGGATCACAGGAGATGAAGGAGGCAGCAGATCGAGGAGGGTGAGAGGTGGGAGAGGGAGCGCAGCGCAGATCACGGAGGAGACAGGTGAGCAGAGTACAGATCACGGGGGTGAGAGGTGAGGGAGAGCAGACAGCAGATCACAGGGGTGACAGGTGAGGGAGCACAGATCACGGGGTGACAGGTGAGGGAGCACAGATCACGGGGTGACAGGTGAGGGAGCACAGATCACGGGGTGACAGGTGAGGGAGTACAGATCACGGCGGAGGGCAGCGGCGGCGGCGGATCGGGAGGTGTGGGGGTGAGGGTGCGGGCAGCAGATACGAGGGGTGGGGGTGCGGGTGGCAGATCGCGGCGGAGGGCAGCGGGGCGGCGGATCGGGAGGCCAGTTTCATACAGTGCAATGGCAGCGTGGCAACTTCCGGGTCCCATGCTCCGGTCTCATAACAGCATGGGACCGGAGCTTGTCGCCCTGCCATTGCACTGTGTACACTCACTGTGCTGGCGTGCTGCAGGGACGATGACAGGGGCGGTCACCGGCAACAGGTCCACTCTGATTGGAGAAATCGGTCACAAGGCCGATCTCTCCAATCAGAGCTACTGGAGCTGGGGGAGGGTGATCCAGTGAGGTCACCCAGCTCCAGCCAATGGCCAGTGCTATAGCTGCACTGGCCAGGGCTGGATTTCAATGTTTCAGTCACTTTAAGTGGCTGGAACATTACAGTGGCTGTGATTGGTTGAGCGGCGTTCGTCAGCCAATCACAGCCTCCGTAGGTCCGGGGAGGAGGCACCACCCCTCCTGAGGTAAGGTACAGGTCCCCTCCTCCCCGAATCTGCGGTTTATGTTAACCGATCGCAGTCACCGGAGGCTCCGGTTCCGCGATTACGCCATGACGGAAAGATCCGTCCTTGGTCGTTAAGGCCCAGGGCACCATGACGGATCTTTCCGTCCATGGTCGTGAAGGGGTTAAAGTACAGTACTCATCCTGAATTCAGAGGAGGTCGGTACCGGTTCCACAACACACCAATTCATACACAACCAAGTTGGCCTCCCCACTGGGGACCTACTAGGGTTAGGTCTAAAGGCAGTCACCAAACATGGGGGGCTGACACCCACTAGCGACAGGGAACCGGCGGAGGAGCAGCCACCAGGGGAAGTTAGGAGCAACACAACAGTTAGAGAGTTCTCCAGCAGGAGAGGAAGAGACTGGTCGGGTTTTACCAGTAGCTCTGGTGGAACGCAGGAGTCAATACGGTCATTGAGAGGAGAGCTTCACTGCTCTCTGAGGACTGGCGCAGTACAAGGTGCAGAATCTTAGAGTGGATTATATTTCAGGTTGTCCACCAAAATCTGCAGGCCAGGGGATTGCATGTTCCTCTGGTTCCCACAGTTCCCGGAGCACATACATAGGGTCCGGGGTCATGATCAAAGGCAGGCCCCACAACAGACTCACGGCACATGTATACGAGACGGGAGTAAAACACTTTTCAAGAACCGGAGTTCCCAAGAGCTTCAAGCCACGGGGATCCACCTCAAGAAGCTCAAGGAAGCTCATTCACTGTACTGGTTCTGACCTCCAACTGATCCGGGATCGACTGGGGCCCATTACGGCAGTGACCGGCATCTCCCTGGTACCCCAGAACTGGGAGTAAAGAAAAACCTTGATTCCACAGAGACTGTGTCCATCTGTCCTTGCCAGAGCCGGTGCCCCGCGCTTCGGCACCTATCATTACTGCTCTGCTGATTATCCTTCCCGGGGCCCGCTCCACCTGTGGGGAGCAGAAACATTTTAGCTGCTACTACCTTCAGCCCCGGAGGACAGTGACAGTAACGGTGGCTATTCCCTTGCAATGTACACCCCGGGGCCACGAAACCGGGCAAAAGGGCCACCCGTGAAATCTCTGGACCCGACATCACCAGTCCGGGTGACGAGTATTTAACCCCTTGCCCCATGGGTGCTACAACTTGGCGTCACGAACAGGATAAGGTGCCCAAGCTAAATGGGTACTGTGCGCCTTATGGACTGAATGCCTAAAGGACTGTTTAATTGAAAATTTGTACACGGGGGCCATTACAGAACAACAGTTGGATGAAGAATGCCCGCCCTTCGTGGGTTGGCGGGGGGAGTGGCGTGAAAGTCGAAGCCCACCCCCTCCCAAGGATCAAGAAAGAGAAATGAAACAAACAGAAGAGGAGTTGGATTGCAGAGCCCAAAGAGTGCGGATGTACCGGGACCACCTAAAGCGCAGGGTGTCAAATATGGCGAACTCTGGCCGTCATGTGGCAACACCGGTGTGCCCTCTATTCTGGAGCACCAAGGAGATAGAGGCAGAGGTGGTGCGGGTGAGCCAGCAGCTGTGGAGGATGCAGTTTAATGCTATCCATTACTGGGAGGCATCCATAATCGGGGTGGTGGGAGCCATGCGGACCCACAAAGAATGGGAGCCACCAACCCTGGAGGAGGAAGATCCTGCGACGAAAGAAGTAGGGATCCTGGTCACCCCCGCCATTGGTGACACCCTCCAGGCCCCACCAAGCCATCAGCAACCCCCGGTGGCAGATCCATCTCATCCGGCCTCAGACCAGAAAAGAGGCGAAAACTCGGCTACCGCCTCCCAGACAGCTGAAGACCCGGCTACCGACTCCCAGGCAGCCGAAGACCCGGCTACCGACCCCCAGGCAGGCAAAAAATCTGCTATCGACCCCGAGGCAGCTGATGGACCAGCCGACAGTGCGCCGAGAGTGGAGGCTCCAGCGGCCCTGAACTTGGCCACCTCTGACAAGGAGCCAGAACTGGAACACAGACCGGTGAGCTGAAAGGTGCTCTCCCAGTGATAACCTCGGGGGAGTGCCATGACAACCCTGAGTCCCCCTCCGCTGTGCCAAGCGGTGGGGGAGAACGTCCGTGGACTGTGTGCCAGGCCAACATTACCCAGCTGGCTGAAGAAGAATGGCAGTACCAAAACTGGATGGCAGAAATAGAGACCCGCAACCTGGCAGCTAAGCAGTGGCTCCGGAAGGCCAAATTATCGGACCTGGGACCGCTACGGGTAGGCACAGTCACCCGATTTAATTTGAAGCGGAGGTGGGACTTCATCTTAGAGGAGGGACTGGCCAAGGAGGTCTTCGTGTCCCACCGAGATGTGGAATCCCGCCTCCGTAAGGGTCACAATAGATGGAATCTGCAACCCGGACACAGGGTGACCTACACCCAGCACAATGAAGTGCAGGGCTGGTATGCCCTGGACGTGGGACTGTGTCGCTCGGAGGTGACTGCTGCAGCATCGGGACCCACTCCAAAGGTATGTTCTGAGTCAGTCCCCGCTTCCCACCAAGCAACTTGTCCACTGGGAAAGCAGGGCAGGTGCACCCAGACTTTGGGGGAAAATTTCCTGAGTGAGGAATTCCCATACCCCCAGTAAATTGTTTTCTTTTTATTGGTTGATTTATTTCTTGCATTTGGTGGACAGTAGGGCCACGGGACTTTGAGTGGTTGGAACTGGTTTATAAATAGTTGCACCTGTTGTGCACCTTACAAGAATTAGGGTGACTCGTCATTCTGCAAAGGATGTCTGCTAACCGGGAGCAGTGCACCAACGGGTGGCACAAAAAGGACTCCGTCGTTTAACATCCATATATCGTGTCATACTAAGAATGTTTTACCTGTTTAATATGTGAACAAATTTTATAATGCTGACAAAAATGTTTTATGTTTTTGATATTTGAACAAGTTGTATAATGTCGGTGATCTTTTGCTGCCAATGACCAGTACTTTAAAAATGCTTTGATTATCAAGTTGAAGCAGTGAACTTCGCAGAGTTAACATGTTTTGCAACGTTAATGTATGGTGCCTCCCATTGCTGTTTATTGCATAGTAAAAAAAAAATTGCAGTGTACTACCTTTGTTTGGTTGCAGCCGAGGAGTGCTGCCATTTACTGTTGCGGAATGTGGTGCCCCCGAGGCTTCAGTCGCCACAGGGTACTGCACCTAAATAAAGGTGCGGTACTCATCCTGGATCCAGAGTAGGTCGGTAGTGGTTCCACAACACACCAACTCATACACACAACCAGGTTGGCCTCCACACTGGGGAACGGCTAGGGTCTGGTCTTAAGGCAGTCACCAAACATGGGAGGCTGACACCAACTAGCAACAGGGAACCAGGCCCCACAATGGACCCACGGCCCCGGCATACATAACGGGAGTAAAACACTTTTCAAGAACCGGGGTCCCCAAGAGCTTAAGGCCATGGGGATCCACCTCAAGAAGTACAAGTGTCGCGGGCGGAGAAGGGGACGCTGCGCTCTCCCACTGCTCGGGTCCGGCCGCTGGTGCTGCTGCTGCTCAGTGGTGGCTCGAGCGGTGGGCCGGATCCCGGGGACTTGAGTGGCGCTCCTCGCCCGTGAGTGAAAAGGGGGGTTTGGATTGATTGTGGGGATTTATTGTCCGTGACGCCACCCACGGCTGTGGTGATAATGGTGACACCACCGCTGCTCTGGACAGGGATCCCGGGAGCGGTGACAGGGAGAAGCTTTGTTGTTAGTTCTCCCCTCCGTGGGTAGGGGGTTGGTTATCCCGGGGCCCGGCGATGGGGTAGGGATGTACGGCAGGCGGGTTACGGGGCCTGGCGAGGTGCAGGGTCGCAGGGGCAGCGCTGTGCCGCACGGCACGGTGGTACTCACTCAGCCCAATGATGCACACAGAGTCTCTGCTGAAACAAACGGCTGGATGGACGGGTCCCACAGGAGGCTGCGGTGTTTTTCCCCTGACCCTGGTTGGTAGTGTAAGTCCTCTCTTTCGCCTCCGTGCACGTTCCTCCTGCGCTCCGGTTTCCAGCTGGCTCCCCGGTCCGCCCAGCCCCGGCTACCTACGGTTCCACCAACTGTGTTCCCGGCTCCCACAGACGGCCACTACCGTCTGCCTCACTCTCTACTCGTGGGTCCTAGGCTCCAACCTAGGCCCCTGTCTGCTTCTGTCTCCCTGCAGACCTCCTCTCTCTTCCTCTCCTAGACTTGTCTGGACCTGCTTCCTGCCTCAGGCCAGCTAGACTCTTCGGTCGGCGTGCCTATCTGCTTGACTCTGCCCACCTAGTGTGTCTGTCTGAACCCAAGGGAAGGAATCAGGTTTCACTGGGGATGTTTGCTGTGAACTGCTGGGGGTGGGTGTGTGTGTGTGTTGTTACCTGTGGCCCCTGGCTTGTCCAGGGCGACACACAAGGAGGAAGGGTCCACCGTCCACTGTACTAGTTCTGACCTCCAACGGATCCGGGATCGACTGGGGCCCATCGCGGCGGTGACTGGCATCTTCCGGGTACACCAGGACTGTGAGTAAAGAAAAACGTTGAACCCGCAGAGACTGTGTCCGCCTGTCCTTGCTGGCGCCCGCCATTACTACTCCCTTCATAATCCTTCCCAGGGCCTGCTCCACTTGTGGGGAGCAGAAACATCTTAGCTGCTATTACCTTCAGCCCTGGAGGACAGCGACAGCAGTGGCGGCTATTCCCTGGCCGCGAACCGCAGGTGGCGTCAAGAGACAAGTCCTCCACCATCATCACCCTTCCCACCTTCTTTATTGCACACCTTGGGGCCACGAAACTGGGCGAAAGGGTCACCTGTGACATCTGACTCGCCCACCCCAGGGCTATGGGACACCCGGTGCCGGGCCGGACTAGTCCGGTGGTAGTCAGTGGTGGCTGGGCCCGGCTCCGTGGCCCTGGTGGGTGTCAGAGAGTATGTGGCTGATGACTTTAATGTTTGTGTTCGTGACGCCACCTGTGGTATGCGGCTACTAAGCCGCCGCTGCTGTGTGAGGCCTCCGGGATGATGTTATGGCAGCAATGGTAGTACTGCTCCCCACAGGTAGAGCAATGCTCGTGGCACAGTTGGTGCTTGTAAGTGTCTATGCAGATGGAATAACAGAGGCAACTCCAAGGGTGCAGTTCAAGTTCTTTACTCACAGTTCTTGTCACAGCTGTAGCAGAACCCTCGGACTGCTGGGACCACTGTCAGGGACCTCCGCCTTCTGGGTGATTCAGAGTGTGAAATCCGGTACCCTCCTCTTAGTGTCTCTTTCTCTGCTGTCTTCACTAGCCTTGCCTTAGTTAAGATGGACTTGGCTTGGCCTCCATTACAGCCTCCAGGCTGGGGGGTCACCTGTCGGCTGATTACCCCTTTTCTGAAGGTCTGCTCTGGGTTCTGGCCCTGGGAGCTTACAACGTCCCTGGGCCTCGGTTTTTACTGTTTGGAGATTGTCTTTTCACTCCTCCAGTCTCTAGGGACCGTCCCCTGTCGCAGCTAATCACTCCACCGATGTCACTGTGGACCAGGCCACCGCAGCCTGCAACTACTCGTAGCGCCTCTGGGCCCTCGGCTTCGGTACCCAACAAGGACTGCTCGTGGTACCTACAGGACTACCCGCGGCCCTGCGACCCTTTTCTGTCTCTGCGTGGTGTCACCTGGACCTCTGGGTCCCAGGTTCTTCACCAGGAAGCGTCTCCTTCAGTTCCTCTGCTCCTGACTGACTTGGAGCCTTTCTTTCCTTCTTTCTTTCTTTCTTTCTTTCTTTTCCTCCTTGCCTGCCTCCAGCAGGCCTCCTCCTCCCTCCTTGCTCTCGTTCTTCTTCTCCAACTACATGCTGACTCCTCACTCTCTCACTCCCTGAGGTAAACTGAAACTAACTTGACCTTCCTTTCTCTATCTGCTCTCTGGTGGCTCCTCCCACCTCCCCAGTTGCTAAGCTACCACCCTATGGGAGCAGGGATGGGTCTTACAGCCCCTCTCAGCATGCAGCATGGGAGGGTTGCCTGCCACTTTCCCTGGTCCTGTGTGTCCCCAGCAATGGGTGTAGTGTGGATTTACCAGGGGACCGGGGTTCACTCTCTTCCTCTCCCAGAATGGGGCATCACACCGCAGATGGGGTGCAATGACCTGTGGCGACGGAAGCCTCAGGGGCGCCACACTCCCCCACAGAAAATCCCAGCACGTCCTCGGGCTGAAAAACAACAAAAACATGTGGAGAACTGCAAAACATTTTTGGTATGCAATAACATAAACTGTAAAACATTTCTTCCCTTTATGGGAGGCACAAGTAAGTAAACGTTGCAAACTTCTTATAAAGAAACTATGTGTGCACTTCCAGTCCATTGCACGGTTTGGGCACATCCCCCATAATTCTGGTAGGGGGCACAACAGGTGCAACTATATACATTTTCGGCTACAACAAGTCCAGTAGCCCGGCAGTTCGTTATTTTTCAATCAAACACTAATGGGACAAATCAACCAGCCATTAAGTCCAATGGCCTGGTTACATAGGACACATAAACAACATACCAGCCACTAAGTCCAGTGGCCTGGTAGGACATAACACATACACTTCCACCGGGGCCCACATTCCAGTTCAGTGGCCCGGTACACATAGACATGGGGGTGACGTCTTCAAAAAGCATGAGGGACAGTACAGCAGGAAAGGGTGTCATCTTCGAAAAGAATGAGGGGCAGAACACAAGGGACTTCTTCAAAAAGAATGAGGGGCAGACAGGGGCTATATACAGTTCAGCTGCTTCTTACTTCTTTACATGTAGGGATTCTTCTCCGGCTCCCCACCTGGAAGCAGGTAGACAGCGGTCAGCACAATCTGCATCTGCTGGTCTTGGCGGGCCGCGCCTGGCATGGCGGCGGCCTGTATTGGAGTCGCTGCTGTGACCGATTCTTGACGGGCCGCACCTGGCGTGGCTGCGGCCTGGGCTTGGCGGGCCGCATTTGCGGCGTGGATTAACGTCGCCGCTGCGGCGGAATCTTGCTTGTCCGAGCGGGGCATCGATGCTGGGGCCCGAGCTGGACGGGCCGGGCTTGGCGTCGCTGCTGCGGTGTGGACGGGCGCCGCTCCGGCGGCGAAATCTTGGCGGGCCGCACCTGGCGTAGCTGCGGCCCGGATCGGCGTCGCCGTGCCGGGCGTCTCTCCAGGGACCGCGGGCATGGCAGCGGGGGTTGGGGCTCTCGCGCCGGCAGGGGCATTAAATGACTCACCCCTCAGCAGCATCTCCGGTGTTCTGGTGGTCGCTGTCTTGCTGCAGGGTGCTGGTATCGGAGCTGCGGTCGTGGCACGCGCGCCTGCAGGAGGACCGGGCAGGAACCCCACCTGGCAATCCGGGCTCCGCCGGCTGGGGGTGTCACTCTCTTTACCCGGCTCTGCAGCGGCTGCTGAATCTTCTCCGCTCTCCAGGACGCAGGACACAACCCGGTTCTGAGGTGCGTGTCCCGGCTCGGCCACTCCTCCTCTGGCCGCTCGTTGCTCAGCGTCCATCCTTTTAGCTTCTTCACGCGCCATCTTTTCTTCCTCCGCCTTCTATGGCGGGCACCGCTTCGCGCGCTTTTCTTGGACAAGGGGGTGGGGCTTCTCTTCGCGCCCTTTCTTCTTACACGCCCCCCTTCTTCCCGCTCTCAGCAACGCTAATGGCGGCGGTTTCTCAGTAAAGTACACAGTCTGTCACACGGTTCTCCAGGCGCACAGTACCCGGTCAAACCGGGCACGAAATCCTGTTCGTGACGCCAAGTTGACTCGCCCACCCCAGGGCTATGGGACACCCGGTGCCGGGCCGGACTAGTCCGGTGGTAGTCAGTGGTGGCTGGGCCCGGCTCCGTGGCCCTGGTGGGTGTCAGAGAGTATGTGGCTGATGACTTTAATGTTTGTGTTCGTGACGCCACCTGTGGTATGCGGCTACTAAGCCGCCGCTGCTGTGTGAGGCCTCCGGGATGATGTTATGGCAGCAATGGTAGTACTGCTCCCCACAGGTAGAGCAATGCCCGGGGCACAGTTGGTGCTTGTAAGTGTCTATGCAGATGGAATAACAGAGGCAACTCCAAGGGTGCAGTTCAAGTTCTTTACTCACAGTTCTTGTCACAGCTGTAGCAGAACCCTCGGACTGCTGGGACCACTGTCAGGGACCTCCGCCTTCTGGGTGATTCAGAGTGTGAAATCCGGTACCCTCCTCTTAGTGTCTCTTTCTCTGCTGTCTTCACTAGCCTTGCCTTAGTTAAGATGGACTTGGCTTGGCCTCCATTACAGCCTCCAGGCTGGGGGGTCACCTGTCGGCTGATTACCCCTTTTCTGAAGGTCTGCTCTGGGTTCTGGCCCTGGGAGCTTACAACGTCCCTGGGCCTCGGTTTTTACTGTTTGGAGATTGTCTTTTCACTCCTCCAGTCTCTAGGGACCGTCCCCTGTCGCAGCTAATCACTCCACCGATGTCACTGTGGACCAGGCCACCGCAGCCTGCAACTACTCGTAGCGCCTCTGGGCCCTCGGCTTCGGTACCCAACAAGGACTGCTCGTGGTACCTACAGGACTACCCGCGGCCCTGCGACCCTTTTCTGTCTCTGCGTGGTGTCACCTGGACCTCTGGGTCCCAGGTTCTTCACCAGGAAGCGTCTCCTTCAGTTCCTCTGCTCCTGACTGACTTGGAGCCTTTCTTTCCTTCTTTCTTTCTTTCTTTCTTTTCCTCCTTGCCTGCCTCCAGCAGGCCTCCTCCTCCCTCCTTGCTCTCGTTCTTCTTCTCCAACTACATGCTGACTCCTCACTCTCTCACTCCCTGAGGTAAACTGAAACTAACTTGACCTTCCTTTCTCTATCTGCTCTCTGGTGGCTCCTCCCACCTCCCCAGTTGCTAAGCTACCACCCTATGGGAGCAGGGATGGGTCTTACAGCCCCTCTCAGCATGCAGCATGGGAGGGTTGCCTGCCACTTTCCCTGGTCCTGTGTGTCCCCAGCAATGGGTGTAGTGTGGATTTACCAGGGGACCGGAGTTCACTCTCTTCCTCTCCCAGAATGGGGCATCACACCGCAGATGGGGTGCAATGACCTGTGGCGACGGAAGCCTCAGGGGCGCCACACATCCCCGGACCCAACATCACCAGGCCCGATGACGAGTACTTAACCTCTTGCCCCGTGGGTGCTACAAGAACCACAAAAGCTATTTTGATCAAGGTTGAATATAATTATCATAGACCACTAAATTAACTACCCTCATAAAAATATATTTTATTCATAAATATTTAAAAGGAACACCTACGATGTTCTCTCATATGACAAACACAGACACATGAACAAACACAAAAAGTGCAGGTGTCAAACAGTGCTATGCCCGCACCAGAAGATAGCCTGGAACAGATGGTCAATTGAAAGGAAAATTAGATGATTTTCCTTATGTGTCAGGATGGGACTAATCTATATAGATCCTATTCTCCCCCTTCCTGACAGCGGAGGGTGCCTTAATGTTTTGGACATTCCCCGCTCCAGATGACTCATCCTCACTGTCCCTATTAGCCGTTAGCAGGGGCATCCGCCACCAGGAAACAAGTGAATAATTGTGTGATACAAACAGAACCGCAAACATACAACACTGAAAAATATGCGTTAGAATGTCAATAGTTCTCCATATAAATATAGTTTCCATTTTAGAGGAACACTAGATTGTTAGGTAAGAGTCGAGAGGTCTACTTATCTTATAGACACCCTCAACTCTCCCGACGCGTTTCACCCCTCCTAACACAATACAGGGGATCATCAGGGGATCAAATTAGAATAACTCCTCAAAATAACACCTGAAAGAAGAAAGAATATAAAATGTATATAGTACATATGAAACTACACTGTTCCATATCTATAACTTAATATATCACTCACAGAGAGACTACTGTTTTCAGTCACGAGGGAAGTCTGATTTTTTCTTTTGTTAGTGACTGGAATGGTCACTAGAAGTTCATACTAATCCGGCCAACTATTACAGTTTCCTATTGGCTAGTTCCTGTAGCAAAGGGAAGAAGGAAGGAATATATATTGCCCGTCATCATTCAAAAAAGGTGGACTCTCTAAACTTTACATAGTATACAGTCACTACCTGATCTTAGATGTACCAGGATACTGTATAGACGAGGAGAAAAGGAACTAATCGTGGAGGTTTCCACTTTGATTCAATGTGCACGGCTTAGATCAGCCAGTCCTGCAAAAAAAATGGACTATCTATATGTGTATATACACATATCCATGCTATCTATTACACATCTTAGGTCATATGATGTATTACCTGCGGGAAAAAAGTGGGGGGGAGGGGACAGGGGAAAAGAAGATGTTTCCTGTCCTAATAGTGCATCAATATGTCACCCATCCCACAAGACATCAATAGCTATAGTCCTTCCTGCAAGAAAAATACATAATAACATCACAAACCACCTCACGTGTTTCATAACAACATGACCACAGGTCTTTTATTATAAAGACCCCTCTCCTATATCAAACAAAGTCCAGAGTCAGCATGTTATAAAGAGTTATGCATCCTTCATATTGTCACAGCATATCCTTAAGGACAAAGAAAGAATTCCATACAGTCACAATGTTATAAACTATTCATTTCCACCTACCCGATTTTAATTGGGGCTCGACCAGCAAGGACAGATAAGTCCCGAGTATCAAAAACACTCTTAACGCTGGGAGCTCACAACTAATGTCTTCCTCCAGAACGCACCGTGGAATGTCAGATTGCCGCCATCATTCAAATATCCACTCTCACCTCCCATGCTTTTAAATTCAGCGCCCGGAAGTTGAGGCAACTTGTGCCCACTCCCCGGAGGTGACGTGACCTGGTACGCAAATGCGCTCCATGCCTCACCTCCGCTGGAACTGTTTAACAGATCATATATCCATCTTGCGTCAGGAGGTGTAGCAACCATGCCCACTCCCACGGGGTGACGTAGCTTGGAGCACGAACTGCGCTCCACCCCATATCACCACCGGAAACATGTGTCGGACCACAATGATTGTCATCTGGAAGTAACGTACCGTGGAACGCAAATGCGCTCCACGCATAATAACCATCGGATCTGTCCAAGCATATGAAAAGGACGTTCCATGAGACATATCCAGTGGTCCTCCCCATAGTTACTATCGGAAGGACATTTCTACATGGGATACGCAATTCACTAAAGACAGCCAGACATTATCTAACTAACAATCAGCTGAGACTCTATATGTATAGATGCACTCCACCACATAGACACCCCCACAACAAAAAAATGCTAAAGTATATCCTGTGAGGTGTATCTCACAATCCATATCATATGACCTCCCGTACATTAATCACGTATAAAATACAGGGCAAATAAAAATTTGATGCATATAAACCATCCAATATTGAAATATCAGATTTTCAGAGTCCTCTCTAATTATGTAAAAAGAATTTTCGTTCATAATTAACATGGTATCCCTGTCCCAAAAGGGTTACTGTCTCTATGGTTAGCAATGCACTGACAGTCCAAACATGACTAGTCCCTTTAAATCATCACAGAAATATATAGTCTCAAAAAATTAATGTATTAAAATGGTAAGTAATGACCATGTAGCGAATGCATATGATTGATGTAAAACCCTCGCTATCAGTAAAAACACATATACAAATTGTCAAAACATTCAGATGAAGCTACTGAAGCTTAAGATCTCATTTCATTTAGACCTCACGGAGAGACCGAATCCAACAGGAAGGTCCATCTTGCTTCCCATTGTAGTATTTTTTTGTTCCAGTCACCCTTACGATGGGGTTTTGGAATTACTTCTCTAACTTGAAAGTATATATTCCACAAATCGCCATTATGGAATTGATTCACGTGCCTAGCTATTGCTGTATCTCTCTTATGTACAGCTTCAAGAGGAACCTCAAGACCCACTTCTTCCAACAAGCCTACAACCTACAATAGCCCTCAGTCCAGTAGACCACTGCGCAACCAGCTCTGTCCTCACCTATTGTACTGTGAAGCCCCACAGGTGTAGTGTCGGTGCATTACCTTCAGGGACTCCACTCGGCTGGATCTCGTCACAGGTAGGGAATCTTCTATTTGTCGTGACGCCACTCTCAGTATTGCGGTCAGTGGGGACCGCCACTGCAGGTTGAGGGCGCCTGGGGCTGATGGTGAGTGCAGTTAGTTGGAATAGCCTCCTGAGAGTGAGGCAAGCCCCAGGGCCCTGTGTAGGTGCGTAGTACCACAAGGCGCAGAATAACTCCACACAAGCAGAATGTCTTTCAGGGGTTTTACTCACTTCAGGTGGCAGGGTGAGTAACCCGGGCGTAGCTGGGATGAACCAGGCGGGAACCAGGTATCCTTCAGGCTGACTTCTGATGGTGACTACCAACTCGCCTTCCTTAGCCCTTGGTGGTTTGGGGTAACCCCGACTTTTAGTCCCTATGGGGGTCACCCAGGGAAGTTGCTGAAGCCTCTCTCCCCTTCGTTTGCCGTTTGCTTGTTGCCTGGGCCAGATCACTCCAGCTGCTTGCCTCCTGTGAACTATGGGCCCTAACTGTGGCTACGTGGCTGCGGCTTTTAGGTGTTGTGGTGTGGGCTTTGAGGGCCCCACACCGGCAGGTTTAGCAAGGAAAGGTGGATCTATCCCCGCTCCGGGATCTGCCGCCCGTTTGGGCCTGGTACTCCCTAGCAGTCTCCTTACTTCCCACTCTGTGCTCTCTCTCTAGCTGGAGATGGGTTTCGGGTAGCACTCCTAGGTGACCGTTCTCCCCCGTCGGTAGCCACTGCGCGGACGCTGTCAGACTGCAACAGCCCCAGGGGTAGGGGTCAGCTCCCTCTCGGAGCTCCCTGGACTCTGCACTGCACTGAACCGGCTCACTGCTCCTCCTGTTCTTGCCTATGCCACCTAGCAACCAGGCTCTCTTACCACACCCCTTGAGAGGAGATGGAGGCTTTTGGCCCCCTCCACTATTCCAGTGGAGGTGAAGGCTTTTCCCCCTCCTGGGATCCCCAGGGGTCCTCTCATAGGTACATGTGTGAGACCTGATCACTATGCGCCTGTGTAGTCACACCTCGGTCAGCCTTCTGGATTACCTGTATTGTACTGTCCCCAGCATGGGTGCAGTACTCAGTGGTGCCTGACCAGGTCAGGGGCGCCACATTCCCCCTTAGTTATCACCAGCACGTCCTCGGGCTGCAAGACAACATTTTAAAATGCATAAAACATTAAAACATGTTAAAACATTTTTAAAACCACCAGGTACCATACATCACCACCCTCCACCCACAAGTCCGTTAACCCACCCAAAACCCTCTCACGTTGGCCACGCCTTCAGCCACTTCTGGCAGGATGTAGAGGCGGCTTTCATGGTCTGGTGGTCTTCAGGACATACCTGGCCTGGTGAAGCCGCGCCTTCAGCCACTTCTGGCAGGATCCAGAGGCGGCCTTCACAGTTGGTGCTGACCAGGTACCCTCTTTGTGGTGGAGAGCCAGGCCCCATAAACAGGCATGCTCTCTGGTTGCAGGTGAGCCAAGGCCCTATATACGGACGTGCTCCCTGGTTGCAGACGAGCCAAGCCCCTAAACAGGCTGACTCTGGTGGTGGTGGTGCCCTCTGGTGTAACTATTTACACTGCGAGAGTTTGTGGCTATAGCCAGTTCATAGCCTTAAGGTTCATTTCTCACATTAGTTTATGTGGGCACATACTTAAACTTTAAAACGTTGCAAAAAACTTCAAAACTGGTAACTTGCTGTATTTCTTATGTTATTTACATGGATTCCTCCTCACCAGGGCTTGGGCCTGTAGGGCTGCGGCACCTGTTGCTTTCTTGACCTCTTTCTTCGTCTGTGTCGGTTTCTTTTTCTTTAGGACATGGTGTTACATCGAGTGCATACCAGCCTCTTTCTCCTTGATGCATTGTAAATTGCACTGTGTCTCCCATTCTTAGGTTTCTTCCAGGATGTCCTCTGGGCAAATGAGCTCTCACATCTCTTCTATTGACGAAGATACCTTCCTTTATACCAGGTGCAACGATGAATCCGTATCCTGACTTTAGGCTGAAATCTTCTACTACTCCTCGACAAAGGGGTCCTCTGACCTGGGCTTTGGCTCTTCTCAGGAACCGTTTCTCCTCTAGGTCTCTGGCCGTTATTTCATCTTTCTGCTCTGGGGACTGCGGTGCAGGGGTGAACTTGGATCGGCTACGGCGCCGTGTCTTGCGGACTGGATTCTGCGAGGTACAGCTTACAAGCTCCCAGGTGAGGCTTTTGGGTAGATCTTCTTCAGCAGACGGTGTTAGGTCTTCCTCATCCCAGCGGGAATATGGCAACATCTCCGGCTCTGGGTATGGATCCACTGCTGATGGCTCCGGAGTCAGCTCCTCAGCCTTCTGGCCTCCCCTCCCCCTTAGTTCTTCGGGACACTCCTGTCGTGGCAGTGCTGGGGATGGACTTTCATCAGCAGGCCCGGGCGGGGGACTCTTTGGCGTGGTTGCTACAGGAGTCGGCTTGGGGGTGTGCGGAGGGAGCAGATACCGGTCCACCATCTCCTGTGGGAACTTGGCCTCCAGGTCAGCCTTCAGTCTCCAGTATTCGGGGTCCGCACCTATCAGGGACTTCCTAGCAGGGACTTCTTTAGACTGGGGAGCGGTGTCTGCTCTGGCCTTGCAGGCCGGGGTAAACAATGGTACGTCTGTCTTGTCTTGGCGGGCCGCGCCTGGCATGGCGGCGGCCTGGTCTTGGCGGGCCGCGCCCGGCATGGCGGCGGCCTGGTCTTGGCGGGCCGCGCCCGGCATGGCGGCGGCCTGGTCTTGGCGGGCCGGGCAGGGCATCGCTGCGGCGGCCTGGATCGGCGTCGCTGTCGCGATGGGATCTTTGCAGGCTGGGCTGGGCGTCGCTGCAGCGATCTGGGCTTGGCGGGCCGCACCTGACGTGGCGGCGGCCTGGTTCAGCACCTCACTTGCGGCGCGGACGAGCGTTGCTGCTGCGGTGGGGTCTCGGCGGGCCGGGCCTAGCATGGCGGCGGCCTGGGTCAGCGTCACACCTGCGGCGCGAATGAGGGTCGCGGTGGCAGCCGGTTCTCTACGGGCCGAGCAGGGCATCGCTGCGGCGGCCTGGGCTTGGCGGGCCGCACCTGGCGTGGCTGCGGCCTGGTTCGGCGTCGCCGCGCCGGGCGCCTCTTCAGGGACCGCGGGCGTGGCAGCAGGGATCGGAGCACTCGCGCTGGCAGGGGCAACACTGGACTCACCCATCGTTGGCAGCATCGGGGTCTGAGTCGTCACCGCCCGGTCTGACACCCGGCGCGCGGCTCTCCCCTCATAGGCCTGAACCGCCGCGGTCATTTCCAGAAACTCCGCACGTCCCTCTCTGATCTGCCTTCCGACCCTGGCTTCCAGTTGATCGCAGAACTCGGCAAGCTCCCGACACCACCAGGCAGTGGAGCCTGGCTCTGGGTCTCTGCATTCAGACGCCATTTTCTCTAACAACAAGCTGCTGGCTTCTTTTCCGTTCCGCCGTCTCTGGACGCTTCCGCTCTCTTCACAAGCGAGGTCAGAACTCTGCAGGGGATCTCTGGGTAGCCACACCTCTTCGTGGGCGGTAACTTCTTCCAGCGCGGGCTGCTGTTGTTTTTCAGCGCGCTTTTCATGGTGGCAATATGGCGGCGCTTCCAATTTTTCAAGCGGACCGCCCAGGCACATGGTCACCTGTCTAGACAGGTCTAGTCCTTATCCTGTTCGTGACGCCAGATGTGAAGCCCCACAGGTGTAGTGTCGGTGCATTACCTTCAGGGACTCCACTCGGCTGGATCTCGTCACAGGTAGGGAATCTTCTATTTGTCGTGACGCCACTCTCAGTATTGCGGTCAGTGGGGACCGCCACTGCAGGTTGAGGGCGCCTGGGGCTGATGGTGAGTGCAGTTAGTTGGAATAGCCTCCTGAGAGTGAGGCAAGCCCCAGGGCCCTGTGTAGGTGCGTAGTACCACAAGGCGCAGAATAACTCCACACAAGCAGAATGTCTTTCAGGGGTTTTACTCACTTCAGGTGGCAGGGTGAGTAACCCGGGCGTAGCTGGGATGAACCAGGCGGGAACCAGGTATCCTTCAGGCTGACTTCTGATGGTGACTACCAACTCGCCTTCCTTAGCCCTTGGTGGTTTGGGGTAACCCCGACTTTTAGTCCCTATGGGGGTCACCCAGGGAAGTTGCTGAAGCCTCTCTCCCCTTCATTTGCCGTTTGCTTGTTGCCTGGGCCAGATCACTCCAGCTGCTTGCCTCCTGTGAACTATGGGCCCTAACTGTGGCTACGTGGCTGCGGCTTTTAGGTGTTGTGGTGTGGGCTTTGAGGGCCCCACACCGGCAGGTTTAGCAAGGAAAGGTGGATCTATCCCCGCTCCGGGATCTGCCGCCCGTTTGGGCCTGGTACTCCCTAGCAGTCTCCTTACTTCCCACTCTGTGCTCTCTCTCTAGCTGGAGATGGGTTTCGGGTAGCACTCCTAGGTGACCGTTCTCCCCCGTCGGTAGCCACTGCGCGGACGCTGTCAGACTGCAACAGCCCCAGGGGTAGGGGTCAGCTCCCTCTCGGAGCTCCCTGGACTCTGCACTGCACTGAACCGGCTCACTGCTCCTCCTCTCCTGTTCTTGCCTACGCCACCTAGCAACCAGGCTCTCTTACCACACCCCTTGAGAGGAGATGGAGGCTTTTGGCCCCCTCCACTATTCCAGTGGAGGTGAAGGCTTTTCCCCCTCCTGGGATCCCCAGGGGTCCTCTCATAGGTACATGTGTGAGACCTGATCACTATGCGCCTGTGTAGTCACACCTCGGTCAGCCTTCTGGATTACCTGTATTGTACTGTCCCCAGCATGGGTGCAGTACTCAGTGGTGCCTGACCAGGTCAGGGGCGCCACAGTACCATCACCCATTCCCTGTAGACTGTGAGCCATCGCGGGCAGGGTCCTCTCTCCTCCTATACCAGTCTGTTTTGTACTGTTAATGATTGTTGTACGTATACCCTCTTTCACTTGTAAAGCGCCATGGAATAAATGGCGCTATAATAATAAATAATAATAATAATAATAATGTACAATATCACCTATATGCTCCCCGATTCTTACTCGCAGTTGTCTCTTTGTTTTACCAACGTATCCCAAAGGGCAGCTGCAGGTACAGAGGTAGACCACCCCCTCTGTTCTAGAATTGGCGAAATCTCTGATGTTAAAAACCCTATTAGTTTTATGATTTTTAAAGGTTTTTATTTGATTTATGTAGGGACAGTAGGTGCATTTTCCGCACCTAAAGGTCCCCAAGGGTTTTCTGTCTAACCACGTCCCCACACCTCTTGGTGGTGTAAAATGACTGTGTGTGATGTGGTCCCTAATAGATTTTCCTCTCCTAAATTTTACACTTGGATATGGGGAAAAAGAATTGCAGATATCTGGGTCCGTTCTAAGTATGGGCCAGTGTCGTCTCAAAATCTCCATGACTTTAACATTCTGATCATCGAAAGTTGCTATTAATCTTGTAACATTACTCCCTTCCTCTCTGTCTCTCCATCTAAAAAGATCCCTCCTATTGGTAACCCGAGCCTGTCTGTAAGCTTGTTCCAAGATATATTCCGGATAACCTCTATTTTGAAAGAGTTGTTTCATACTTTTTGCCTGTATCTCAAAATTCGTCAGGGATGAGCAGTTTCTTCTTGACGGATTTTGAGATACAGGCAAAAAGTATCAATGCTTTCAAAATAGAGGTTATCTAAGAGAAAAATCTATTAGGGACCACATCACACACAGTCATTTTACACCACCAAGAGGTGTGGGGATGTGGTTAGACAGAAAATCCTTGGGGACCTTCAGGTGCGGAAAATGCACCTAGTGTCCCTACATAAATCAAACAAAACCTTTAAAAATCAAAAACCAATAGGGTTTTTAACATCAGAGATTTCACCAATTGTAGAACAGAGGGGGTGGTCTACCTCTGTACCTGCAGCTGCCCTTTGGGATACGTTGGTAAAACAAAGACAACTGCGGGTAAGAATCGGGGAGCATATAGGTGATATTGTACATAAGAGAGATACAGCAATAGCTAGGCACGTGAATCAATTCCATAATGGCGATTTGAGGAATATATATTTTCACGTTATAGAAGTAATTCCAAAACTCCATCGTAAGTGTGACTGGAACAAAAAAATACTTCAACGTGAAGCAAGATGGACCTTCCTGTTGGATTCGGTCTCTCCGGGAAGTCTAAATGAGATCTTAAGCTTCAGTAGCTTCATCTGAATGTTTTGACAATTTGTATATGTGTTTTTACTGATAGCGAGGGTTTGGCATCAATCATATGCATTCGCTACATGGTCATTACTTACCATTTTAATACATTAATTTTTTGAGACTATATATTTCTGTGATAATTTAAAGGGACTAGTCATGTTTGGACTGTCAGTGAATTGGTAACCATAAAGACAGTAACCCTTTTGGGACAGGGATACCATGTTAATTATGAACGAAAATTCTTTTTACATAATTAAAGAGGACTCTGAAAATCTGATATTTCAACATTGGATGGGCTATATGCAACGAGGATTGTGTCAAATTTTTATTTGCCCTGTATTTTACACGTGATTAACGTACAGGAGGACATTTGATATGGATTGTGAGATACACCTCACAGGATATACTTTAGCATTTTTTTGTTGTGGGGGTGTCTATGTGGTAGAGTGCATCTATACATATAGAGTCTCAGCTGATTGTTAGTTAGATAATGTCTGGCTGTCTTTAGTGAATTGCGTATCCCATGTAGAAATGTCCTTCCGATAGTAACTATGGGGAGGACCGCTGGATATGTCTCATGGAACGTCCTTTTCATATGCTTGGACAGATCCGATGGTTATTGTGCATTGAGCGCATTTGCGTTCCACGGTACGTTACTTCCGGATGACAATCATTGTGGTCCGACACATGTTTCCGGTAGTAATGTGGGGTGGAGCGCAGTTCGTGCTCCAAGCTACGTCACCCCGTGGGAGTGGGCATGGTTGCTACACCTCCTGACGCAAGATGGATATATGATCTGTTAAGCAGTTCCAGCGGAGGTGAGGCATGGAGCGCATTTGCGTACCAGGTCATGTCACCTCCGGGGAGTGGGCACAAGTTGCCTCAAATTCCGGGCGCTGAATTTAAAAGCATGGGAGGTGAGAGTGGATATTTGAATGATGGCGGCAATCTGACATTCCACGGTGCATTCTGGAGGAATACAATAGTTGTGAGCTCCCAGCTTTAAGAGTGTTTTTGATACTCGGGACTAATCTGTCCTTGCTGGTCGAGCCCCACTGAAAATCGGGTAGGTGGAAATGAATAGTTTATAACATTGTGACTGTATGGAATTCTTTCTTTGTCCTTAAGGATATGCTGTGACAATATGAAGGATGCATGACTGCCAGGACCCAAACACCACCTTGTCCCCTCTAGAAAGACACCACACAGTTCTTTATAAATTAAATTACTTTTATTTTTCACTTATGGAGAGGCATAGGGAAAAACACTCTCATCTTTTACTTTGGCATAAATTATGGTCGCAGCTTTCAAATTAGGCATTACCAGCCAACACCATGGGGTTTTGGGAAATTTTCCGCCACCGGCCGTCCGGTGCGGGTATTTCACCACCACTTTTCCTACCCCTTCCGCTGCTGCGACTTAACACAGAGACACTCCACAAAAACTCATAAAACAAAAGGGAGGGAGGGTGGGAAACAGGTCCGGGTCCAGGAACAAAGAGACCGGAAGCTGGGCAACGCAGTGAATTATATCAGAGCGGATCATACCACAGAAGCCGGAGGGGGGGTAGCTGGTGAGTCGTTCCAGGGGGAGAAACCACCTAAAATTAGCATAGGGGGCCTGCAGTCAGGTGGCAGCATCTCAATTTTTTGCTGCAGTGCCCCTCAGACTGCCAGGACCCAAACACCACCTTTTCCCCCCTAGACACCACACAGTTCTTTATAAATTAAATTACTTTTATTTTTCACTTATGGAGAGGCATAGGGAAAAAACACTCTCATCTTTTACTTTGGCATAAATTATGGTCGCAGCTTTCAAATTAGGCATTACCAGCCAACACCATGGGGTTTTGGGAAATTTTCCGCCACCGGCCGTCCGGTGCGGGTATTTCACCACCACTTTTCCTACCCCTTAGGCCAAGGAGCAGAACAGCGCTAGCAAGCTACGACCCCCGCCAAAAACCACAATACCTGAGCCATCTCCTCACACATTCCCACCATTAATCCATCCGAAAACCGCATCATGGAAAATGCACCCGCTCCCTCATAAGGACAGCAAAGTTAATAACCTCCAGCTGGCGGTACCACACCAATTTTTTTTTTTATATATATATATATATATATTTTACACGATCAACTTAGGTAGGCACTGGTGGCCCGTGCACCAAGGACAACCCCGTAACACATCCTTCCTTGGATACGTTCCAATATGAGCTGAAAATCACCTCTGCCTTGCCCATCTTAAATTAGGAAAATAACAGGAAAAGTTGTACCATCTCTGACCGGATGAGGGTACGAGGCGAAGCGCAGCTAGGTTGCAGGAGACCAAATCTGTGACATCTACTTGTGTCGCCAAGTCAACTGTGGAGGGCGGCTCCACAATCCTGAACACCTCAGGTAGCACACTCAGCTCAACCAGCTCCCGGCAACTTCTCCAATCACATCCAGGCCAATAGAAACCACGGACCAACCGCCAGAGCGAGGATCACCTTTTCCTGCTGCCCGAAAAGTATGGGCATGACCTAAGCTTGAAACCTAGGCCGACTTACATCTGAAAAGGAAAACATTGTCAGAAAGGAAAAACTCTCGAAACCATCAAAATTCTCTTAAACAGCAGACCCCCTTTCCCTTGGGGTTGATTTGGCAAGAACTCGCGTTTTTTTTTTTAATACACCAATCTGAAACGTATGTAATGTTACGCTAACCTATATGACAGTCAGTAGCCTCCTGCCCTTCTACTAGTGACGGTTTATAGAACAAGCTCAGTACGGACGTTCCTCAAAATGCATTTGCGTTGCCAAACCCATCCCATTGGAACCACACTCATACACACTTGCCCCAAAGCTTCAGCAGCACCCCAGTTCTGGGGGGGGGGGAAGGGAGGGGTGTTTACATCCCAGGTACTGCAACTAACGCACCCACAATAACAACCATCACCAATTTACCGCCATAAAATTGCTCGCCAAATATGGGAAAAAATCTTCATGGTTAAAAATTGCTCCCCGTCATCCCTGTTCATCTGAGGGCTATCACTAACACCTTAGGCATACCAACCAGAGGTGGGGAAAAAGATCCCAAAACTGTGAGGAAAGACAGGCTTGGCTAGATAGACCTAGGCCTTTCTTCAGCCTGTGTGACTAAGCTTTAAGATCAAAACCACAATGGACGTAACCACCCGGCCTGCCACCTTATAAGATCAACAAACGGCCAGGAGTATTAGGCCTCCCGACATCCACCCACCTGCCGCTAAACCACTACCCATTTCATACCGTGGGTCCCACTAGGCCTTGGTCACGCAGGTCCAGTTCCCCAACTGAAAAATTTCAGGGCAAAAACCCCAAACCAGTTTGCTCATAACAGGAAAAATTGGTACCCGTTGGTGAAGTAGAATCACTAAATACTGCCGGTTATACACTAGCAAGGGATCGCTTGGAAAATCATCATGCTTTTCACCCGCCTGGTAAACCCCACTCGCTACATACCCTACTATAAGCCCATCATGTCTGTTTTTTAACGAGAGGCCGGGTCCTCGGCCTCCTTTCGATGGGAGTACCATTACGAATTTAAAGAATCAAAACCCTTTGGACCTGCCAGCGGACGGAGTTAAGGAGGATACCTGGAATTGGAAAATCAATAGGGAGTAAACCATACTATCACGACAACTGGATACCTGGTATGACTTTAACCTTTCGTTAACTTATGCGCATTCTAAAACCGAAAAGCCTAAACAGCCCACTACTGAAAAGAAAAGTTGTAAACAGGTGGTTAGATAGTTGTTGTTTTTTTTTTTATCGTTGTGTTGAAAACAAACCCAAACAGCCAGACCTGCTGCTGTTAAATACACCCCCTATCAATTCAACCGTTACTGCTCTTGAAGCGAATGTAGCCGTTGAAGCTTAAAGAAAATTCAGCTACCAATCAGTTCCTCCTTTTCAGGTGCCTGATTCCATGTAGCGGAAAATAAAATTTAAACTTACCGCACCTAAGGTTGGACCAATGTACCGATACCGGGTAACGTGACCCTGCCGCTTAGTCCTACACCGGAAAGCCTAGGAAAGGCGCCTTGGAAACAATGACAGCAATAGAAATGACCTTAACCGCAAAGTTGAAGTTCATACCTAAGGAACCGCAGGGGCCGAAAGATAAACCTCCATACGATGGGTAATAGCCGATAAACGCTATTTCCATGCGGCAAAACCTTCCAAAACAAAAGTCAAACCCAAAAGGAGGGGCTTTTCCATAATTTTTTTTTTTTTTGTTTTAAAATTCATAATAGGTGCTTCAAATAATGAAGCTGCTTGACACCCTCTATAGTCTAGTATTAGAATGATTGTTGTCTACTAACACATGGGAAAACACTGGTCAGTTGTGCACACCTGAGACCTAAACTAAAATTGTGTAAAATTTTTTTTTTTTGAGGCTATTTATGTGGACATAATTGCTCAGGAAATATTAGCGGGCATAATTATGCACTTACATAAAATCACCATTTTTGCATCTCACCTGTTCATTTTCGTCTGTTGAACTGAAACTCCAACAAACACGAAAATGCACAGACATACACTTTGCTATTACCATAAGTTATCAATGACGAACATAGCTTACGCCTTGTTAACTACAGCCCTAAGTTAGAATGTATACCAAGGAGAGGTGATATCCTGTGCGCCCAACATAATGTAACCCACCTATAAATCACTTGACAGGCCACATCTAAAATCTGGGATCCAGTTCTGCTCAACTTTTTTTTTTTTTTTATTATTATTATCAAAAGGCGGTGGGTAAACATTCTGAGATTAGTCGGTTCAAGGAGACAACTAGATTATTGCAAGGAATGGAGGAGGATATCTCATTTTTATGCATAAATCGTGTGTGGTCACCATACAGGACTGGAACATTACTTCCACCTACCGCAGTTAAATGAGAAGGGTTCTTTACAGTAAAAGCAAACAGACTGCGGAATGCCGACCACAAGAGGTAGTAATGGCAGCTACTATAGCGCCTATTAAGGCGGGTGTATGATTTCCTCAGTACACCTATAGTGTCGGTCATAATAACTTAATTACAGAATGTTGAATAGGGCGGAAAACCTGCTGCCTGGTGACATCACGTGACCCCCCCCAGGGCGCTTATTCCACCCCGCAATCCCACGTAAGGGTATGTGCGCACGTTGCTTTTTACCTGCTTTTTACCTGCTTTTTTGCTGCTTTTTCTTCTGCGCTGTTTAATGCCAAAATGGATGTGTTCTTCTATTCAAGCAAAGTCTATGGGAATTTGGGTTTCTTGTTCACACTATGTTGTTCAAAATGCTGCCTTTTTGTGGCAGAACTTTGGTCAAAAACTCAGCTTTTCAAAGAAGCAACATGTCAATTGTTTTTGCCATTTGGGTTTTGCACTGCAAAGCTGAGTTTTTGACCAAAGTTCTGCCACAAAAAGGCAGCATTTTGAACAACATAGTGTGAACAAGAAACCCAAATTCCCATAGACTTTTCTTGAATAGAAGAACACATCCATTTTGGCATTAAACAGCGCAGAAGAAAAAGCAGCAAAAAAGCAGGTAAAAAACAGGTAAAAAGCAACGTGCGCACATACCCTAATGGTACTTGCCAGATTGTGCAGAATAAAAGGGGGGCGGCCGGACTCCAGATGTTCCTGCCCAATTCCCACAGCACTCCGCTGTCCAATGTACCTCAAATGCTCATCATCCCGCCGCGGGACAGCACCAGGGGTTAATTCTGAAGAAAAAGGGGGGGTTTAAATCTCTATGTGACTCATGACGCCCGGGGCCCCAACGCCCGTGCATAGAGTGACAGAGTCCGATCCAAGCCGCTACCCACAGAAGGGGAGGTTTTATTCTAAGATGTCATGCTGACCCCTAAAGGGGAGGGGGGTGAAAAGCACTGGCACTAATGTAAGGGAGCTTTTTTTTTTTTTTTTTTTTTTTAAATTATAATTTATTTATTTAATTTATTTAATTATTTATTTTATTTATAATTTATTTATTTAATTTATTTATTCTTTATTTATAATTTATTTATTTATTTTTATAATTTTTTTTTTTTTTTTTTTAAAACTTGTCTGGGGATACCAATAAGGGATGTGGATTATGCTGACTTCTGCAGTCAGCACATACCAATGCAGCACCTCCAATCCGAGCTGCATCAGAGGCTGTGATTTATTTATTTTGTATGTATAATTTATTTATTTATGACAGGGCAGCGGTGACAGGGCAGTGGAGGGATCAGGGGCATGGTGTTTGTTATTCACACAAAGCCGACGGGTCCCCGCTGCAGCGCTTCCACCTGCGCTGCATCAGGGACCGCGCCGGCTCACAGTCTGCACTCGCACCCACCGCTGACAGAGGCAGGGCGGCAGGTGGGCGGTGCCTTAAGCAAAGAGCGCTTTCGCGCTCTTTACAAACTGAGGGACGGGCTCCAGCTGACCGGCGAGCGGGTAGTTCACTCAGAACGCCGCTCGCCGGCACACCTAGCTGGAGCCTCAGCAGGGAGGAAGCCGCTCACATCTAATAGCGTTGTGAGTCGGACGCTTCCTTCCCTGCTGATGGGGGGATTTGGTCACACTGCGAGCACAGGCAGACCGGCGGGCGGGTGTTTCCCTGAAAACACCGCTCGCCAGCCATGTCACCTGTGCCTCAGCAGGGAGGAAGCCGCTCACAACTAACAGCGCTGTGAGTCGGACGCTTCCTTCCCTGCTGATGGGGGATTTATGTCAAACGGCAAGCACAGGCGGACCGGCGGGCGGGTATTACCCTGAAAACACCGCCCGCCGGCCATGTCACCTGTGCCTCAGCAGGGAGGGAGCCGCTCACAGCTAAAGCGCCGTGGGCAAAACTCTTCCCTCCCTGCTGATAGCTCTCTTACCGCCCTCCGAAGCGGGTACACTCCACCGGCCGCCCAAACAGGTCCGGGTCCAGGAACAAAGAGACCGGAAGCTGGGCAACGCAGTGACTTATATCAGAGCGGATCATACCACAGGAGCCGGAGGGGGGGTAGCTGGTGAGTCTTTCCAGGGGGAGAAACCACCTAAAATTAGCATAGGGGGCCTGCAGTCAGGTGGCAGCATCTCAAATTTTGGCTGCAGTGCCCCTCAAACTCTTTATAACATGCTGACTCTGGACTTTTTTTGATATAGGAGAGGGGTCTTTATAATAAAAGACCTGTGGTCATGTTGTTATGAAACACATGAGGTGGTTTGTGATGTTATTATGTATTTTTCTTGCAGGAAGGACTATAGCTATTGATGTCTTGTGGGATGGGTGACATATTGATGCACCATTAGGACAGGAAACATCTTCTTTCCCCCTGTCCCCTCCCCCCCTTTTTTCCCGCAGATAATACATCATATGACCTAAGATGTGTAATAGATAGCATGGATACGTGTATATACACATATAGATAGTCCTTTCTTTTTTGCAGGACTGGCTGATCTAAGCCGTGCACATTGAATCAAAGTGGAAACCACCACGATTAGTTCCTTTTCTCCTCGTCTATATCAGAGAAATCAGAATGGATATAAAGCACTATATTAGAGCGTGAGAACATTTTTTACTTCCTCTATGGAACAATTAGACTTATCATAAATCTATTCTTATTATGATACCAGCTACTATAAATGTTTTTCTATTATAGACACCAAATTGTTAATCTAAAATTTGTTGCTTGAAAATAAGTTTTCCATTGATGTCTATACAGTATCCTGGTACATCTAAGATCAGGTAGTGACTGTATGCTATGTAAAGTTTAGAGAGTCCACCTTTTTTGAATGATGACGGGCAATATATATTCCTTCCTTCTTCCCTTTGCTACAGGAACTAGCCAATAGGAAACTGTAATAGTTGGCCGGATTAGTATGAACTTCTAGTGACCATTCCAGTCACTAACAAAAGAAAAAATCAGACTTGCCTCGTGACTGAAAACAGTAGTCTCTCTGTGAGTGATATATTAAGTTATAGATATGGAACAGTGTAGTTTCATATGTACTATATACATTCTATATTCTTTCTTCTTTCAGGTGTCTTTTTGAGGAGTTATTCTAATTTGATCCCCTGATTATCCCCTGTATTGCGTTTTGGAGGAGTGAAACGCGTCGGGAGAGTGGAGGGTGTCTATAAGATAAGTAGACCTCTCGACTCTTACCTAACAATCTAGTGTTCCTCTAAAAGGGAAACTACAGTTAGGTCCAGAAATATTTGGACAGTGACACAATTTTCGCGAGTTGGGCTCTGCATGCCATCACATTGGATTTGAAATGAAACCTCTACAACAGAATTCAAGTGCAGATTGTAACATTTAATTTGAAGGTTTGAACAAAAATATCTGATAGAAATTGTAGGAATTGTACACATTTCTTTACAAACACTCCACATTTTAGGAGGTCAAAAGTAATTGGACAAATAAACCAAACCCAAACAAAATATTTTTATTTTCAATATTTTGTTGCGAATCCTTTGGAGGCAATCACTGCCTTAAGTCTGGAACCCATGGACATCACCAAACGCTGGGTTTCCTCCTTCTTAATGCTTTGCCAGGCCTTTACAGCCGCAGCCTTCAGGTCTTGCTTGTTTGTGGGTCTTTCCGTCTTAAGTCTGGATTTGAGCAAGTGAAATGCATGCTCAATTGGGTTAAGATCTGGTGATTGACTTGGCCATTGCAGAATGTTCCACTTTTTTGCACTCATGAACTCCTGGGTAGCTTTGGCTGTATGCTTGGGGTCATTGTCCATCTGTACTATGAAGCACCGTCCGATCAACTTTGCGGCATTTGGCTGAATCTGGGCTGAAAGTATATCCCTGTACACTTCAGAATTCATCCGGCTACTCTTGTCTGCTGTTATGTCATCAATAAACACAAGTGACCCAGTGCCATTGAAAGCCATGCATGCCCATGCCATCACGTTGCCTCCACCATGTTTTACAGAGGATGTGGTGTGCCTTGGATCATGTGCTGTTCCCTTTCTTCTCCAAACTTTTTTCTTCCCATCATTCTGGTACAGGTTGATCTTTGTCTCATTTGTCCATAGAATACTTTTCCAGAACTGAGCTGGCTTCATGAGGTGTTTTTCAGCAAATTTAACTCTGGCCTGTCTATTTTTGGAATTGATGAATGGTTTGCATCTAGATGTGAACCCTTTGTATTTACTTTCATGGAGTCTTCTCTTTACTGTTGACTTAGAGACAGATACACCTACTTCACTGAGAGTGTTCTGGACTTCAGTTGATGTTGTGAACGGGTTCTTCTTCACCAAAGAAAGTATGCGTCGATCATCCACCACTGTTGTCATCCGTGGACGCCCAGGCCTTTTTGAGTTCCCAAGCTCACCAGTTAATTCCTTTTTTCTCAGAATGTACCCGACTATTGATTTTGCTACTCCAAGCATGTCTGCTATCTCTCTGATGGATTTTTTCTTTTTTTTCAGCCTCAGGATGTTCTGCTTCACCTCAATTGAGAGTTCCTTAGACCGCATGTTGTCTGGTCACAGCAACAGCTTCCAAATGCAAAACCACACACCTGTAATCAACCCCAGACCTTTTAACTACTTCATTGATTACAGGTTAACGAGGGAGACGCCTTCGGAGTTAATTGCAGCCCTTAGAGTCCCTTGTCCAATTACTTTTGGTCCCTTGAAAAAGAGGAGGCTATGCATTACAGAGCTATGATTCCTAAACCCTTTCTCCGATTTGGATGTGAAAACTCTCATATTGCAGCTGGGAGTGTGCACTTTCAGCCCATATTATATATATAATTGTATTTCTGAACATGTTTTTGTAAACAGCTAAAATAACAAAACTTGTGTCACTTTCCAAATATTTCTGGCCCTGACTGTATATTTATATGGAGAACTATTGACATTCTAACGCATATTTTTCAGTGTTGTATGTTTGTGGTTCTGTTTGTATCACACAATTATTCACTTGTTTCCTGATGGTGGCTGCCCCTGCTAACGGCTAATAGGGACAGTGAGTATGAGTCATCTGGAGCGGGGGATGTCCAAAACATTAAGGCACTCTCCGCTGTCAAGAAGGGGGAGTAAAGGATCTATATAGATTAGTCCCATCCTGACACATATGGAAAATCATCTAATTTTCCTTTCAATTGACCATCTGTTCCAGGCTGTCTTGTGGTGCGGGCATAGCACTGTTTGACACCTGCACTTTTTGTGTTTGTTCATGTGTCTGTGTTTGTCATATGAGAGAACATCATAGGTGTTCCTTTTAAATATTTATGAATAAAATATATTTTCCCGTGGGTGCTACACATGCAACACACAGGCTGTGGGCCGGAATTAAAAGTTGCAAAATGAAGACATGCTACAGTGACTGGTGTAGGCTTCTTGGTCTCAGAAGCCTGACACTACCCACAGGACATAAGTTTGAGACTTATCCAGGACATAAAACTGCCATAGAAATTTATGTATAACCCGATTGAACCGTGCAGTGAATATGTGATGTCACCCAGATAAGTGTCATCCAGCCATAGTGCCACTGTCGCGGGCGGCGGGGCGCTGCACTCGCTAACGCTTGGGTCCGGCGCTGCTGCTGCTGCTGCTCGGTGGCTCAAGCGGTGGGCCGGATCCGGGGACTCGAGCAGCGCTCCTCGCCCATGAGTGAAAAGGGGGTTGGTTTGTTTGTTAGGTATTTAGTCCGTGACGCCACCCACGGGTTGTGGTGAAGATGGGCACCAACGCTGCTGGTGACAGGGATCCCGGAAGCGATGTTAGGGAGCAGCTAGGATGTTGTTTTCCCCCTTCGTGGGTAAGGGTTGGTGGTCCCGGGGCCCGGTGGTGTTACAGGGATGCAGGGTAGGTGAGGTGCAGGGTTGCAGGAACAGCACGGCGCCGTGCCGGATGGCACAGATGTACTCACTCAGCAAAAGAGGCACAAAGTCTCCGGTAAACCAAATGGCTGGATGGACGGGTCCCGCAGCCGGCTGCTGTGTCCCTCCCTGGACAGGTGATGGTGGCTGTCTTTCCCTGCACCTTTGTGTACTATCTATATATGTATTGACTACGATGGGTCCCCAACGGTAGTCCGCTCCCCGGTGTATGGATGCCGGAGGAGCCCATTTTGCCCGCAGGCGCTGGCGCTTGGGTCTCTAGCCGTTGGCGTTGGCTGTATACCCTCACGGTGTGGACGGTTGCCTTCTTACGGGTCTTTGGTTGTTAGGAAACCCCTGGGGTTCCTGTCACACTCGGATTTGACTGTTGACGGCGGCTCCAAGCCTAGTCGGGGTCCGATGGACCTGCCTTTGTGTGCTAGCTTCACTTCGCTCCCCGATCGGTACCGGCAGGCCACCGCCCGATCCTGGTCCTACGGTTCCGCGTTGATCCACCACTCCTGCAGATGGCCACCACCGTCTGCCAACCTTGCTGTCAGTGCCTGGGCCACAAACCCAGACACTCTCCACTTTACTCCTCTCACTTCAACCTCCTGAACTAAACTCAACTGACTCTTTTTCCCTCCTCCAGGCTTGTGAACTCATCGGTGGGTGGGGCCAACCGCCTGGCTCTGCCTCACCTGGTGTGGACATCAGACCCTGGAGGGAGGCAACAAGGGTTTTGTGTCTGGCTAATGTAACTGTCTGGGGGGTGTAGGTGTGTGTGTGTGTGTGTTACCTGTGACGACCTGGTAGTCCAGGGCGCCACACCACCACTAGGTTTGCAACCAAATCTCACATTGCCTTCCCTAGCTCCAGGTTCAGTGGAGACAGGTATTTCTCAAACTCTAAATGGTCAGCAGAAAAATACCAATAATAACACCCTTACAGGGAATCTCAGAAAAATATAAAGGGTGAATAAGTTCTTGTAAAAGAAAACAACCTAAAATATAACTTTTAATGTGCACATTAAAAAATAACAGGAAAAGGCATTAAATAAAAACGTGTCCTAAATAGAGATGAGCGAACCGGTCCCGGTTCGGCTCGAGCTTGGTTCGCCGAACGGAGATTGCGTTTGAGTTCGGTTCGGCGAACCGTTTCGGCGAACCACTCGAACCCCATAGGAAACAATGGGAGGCAATCATAAACACATAAAAACACATTATAAATGTAAACATACAGTTAATAAACATTGCCATAACACTTACCGGTGCCCGCGATGCATCCTGCACTCTGTCTCCCGCCGTTTTTCCATCGGTAATTGCTGCGTTCTCCCGTACCCAGCAGTGATGCAGCACATATCGTGACGTCAAAATAGCCATGTGAACAGTCACGTGTCTATTATCTCATTGGCTACAGACTGGTCACATGGCTTTGACATCATGTCCTGTCCTAGGTCCTGTAATTGCACTCTCCGGTACACAGTGCACGTTTGTGTATCGCCGTGTACTGGTCACATGCTCTGGCACAAGGTCGACTCCCCGTTCTGCTTCCCCGTTCCGTTAGGGACCGGCTGACACAGCCGGTCAATAACGGAGATCACCATTGCCATAGCAACGCGCATAGCGACGCGTGACGTCACCGCTAACAGCAGCACCGGGAATCACATGATCGGAGCACCGTTGCTATGGCAACCCATCTGTCAGCGGTAACGTTACTGCTAACAGGCAGCAGCACTGATCACTCACTGAGTGAAGACTGCACGGGAAGCAGCAGCGTCTTTCTCCCATGCTGTGCTGCTCATGTAGCAGAGCTGCATGGGCTGAAGGAGAAAAACGGAAGAGCATGGATCGTGGAGGGATAAGAGGGAGTAATAAACATGGAGTCTCTAAGTGTGTCTGTGTATTTATTTCTATTAAAGTATTTTTTCTCTGTGTGGTGTCTTTTTTTTAACTCTTTATTGGAGATTCTTAATGGCTGCGTCAAACTTGCCTGGCATTAAGAATCTCTGGCTTAATACTAGCTAATAAAACAAAGCCAGTATTAACTCATAATTACTCAGCAAGCCACGCGGCTTCAGGGCTGCTGGAAGAGTTGGATACAGCGCCAGATGATGGCGCTTCTACGAGAGCGCCATTTTCTGGGGTGGCTACGGACTGCATTTCGTAGCAAAGGCACCCAGAAACCTCGGGCTAACCTGTGCTGCGGATTCCAACCCCCACCTGCCTAGTTGTACCCGGCTGGACACAAAAATAAGGCGAAGCCCACGTCGTTTTTTTTTTTTATTATTTCATGAAATTCATGAAATAATTAAAAAAAGGGCTTCCCTATATTTTTGGTTCCCAGCTGGGTACAAATAGGCAGCTGGGGGTTGGGGGCAGCCCGAACCTGCCTGCTGTACCTGGCTAGCATACAAAAATATGGCGAAGCTCACGTCATTTTTTTTGTAGTTTTTTGGCAAAAAAAAATAAAAAATGCTTCCCTGGATTTTCCATTGCCAGTGAAGGTAACACCAAGCAGTGGGAGTTAGCAGCCAGTAGCTGCTTGAATTACCCTTATCTAGCAATACAAAAAATGCAGCGGGAGCCCATATATATATATATTTTTTATTATTTATTTAAATAACTAAAAAAAAATGGGCTTCCCTGTATTTTGATTGCCTGACATGACAGTGCTGTAAAAATACATCTGTAAAAAAATGACGTAGTGCTCCGCGGTATTTTTGATTCTCAGCGCAGATAAAGCAGACAGCTACGGGTTGCCAACCCATCTGCCTGGCATTACCTTGACTGGCAATCAAAATACAGGGAAGCCCATTAATTTTTTTAATTTAAAAAAATAGTTAAAAAAAAATGTCGTGTGGTCCCTCCATTTTTGATAGCCAGCTAGAGTAAAGCAGACTGCTGTAGCCTGAATTACAGCTGGCAGCTTTACCGTGGTTGGGGATCCAATGTGGAGGTCACCCCAGGCTCTTTTTTATAATTATTTTAGAAATAATAATAATTACAAAAATAGTAGGGCCCCCCCAAATTGGATCACCAGCCAAGGTAAAGCGGACAGCTGTGGTCTGGTATTCTCAGGGTGGGAAGGTTCATAGTTATTGGCACTTTCACAGCCTAAAAATAGCAGGCTGCAGGTGCCCCAAAAGTGGCGCATCCACTAGATGCACCAATCCTGGTGCTTCACCCCAGCTCATCCTGTGCCCTGGTGCTGTGGCAAAGGGGGTAATAAATGGGGTTGTTTCTAGCTGGAAGGTCACCTGACATCAAGCCCAGCAGTTTGTGATGGCATGGCGTCTATCAGATACCCGACAACACAAACTGTCAGTACTAACAAAAAAATAGACAAAAAAATGTATTTGAAAAAACACTCCCCAAAACATTCCCTCTTTCACCAATTTATTGTAAGGAAAAAAAATAAGGGGGTCCCACGATGACTCTGGACCGTCTAGAATATGGGAGGACACGCTCAGGGAACGTATCCCCCATTTTCTAGGAGTGCAGACCCTCCATGTGAGGCATGTGGGTGCAATGAATCTGCACTCACTCTCCCCGGGTCCACAGCAGCAGAGTCCATTTCGTAAGTGTTGCTACCAAAGCTGCAATGCCCTGCTCATGAGGTAAGGGCATGCCTAATCAGGAGAACTATTCTACATTTCCAAATATTGGTATTTGCTGATATTATTGCTATTCCACCTACTATATGTTGGGGATAGAATCTTGGAGATGGAATACCCCTTTAAGTCCAGTTATTCAGCTGAATGAATACAAAACAACAGAGCTCGCTATTTAGATGTGTTTACTTGTGCCGTATAATGGACTCATGTTTGGTAGTCGTTCAGCAGGGCAACTATAAAATCAAATACCTCCATTTAGAAATGTAGTATAGCTCTCCTGATCAACTATGTTCCTTACCTCATGAGCAGGGCATTGCAGTAGCTTACAGATGCATGGTTACCACCACTCACTGTGTCTGAACACAGGAAGCTGAGCTGACAGCCGCTCTGTGCATGCGGCAGCGATATTGTGAAGGAGGGGGCCGCGGGGGATCAATGCTGCACAGGTACCGTGGGACACCGGGGAGCACCGGTGGGGTTATAGGGGGTGACCTGGCAGGGCCTGGGGAGGAGTTTTCTGTCGCATGTGTCATGGCACATGCAACAGAAATTAGAGGATTAGAATGAATGCGGCCGGCGCGCTGCTGTGTGTGTGGCCATCTTGGATTTCCGGGAGGGGCACTTTGGCAACAGCGGGGGGACCGGAGGGGACCGGGGAGGAGATTTATCTCCCATCTGACATGTTTGTTCATGCCAGATGGGAGATGAATAATTTTTTACCGGCGCTGTCATCTACTGTAATGTGATCATTGGTATACGGTGTATACCGCTGATCACAAGAGCGGGGACTCAAAAACACGGCCTGAATCATGATCTCCAGGGTCTCAGCTACCCCCTTAATTCCCGGAGATTTTCTGACACTAAGGGGCGCTATTCACTTATTTCTGCCTGCTGTTTATAAACAGCAGATCAGAATAAGGCTAGATTCACACGACCGATCCGTTTTTGCGGTCCGCAAAACACGGTCCTTTTTTTTCACGGGTGCATCCGTGTGGCATCTGTTTCCATTCCGTATACGGTCCGTATGTCATCCATTTGTCATCCGTGCACCTTCCGTTTTTTTTGCGTACTGCAAAAAAACTGAAGGAGGGAAAATACATAAATTTACCCTAGATCCATAGCTTCAACCTACATGAGGCGGTCAAATGTTCACTCCAGTGCCATTTGCTACTGCTTTTCACAGCGTAGAGCGCTCTGGTGATTTTCCTGTGCTTGTACATTTCATATCAGTCTTTTCTGTCATTATAATGGCAGAAAGACACATCATGTCCGACTCTCCTGCATTTTGTAATTTTGCACCCTTTGGTGCCTTTCATGTGGCACTAAGGGGTGCTTAGCCTTGTATTTACCAAAAAAACCCAAATACATTTAAAAAAAAAAATGACGTAGGGTTCCCCCTATTTTAGTAGCCAGCTAGGGTAAAGCAGACGGCTGCAGCCTGCAGGCCACAGCTGGCAGCTTCACTTTTGCTGGTAATCCAAAACTGAGGGCACCCCACGCTGTTATTTTAAATTAAATAAATAATTTAAAAAAAAAAACACGTGTGGGTGCCCCCAAAATTGGATTACCAACCAGGGTAAAGCAGACAGCTGGGGTCTAATATTCTCAGACTAGGGAGGTCCATGGTTATTGGACTCTCCCAAGCCTAAAAAATAGCAGGCCGCAGCCACCCCAGAAGTGGCGCCTCCATTAGATGCGCCAATCCTGGTGCTTCGCCCCAGCTCATACCGTGCCCTGGTGCGGTGGCAAACGGGGAAATATATGGGGTTAATACCAGATGTGTAATGTCACCTGGCATCAAGCCTTGGGGTACGTGAGGTCAGGCGTCTATCAGATACCCGACATCACCAACCCAGTCAGTAATAAATAAAAAATACACGACAAACACATTTTTATTTGAAAAAACACTGCCCAAAGCATTCCCTCTTTCACCAATTTATTAGAAAGAAAAACAAATCCAGGTCTGCTGTAATCCAAGGGGTTCCCATGACGATCCATACCATAGTCACTGTCCCAGTCAATGAAGAACAGAATGTTCCCCATTGGCTGGGAGAGCAATGCAGTGACCTGAGCTAACATCAAGAGGTCAGCCCAGGTCACTGCAGGGCATGACAATTGCTGCTGTCAGGAGCGAGGCACATTACCTGTGGTGACGATCTCCTGCACTGCTGATAGCAGAGCTGTCACTGACTTCAATGACCGCCGCCTTCACAGCCAAGTATCGCGGGAACCTGTGACGTCACCACTAGTCAAAGTCTCGGGTCGGAAGCGAAAGGAGGAGATGTGACAAGCTTGGTCTGGGCTGGCGTGGTATATATATATTTATGTATGCGTGTTCATTGGAAATAGTTTTCTTCCACAATGAATGTTTGCTTAGGATTTTGTATACTTTATATATGTATATATATCTGGGTTGGCGCATGTTTGTACTCAGTGGAAATAATTTCATTTTATACTGTGTGTTTATTCAAGCACCCTGAATAATTCATTCTTGAATATGATGGATTACATTTATACACTTATTATTGTTTCCAGTGTGACCATGCATCAATAAGCCGGCCACAGATATTGATGTCCTTTGTTGGATATTTATTATAATGTATATTGTGCATATCCTATGTTATTATCCCTTGTGGAGCCACATTCCATGTTATATGTAGACAGTTATGACCATCTAATTGTCTTTTTGTTTTTCCCGTTATATTAATGACTATGTGGATGTGTTAAGGTGCATATCTTTAATGCTGTATATCTTTGCTACATCTGTGCACAGATGTATTTTAAGGGTCATCCTGCTTGCTTGTATATAAATCCTCTATATCGCCGCATTAACATTACCTTGTTCTGACTTCTGCGTGTGATGGTCTATCTGGGCATGCACGCATGTGTGCCTTTTGCTCTGGGGCGTTTTCGCATCACTGTGTCACTATGCCTCGCGCGGTGTCCGCTCACGTGACTGCCGCGTGATTCATCACGTGGTGGTCACGTGACCGTGACGTTGGGCGACTCATGACGCGGTGGGTGAACGGCGTCCTGGAGTGTCATGGCAACACATGCGTCACATTACCGCCCACAATTCGATTGGACAATATCTCTTTTTTAACGCGCACTTCCCTCACTCACACCACTCCCCCTGACGAAGGCATTTCCCGCCGAAACGGCCGTCGGGTGGACGCCGGTCCTGGTCTCCCGGTCCTTTTGCACAGGTATATAATTTTCCTTGGGACACTGTTCCCTGCAAGGTTTCTGCACGGCCGACATGGCCTTGATAGTGAATGTACAATAGTGATTACGGGGTGTTTTGTGCTATACATATTGTACCATCTACTCTTGTATATATTACTATATTTATATGCCTGTGTTTTTGGCAATTTTGCCTATCTGTTGTTATTGATGTAACTACTTTTATCTATTATGGATATAATGAATGAGTTACAGTTTACAAGTGATTGACTGTGTATTTACCGGGAGTTCTGTAATCGGCGTCTCTTGGATTGTGCCGCTCACCATTCACCCCAATAAAGCTGTTATCACCCTGAAATTGGGCTTTGGTCGTTTCTTTTTCTCCCTTGGCTCTTATATATCACGACTTGCCCTAGTCCTTTCCATACTTATACCCATTGATTTTTCCTGTTACAGTATGTAATTAATATCGCTAATATGGAATGGTTTAGAGTTGTTCTTAATACTTTGCTTACTGTGTTCTGCACAGGTTGTTTCTCATCAGCTATGGACTATAAAGCGAAAGAAAAATGTTGGCTGGACCAGGCTGACTTGGTTTATGGTGGTTCTTCTAGCGGTCCACAATCCACCAGTAATCACAATCTTCAGGAGGTCTTTTCCACCATTCAACAATTGCATTTAAAACGGTCTAAATTATGGTGGAATCGACTGTTTTTACAAAAATATGTGTCCAAAAAATTGATACCCAGGGGGCTTAGGGTTCGAGTCATTCCCACCTTTTTTGCTGATGATCAGCTGTTTATATCCAAATGGGAGGATGCGTGTAATGCCTGTTCCATGATATTCATGGAACTTTTGATTGAATCCAATACTAAAGATATTTCTAACATCGATAACAAATTGGATGAGGTTCAGTCTAAATTTAAAACAGAATGTCCTGCTGAAGATCTAACTAGTTTTGACATGAAACTTGAAAAAGCCCTTGATGGATGTGTGAAGAAGATTCATGACACTCAGGCCAGAAAATTGGCTCGTGACCAGCATGATTTTTCCCAGGGGTCTGTCTATTTTTGGAGGAGGAGTCCCTCTGGTTCGCCTCGGGCTGTCCGCGCCTCCTCATTTTCATCTATATCCTCTATGAGTGATCATTCTGAAGTATCCTCTCTGCCATCTACAACTCGATCTGGCACGACTTTTGGGAAGCCTAGAGACAAGTCCTTTTTGAGTAATCAGAATATGTATAAGTCCTCAGGATATAAGCACACCAACAAGGTGATTAATCTAAGTAATCATATCTTGTCTCCTTCTGATCTATCACTTTTAGAAAAACGCTTCTCTTTTTCACCTACTGCCAGGTTTGATAAATTTTTGGCTATTAAGGATCTCCATCTTTTTGCTCGGTCTTTAATTTAAAAAAAACACTTTTTTGATCCTAATTTGAATGATCTCTTCCCTACAGAGGAGGAACAGGTAGCTCTACGTGACCTGGAGGAGCTCGCCATCGATCACAATACGGCTGAAGGAGGTAAGATTCCTCCTTCTATACGTTCTCGTTCTAAGAAATTCCCTCTTTTGTCTACCTGCACTAATGTTGACCTCTTTGTACAACTGGTCTCCAAAGAGTTTGAGAATATTCCATCTTCTATTCCTTCTGATAATCTTACTCGGCAGGAACGGGTGAGGCTACGGGAGCTGCAGGCTCTGCCTGATGTTGTGATGAAGCCGGCGGATAAGGGTGGGAACGTTGTTGTCTGGCCGCGAGAACTTTATGAAAAAGAAGTGTATAGACAATTGTGGGATAGAGTCTGTTATAAGAAATTGACTTTCAATCCCCTATCCGCATATACCATCCAATTACAAAAGATTCTCAAAGCGGCATTAGACAACAACGTTGTCACCAAAGAGCTGGCTTCCGCGCTTCAGATGGCTGAGCCTGTAGTTCCCATGCTATACCTCCTGCCTAAGATACATAAAGATGTCAACTTTCCACCTGGGAGACCAATTGTGTCTGGTAGAGGGAATTTCTTGGAACATGTGAATCGATGGATTGACTCCAAATTACAACCCTTGGTTGAGGGATTGCCATCCTTCATTAAGGATACCAGTGAGTTTCTAAGGAAGGTTGATGGACTGTGTGTGGGTGATGATGCTTTGCTGGTGACCGGAGACGTCGAGTCTCTGTACACCAGCATCAGACATAGCGATGGTCTCCGGGCTTCCAGATTTTTCTGGATATGTCCAACTTACCCGGAGACATAATTAATTTAGTTATGGAATTATTGGAATTTACTTTAACCCACAACTTTTTTGTTTTTAAGGGGTCCTTTTACCTGCAGCTCCAGGGTACGGCTATGGGGGCGGCCTTTGCCCCCTCGTATGCCAATCTATTCCTGGGGCTGTGGGAGAGGGACCTCTTCCTGTCAGATCATTTGTCGTCGATGGACCGTGTCCTCTTTTGGACACGGTACATCGACGACATATTTTTGATCTGGCAGGGTGTGGAATCCGATCTTCATGATTTTTTCAAAATTTTGAATTCTAATGATGTAAACATCCGCATCACATATACCCACCACTCACAGTCCATTGACTTCCTTGATTTCACGGTTATGAGAGACTCTTCCAACATCTTACAGACCGATATTTATCGTAAGGAGACCGCTGGGAACATGCTATTACATGCCTCTTCTTCTCACCCGGGTTTTATGATCAGGTCCATTCCCGTGGGCCAGTTTCTGCGCCTCCGCAGGATCTGCTCCACGGATTTGGACTTTGAGACCAGAGCAGTCGAATTAAAACAGAGGTTTTATGCCCGTGGGTACAGTAGGAGATGTGTTAAAAGAGCTTATAACAGGGCTAGACATCATACCAGACACTCTTTACTATATGCCCCTAAAAAATCCAGTTCGGGGGAGACGACGAGATTCGTCACGGATTACCATGGCCAATTTGCTGCCATGAGATCCTGCTTACAGAAGTTCTGGCCGGTATTACAGGCAGATTCGGTATTGGCTAGGATTATTCCCGACAGACCTATGATGAGTATACGTAGATCTAAAAATCTACGGGACTATTTGGTCACTAGCCATTACGAGTGTATAACTCAACCTTCTCCTTTTGGTCCTGTGCTTCCCCGTACTGGCTGTGTGGCTTGCGGACATTGTGTCACCTGTCAAAATATTGATAGGGCAGACTCATTTAGTGACTCTATGGGAGTTCGTAATTTTAAAATCAAAAAATGTATTACATGCACTACTACTGCAGTAATCTATTACGCTCTGTGTCCATGCCCAAAAATTTATGTGGGACTTACGACTAGGCCTTTCAAGACTAGAGTTAGAGAACACGTCAATGGGATAAAGGCAGCAGCAGAATGTCAAGATATCTCCCTCCTAAAAACCATTCCTCGCCATTTTTTCCTACACCACCATTCAGGTTCTAAATTATTTCGAGTTAGAGGCATTGATTGCCTTGAGTCAAATATACGTGGTGGAAAAATTAGTCAAAGATTGGCGAGAATGGAGACAAGGTGGATCTGGACTCTAAAAACCCTGTGCCCCATGGGCCTCAATGAATATATATCATACTCCTCTTTTTTTGTGATTTTGTGGTTTCTGGAGGTTTCCTCCTTTTAAGTGCCGTTCATGTTTTAATTTCCTGTGTTTTTATCTTTTTTATTAGACATGTCCCATCTCTGATTTACATCTTTGATAGTCCGGACCTCAAGCAGGATATGCCATTGACATCTTCGATTGTACATTGAATACATTCTGTGCCCAGATATTGTGATTTTCTTATTGTCCTATTATCATGGTGTTTATCTACACCTATATATTTGCAATTTCAATATGTAACCTTTAACATCGCTTGTTTTTTGTTGTCGTTGGGAATTGAATTGTTCCTTATGTGCGTGTGTGGGTGTGTGTATGCACTTTGGTAGTGCGTGTACATATTCATACATGCACATATACTTGGGCTGGCGTGGTATATATATTTATGTATGTGTGTTCATTGGAAATAGTTTTCTTCCACAATGAATGTTTGCTTAGGATTTTGTATACTTTATATATGTATATATATCTGGGTTGGCGCATGTTTGTACTCAGTGGAAATAATTTCATTTTATACTGTGTGTTTATTCAAGCACCCTGAATAATTCATTCTTGAATATGATGGATTACATTTATACACTTATTATTGTTTCCAGTGTGACCATGCATCAATAAGCCGGCCACAGATATTGATGTCCTTTGTTGGATATTTATTATAATGTATATCGTGCATATCCTATGTTATTATCCCTTGTGGAGCCACATTCCATGTTATATGTAGACAGTTATGACCATCTAATTGTCTTTTTGTTTTTCCCGTTATATTAATGACTATGTGGATGTGTTAAGGTGCATATCTTTAATGCTGTATATCTTTGCTTCATCTGTGCACAGATGTATTTTAAGGGTCATCCTGCTTGCTTGTATATAAATCCTCTATATCGCCGCATTAACATTACCTTGTTCTGACTTCTGCGTGTGATGGTCTATCTGGGCATGCACGCATGTGTGCCTTTCGCTCTGGGGCGTTTTCGCATCACTGTGTCACTATGCCTCGCGCGGTGTCCGCTCACGTGACTGCCGCGTGATTCATCACGTGGTGGTCACGTGACCGTGACGTTGGGCGACTCATGACGCGGTGGGTGAACGGCGTCCTGGAGTGTCATGGCAACACATGCGTCACATTACCGCCCACAATTCGATTGGACAATATCTCTTTTTTAACGCGCACTTCCCTCACTCACACCACTCCCCCTGACGAAGGCATTTCCCGCCGAAACGGCCGTCGGGTGGACGCCGGTCCTGGCCTCCCGGTCCTTTTGCACAGGTATATAATTTTCCTTGGGACACTGTTCCCTGCAAGGTTTCTGCACGGCCGACATGGCCTTGATAGTGAATGTACAATAGTGATTACGGGGTGTTTTGTGCTATACATATTGTACCATCTACTCTTGTATATATTACTATATTTATATGCCTGTGGTTTTGGCAATTTTGCCTATCTGTTGTTATTGATGTAACTACTTTTATCTATTATGGATATAATGAATGAGTTACAGTTCACAAGTGATTGACTGTGTATTTACCGGGAGTTCTGTAATCGGCGTCTCTTGGATTGTGCCACTCACCATTCACCCCAATAAAGCTGTTATCACCCTGCAATTGGGCTTTGGTCGTTTCTTTTTCTCCCTTGGCTCTTATATATCACGACTTGCCCTAGTCCTTTCCATACTTATACCCATTGATTTTTCCTCTTACAGTATGTAATTAATATCGCTAATATGGAATGGTTGTGAGTTGTTCTTAATCTGTCATTATAATGGCAAAAAGACACATCATGTCCGACTCTCCTGCATTTTGTAATTTTGCACCCTTTGGTGCCTTTCATGTGGCACTAAGGGGTGCTTAGCCTTGTATTTACCAAAAAAACCCAAATACATTAAAAAAAAAATGACGTAGGGTTCCCCCTATTTTAGTAGCCAGCTAGGGTAAAGCAGACGGCTGCAGCCTGCAGGCCACAGCTGGCAGCTTCACCTTTGCTGGTAATCCAAAACTGAGGGCACCCCACGCTGTTATTTTAAATTAAATAAATAATTAAAAAAAAAAAACACGTGTGGGTGCCCCCAAAATTGGATTACCAACCAGGGTAAAGCAGACAGCTGGGGTCTAATATTCTCAGACTAGGGAGGTCCATGGTTATTGGACTCTCCCAAGCCTAAAAATAGCAGGCCGCAGCCACCCCAGAAGTGGCGCCTCCATTAGATGCGCCAATCCTGGTGCTTCGCCCCAGCTCATACCGTGCCCTGGTGCGGTGGCAAACGGGGAAATATATGGGGTTAATACCAGATGTGTAATGTCACCTGGCATCAAGCCCTGGGGTTCGTGAGGTCAGGCGTCTATCAGATACCCGACATCACCAACCCAGTCAGTAATAAATAAAAAATAGACGACAAACACATTTTTATTTGAAAAAACACTGCCCAAAGCATTCCCTCTTTCACCAATTTATTAGAAAGAAAAACAAATCCAGGTCTGCTGTAATCCAAGGGGTTCCCATGACGATCCATACCATAGTCACTGTCCCAGTCAATGAAGAACAGAATTTTCCCCATTGGCTGGGAGAGCAATGCAGTGACCTGAGCTAACATCAAGAGGTCAGCCCAGGTCACTGCAGGGCATGACAATTGCTGCTATCAGGAGCGAGGCACATTACCTGTGGTGACGATCTCCTGCACTGCTGATAGCAGAGCTGTCACTGACTTCAATGACCGCCGCCTTCACAGCCAAGTATCACGGGAGCCTGTGACGTCACCACTAGTCAAAGTCTCGGGTCGGAAGCGAAAGGAGGAGATGTGACAAGCGACGGCCATGGAGGACAGTGACAGCGCTGAGGTCGGGAAAGCGGGACTTCATCACCGCCAGGTGGGTGGAGCCAAGCGGGATAATGTGTGCGGAGTGCCAGGTGGGTGGAGCCAAGTGGGGTAATGTGTGCAGAGTGCCAGGTGGGTGGAGCCATGTGGGGTAATGTGTGCAGAGTGCCAGGTGGGTGGAGCCAAGCGGGGTAATGTGTGCAGAGTGCCAGGTGGGTGGAGCCAAGCGGGGTAATGTGTGCGGAGTGCCAGGTGGGTGTAGCCAAATGAGGTAATGTGTGTGGAGTGCCAGGTGGGTGGAGACAAGCAGGGTAATATGTGCAGAGTGCCAGGTGGGTGGAGCTAAGCAGGGTAATGTGTGCGGAGCCAAGCGGGGTAATGTGTGCGGAGTGCCAGGTAGGTGGAGCCAAGCGGGGTAATGTGTGCGGAGTTTTAGGTGGGTGGGGCCAAGCGGGGTAATGTGTGCAGAGTGCCAGGTGGGTGGAGCCAAGCGGGGTAATGTGTGCAGAGTGCCAGGTGGGTGGAACCAAGCGGGGTAATGTGTGCGGAGTGCAAGGTGGGTGGAGCTAAGCGGGGTAATGTGTGTGGAGTGCAAGGTGGGTGGAGCTAAGCGGGGTAATGTATGTGGATTGTGAGGGGGTGGAGCCTAGCGGGCCATGTGTGCGGGCGGCGGAGTGCGAAGTGGGTGTAGCCTAGCGGACCCATGTGTGCGGGCGGCGGAGTGTGAAGTGGGTGGAGCCTAGCGGGGCCATGTGACGCTGAGGACGTCAGTGCCGGGGACTGCATGGCTGGGGACAGGTGAGTTTGAGTGTGTGTGTGTGTACATGCCGATTGCCGGAGGGAGCAGAGCCGAGCGGGGAAGTGTTGGCTCCCTGCACACGTAACTGGGGTAAATATCGGGTTACCAAGCAAAGCGCTTTGCTTGGATACCCGATATTTATCTTGGTTACCAGCTTACCGCAGGCTGCCAGCGGTTGCTCCCTGCACACTGTAGCTGTAAAAAGCCCTGCTTTTGGTGATCGAACCGTTCTCGAACGTAACTCGAACTGTCGAGCTTTTAGCAAAAAGCTCGAGTTCTAGTTCGATCTAGAACACCCCCAAAAATCACTCGAACCGCGAACTGGCGAACCTCGAACCACGAACCGCGCTCAACTCTAGTCCTAAATATAAAGACACCTAATCCGCAATAGCCACTAAGCTCAAATGGGCTATAGATAGGTGTCCGGCATACTTAAACATACGTCCCAAATATCCAAATAAGACTACGATATATTATCCCGTACCACCCACATAAGGATCCGCCTTTTTTGTCTGGTGGTCGGGTTCAAAGTAATGGGACTTCTGATCGCGGTAAATGACCTCTATATTGGAGCAGGGATCCCACCTTCTTTATAGTAATATGGGTCCCTCCCAGAGACAAAGAAAAGAGTCTTACCGCATATAGATATTGGGCATCAATGAAACAGAGAAAGGCTATAGGTCACCATCTGGTGGTTTCATACATACCGTATCACACCTTCCTACTGCTTAATAAACACTTTGGAAGATAGAACGCATTATCCCAACGCGTTTCGTATTGTTGAATATTCATCAGGGGAATTTTTCTATAGTGCTCTGCACACCGTCCTCCTTCTCAGACGAACATTAGTATTGCGCCCCCATGGACTGTAATAAAGTGAACAAAACTTAGCAAACCCAGAGTCCATTCACACATAGACAGACAGTATTCAGAATTACCAAGCAGGTACACTCACCAGAAGCGTCCACCACGGACGGACTCACATAGCATGTGCCGCGCTGTCAGCTACGGATGGCGCCATTTTATAAAACTCACGCATGCGCAGTACACAAAAAGACACGTCAAATGACACTTATCCTAGGGATTCCATTCCCGGAAGTTGCGCGTCACTATCCAGGATGCCGGCAACGTCATTGTGAAAATGCCGCCCAGCATCCGCCCACAACAAACCATAGCAGGTCAGTGGGTGCCTGGAAACAACTACCCGCAGAGGATAAATACATTTCCTCTATTACGCCTAACGTAGTGTCATTCCAGCATATAACCAAAGATAAATAATGCACCGAGGTATAAAACCAACGGTGTTGGTAGTTAATCAACTTACTCAAAGTATGGTGATATCCTCATATAACATCCAGGACCAGTCACACGCAATGGTAACCGGGGTTTTATGGCCAAAAGCCTAGTCCACAAAAAACACAGCGGCATATGAAATGTCAGGAGGAATCATGTAAAAAATATGAAAAAATGTAAAATGAAGTGGAATAAGGACCAGATCCAAGACACAAGTCGGTATGGAGCATTGACTATAGTGGAGAGGGCGGATCAACATGACAGACCAGATATACAGTAAGTATACAAAATAAGTATAAAAAACCAGTATTAGGAAGACATAGGAAAACCAGAATTTTCTTAGAAACATAGAAAGTCTGCAAAGACATACATTCAAGAAATTAAAAATGAAGAGTGACAGACTAACCGTGCCCCTTCTGGTCTGACCCTCAATGCTGCCCAGATAATCCTACCTACACCATGGAGGTTGGCACCCTAGAAAAACCTACACCAGTGATGCCCCCACTTAGTGATGACTATCCCTCCTACGCAAAACCTGATCACTAAGGTGCATCTAAAAAAGGGGCAAAGGACAGATGCTCATTCAGACCCGCGAGCACTAAGGTTTTAAGTTTGTAAATCCAAAAACATTCACGTTGCAGGATCTTTTTGTCCCAGTTTCCCCATCTGTGTGGGGGTTTAATCTGATCAATCCCCATTATTTTTAAGGATTTAACATCCCCCCATGAAAGTTATTAACATGTCTGGCTACTACTGGTGTGTCACTGTTTTTCTTAATATCATTTTTGTGTTCACCGATTCTTTTTCTGAACTCCCTAATGGTCTTTCCTACATACAGTGCCTACAAGTAGTATTCAACCCCCTGCAGATTTAGCAGGTTTGATAAGATGCAAATAAGTTAGAGCCTGCAAACTTCAAACACGAGCAGGATTTATTAACAGATGCATAAATCTTACAAACCAACAAGTTATGTTGCTCAGTTAAATTTTAATAAATTTTCAACTTAAAAGTGTGGGTCAATTATTATTCAACCCCTAGGTTTAATATTTTGTGGAATAACCCTTGTTTGCAATTACAGCTAATAATCGTCTTTTATAAGACCTGATCAGGCCGGCACAGGTCTTTGGAGTTATCTTGGCCCACTCCTCCATGCAGATCTTCTCCAAGTTATCTAGGTTCTTTGGGTGTCTCATGTGGACTTTAATCTTGAGCTCCTTCCACAAGTTTTCAATTGGGTTAAGGTCAGGAGACTGACTAGGCCACTGCAACACCTTGATTTTTTCCCTCTTGAACCAGGCCTTGGTTTTCTTGGCTGTGTGCTTTGGGTCGTTGTCTTGTTGGAAGATGAAATGACGACCCATCTTAAGATCCTTGATGGAGGAGCGGAGGTTCTTGGCCAAAATCTCCAGGTAGGCCATGCTATCCATCTTCCCATGGATGCGGACCAGATGGCCAGGCCCCTTGGCTGAGAAACAGCCCCACAGCATGATGCTGCCAACACCATACAGTGCCATCCAGTCTCCAAACTTCACCTGTGTGGTTGGCACCAAAGATCTCGATCTTGGTCTCATCAGACCAGAGAACCTTGAACCAGTCTGTCTCAGAGTCCTCCAAGTGATCATGAGCAAACTGTAGACGAGCCTTGACATGACGCTTTGAAAGTAAAGGTACCTTACGGGCTCGTCTGGAATGGAGACCATTGCGGTGGAGTACGTTACTTATGGTATTGACTGAAACCAATGTCCCCACTGCCATGATATCTTCCCGGAGCTCCTTCCTTGTTGTCGTTGGGTTAGCCTTGACTCTTCGGACAAGCCTGGCCTCGGCACGGGTGGAAACTTTCAAAGGCTGTCCAGGCTGTGGAAGGCTAACAGTAGTTCCATAAGCCTTCCACTTCCGGATGATGCTCCCAACAGTGGAGACAGGTAGGCCCAACTCCTTGGAAAGGGTTTTGTACCCCTTGCCAGCCTTGTGACCCTCCACGATCTTGTCTATGATGGCCTTGGAATGCTCCTTTGTCTTTCCCATGTTGACCAAGTATGAGTGCTGTTCACAAGTTTTGGGAGGGTCTTAATTAGTCAGAAAAGGCTGGAAAAAGAGATAATTAATCCAAACATGTGAAGCTCATTGTTCTTTGTGCCTGAAATACTTCTTAATACTTTAGGGGAACCAAACAGAATTCTGGTGGTTTGAGGGGTTGAATAATAAATGACCCTCTGAATAAACTTTTCACAATTTAAAAAAAAAAAAAAGAAATAACATTCTTTTTTGCTGCAGTGCATTTCACACTTCCAGGCTGATCTACAGTCCAAATGTCACAATGCCAAGTTAATTCCGAATGTGTAAACCTGCTAAATCTGCAGGGGGTTGATTACTACTTGTAGGCACTGTACCTTTTGCCACAACAACAGTTCACCATATAGATCACGCTTTTTGTTTTACAGGTGATCAATGATCTTATTTCAAAATTCCTCCCATTAGTAGAATTAGCAAACTCCTTGCCCTCCTCCACAAGATAACAGTTTACACAGTCATTAAATTTAAAACACCCCCTTACATTACTGGTAGGCCATGTCGATCCACCCTCCCTATAGTGGCTATGAACAAGTCTGTCTTTGAGGGATCTAGATTTTCGAAATCTAATTACCGGGTGCTCTGGTAGACATTTGTTCAGAGTTGGATACATTTTTAAAATAGGCCAATATTTCAACGGGGTTTTCTAAGACCATTTACCCCATTATTAAAGGTAGTAATGAATCTCACAGTGTCGGTTTTCACCTCCCGGTTCTGTCTTGGATTCATCACATCAGTCCTGTCTATCTGAGATACAGCCTCAAAGGCCTTTCTCACCGCCTTCTTAGGATAACCCCTTTCACCTAATCTCACGACAAGATCCAGGAACTGGTCATAGAAGCCCTTACTGTCAGAGCAATTGCGCTTCATACGTATAAACTGGCCCTTTGGAATTCCCCTTTTCAGGGACCTCGGGTGTGCACTATCCCATCTCAACAGGGGATTCGAAGATGTATTGTTTCTAAAAGTGCTAGTAATTAAGCGACCACCCGGACCTCTCTCAACAAGAATATCTAAAAAGGACAGTTTGTCATGACTCATTTCAGAGGTGAAACGCAAACCAATGTCATTGCAGTTCAGGGTTTGAACAAAACTGCAAAAACTCTCCTCCTGACCTTTCCAAATCACAAAAACATCATCGATGTATCTGACCCATACAACAATATCCTCAGTATCAAGGAGACCACCGAATACCAGGCTTTCCTCCCACCAGCCTAGGAGCAGATTTGCGTATGACGGGGAACAGCAACTCCCCATCGCGGTGCCCCTAAGCTTGTGGTAGTACTTCCCGTCAAAGGTAAAGACGTTTTTTGTAAGGCTTTTAGGATGAGCTCGTTGTGTCTACTGAGATGGCTTCCTCTAGAATTCAAGTAGTACGAAACAGCCTCAAGTCCTACATCATGCGGTATTGATGAGTAGAGGGCCTCAACGTCAATACTACATAGTAGCAAACCTTCTTCAAGAAAAACGTCATCTATTTTACGCAGAAAGTCTGTAGAATCACCAAGGTATGAGTTGAGAGCTAAAACAAAGGGTCATAAGATCTTATCAACATAGACGCTACGTTTTTCAGTGAGGCTTCCAACCCCAGACACAATCGGGCGGCCCTTTAGGGGGTTTAGCCCCTTATGGACTTTTGGTAATGTATAAAAGGTCGCTTGGACAGGGAAAGCTGGAAACAAGTAGTCAAATTCGTTTTTATCAACGATGTTATCACTTAAAGTTCCCTCCTGCAACACTCTCAGCTCTTAAATCCTGGAATTGGATTGGATGCTAAAATAGCATAACCACCCCTATCATTTAACAAATTGAGACAGACTTTCTTCGATCAGAAGTCCCATTAATTTGAACCCGACCACCAGACAAAAAAGGCCGATCCTTATGTGGGTGGTACAGGATAGTATATCCTAGTCTTTTTTGGATATTTGGGACGTGTGTTTAAGTGTGCCGGACATCTATCCTTAGCCCATTTTAGCTAAGTGGCTATTGTGGATTAGGTGTCTTGGTTTTTAGGACACGTTTTTATTTAATGACTTTTCCTGTCATTTTTTAATGTACACATTAAAAGTTATATTTTAGGTTGTTTTCTTTTACAAGAACTTATTCACCCTCTAGCTACAGTTAGGTCCAGAAATATTTGGACAGTGACAATTTTCGCGAGTTGGGCTCTGCATGCCACCACATTGGATTTGAAATGAAACCTCTACAACAGAATTCTAGTGCAGATTGTAACGTTTAATTTGAAGGTTTGAACAAAAATATCTGATAGAAATTGTAGGAATTGTACACATTTCTTTACAAACACTCCACATTTTAGGAGGTCAAAAGTAATTGGACAAATAAACCAAACCCAAACAAAATATTTTTATTTTCAATATTTTGTTGCGAATCCTTTGGAGGCAATCACTGCCTTAAGTCTGGAACCCATGGACATCACCAAATGCTGGGTTTCCTCCTTCTTAATGCTTTGCCAGACCTTTACAGCCGCAGCCTTCAGGTCTTGCTTGTTTGTGGGTCTTTCCGTCTTAAGTCTGGATTTGAGCAAGTGAAATGCATGCTCAATTGGGTTAAGATCTGGTGATTGACTTGGCCATTGCAGAATGTTCCACTTTTTTGCACTCATGAACTCCTGGGTAGCTTTGGCTGTATGCTTGGGGTCATTGTCCACCTGTACTATGAAGCGCCGTCCGATCAACTTTGCGGCATTTGGCTGAATCTGGGCTGAAAGTATATCCCTGTACACTTCAGAATTCATCCGGCTACTCTTCTCTGCTGGTATGTCATCAATAAACACAAGTGACCCAGTGCCATTGAAAGCCATGCATGCCCATGCCATCACGTTGCCTCCACCATGTTTTACAGAGGATGTGGTGTGCCTTGGATCATGTGCCGTTCCCTTTCTTCTCCAAACTTTTTTCTTCCCATCATTCTGGTACAGGTTGATCTTTGTCTCATCTGTCCATAGAATACTTTTCCAGAACTGAGCTGGCTTCATGAGGTGTTTTTCAGCAAATTTAACTCTGGCCTGTCTATTTTTGGAATTGATGAATGGTTTGCATCTAGATGTGAACCCTTTGTATTTACTTTCATGGAGTCTTCTCTTTACTGTTGACTTAGAGACAGATACACCTACTTCACTGAGAGTGTTCTGGACTTCAGTTGATGTTGTGAACGGGTTCTTCTTCACCAAAGAAAGTATGCGACGATCATCCACCACTGTTGTCATCCGTGGACGCCCAGGCCTTTTTGAGTTCCCAAGCTCACCAGTCAATTCCTTTTTTCTCAGAATGTACCCGACTGTTGATTTTGCTACTCCAAGCATGTCTGCTATCTCTCTGATGGATTTTTTCTTTTATTTCAGCCTCAGGATGTTCTGCTTCACCTCAATTGAGAGTTCCTTAGACCGCATGTTGTCTGGTCACAGCAACAGCTTCCAAATGCAAAACCACACACCTGTAATCAACCCCAGACCTTTTAACTACTTCATTGATTACAGGTTAACGAGGGAGATGCCTTCAGAGTTAATTGCAGCCCTTAGAGTCCCTTGTCCAATTACTTTTGGTCCCTTGAAAAAGAGGAGGCTATGCATTACAGAGCTATGATTCCTAAACCCTTTCTCCGATTTGGATGTGAAAACTCTCATATTGCAGCTGGGAGTGTGCACTTTCAGCCCATATTATATATATAATTGTATTTCTGAACATGTTTTTGTAAACAGCTAAAATAACAAAACTTGTGTCACTGTCCAAATATTTCTGGCCCTGACTGTATTTCTCAAACTTGTCATCAAAGTACTGAGAGAGAAGCACTTGGATATTCCTGATGACATATTCACTTCTATAGTAGATGTGGAAAGAGAGGAGAAGGAGATAGAAGAACAAGGGCTGCCACCTATTGAGTAGATCACTGTGGTGGGAGAAGTGAGTATGCCACAGCTAATGAATAATCTGTGTTTTCTGGGAAATAACCTGCAGAGTATTGCTGAACAAAACAATAACAATTTTCAGGATCCGCCTCCAAACCCCAAACAAGCATGAGCCCGTTTCGCAATCATATCCATTGGCACCTACTTTTCAGGCTCCTGTTTCTTTTGGTAATGATCCTACTGGCATGTTTGATCCATCGACTGTGTGGTCCATCTGGCTGTAACCCTTATACTTCCTTAAAGCAACATACCATTAGGTTTGTATCACATTTCTTAAGATTTTAAACTACGTTTGGAGAAACCATTAGGCTCCTTTCAGATTGCGTTTAGCCTTACGTTCACAGGTCCCGTCGGGGCATCCGTCCGAACCGCCCCTCCCCCACCCTGCAGAGCGTGTTTCGGACAGATGCGCCGGCAGGGCCATTCACTGTAATTGAGCACACTATGTTAGCGTGTGCTCTGTTTGTACCATTCTTGCACTTATACGTTTTCTGCAGACGGACACCTGAACAGAGTCGACTACATTTGGGTGTCCGTCTGCAGAGGAGCCTTATTCTTGTTTTGAAGGAAATTTATGTCAACAGAGGTAAAAATAAAAACGTTGACAGAACATTTTTAAGGATGGTTTTATATTTTTACTGTTTATTAGTGTTTGTATTGTTTACAAGACATATGAAAATATAAATCTTTAAAATCCGTTCAGGCAGACAGCAGTACAATAGCATCAATTGACCCCTCTCCATAGGGCATTAAAAGAGCAGGGAGGTATGGTCCATGCAACACACTGGAAGTGGCCTGCAATTTAGATGTTAACAATCAAGAGATGCATGACATACAGGCATATACCTCTTGCTCACAGAAGCCTGGCAGTACACCATCGCCTAGTCTGCATAGCCTGGAACTAGGGTGGCAAACTCACTGGACGTCCATGTCTTGTTAATCTTTATGACCATTAGGCAGTCTATGCTTTGAGGGGACAGCCGGATGCGCTAATCAGTCAACACACTGCCAGCAGTGCTGAAGACACTTTATGAGAGAATGCTGGCTGCCTTCCAAGGGATGACTGGCGAGCTCACGCCACTCCTCCATTTGAATACCAATATGCAAAAGGGTCCAATCCCTCTCTTATGGCATCGATGTTCAGCTTTAGATACTCCTGCGCCATCCTCTCCAGTCGTTCACTATGTGTCAGACTTCTACTCTGTTCTGCTGGTGTATGCAATGGTGTAAAAATTGTGTGCCACAAATCACAGAAATGGCTTCTGGCACTTGAACTGCTGCTGCTACTAATACTTCTCAAATGATGATGCAATGTTCCCATTGTTGGAATTCTAGAACTGCGATTCACGCTGTGTGCCTCCATGTTGTCTTGTGGAAAAGTACTGTTAAAATGGTTTACTAGTTTGTTTCGATACTCCGGCATCCACACATCACTTTCTAGGGTTGGAAGCTTCTTGCTAAATTGACTCTTGTACTGTGGATCTAACAAAGTGGCAACCCAGTAGTCAGCAATATTTCTAATTTTAATGATATGGACATCATGTTGGAAATAGTAAAGCAAGAAGACGCTCATGTGTAGGACGCTTCCATGCGATCCGAGTTCATGTTGTGCTGGTGTCAAGGTAATGCTCAAGTTTGCCTCCTCCATCCCCTCCCACCAACCATGGACAAAAGAGATGGGATCAATATATTTTTAATCTCCAGAGTTTTCTATGCCCATCGGCTCCTGCACCTTCACTACCATTTTGTCTGTTCCATGAGCCCACCTTGATTGATAAACTCTATCCTCCTGTTAAATCCACCTGTGCGATGACTGTCCAGACCTTACAGGAATGGATATCCCTTCCTCATCCTCTTCTGCTTCCTCCTCTTCCTCTGGGACCCCCACCTCCTTCCGAAGACTATTCATACTGTGCTCTAACATGTAGATGAGCAGAATAGTGATGCTGATGACGGCATCGTCAGCGCTAACCATCTTTGTAGCCATTTTGAAACTGTGCAGGAGTGTGGAAAGGTCCTTAATCTGCTCCCACTTAACAATCATGATTTGCCCCACATCCGTACTGCGTTGTCGGAGGCTATGCATCATGCCATAGTGAACCAGGGCTTGCTGCTACTGCCACAATTGCTGCAACATGGGCAGAGTAGAATTCCACCATGTCGGCACATTGCATATAAACCAGTTAACCAGTAGGCAGAAAGTCCATTGTAGCATTGCAAGTCGACTAGCCACGTGGTTCGAACAGCGGAAGTAAGCACACACCACTTGTACTTTCTACAGCAGTGCATCCGAGACAGTGGGCTAGAAATTTCAATACAACTAGGTTCAGGACGTGGCCAATGCAAGGCACATTTGGGATGTCACCCAGGCGTAGGGCCGCTAACCCGTTTGCACCATTGTCGCACATGGCCTTCCTTGGCTTCAGGTTCAGTGGAGACAGCCATTGATCAAACTTGGCCTGGATAGCGGTCCACAACTCTGCAGCTGTGTGACTTTGTTGTCTGGTGCAGATTAATCTCAGAACTGCTTGATTGCGTTTAGCCCTGACTGAGCTGTATGGAGGTGGGGTGATTCTCTCTGAACGCATGTTACATTAAGATAGAGATTGAGGGCGCAGGTGGAGGCCCTAGAGGAGGTGGAGGAAACAGAAGGTGAAGCGGTAGATCAAGAAGTTTTGTCCACAATCCATGGGGATTTCTACACATGGGAAGCAGCTCCTTCCCACCTGCCCCTGCAGCCATCAGAGTAACCCAGTGCCCAGTTAGTGTGCCGCCCCCACGTCAGAAGTCGGGCTGCTCGGATCTGGACCCGCAGTGGCTCGAGAGATTCTCCGTACTCGGGAGTCACGCGGACACTCAAATAAAAGTACGGGGATTGCTGATAGTACTATGTGACGCCACCCTCAGTGTGTGGTGAGATGTGGTACCACCGCTGCTGTTGGGGAGCACCCGGGGGTGATGGGATGGCAGCTGGATGTTAACCCCTTCATGAGTAGGGATGGATGCCCCGGTGCTCAGTGTCCAGGATACGGGGAGTGATATGGGCTGGAGGTCGCGCGCCGGGCCGGGGAGTATTGGTGAACTCGCTATTGAATGATTTCACACGAATCTGTTGGTAAACCAGGGTGTCAGTGGCCGGCTGCCGCGTTTGGGTGTACTTGGGTCCCACACCCCACTGGTGTACCAATATCCCTTCCTCCGGCACTCTGTAATTATCCTCGCTTTGAAACAACTCCGTCTGGAACGGGGAAGTCCACTCCCGGTATCTTCTGGTTGGGAGACGTGCCCGCAAAAAGTGACCCTTGGGATTTCAGTGGGTGAATTCGGATACCCAATCCCCTGCGGTGGGCTGACGTTTCACTCTATCTGGGCTAACACTTCTGGAGCAAGGCCTGCAACCTTGCCCCCGGCCTGGTGAATTAGAAAATGGACTTGCAACCGTCTTCTAACTAGGGTCCAGGTACCCCGCCTGTGCACGGTTTCCGGACCGGATCTCCGCGGTCGGTACTGGCGGGTTCCAACCCTGTCCCGGTCCACTCTGGATCTCCCGTGACTGTAATCCTGTCTCCTTTGGACAAGGTCCACTGCTTGCCACCTAGCCAATAGACCAGGGACACTACCCTGTCTACACTTCACTAGGTTCAGCTTTCCTCTAACAGTCTGCCACAGTCACTCCTCTCTACTCCAACTAAAACTGAAACTTGAACTTCAACTGAGTGATTCCCGCTCCCGGATCCTCAAAACCCCTAGGTGGGCGCTCGTAGTCCGACTGGTCCTGCCCACTGGTGTGCCCTTCTTACCCTGAGGGGGGGTGACTAGGATTTTGTGGCTGATGGAGCCCGGTGTGGGAAGATGTTATGTAGGGTGTGATGTACCTTTGAGACCACCTGGCGGCGCCAGTGTGTCACAATAGCGAGATGTAACGCCCCTGGCCATGCTTGCTCTGCCAGGTGTCAGTGGTGAAATGCAGCCTGGGAAAAGGTAATCTTGGCTGGGACATGATGGTGTAGCGCAGGCACAGCTTTATTAGAGAAGCAATGGTGACTTGGCAACTGGTACTGGGGGACTGCGATAGCCATCAGATTTCAGAAGCAGTCTGCATCCACCAGGCGGAAGGGTACCAATTCCGTGGCCAACCGTTTTAATTCAGTGAAGTTCAAGCACTTCGGTTTGCCATGTATGTGAGAATATTGTCCTTTACATGACCAGAACTGTGGGACCGAGTGCTGGCTGCAGTGCTGAGAGAGGGTGGAGTAAGTGTAGTACCCCAGCGGGTCAGGGGAAAATACTCGTCACCGGGCCGGTGAGGATCAGGGGGATGTCACAGGTGGCCCTGCCCGACCCGAGGTGTACCCAGAGGGAGATGGGTGGATAAGGGTGATCGAGGAGGTTGTATTCGTGACGCCACCTGCGGAATTTGGCCAGGGAATAGCCGCTGCTGCTGTCGCTGTCCTCCGGGGCAGATGGTAGTAGCAGCTGAAATGTTTCTGCTCCCAACAGGTGGAGCCGGCCCCGGGGAGGATCATGAGAGAAGTAGTAATGGCAAGCACTGAGGCGCAGGGAAGCGGCACTGGAAATGACAGGCGGAAAACATATCTGCAGGTTCCAGGTGTTTTACTCACAGTTCTTTAAGTAACCCGATTGCTGCTTCCGAAGCTTTGGCCACTGCTGTGATGGGCCCCAGCTGATCCCGAGCAATTTGAGATCACCACCGGTGTTCCCACTGTGAGTCCTTTCTGGTCAAAGTCCCTCTTATCCCAGTGTAGGTGGAATATGGAACAATCCAAAAAAGCAAAAAGAATCCAGCTCTTCAGGTGAAAAAACTTCGGGTTTATTTCAACATGCAGGCAAAACAGATAGCATGACCAGTGCTTTGCTGGATTCTTTTTGCTTTTTTGGATTATTTTGGGTCATGGCAGTGCCTGTCCATGCTCCAGGGAAGATGCTAAAAGGAGTGGGTGCATACACGGTGAGCTGAATATCATATATATGGAATATGGAACGGGTCCCGGGTGTTTCCTGCACTTACCGCAGACCCTGGAATCCGTGTAGCTGTAGAGAACCCGGGCTGAGCTGAATGCTCCAAGCCACGGGTCCTATGGAACTCCCAGAAGTGTGAAGTAGAAAAGAGTGGACCGAGGTCCCCAAGTGCGTCTCACCCCAAGCTGTGCCCGGGGCTAACTGACCATGTGTGAAGATGCTCCTTCCCTTTTCCCCAAGTGGTGTCTGCCCCCCAGGTAGCTGGCTCCAGTGACTGGGAAAGTCTCATGCTTCATGATGGTCCACTCCCCTGCCTACCCTTGGCCTTCCTCCCAGTGGGAAGGCACCTAACTGTTTGTGGTATGTGAATGTGACAATCACCAGTGATTAACCTCTCCTTACCTGGGATGAGTACTACATCTTAAAAGAGATGCAGTACCCTGTGGCGACTGAAGACTCAGGGGTGCCACATAAGATGTACATGACTAAGCGGTGGACTGGGAGGGAGGTGTAGTGAGAGAAGGAATAGCTGGATTGAGAAACATGTGGTGTGCTTGATGTCTCATATGGTTCAAAAACACCAAGCATGGTCACTTACATAACACCTGACAGGCCCTCACCCCCACTATGGCGGGTACACAGCAGAAGGTTCTGCAGTCAGAGACCTGTGTTAGAATAGTTTCGCCAATGACAAAGGAGGAGAAAGAAGCAGCAGACAATCTTGATTTGGTTTGGTGGCCGGTGGCTGGGTAGGCCTCTTAGTCTGCATTTTAGTGTAGTGACATTCCTACAGTAATGCATGTTGGTTGCCCATGTGCCTGTTCATGCATGTAGTAGTCAAAGTATTTGAATTTTTCCCTCTACTCAGTCATTGTTTAGAACAAGTTAGGTCATTTTTTGCGGTCTCAAAAAAGGCCCAAGCTAGGCAACCCTTCCTGCGAACTGCAGACCCGCAATTGCTGCTGGCCACAGCCAGAGTTGGGGGATGACGATGCAGTGCTTCTCATGGTTGCATCAATACGCATTTGTGTGGGAATCACCACTGTAACATCCTTGGCTTCCTTCTCCTCCTCGTCCTCTGCTGAGCTATTCAGCTGTGTTACTCTGGGTTCAAACCAAGTGGGATCTACAACTTCATTGTCATGCTCTATGTTGTACCCCTCCTCCTCTTCATGACCTGACATTAAAGCACAGTATGCATGTGCCTCAGGTATGTGAGTCTCGTCATCATCACCTCGACCCCGAGGGCTAACGTCAGTTGATGAGGGTCAGGATCCTAATGGGACCCTACTTTGTCTGAGCCAAGATCCAAATCACAAACATTTTGGGCATTGGTGCAGATGTTTTCCTCCTCAAGAGTCTGGGAATCTTTGGAATAGACCTGTGATGCCCATATGATAGAATGAATGAACAGCTCTTGAGATACACCCATGTGTGGCTCCCCACAGTCAGCTAATTGGAGATTTGTGATGTGGGCACAAACAACTGTAATTGGGGTGGCACCTCTGGGGACTGAAGTGTATGTGATTTTGAGGTGGAGGAAGAGGAGTAGAGGCCACTTGATAAAATGCTTGCCATTTACTCTAGCACCTGCTGTTTATCAGCCTCATTTCAAAGTTGAAGTGATGGGCAGCTGCCAGAGAAATCTAGTGGAGTAGGCTGTCCAGTAACGAACGTTGTTCTCATTTCTCCTGGGATAAGATGAGCTGGCGTTTACTCACAAGACGTTTAACCAACAGAACTTCCCACACGTATACCTCCAACATCCCTCCTATTTCTCTTTACCACTCATGGTTAATGTACCCTTCCCCTTTGAAAAAGATGTTTTGCAACCCTATGCTCACACCTGTCACTCCCCTGACACAAAAGATAAACTATTTATTTCCTGTCTGAGTTGGCAATATTGTGAAGACATGAGGAAATACCACTACCTACAAATGCAGTTTGCTGCGTAATTTGGAGCAGACACGGTAAAGTATGAAGAATACCCTTTTAGCTTGTTCAATAGCAAATTTTCCACAGGCACCACTAACAATACCTACAGATGTATTTCACTGCGTAATTTAGAGCTGGCAATTTAAGTTGCAAAGAAACCCTTTTTAAATACTTCCTTATCATCTTTTTTAGGCCGGGTACTAACAATCAACAATACCTTTAACTCTGGTAGCAGAATTTTGACGAGGCAATTTAAAATGACAAGAATAACTTTTTAGATACTTCTCTAGCAACCTTTTTGGACATGCACGGCTAACTACTGTGAGGTAGCGTGGTCGGCTGCGCAGCAGAAGACACGGGATCCAGGCATTAGGTTCACAGCACACGGTTTTAATGTCCAAACAAAAAGTCCATAACAAAATACATGTGCCTCTCCAGAGAGAGCTCAGGAAGTTCTGTTCACTTTCCCACACCCGGCACACCTGCCCTTGTTCCTGATTCTATTTAACCCTTCCTTCAGCCTGTAGGGAAACAGCATTAACCCTAGAGTGGATCTACTTTCTATCATGGAGTGAGCACAACCGGGGCGAGACATACCGGCCGTCATAGATAACCCCGGTCACAGCCTCACATACCCCCCCCTCAGTTCAAGCGTGCGGGGTTGAACTCCAGCCATCAAACACGGGCCGCGGGACAAGGCATCGGCGTTGCCCTGCAACCTACCGGCCCGGTGTTCAACCGTAAACCGGAAGTTCTGCAGAGAAAGGAACCACCGGGTAACCCGGGCATTCCGTTCCTTGGCGGACCTCATCCAGACCAGCGGAGAGTGATCCGTCACCAAGCGAAACTGCCGTCCCAGCAGGTAATAGCGTAGGGACTCCAAGGCCCACTTGATCGCCAGGCACTCCTTCTCCACTACGCTATAATTCCGCTCGGGAGGGGTGAGCTTCCTACTTAAAAAGGTGACGGGATGTTCCTCCCCCTGAACCACCTGAGACAGCACTGCCCCCAGGCCGACCTCCGAGGCGTCAGTCTGTACTATGAACTCCTTCCGGAAATCAGGGTTGACCAGAACGGGCTGTCCGCACAGGACCCCCTTCAGGGCCCGGAAGGAGTCCTCGGCCTGCGGAGTCCAGCGCACCATGACGGACTTCTTGCCTTTGAGAAGGTCCGTCAAGGGGGCTGATAATCCCGCAAAATCCTTTATAAACCTCCTGTAGTACCCCACGATACCCAGGAAGGCCCTAACCTGCTTCGTGGTCAGGGGTCTAGGCCACTTCTGGATCGCCTCAACCTTGTTAATTTGGGGCTTAATCACTCCTTGGCCTATCACGTAGCCCAAGTAGCGGGCTTCCGTGAGTCCCAACGCACATTTCTTGGGATTGGCTGTCAATCCGGCTGTTCGAAGCGCGTCCACCACCGCTTGTACCTGTTCCAAGTGGGCCTGCCAATCGGAGCTGTAAATAATGATGTCATCAAGGTACGCTGATGCATACGCCTGGTGCGGTTCCAGCACTAAGTCCATCAACCTCTGGAACGTGGCCGGAGCGCCATGTAATCCAAAAGGCAAGACAACATAGTGGAAGAGACCCTCCGGCGTAACAAAAGCGGTTTTCTCCTTGGCGGACTCCGTCAGTGGCACCTGCCAGTACCCCTTGGTCAGGTCGAGCGTGGTAAAATATCGCGCCTGTCCCAACCTATCAATCAGCTCATCCACCCGGGGCATGGGGTAGAGATCGAACTTGGATATTTCGTTCAATCTCCTAAAGTCATTGCAGAACCTTAAGGAGCCATCAGGTTTTGGTATTAGGACAATCGGACTAGCCCATTCACTCCGGGATTTTTCGATGACCCCCAGGCGTAGCATTGTCTTCACTTCCTCCGATATGGCTTGCCTTCGAGCCTCCGGTACCCGGTATGACTTCAGGCGTACCTTCAGGTGGGGCTCGGTGACAATATGTCGTATCAGACTGGTCCTACCGGGCACCTCGGAGAAGACATTGGGGTTCTGCTGAACCAACCGTCTGGCCTCTCGCCTCTGAGTCTTGGTGAGGGCTTCTCCAATCCTTACTTCCGGTTCATCCTCTCCGGAGGTCGCTGGAGCCGGAGGTGGACGACCCGAAGAGGAGGGAGATGGGGAAAAAACAGCCATCAGGTCTTCCCGTTCCTGCCAAGGTTTTAATAGGTTGACATGGTATATTTGTTCAGGTTTCCGCCTACCGGGCTGCAATACTTTATAGTTAACCACCCCGACTCTTTCCTTTATCTCGTAGGGGCCTTGCCACTGAGCCAGGAATTTACTCTCCGCCGTGGGGATTAATACCAACACCCGATCCCCGGGGTTAAAGGTCCGCACAGTGGCTTGTCTATTGTAGTGGCCGCTTTGCGCGGCCTGAGCCTCCTGTAAATGCTCCTTCACAATTGGCATGACCGCACTTATGCGGTTCTGCATACCCAAAATGTGTTCAATCACACTTTTATGGGGGGTGGGCTCTTGCTCCCATGTTTCTTTTGCCAGGTCCAACAATCCCCGGGGATGTCGCCCGTATAACAATTCAAAAGGCGAAAATCCCGTGGATGCCTGTGGCACCTCTCGTATGGCAAACATCAAATAGGGAAGCATCATATCCCAGTCTTTCCCGTCTTTTGAGATCACCCTTCTTAGCATGGTTTTCAGGGTTTTATTGAAACGCTCGACTAAACCGTCCGTTTGAGGATGATACACAGACGTACGCAACTGCTTGATCTGGAGTAGCCGGCATAGCTCTTTGGTCACTTTAGACATGAATGGGGTCCCCTGATCCGTAAGGATCTCCTTGGGCAACCCCACCCGGCAGAACACAGCAAACAACTCCCGAGCTATAAGCTTTGCTGCAGTATGTCTGAGAGGTATCGCCTCGGGATACCGGGTGGCATAGTCAACGATCACTAGGATGTGTTGGTGCCCTCGAGCGGACTTTACGAGGGGCCCCACCAGATCCATCCCTATCCGTTCAAAAGGGACTTCTATAATGGGTAACGGTACCAACGGACTGCGAAAATGGGTCAGGGGTGCGGTAAGCTGACACTCCGGGCAGGTTTCGCAGAACCGTTTTACCTCCCCAAAGACCCCGGGCCAATAGAACCTTTGCAATATTCGCTCCTGCGTTTTCTTGACCCCTAGGTGGCCACTCATCAGCTGTTTATGAGCCAAGTCGAGGACCCGCCGGCGATGCGGCTGGGGCACTACTAACTGCTCTACCCCCACGCCCCGTATTTCATCTACCCGGTAGAGTAAATCCTGCTTAAGAGCGAAATGGGGGTACCTTACTTGGGCACCGGGCAGCTGTGCCACCCTGTCAATTACTGTCACCCGACTCCGGGCATGTATTAATGTAGGGTCCTGGAGTTGGGCTGTCCCAAACGTATCTGGGGACGCCTCCAACTCCGGGATGGGTTCGACCGTCTCAGCCTCTCCTGCCAATACCTCTAGGGGCGACCTATCGGGTTCACACTCTGTCCCTATCATGGGGACCCCTACGGCAGGTGTCCCGGATTCAGGATTGTAGGGCTCAGGTCCCGGACCAACCAATATCTGAGGGGACTTAGGGGGTCCCCTCCATAAAGTCCAAAAATAGGGCAGATCCCTTCCTAGGATCACGTCATAAGGAAGAGTATTAAGAAGTCCCACCTCATGTTGCACCTGACCGCAAGGTGCTGTGATGGTGACAATCCCCGTGGGATAGTCGCGGCGGTCCCCATGTATGAAAACCACCCCCACGGTATGTCCTGTGGCCTTTACTTTAGCCCTCAAGGTGGATCGCACCAGGGTCACTAAGCTTCCGGAATCCAACAATCCTGTAACCGGACATCCATTCACCTGTATTTGGCACAAGTGGGGCTCAGTCTCTGGGGAGACCAGGTCCGCGGTACACACCACCTGAGCATACATTGAACCCCGCCGGGTAACCCCACAATCCATGGGCTCCGTGGTGAGTGGACACTGGGCTTCCATATGTCCCACCCGCTGGCACCGCCAACATCTAATGGGGACGGAAACCCCCTTGACGGGTTGTCGTTTAGGGTACAGAACCTTCCGGACCTCAGGAATGGTGGGCGCGGCCTCAGACGGGACGGTAGGGGACTCCTGCACCGTTGTCAGCGGTGGGTCCTTGGCCCTAGGCTTGGAGGGGCCGGACCGACGAGCGGTACGCAAAGTCTCAGTGTCCCGTATCAAGTCCTGCGTAGCCACATACCGCTCTAGCAGGGACACTAATTGGTCCAGGGTACTCGGGTCACCCTGTCCTACCCACCGTTGAACGGTGACGGGTAAAGTGCGCACAAAACGATCCACTACTACCCTTTCCACCATTTGCACCGGGCTCAGAGTGTCAGGCTGCAACCACTTCTTTACAAGATGCAACAAGTCATAGGCCTGGGAGCGTACGGGTTTGGCTTCCTCATAGAACCACTGATTTACCCGCTGAGCCCGTACATAGGTATTCACCCCCAACCGAGCCAGTATTTCGGCTTTCAGGGTCACATAGTCAATGGCATCCTCGGTACAGAGGTCCAGGTACGCTTTTTGGGGTTCCCCCGTCAGATAGGGCGACAATACCTCAGCCCACTGGGGGGTCGGCAGCTTTTCCCGCTCGGCCACCCGCTCAAACACCGCCAGGAACGCTTCCACATCGTCACCCGGGGTCATCTTTTGCAATGCTTGTCTCACCGCTTTCCGGACGCTGCCGTCGTCACCCGGTCCCGGGGTTGTTGCTGCCGGTCCGGCATGGATCGACTTGGCCAGGAGAACCATCTGTTCTTGGTGCCTTTTTTCCTGCAATTGCAAGGCTTGCTGCTGACGTGCATTGGCCTGCTCCATCTGTTCTTGGTGCCTTTTGTCCTGCACTTGCAAGGATTGCTGCTGACGTGCATTGGCCTGATCCATCTGTTCTTGGAGTTTTTTTTCCTGCACTTGCAAGGATTGGAGCAGGTGTGCATTGGTCTGTTGCTGCTGTGCATTAGCTTGAGCCAAATGCTTTAGTATGTTCTCCATGGCGTCGCCGGGTTTGGGCTGTAGTATAGCCGCTCGAATCCAGGACATGTGCTGCTGGGTCACCAGGGATGGATGCTACACCTCACCGGCTGTCATGCCCGCCGATTCTCCACCATATGTGAGGTAGCGTGGTCGGCTGCGCAGCAGAAGACACGGGATCCAGGCATTAGGTTCACAGCACACGGTTTTAATGTCCAAACAAAAAGTCCATAACAAAATACATGTGCCTCTCCAGAGAGAGCTCAGGAAGTTCTGTTCACTTTCCCACACCCGGCACACCTGCCCTTGTTCCTGATTCTATTTAACCCTTCCTTCAGCCTGTAGGGAAACAGCATTAACCCTAGAGTGGATCTACTTTCTATCATGGAGTGAGCACAACCGGGGCGAGACATACCGGCCGTCATAGATAACCCCGGTCACAGCCTCACACTACCAATACCTATAAATGTGTTTGCGTAATTTTCAGCAGGCAATTAAAATAGCTAAGAATCACTTTTTAGATACTTCACTAGCATTTTCTTTAGGCCAGGCACTATCAAGTAACAATACCTATAACTGTGTGTGCAGATTTTTAACCAAGCAATTAAAATTGCCAAGAATCACTATTTAAATACTTTCCTAGCAATTTTTTTAGGACAAGGCACTAAAAAGTAACAATACCTAACAATGCGTTTGCAGAATTTTGACCAGGCAATAAATATCGCCAAGAACAACTTTTTACATACTTCACTACAAACTGTTTTAGGCTAGACACTAAAGGCTGCTTTACACGCAACAACATCGCTAACGAGATATCGCTGGGGTCACGTAATTCGTGATGCACATCCGGCCTCGTTAGCGACGTTGTTGCGTGTGACACGTATGAGCGACCGCTAACGATGTCACCTCAAATATCGTTGATTGTTGACACGTCGTTCATTTTCCAAATGTCGTTGAACTTCTGGAATGCAGGTTGTTCGTCGTTCCTGAGGCAGCACACATCGCTACGTGTGACACTCCGGGAACGACGAACAACAGCGTTCCTGCGTCCTCCGCCCCTCCGCTTCTATTGGTGGGCCGCTGTGTGACGTCGCTTAGATGACGCACGAACCTCCCCCTTAGAAAAGAGGTTGTTCGCCGGCCACAGCGATGTCGTTAGTAAGGTATGTGCGTGTGATGTGAAGTACCGATGTTGTCTGTCACGGGGAGCGATTTGCCCGTGATGCACGAACGACGGGGCGGGTGTGATCGCTAGTGGCATCACTAGCGATGTTGCTGCGTGTAAAGCAGGCTTAACAAGTAACAATACCTATAACGGTGGTTGCAGATTTTTGACCAGGCAATTAAAATTGCAAAGAACCATTTTACTTTTCTTGCTATTTTTTAGACCAGGCCCTAACAAGTAACAATACCTATGACTATATTTGCAAACCTTTCAGCAGCCAGTAATACATAGTAATACTTACTGTATTTACATGCTTCTTTGATGCCCTGGCAAAACCAGGTAGTCACAAATAGGCCCCCGCATTACACCGTTCCCTCATTAGGAAACACACAGCCAACCATGAAACCCTAGTCACCCCCCTTAGGGAAATATAGACACACCAGTGGGCGTGGCCAGGTGGTTGATACACACCCACCCAGGGGTTTAGACTGCCCGGGGCGGGAAAAGAGCAGATCAGTTTAGAGTTCAGTGAAAGTGGAGGTCAGGCCTGTGTGTCAGGCCTGAAGTAAACTGACACGTACCAGGGTAGGAGCCCTGGTGCCACTGGCTAAGAGGCAGACGGTGGTCTCCTTCGACAGGAGACGGGAAGACGGCTCGGTGGAACCAAGGTGGACCGGTCCAGGATTGTAGCCTGCCGGTACCGACCCGGGGAACTGACCTGGAAACCGTAGCACAAAGGGGGGTACTCGGACCCTGAAGCCAGGAACCAGAAACAAGTAGAACTGGTTAACCGAATGAGGCCAGGACTAGAGGTCCTGTCCCACCTAAAGTCCCTCATAGAAGACAACAGCCCACCGATTAGGGATAAGAGGTCACCGCCAAGGCCCATAGATCCCACGGGCCAGTGTCTGCGGGCACGGCTCCTTAGGCCACATCCAGCCGGGAGTGGACTCCTGAGTTTCACACTAGGAAAGTCCACCTTACACAAAGCAGTGCAGGAAAAGGATAGAGACCACCAGCTGGGTGGAGGATCCCGAACGCAACCGGCCACGGCACCGGCCACCGCCACCTTGGTTTACCAGCGACTTGTGTGTTTTACTAACAGTGAGTATACCAGCACCCCCTGCAGTCGTCATCTCCCCTTCACGCACCAACCAGGTCCCGGGGCCACCATCCCTGCCCACGGAGGTGTTAACACCTTGCTGCACAACATCTCCCCCCTGGTGCCCCGTAACAGCAGCTGTGGCATCCCACCTCACCACACACCGTGGGTGGCATCAAGAACTTACTATGGCCTAGCCCGTACATCTACGTCCCCCTAATTATTCAGCGTGTCCGCAAGACCCCCGGGTCCGGAGACCCTCGAGCCACCACCCCTGAAGGTTCTGGCCCGAGCAGCGTTGGCTGCTGGCACAGGGGCGGCTCACTGCACTTTTAACTCTTTAGCAGGCCCTACACGCACCAATGCCTATTTCAATCATGAAATGTGCCGATTTGTGGCACATACCCTATTGTAAATGTACCGCCCACGGGCTCGGCCGGCTGCCGAGCCGCTCGGATCTGTGCTCGTCGATGGGTGGCTCGAGCTCTCCACGGACCCGGGGGTCACGTCACTCTGAAAGAGGGTTGGCGCTACACGTAGGGACTTCGGTGGGGAGATCCACGGCTGGAGCCGCGGTGGTTTATAAGGGATTTAAGTTCGTGACGCCACCCACGGGTTGTGGTGAATGGTTGGACACCACCGCTGCCGTTGACTAGGCCTCCCGGGGATAGTGTTGAGCAGCCTGGTGTTGACCCCTCCGTGGGTAAGGAAGTGATGGTCCCGGGGGCCCGAGGGAGGTGCTGAGGCGAGGGAATGGATGGTGCTGGCATATCGGTGCGGTGCGGCCCGAAGGCACTGGTGTACTCATTGTGGTACAACACACTGGAGTCTCTGGTAAACCAAACGGGATGATGAACGGTGCCCGCAGCTGGCTGCAGCTTCCCCTTAACAGGTTGGTGGTTTCCGCCTTTCACCTGCACCTCTTTAATGTGAACATTATGACTCCTATGCCTAAGCAACGGTAGTCCACTCCCCGGCTTGCTGGGTGTCGGGAGAGCGCTGTTTGGCCGCAGACGCTGGCCACTTGGGTCTCTATGCCTTGGCGGTGGCTTTACCCTAATGGTTGGGTTGTTGTCTTCAGTCGGGTCTTGTGTGGGAAAGGTCCTAAAGTATAGTCCTCAATCAGTTGATTCGACTTAGCCTAGTTGTTTCTGGGCCTCGTACTGGGTCTGAGTACCTCTCCTGGTGCTCCGGTTTCCAATCGGTTCCCCGGTTCTGTACCGGCGGGCCACCACCCGACCCCGATTCCTACGTTTCCATCGGCTGTAATCCCAGCTCCTGCAAGCGGCCACCACCGTCTGCCTCCTTGCCAGAGGTGTCTGGGCTCCAACCCAGACACCTGGTAGACTATGGCAGGCCTGGTCACCGGTCTGCCCTTGAACTTGACTACTCCCATCCACTGTCAAAGCTCATCTCTCTAGAACTACTGTTTTTTCCGTCTCCAGGCCTGTGAACTCCTCGGTGGGCGGAGCCAACCACCTGGCTCCACCCCCCTGGTGTGGACATCAAACCTGGAGGGAGGTGACCAGGGTTTTGAAGTTTGGCTGCTGTCACCTTTTTAGGGAGGGGGTGTGTGTGCGTGGGACTACCTGAGATGACCTGACTAGTCCAGGGCATCACATAAACAATCGCTCTCTAAGCTACATCAACTGCTTAGTAGTGATGAGCGAGCATGCTTGTAACTACTCGGTACTCGCACGAGTATCGCTGTACTCGGGCTGCTCGGCGGGGACCGAGTAATCTCGCGATACTCGTGCTGTACTCGTAGTCTTCATTTCTGCATGTTGGCGCTCTTTTGAGAGCCAGCCCTCATGCAGGGATTGGCTGGCAGACCACTGCAATGCCACAGCCCTGTTAGTTGTGGAATTGCAGTGATTGGCCGGCCTGCACAGCGTGACCGAGCCTTTATACCGGCCGGCGCGCTGTGCTCTGCTCACAGCTATCCAGACAGTCAGTGCAGGGAGAGTGTCGCTGATTCAGGGAAAGCTTTGCGGCCCTTTATAGCTTTTTCAGTTGCAGGGCTGCAAACAGTGTGACCAAAAGTCCTTCTCAGGACTATTCTAGTTGTATACAGGCAGGCAGGGTATAGCCAGGTCGGAGTACAGTAGCAGAGTCCTTCTCAGGACTATTGTTGCTATATACAGGCAGGGTATAGCCAGGTCTGAATACAGGCTAGTGACCAGAAGAGTCCTTGTCAGGACTATTGTACCAGTATACAGGCAGGCAGGCAGGCAGGGTAGTGGTGACCGTATACCAGCCTTCATCATATCTGGGGCTGGTGTACACAGTGTAAAACAGTCCAGATAGTGTCTGACTTGTCTGTAATTGTCGCTCTCCAAAAAAACCTGTTAGGTTCTTATTGCGTCCGTGCTTGGTTTTTAAAACCGCACGTGTGTGCCTGTTGGTGGCAGCGTACAGGTGCACTTGTGTGCAATTTCCACAAACTTTGATATAACACACAAGTAGTGAATATACACGTCAGCAGTGCACAGCATTGCAAAATGCGCAAGGGCATTGGCAAGGAACAAGGAAGTGGACGTGATGGTGGTGCAGGCAGAGGCCGAGGTCGTGGGCAAGCTCTAATTTCGCCACAACAAAGGGCCACATCTAGTCACTCGCACGTCCTGTCCCAAATTCTTGGGGACCGCAGCAGTACACCGCTCTTGAACCAAGACCAGTGTCAACAGGTTGTTAGTTGGATAGCAGATAATGCTTCCAGTCAGATTGGCACCACCACAAACACTCTGTCTTCCACACGGTCAAGTGTCAGTAGCCGTGATACTGCACCGCACATTTCTGAACCTGATCCTCCTTCCTACCACCAGGATGAGTACACGTCCTCCTCGGACATTAATGATGCCACACTTGGACACTCGGAAGAGCTGTTCACGTTTCCATTCACACATTCTGGCCTCTCGCCAGCTCATATTGAAGTGGGTCATGAGGAGATCGTCTGTACAGATGGCCAAATATTTGAGCAGCCACGTTCTCACGAAGTTGGCAACGTGTCTCAACAAGTGGTGGACGATGATGAGACACAATTGTCAGGAAGTCAGGAGGAGGAGCAGGGTGCGGAAGAGGAAGACGACGTGGTGGATGATCCAGTAACTGACCCAACCTGGCAGGAGGATATGCAGAGCGAGGACACCAGTGCACAGGGGGAGGGAGGCGTAGCATCACAACAGGCAGTAAGAAGCAGGGTGGTGGCCCCAGGCAGAAGTCAGGCAACCGTTCCCCGGAACAACACGACGACACAAGGTGCCTGTACAAATGTTAGGTCTTCCCGAGTCTGGCAGTTTTTTAAGTTGGATCCAGATGATTCAAAAAAGGCCATTTGCAACACCTGCCGTGCCAGCATCAGCAGGGGTACCGAAACTAGCAGCCTGACCACCACCAGCATGATCAGGCACATGTCAGCCAAGCACCTGACTTTGTGGGAAGTACAACAGAGTCGAGGAGCAGTGCTTGCTGATGTCACTGCTACGTCTTCGCTGGTTGTGCATGCGAGCCAATCCCCTGTCCATGCTGCCTGCGAACAAGCCTCCTCCACTCCTGCACCTGCAGTTGCCTACGCAGAAAGAACACCATCATCAAGCACGTCCTTGTCCCAGCGCAGCGTTCAGTTATCCATTCAGCAAACCTTTGAACGCAGGCGCAAATACACTGCCAACACCCCACATGCCACAGTTCTAAATGCTAACATTTCGCGACTGCTTGCGCTGGAAATGTTGCCTTTTAGGCTGGTGGAGACAGAAGCATTCCGTGACCTGATGGCGGCAGCTGTCCCACGTTACTCGGTCCCCAGCCGCCACTATTTCTCCCGGTGTGCCGTCCCCGCGTTGCATAACCACGTGTCACAAAACATCACACGTGCCCTGAACAACGCTGTTTCACCCAAGGTCCACCTAACCACAGACACGTGGACAAGTGCTTGTGGGCAAGGCCGCTACATCTCGTTGACGGCACACTGGGTTAATATTGTGGAAGCTGGGACCCAGTCTGAGCGAGGGACGGAACACGTCCTTCCCACACCAAGGTTTGCAGGCCCTACCTCAGTCAGTGTTTCACCCACACTCTACAGCTCCGGAATGTCATGCTCTTCAGCCTCCTCCTCCTCCTGCGCATCCTCATCCACTGTACCCTCCACACCAGTCACAAGCTGGAAGCACTGCAGCACTGCCTCGGCGAAGCGGCAACAGGCTGTGCTGAAGCTAATCTGCATAGGTGACAAACCCCACAATGCAGAAGAGTTGTGGACAGCTCTGAAACAGCAGGCAGATCACTGGCTCACACCTCTGAACCTAAAGCCAGGAAAGGTCGTGTGTGACAATGGCCGGAACCTGGTGGCGGCTTTGAGGCGAGGCCAGCTGACACATGTTCCATGCGTGGCCCATGTGCTCAACCTCGTGGTTCAGCGGTTTCTAAAGTCATACCCAGAGCTGTCTGATCTGCTGGTAAAAGTTCGCCGCCTGTCTGCACATTTTCGAAAGTCACCTACTGCTTCAGCCGGCCTTGCCGGCTTTCAGCGCAGTTTGCATCTTCCGGCTCACAGACTGGTGTGTGATGTCCCCACGCGTTGGAATTCAACTCTGCACATGTTGGTCAGGATATGTGAGCAGAAGAGGGCAGTTGTTGAGTACCTGCATCACCTAAGCCGTCGGGAAATGGGTCAAACTCCACACATAACACCTGAGGAGTGGAGATGGATGTCAGACCTATGTACCATCCTCCAAAACTTTGAGGACTCCACCAAGATGGTGAGTGGTGATGACGCCATTATTAGCGTCACCATACCGCTACTCTGCCTTCTAAAACGGTCTCTGCTGAAAAACAAACATGATGCATTGCAGGCGGAGCGCGATGAGTTGCAGCAAGAAACAGTAGTGGGTGTGGGTGATGATAACACACAGCCCAGCCTCGTCTCATCACAACGTGCAGTGGAGGACTATGACGAGGAGGAGGATGAAGACATGGAGCAACTCTCCGGCTAAATTGAGGATATGACATGCACACCAGTCATATCCTCGGTTCAGCGTGGCTGGCCAGAGGACAGGGTAGATGAGGAGGAGGAGGAGGAGGAGGAGGATAGCATGTTCAGTCATCTTGTTGGTCAGGCTACTGAAGTCCTGGCTGTTAAGAGTCTGGCGCACATGGCTGACTTTATGGTAAGCTGCCTGTCTCGTGACCCTCGCGTTAAGAACATCTTGGCCGACAATCATTACTGGTTGGTAACACTGTTAGACCCACGCTACAAGGAGAACTTTTTGTCTCTTATTCCCGTGGAGGAGAGGTCAACCAAAATGCAGCAGTTCCGGAAGGCCATAGTCACGGAAGTAGGCAAAGCATTCCCCTCACAAAACGCTAGCGGCATAGGTCATGAATCAGTGGACAACCGAGGCGTACAGCCGAGAGAGGCACAAGTCCAATCCGCCAGAGGTAGGGGAACAGTCTTTAAGATGTGGGACAGTTTTCTCAGCCCCTCACGTACCACAGCCCCTGAGGTGCGGGGTAGTGCCACAAGAAATCCTAAGTTTGCCCAGATGCTGAAGGAGTACCTTGCAGATCGAACAACTGTACTCCGACATTCCTCTGTGCCTTACAATTATTGGGTATCCAAGCTGGACACGTGGCATGAATTGGCTCTCTACGCCTTGGAAGTCCTGGCCTGCCCTGCTGCTAGCGTTTTGTCAGAGCGTGTTTTTAGTGCCGCAGGTGGAATCATTACAGATAAACGCACCCGCCTGTCAACTGAAAATGCTGACAGGCTGACTCTGATCAAGATGAACAAGGGTTGGATTGGGCCAGACTTCACCACACCACCAGCAAATGAGAGCGGAATTTAAAGTTTGCCATGTACCTCCACTCACCCATGGGTACACACTTCTGGACTTTGGATAATCGCTGGACTGCTCCTCCTTCTCCTCATGTGCCACCATGATGATGACCGTTACAAATTGCAATACTTAGGCCTTTGTTTCAGGTATACCCCCAGTGGTAAATTTTTTCGCCCATTCTTTGCAGAATGGACATTACAACGACAGGAGACCCGCTCCGTTGCAATGGGAACAATGTTTTGAGGCCCTCATGCACGTCTCTACCCAGGGACAACGTGGAGCCTCCCAATTTTTGGCTGCCCTGCCTAAGGGCTATACTATAATACACCCACTTCCTGACAATGGACACTTAATGTTTTGAGGCCCTCATGCACGTCTCTACCCAGGGACAACGTGGAGCCTCCCAATTTTTGGCTGCCCTGCCTAAGGGCTATACTATAATACACCCACTTCCTGACAATGGACACTTAATGTTTTGAGGCCCTCATGCACGTCTCTACCCAGGGACAACGTGGAGCCTCCCAATTTTTGGCTGCCCTGCCTAAGGGCTATACTATAATACACCCACTTCCTGACAATGGACACTTAATGTTTTGAGGCCCTCATGCACGTCTCTACCCAGGGACAACGTGGAGCCTCCCAATTTTTGGCTGCCCTGCCTAAGGGCTATACTATAATACACCCACTTCCTGACAATGGACACTTAATGTTTTGAGGCCCTCATGCACGTCTCTACCCAGGGACAACGTGGAGCCTCCCAATTTTTGGCTGCCCTGCCTAAGGGCTATACTACAATAGACCCACTTCCTTCCAATGGGCACTTCAGGTTTACAGGCCCTCATGCACGTCTCTATCCAGGGACAACGTGGAGCCTCCCAATTTTTGGCTGCCCTGCCTAAGGGCTATACTACAATAGACCCACTTCCTTACAATGGGCGCTTCAGGTTTACAGGCCATCATGCACGTCTCTATCCAGGGACAATGTGGAGCCTCCCAATTTTTGGCTGCCCTGCCTAAGGGCTATACTATAATACACCCACTTCCTGACAATGGACACTTAATGTTTTGAGGCCCTCATGCACGTCTCTACCCAGGGACAACGTGGAGCCTCCCAATTTTTGGCTGCCCTGCCTAAGGGCTATACTATAATACACCCACTTCCTGACAATGGACACTTAATGTTTTGAGGCCCTCATGCACGTCTCTACCCAGGGACAACGTGGAGCCTCCCAATTTTTGGCTGCCCTGCCTAAGGGCTATACTACAATAGACCCACTTCCTTACAATGGGCACTTCAGGTTTACAGGCCCTCATGCATGTCTGTATGCAGGGGCATTGGTGAACCTCACAATTTTGGACTGCCCTGGCAAAGGAAAATACTACAAAGACTCACTTCCTCAAAATGGGCATATTAGACTCAAGAGGGCTTCATGTACGTCTCTTCTCAGGGACATCGGAGTGCCACACAATGTTTTCACGTAAAATCTTTCATGTATTAATCTCAAAAAGTAACATACACCAGCTCTATCTCACTATTGGGTATGTGCCCTTAACATTTCCGCCATGAAAAATCATTGTGGGGTCATTTTGGAAGGTTTTCTGGTGAGTCCGTAAAAATGGCGTAAAACGCGGACAAAATTGTTCACAGCTGTGACTTTTCAGTGATAAATGCTTCAAGGGGTCTTCCCCATGCTGTTGCCATGTCATTTGAGCACTCTTCTGAGACTTTTGTGACATTTTTAGGGTTTCTCCATGCTGCCGGGGGGTCATTTCACAAAAATACTCGGGTCTCCCATAGGATAACATTGGGCTCGTTGCTCGGGCCGAGTACACGAGTATCTTGGGAGGCTCGGCCCGAGCTTCGAGCACCCGAGCTTTTTAGCACTCGCTCATCACTACTGCTTAGCATTAAACCCCTAGCTAAGCTCTAATACACTGCACTTCCTATTGTAAACTCTTGCTCTCCTATCTATCTGAACTACCTAGCATTAAACCTCTAGCTAAGCTCACTGTCTAGCAGCACCGGTGGGAGCACCAGTGATAGCAGCTTCCCTAATGTTTTACATTCAGAAAATGGCTCAGAGGTAACATGTTCGCAATTTATATGCACAATGACATGTGACTTAGGCAGCCAATCATAGAAACCCTTCTGTCTGTACCTTGTGGATGTTTGCTGCACCATGATTAGCTGCAGCAACATCCACAAATAAAGTTAAGGAAAATAAAACATGGTGCCGTGTGCGTCTGGCTTCTCCTGGGCCAGAGTCCCCACATCCTGAAATGATGTTACACATCGCCACATCGAATAGCACCACAATGCTATCCATAAGCAAAAAATGCTACCAAAAAAGCGTTTTTGAAAATGCGGCCAGCATTCGGAGGTAGAAAAAGAACAAAAACGAACATTACCGACTTTAGGGGGAGAGGCTCGGGGTTACCGAGCCCGACACAAACATGTTAAGGATCATATCGAATTTGAAGACGGGGAACCGTTAACAAATAGGTTCGCTCATCTCTAGTGAGGAAAGGAATTAAAATTTACAAATAAAATGCAGGTGGATCTGTACATTAGAAAACAACCCCCTGCAGGGCTTATGCAAGTCTGTGCTTTCATTGCTTTATATAATGGATATGACAGCACACATGTATGTGTCCATTTTACTTCAAAGCTGGGATGTGCCTTTTATTTTCTGTGGATAACTAAATTGTGTAATTGGTGTGCTTTGTTGTGCACATTTTGTTCTATGTGGATGTAGCCCAATGGCATGAAGATGATGCATGTTACTGCCACAATCCTGTGGATTTATCTAAAGTTGCACGCTATAGTGTATTTTTTCCATTGCATTGGGCTGTGTGTAGAAGGTTTTCCCAATGAACATTATTTTTGATAGACACACAGTTAAAGGGAATTTATCAGCAGGTTATTTTATCTCATCTGTCTTAAAACAAATACAACAGCAAGTTAAATTACAAGTAAACAACAGCACACAGCTTGATAAGAAGCACATCTAGCTGGCACCAAACTGGCACATTTTTTTAAACGCAGCATAATGTTTTTCACTAACGAGATCCTGTTACCCCATTTGTCCCCTAAAACTGCGGCAAAGAAAGAGATTCAAGCGCTGAAGGAACAGGGCCAGATAGATGTGTATCATAAAACTTCATTTTTATTACCTTCTTTACAATTGCCAGGTTGTCAGACATACACAATTAAAACATGGAGGGGGGGACGACATATTTCGGCCGAGGCCATAATCATAGTTAGAAACTGTGACCACCACCAGAAAGCCCTTATATACAGTATTCTAGAGAGCTGTATTTCAGTCACCAAGCCGATCTGTATAACATAAAAAATTATTTTATTATACTTACCTGTGACGCGGTCCAGTCCAATGGGCATTGCTGGTCTTGGCCAGGCATCTCCTATCTTCCTATGATCACTGTCCTTCCCTGATCAATGTGGAGGACATGTTCTATGGCATTCACACACTGTCCTACATTGTGCTTCTGCGCACGTGCACTTCTTTTTGCCTTGCTGAGGGCAAAGCAAAGTACTGTGAAGCACAGGTGTGAGGAAAGGTCAAAGAATGTCTGTGCATGCGCACTACAGTACTTTACTCTGCCTTCAATAGGTCAGAGAGAAGTGCACTGGAGCGCAATGGCAGACCCTGTGTTGATTGCATATGAGGCATCATTCTTATGGAGCAGGGAAGTAGGACAGCGATCGTAAGAAGATAGGAGGCGCTGGACCGAGAGCAGAGACGCCCATCAGATTGGACCGCCGCCCCAGGTGAGTGTAATAAAGAATGTTTTTTTATGTTATACAGTGGTCACTTATTTATAAACATAAAAGGGCCACATAAAAATGTGTTAAGGCAACAACTCAAATTAGCAATAAACCAAGGCAGAAGAGTCTTTATATTTGCCCAGTGACAGAGACACCCATACACGTCACAATTATAAATGTATAAAACATTTTATTTATAATGCTGTAGGGTATATCAAAAATGTAACAAAGACATACATAAGAAAGAACCAACGGGAAAAGGTGCTAGAGGGGAGACACCCCACGTGTCCCGGAAACAAATAAGAGAGAACAAGTCTCCAAGGAATCTGATAGACTTTCCCAGGTCAACATAATCACCAAGTGGATAATGACCCCGAGATGTAAAGTATAGCCTAGTAAACCAGAGTGGTTTCAAGTATGGCCCAGGGGGGAAAAATCCACTTACCAGGGAAAGAGATCAACCAGAAGGCCAGGGTAACACGTGTTTCGCTAGATGTGCTTCGTCGGGAGACAGACGGGGGACAGACGAAGCACATCTAGCGAAACACGTGTTGGGACGCCGGTCCCCACGTGTTACCCCGGCCTTCTGGTTGATCTCTTTCCCTGGTAAGTGGATTTTTCCCCCCTGGGCCATACTTGAAACCACTCTGGTTTACTAGGCTATACTTTACATCTCGGGGTCATTATCCACTTGGTGATTATATTGACCTGGGAAAGTCTATCAGATTCCTTGGAGACTTGTTCTCCCTTATTTGTTTCCGGGACACGTGGGGTGTCTCCCCTCTAGCACCTTTTCCCCTTGGTTCTTTCTTATGTATGTCTTTGTTACATTTTTGATATACCCTACAGCATTATAAATAAAATGTTTTATACATTTATAATTGTGACGTGTATGGGTGTCTCTGTCACTGGGCAAATCTAAAGACTCTTCTGCCTTGATTTAGTGGTCACTTATATACAGTATTCAAGAATGCTATAATAAGAGTCTACTCGTGGTGGCCGCAGTTTATAAAGGACAAATCAGGTGACAGGTTCCCTTTAAGTCTTCTATGAAAACCAGTATACTCAGCTTTGTGGTTGTAGAACGAGTGGTCCTGAGTTCTCCCCAAAGCATAAAGTATGATGATTTATAGCTGCAACAGGTAATTGAAATTCAATTGAAGTATTGTTTTCATTTTATCTTTATAATTATTATGTGGAAATGTATGCAGCATATCAAACAGACCTTAATCTTGAATTGTTACCTTTCTGTAATGGAAGAAACCAAAAGAGGTGAAATAAAGTGGCTCATGGGGAGCACATACTATTATTGCTATAAGGTCCCTCAACATGGAAAATTTTTAGTGAACAGATAAATTACATCTTAATAGTAAAGCTCCCCAGTATATCTTTCAAGCTTAAATAATTTGTGTGTGTATATATACAACCCCTGGCAAATATTTTTTTTAATCCAATTAGTCTTTATTGAAAACATGGCAGATACAAAATCATGCATGGTAAATTAAGAGAACATTTGTCAACTGCCCGCACATGAGGGCTCCATACATTAGTATACTCCAAGACAATCCAGTTACAATTCCTCTGCCTTACACTTTAACCACACAACTACATGGGGAGGGAGGAGAGGGGAGGAAAGATGGGGACTTCATTAAAGTAAGGGGGAACAAGAATACAGGGGGAGGGGAAGAAGGTAGGGTTGTGGGAAGTGGGGGGGGGGTTAGTAAGGGTAGAGGGTTAGATGCCTGCCTGCATTACCAACCCCAGTCCACCAGCCGGGGCCATCAACTCCTCCTAGATTTCTCTCATAAACTGATGCCTCAGTTAGGGTCTCAATGCTTTAGCCCCCTGGCTAGCCGAGCCAGAGATATAATTCCATCAGCTCTATCTCATCTAGGTGCTCTTTGCCCGGGGAATAGTTGTGTAATAGGTGTTGCATGGCTGGATTACAGCCAGGGTTCCCATATTGTCAGAATTCTAGTTTTTTGTTTTAGGGAGTGGGCAAGGCAGTATTCATATTGGCATTGTTGGTCGATCCTACTATATAACTCGGCTCCAGAGGGAGCTTCAGTGGCCTTCCACGAATGGCTCAGACACTGTCTGGCAGCTATTAGAATTTGCACAATCAGTCCCCTAAAATTCTGCGGGTACGAGTCTATGCCCAAATTCAGAACTGCCAGCCCTGGGTTGGGGTTGGTGTGCAAACCTGTCATTTCGCTAATGAGTCTGAAAACTGCTATGCAAAAAGGTTGGACCCTCGGACAGTGCCACCAACAGTGTCCCAGTGATCCCCTCTGGAGGCAGCCCTTCCAACAGAGCGGTGAGTAGTTGGGAATGTAATGCACCAATTTTGCCGGCGTAAGGTACTAACGTAGATGCACCTTTTTCAGCTGTTCCAAATGGTTAATGCATTTTGAGGATCTTTGCACCCACTGTGTCGCAGTATGCAACGCCGAGGGGGAGGTGTTAATGTCTAAATCTGACTCCCATTTTGTCATGTATGGGAGCTTTTGCTCGTCAGAGGGGTTGTTCAACCATTTGTAGGTTAAAGAGATTCCCGGTTGCCTCAATAGTTTTTTAAACAATAGCGTCTTAACAGTGGGTAAGGTCGGGTTTGATCCAGGGGGAAATTTTGTGCTTAGAAAATGGCGAATCTGCAGGTGTTGATAAAAACACCCCTTTAGGGAGGGGTGCTCCCGAAGTATATCGTTGAAGGGCCTAATCTCTGCACCATCGTAAAAGTCCGCCAAAACTCCAAAACCCGCTGCTTCCCATCTACTCAAATTTGTATGGGGAATGTGGGATTCTAATGCTCTGAGCGAAATTTCTGACAGCGGGACCTGGATCTTAGGGATCATCTCACTGCGCCATATGGCTATCGATGCTGTCATAGTAGGGAGACACAGGGTGGACCTAGAACGTTTTAGATATTCCACCTCCATCAGTTTCCTCGTCGAACCCTGGTCTGTCAGAGAGTTCTCAAGTTGAACCCACCTATGGGTGCTCTCCGTGTTCCACCATTCTTTGAGTGATTCTAGAAGAGAAGCTTTATAATAAGCCATCACATTAGGCGTACCCAGACCTCCCATTCCATATGGCAGATGCATAATCTTACTAGCAACTCTAGCTCTTTTATTACCCCAAATAAACTTATTGGTCATCGACTGCAGTTTTATCAAATATCTATATGGAATTTTAAGAGGGAGACACCTAAACATGTACAGCAGTTTAAGAAGGAACGTCATCTTAAAGGATTGAATTCTCGCCATCCAAGATAGCGACAACTTCTCATACCTGCCTAGATCCTGACCCAAGTTTTTGAGTAGGTGATCGAGATTGGATCTGATTAGGGAATGGGTTGGTGTCAAATGGATACCTAGATAAGGGATACTGTCTTCGCACCACTGGAATGGAAAGGCTGCCTCCAAAATCCTTCTGGACCTTGCGGGTGCATTAAATGGTAGTACTAAGGACTTAGTGGCATTCAATTTGTAATACGACACCTCAGCAAAGGTCGACAGGGTGAACATCACTGCTGGAAAGGAATATTCAAGGTTAGTGCATGATATTATTACATCATCCGCATATAGACCCAATTTATGTTCATGCTCCCCTACCCTTATACCAGTTATGTTTGGGTTCACCCTAATCGCCTCCGCCAGAGGTTCCACCACCAGAGCAAAAACAATAGGGGACAGCGGGCACCCCTGGCGGGTGCCATCGGTTATAGAAAATGTTAATGAGCCAAAACCCGCGGCTAGAACTGAAGCATTTGGGTGAGAGTACAAGGCCAAAACAGATGACTTAATTCTTCCTTCAAAACCAAATTTCGTGAGCACTCTTTCCAGATATCTCCAGTGCACCCTATCAAAGGCCTTTTCGGCGTTGAGTGACAAGAATACACCAGGGACACCCGACTGCTCCATCACCCCAATTAAATCCAGCATCCGCCTGGTGCCATCTTTGGATTGCCTGCCCGCCACAAAACCCACCTGATCCGGGGCTACCAAGGAGGGGATTATTTTATGGAGTCTGGTGGCTACCATTTTTGAGTAAATTTTTAAATCACAGTTGAGCAATGAAATTGGTCTGAAATTCCCAGGGGTATCCGCCGTTTTCCCCGGTTTGGGTAGTGTAGTGATGACTGCTTCTAGGTTCTCTGAGGAAATAGTCCCGGTCGTTTGCCACAAATTAAAGGTCTTTAGTAAAAAAGGGGCTAGAATAGCGGCAAATTGCTGATAATATTCATAGGGAAGCCCATCCGGGCCTGGGGCTGAGTTTCGTTTAGAAGCTCTAATGGTGTCCAAAATTTCCTGTATAGTGAAGGGAAGATTTAAAGATTCTAATTGCCGGTCTGAGACCCGAGGCAATTCCAGACCGTCCAAAAACTCCTGAATTTTTTCCGGTGTTGGCTGAGGGGTTTGCGGGTCATCCCTTAAATTGTACAGGGCAGCATAATACTTAGCGAAGGCGTCTGCTATCCCATTAGGGTGCCTTACAAGTGATCCGTCTGGGCCCTTCAAAAATTCAATTCTAGATTTAATTTCCCGTTTTTTTGTTCTTCTAGCTAGTAAGGTGCTGGCTCTATCCCCCATTGCATAAAAAGTTGATTTACTCTTTTTAAGATTATGTTCATATCTATACAACAGGAGGGATCGCAGTTGAAACCTGCAAGTAAGAATTTCCCTGAACAGTGTAGACTACGGGGAGGCCTTGTTAATAGTTTTTAAGGGGCACTTTGCACGCTGCAACATCGCAGGCCGATGCTGCGATGCCGAGCGCGATAGTGCCCGCCCCCGTTGCAACTGCGATATCCTTGTGATAGCTGCCGTAGCGAACATTATCGCTACGGCAGCTTCACATGGACTCACCTGTCCTGCGACCGTCGCTCTGGCCGGCGACCCGCCTCCTTATTAAGGGGGCGGGTCGTGCAGCGTCACTGCAACATCACACGGCAGGCGGCCAATAGGAGCGGAGGGGCGGAGATGAGCGGGATGTAAACATCCCGCCCACCTCCTTCCTTCCGCATATCCTACGGAAGCCGCAGTGACGCCGGTAGGAGATGTTCCTCGCTCCTGCGGCTTCACACACAGCGATGTGTGCTGCCGCAGGAGCGAGGAACAACATCGGACTGTCGCGTCAGCATAATCATGGATTATGCCGACGCTGCACCGATGATACGATTACGATGCTTTTGCGCTCGTTAATCGTATCATCGAGCCTTTACACACTACGATGTAGCATGCGATGCCGGAACTGTGTCATTTTCAATTTGACCCCACCGACATCGCAGCTGCGATGTCGTAGTGTGCAAAGCCCGCCTAAGTGTTGAATATGGGCTATAATTTCTTTAATATCTGCTTCTCTTTGCTTTTTCAAGAATGATGCAGTTTTTAAAAACTGCCCTCTAATAATTGATTTGTGTGCAGCCCATAAGGTCTCGTCAGAGACCTCCCCATTGTCATTATGCCCAAAGTATTCCAACAGGCCTGCCACAACCTCTTCCTGAACTTTCTTTTGGTTCAGTAAACTAGTATTAAGTCTCCACTGAGGCACCATAAATCCACTAATAGAGTGCTGTACAACCAAAGTTATCGGAGCATGATCCGACCATGTTATCAGACCCACTTCAGCACCCGTACACTTGTGAACAGTCTTACTATCTGTCAGGAAGAAGTCGATCCTGCTGTACGACCGATGCCTTGGGGAAAAGAAAGTATAGTCCCTTTCCGATGCATGAAGGTATCTCCATATGTCATGTAGATGAAACTCCGCGACTAACTGTTTCAGTTCCTTTCCTGACTTAGCGGACCTCGCCGAGCAGTCCATAGATCGAAGAACTGGGGTGTTAAAGTCCCCGCAGATTATCTCTGACCCCTGTGCGGTGCTCCTAAACATCTGGAAAAATTTCCGGGCAAAAGTTAGTTGAGATGAGTTTGGAGCGTAAATCGATGCCAAGGTATACAAAAGCCCATTCTGGAGGCATTTTAGAATAATATATCTCCCGTCTGCACCATAGGTTATATCAATCATTTTGAAAGCCACAGAGTTTTTAATCAGGATAGCCACTCCTTTTTTTTTTAAGAGTCATTTGCAAAGAACATATGTGGAAATCTTGGATGTAGTAGCCTTTTATTGTCATCAGTAAGAAGGTGAGTTTCTTGAATACATGCTGTATCACATTTGGATGCTATAACTTCTCTCCACAGCATGGATCTTTTTGCAGGAGAATTGAGACCCTTCACATTGAGACACAGAAACTTAATACTCATGGCGGATCCCAGAAAGGACGATGTTTCCAGGCAGGCCGACTGAGAGGCATAGGGCAGGCAGAGGCAGGCAAGGAGGACCAGTTAGGGACGGTGCACAGGTGGAGGGAAAAAACAACAACAAAAAAAAAAGAATACTTCAGCTTCATCCTTACTGGACAGCTGGGAAGTACTTGCTCGCCATAGGAGAGAACAACAGAGGGCTTAAGTGACATCACAGGTCACATGAGAGCTACACACACCTGCGGCTGGCGAGACTCCCTCAAGCTGGTTCCCACTCAGGATTGATCTTTTTCTTCTGAGCATCCCCCTGATCCCGGCGCGAGTCTGAGTGCATTGTAAGGGGTAATCCCCAGGACTCAAGTAGTTTGCTCAGTTGAGGAGGGGACTGGCATACATGTGTTTTAGAAATCCCGGAAGATAATCAATTTCACCGGGAATCCCCATTTATAGTGTATGTCATGCTCCCTCAGGATTCTGGAGAACTGGGAAAATTCTCTTCTTTTTGCCAGAGTTGCAGCAGACAGGTCCGGGAACACCTTTAAATCATTAAATTCATCTGGAAGCATAGGGTTATCCCTCAGTATCTGGAGCACTGCTTCCTTTGTTTTATAAAAATGCAGTCGTGCCAGCGTGTCCCTGGGCAGAGTGGGGTCGATACCTTTAGGTTTAGGGATTCTATGAATTCTGTCCACTATGAGATCTCTTTCTGTGTGTTCTGGGAGCAGTAGTTGGAGAAACTTGTGAAAGAAATCTGGCAGCTCTTTATCAGCTACTGACACAGGAATGCCCCTAATTTTAAGATTGTTCCTTCTGGATCTATCTTCCAGATCCCTAAGCTTGTTTTTCAGTATTCCCACCTCCTCCTCTAGTGCTGTGTTAGCATCAATCAGATCATTGTGTGACTGAGCAAGTTCGGCCATTTTAGACTCCACATGGTCTGTACGGTCCCCCAGTGATTTGATTTCCTCTTTAACTTCTTTAATCATGTTCTTAAGATCCCTGAAATCCTCCTGCAGTGATGACCTCAGAGAACTGAACATGGCTTGCAGCCTTTCGTCTGTGAGAGTAGTGCCTGTGACACTGCTTCCCAACCCTGTCTCTTCCTGGTGTAAGGGAGACACTGCAGCAGCAGACATCTTCTGAGGAGAGGGGGATCCCCTATCCCTGGGATAAAAGTCAGTAAGCTTTGCCGGGGGGCCAGATTTACGGGGTCTACCCTTTGGCATACTGTGCAGGGGGGATTACTCACTGTTTCAGAGGAGAGTTCTCAGCGATTTGAAGCAGGTTTGAGCCAGTTTGTACAGCCACAGCACAGAGCTTCACTCTTAAGCAGCCATTGCCTTCAGCATGCAGGCCACACCCCCCACCCCTGGCAAATATTATGGACTCACCTGGCTCTGAGGATGTTCATTCAGTTGTTTACTTTTGTTTAAAAAAAGCAGATCACAGACATGGCACAAAACAAAAGTCATTTCAAGTGTCAACTTTCTGGCTTTAAGAAACACTAAAAAAAAATCATGAAATCATAATGTGCTAGCCAGTAAGGTTACTTTTCAAGACCAAACGGGGGAAAAAAATATGGATTCACTCAATTATGAGGAAAAAATTCTGGAATCATGAAAAACAAACAAACAAAAGAACACTTCAATACATCACTAGTATTTTGTTGCACTGCATCTGGCTTTTATAACAGCTTGCAGTCTCTGAGGCATAGACTTAATGAGTGACAAACAGTACTCTTCATCAATCTGGCTTCAACTTTCTCTGATTGCTGTTGAAAGATAAGCTTTGCAGGTTGGAGCCTTGTCATGGACCATTTTCTTCAACTTCCACCAAAGATTTTCAATTGATTTGAGATGCGGACTATTTGCAGGCCATGTCATTGACCTTACGTGTCTTCTTTCAAGGAATGTTTTCACATTTTTTGCTCTATGGTAGGATGCATTATCATCTTGATAAATGATTTCATCATCCCCAAACATCCTTTCAATTGATGGGATATGAAAAGTGTCCAAAATTTCAATGTAAACTTGGGCATTTATTGAAGATGTAATGACAGCCATCTCCTTGGTGCCTTTACTTGACATGCAGCCCCATATCATCAATGACTGTGAAAATTTACATGTCCTTTTCAGGCAGTCATCTTTTTATTGTTTAGCTTTTCTGTATGTAAATCCCATTTCCTTTAGGCAGTTTCTTACAGTTCGGTTATAGACATTGACTCCAGTTTCCTCCCATTCGTTCCTGATTTGTTTTGTTGTGCATTTCCTGTTTTGGAAACATATTGCTTTTAGTTTCCTGTCTTGACGCTTTGATGTCTTCCTTGATCTACCAGTATGTTTGCCTTTAACAACCTTCCCATGTTGTTTGTATTTATTCCAGATTTTAGACACAGCTGACTGTGAACAACCTACATCTTTTGCAACATTGCGTGATGATTTACCCTCTTTTAAGAGTTTATAATCCTCTCCTTTGTTTCAATTGACATCTCTCGTGTTGGAGCCATGATTCATGTCAGTCCCCTTGGTGCAACAGCTCTCCAAGGTGTGATCACTCCTTTTTAGATGCAGACTAACAAGCAGATATTATTTGATGCAGGTGTTAGTTTTCTGAATGAAAATTTACAGGGTGATTCCATAATTTTTTCCCCCTATTTGGTCTTGAAAAGTAACCGTTACTGGCTAGCACATTATGTTTTCATGATTTTTTTTTAGTGTTTCTTAAAGCCAGTAAGTTGCTAGTTGAAACGACTTTAGTTTTGTGCCATTTCTGTGATCTGCTTGATTTAAACAAAAGTAAACAACCGAATGAACATCCTCAGAGCCTGGTGATTTCATGATTTTTGCCAGGGGTTGTATATATATGTATGTGTATATATATATATATATATATATATATATATATATATATATATATATATATATATATATATATATATAAATATATATATGTATACATAAAATGTGTGTGTGTGATTGTGTATGTGTGTGTATGTGTGTGTGTGTGTGTGTATATATAAATACTAGGATACTTATAAAGTGGCATCAAAGCGGTTTAGTGATGTCTCATCTATATATGAGCTATGACATTTAGCATTTTAATCTCTTATAAAAACTAGTCATAGTACACATCAAAGGGTGATGGTAAATGAGTTAATGCTGTAGAGGTTTTTAGGCTCTTCACACCTTTATTGCTCACGTTATGATTGAAATTTACAAAAGGAAAGAAAAAGCTATATTTTGGGTGCGTCAAACAGAAATTGACCAATGCAAGAGTGTTTGGATGACATCAATTTTACTGACAAGGTATAAAAGCTTCTGCATTAGTGAAAGAAAAGCAGAACACTTTCAACTTGCTGATCTGATCTGTTCTGAGGACCTTAAAAAAAACAGTGCAAAATCATGTCTGGAGTAAAAGGAGGTCATGGACATGGGCAGCAGGCCCAGAAATGCCAGACTCAAAGCCAGCAATGCCAAAGCCAGGCCCAGCAATGCCAGACGCAGAGTCAGCAGTGTCAACAAGGACAACAAGGAGGTCAGGGAGGTCATGGAGGTCATGGAGGTCATGGAGGCCAAGATGGACAAAGCCAACAGTGCCAAGCTGGACAACAGGGCCAGGGTGGACACCATGGAGGCCACCAGGGAAGCCAAGGTCAACATGGAAGACAGAGCCTGTCCCAGTGTGATGATCAACATGGTGGTGGACATTAATTGCATTTTAACAGGTAAAAAATGTTTTATGCTCTTGCTCTTCTTTACAAAGTAATCCTAGCCAAATAGCTGATACATAAAAGGTAATCATCACTTAAAATGTCAATCATCTTCCAGCTTATTAACCAGATAAGTGTTATACATATTAAATATTGGTTCTCATAATCCTCTAAAATATTGTCACATTTATATAAACATTCAATACAATTTTAGCAGTTCTTCAAAATCAAGAATACTCGCATTGTAGGCTCATATAGGAATAGATTAACATAACCACTTGTATATCATTCTGCCCAAGAGAGGAATAACTGGGTATTATTTTAGACCACTGCTGTAATCCAGTCATCAGTCTGCTTTACCTCTTCCTAGCTCATGTGAAACATATGACTAATTTTATGTATATTATTTACACATGCATTGTACGCTATACTAACACATGAATAGCTAACCAATGCTTGAAGGGTATTTGTAATAAGGATTATTTTATAAATCATTAGTACATGTGGAAATAGGCATCTTTGTAATATATCTTATAAGAAAAAATGTGCTTGTTTCACAAACGAGATTGATTTTTTTTCTCTTCATTTTTGGGCATAATCTGTAAAATCTGTATTGAGTGGAGACAGATTTCCACATTGGTGTCAGAGGACATAACAGTTGATGCTTTTAAAAGTCTATGGAGAAGGGGGGTGGAAGGAGAATGGAGGCACTAAATACAGACACAGATATTCTGCCACATGTTCTCCTGAATTTTCAGACACAGTTCTCCATAGAATATTATGAGCATCAATTGCCATTGTCTGGGAAAGTCTGTATTCATTGAAGATGGGTTTTACCTCTGAAATTAGAATTTTTGAATGAATGATAAATCAATGAAGAGAAAGAAGCCAATTTATTTGATAAGATGTATTATTGTTTTCATGTATACTATTAATTTATGAAACAAAATAGAACACCAGTTACTCTTTAAAACCCAAGTTTAATCACATTTAATTTATGTAGTTTCTTTCTAATGCCATTTAATGTAACCACAGCAAATTTTGTTGTGCGAAGCAGTCCGATCTGGATCAATGACTAAATATAAAATAAAAATTCTAGAAAAGGGCAAAAGTTCACACAATAGGTCAATACTATTCCAAAAGAACATCGCTGAGAGGGTGGAGGTGCTCAACTGTTTTGTGAATGCACAACACCTGTTTAAGCGAGAATATCTGCTACCCCATGGCTGGGGGAGATATCCTCCAGATGTGTATTTACCAAAATGGAGAGAATTATGTCAGGCAGCCTGCGCTGGGGGATATGGGGAACCTTGGAGCTTCAAATAAGGTTTTTATTAGGGCCAATGCATTTTGGCACGTTTGTCAAGAAAAAAAAAATACTATTTGATTTTGCTTTGGTTTTATGACCTTGAGAAAGGTGCAGATACAGCAAATTTATTGGTATTAATAAAAACCTTCTTTGAAGCTCCACGACTTATTTCACGCAACCTATCCTACATAATGTGATTAGATAACTTTTAGTCTCAGTGACCATGCTGTATAATCTCCTAATAGAAATGTCATGACCACAGACAATAATACAAAAAGATGCGTGAGTGAGAAGAGAGGTAGGAGACTGCACACTTGAAGTTAGAGGTAGTCGTGGACAATAGCTGAAAGACTCAAGTGAAGATGGGAGGACCAATGCTTTTAATAGAACAAGGATTGTAAGTAAGTGGAAGGTGGCAATCTGAAGCTAGAGGGTTTATAGTTTTTGTGGAGGAATTAGATTTTAAGTCGGTTGTCTGCTATTTTCGTTATTCACTTTTAGGCCAAGTTGTCCTAGTAAAGGGGTTTTCCAAGACCCTTCTTTAACAATGAAAGTAATTTACAGGTTCCAATATGAAGATCTTACTATGTTAAACAGGGAGTCTGCTGCTTGTTATTCCATCAATGACCGATGAGCTTTTTAATGACATCTCCCTATGGTGGACACAATTGGTCCACATATAACATGGACAATCATTAATTTAATGGTCGTGGGATAAAGCAGCTAATGGCATCTCTGTCCTGCAAAATCAACTGTGTGCCAGAAGTCTCAGGAAGTGCATTTTATAAAATTAGCTTAATTCTATAGAGTTTTCTAATTTTAAAGGAGCAGTTTGTGTCAAACGGATTGTCTCATTAGGGACATTCATTTCTAAATTCAAAATGACCATAGAAATTAATGAGAGAGCCGGTAGATGTGCTGCCATCTAATCACTTACAGGTAGACAGACGCCAGCTGTAAAGTGGGACTGGGGAATCTCTGAGCCGGAGATGGGCATGGGTTGTAAAGGTTGGACCCCATCTGTCAGACATTTGTAGCATAACAAATAGATGTACCAAAATTGTTTCCCAAGAGAAAACCGCTTTAAAACAAGCTCTTTAATTTCTTGATGGTTAAATTGGTTTCTTCACAATTTCCTATAATATAATAGTGTACTGCTAGGTAAAATGTTATAACATGTGTTATTAAAATTAATGTGCTATTGTCAAGTTATTAACTTGCTTTAGTTAGTGAGACAGCATAAAAATAAGCAAGTTGGTAATTAATTTGCTTTTTCTATCGGCTGTCATTCTCCTGCTCTGAGAGACTTTATTTTACATAATATGCAGCTTTTTCCATGGAGCATGGCCATAAGAGCTTGGCCAAGAGTGTAAAGTAGTTACATTCTAAGAAAGGAGTTAACTCCTAACATCCCTGTCAACTCTCTCCAGCCCAATGATTTCTGTACAGCTATTCTCTTCTAAACTACTCATCTTCCCCTCAGATACTAACAAGCTGCTGTCACAAATCTTGCAAAATCGCTAGCCCATGTAAGTGGAGCTTCCAGGGCAGATTTCCTGATAACAGCTCTCACTTTCCTCAGCTACTTAAATGCAGTGTTATTTCTATACATGAATACAGTGACAGCAATATAGTGTCATATCTGAATGTGATACAGCAGAACTTGTGCTGAGCTTTAGGCCGGGGTCACACGGGAATCGACCGTGATCCTCGCATGACACTCAGCTCACGCTGGCAGCACAGCAGGAGCCGAGTGTCATGCGAGTGTCACTGCGACTGAGGTCCGATCATGCGATCGGACCTGAACTGCGGGGGGCGGGCCGGCTCTGAGGAGAAGCAGGCCAACTCTGAGGAGGGGCGGGCTGGTTCTGCGGAGGGAAGTGAGGGATTTGTCTCCCTCTCTTCTCCGTTGCCGGCTATTGCCATTCTTGCCCTGCACTCATGGTACACCGGTGTACTGCGAGTGCACTGCGATTTTTCTCTTTCCCCATAGACTTGAATGGGTGCGAGAAAAGCAAGACTCGCATTACAATCGCAGCATGCTGCGATTGTTTTCTCGGTCCGATTAGGGCTGAGAAAAAAATTGCTCATGGGTGCTGGGACATAGGCTAATATTGGTCCGAGTGGAATGCAATAAAACATAGCATTCCACTCCCTCCGATTTTCATGCCATGTGGCTTAGGCCTTATAGTTCTATTAATACTACAGCTCTCCTGCTTACCAGAAGTGTCACTCAAGGAGGAGAGCCAGACCCTCCTCCTTTATAAACAAGAAAGTAGGAGACAGCAGAGTTGTAATTTTCTCAAGAGACAATTAAGAATACCCCATTAAACTATATTTTTTCTCATAAGTTACAAACAGTCACCATATCTTTTATCATCTTTTAATAATTGTAATATTTTTCATTATTGAATTAGTTCACAGTGTATCATTAGAAATATAGTACATTTTAAATGGATACAAAACATCAAAATCTATGTTATAGCAACAGAAGTTAAAAGGTAGCAATATGTAACTAAAATGATTTATTAGACGGCTTTAGGCAAAATATCAATTCATATTTGTGTATTAGCAGAGCAGCAGTATAATGCTACAGTCATGGCCAAACGTTTTGAGAATGACACCAAAATTATATTTTCACATGATCTGTTGCCCTCTGGTTTTTAATTGTGTTTGTCTGATGTTTACATCACATACAGAAATATAATCGCAATCATATTATGAGTACCAAAAGGTTATATTGACAGTTAGAAGGAGTTAATGCAGCAAGTCAATATTTGCAGTGTTGACCCTTCTTCTTCAGGACCTCTGCAATTCTCCCTGGCATGCTCTCAATCAACTTCTGGATCAAATCCTGACTGATAGCTGTCCATTCTTGCATAAGCAATGCTTGCATTTTGCCAGAATTTGTTGGTTTTTGTTTGTCCACTCGTCTCTTGATGATTGCCCACAAGTTGCCCACTGGTACCATTCTTTATTCATGGCTGTGTTTTTAGGCAAGACTGTGAGTGAGCCGATTCCCTTGGCTGAGAAGCAACCCCACACATGAATCGTTTCAGGATGCTTAACAGTTAGCATGAGACAAGACTGGTGGTAGCGCTCACCTCTTCTTCTCCTAATAAGCTGTTTTCCAGATGTCCCAAAGAATCAAAAGGGGTTTCATCTGAGAAAATGACTTTACCCCAGTCCTCAGCAGTCCACTCCCTGTACCTTTTGCAGAATATCAGTTGGTCTCTGATGTTTTTTCTGGAGTGGCTTCTTTGCTGCCCTCCTTGAAACCAGGCCTTGCTCAAGCAGTCTCCTCCTCACAGTGCATGCAGAAGCACTCACACCAGCCTGCTGCCATTGCTGAGCTAGCTCGGCACTGCTGGTAGTCCGATCCCGCAGCTGAAACAGTTTTAAGATACGGTCCTGGCGTTTGCTGGTCCTTCTTGGGCGCCCTGGAGCCTTTTTGGCAACAATGGAAGCTCTCTCCTTGAAGTTCTTGATGATGCGATAGATTGTTGACTGAGGTGCAATCTTTGTAGCTGCGATACTCTTCCCTGTTAGGCCATTTTTGTGCAGAGCAATGATGGCTGCACGTGTTTCTTTAGAGATAACCATGGTTAACTGAAGAGAAACAATGATACCAAGCACCAGCCTCCTTTTAAAGTGTCCAGTGGTGTCATTCTTAATTAATCATGACTGATTGTTCGCCAGCCCTGTCCTCATCAACACCCACACCTGTGTTAATGGAACAATCACTAAAACAATGTTAGCTGCTCCTTTTAAGGCAGGAATGCAATGATGTTGAAATGTGTTTTGGGGGTTAAAAGTCATTTTCTTAGCCAATATTGACTTTGCAAGTAATTGCTGTTAAGCTGATCACTCTTTATGACATTCTGGAGTATATGCAAATTGCCATTAGAAAAACTTAAGCAGTAGACTTTGTAAAAATTAATATTTGTAGCATTCTCAAAACTTTTGGCCATGACTGTACATATGTTACACTTCATTCACAATAGATTTCATACAGCATTTTAATTGTGTGCATCTATGATTACAGGGCCTGGGGCAGAAGAAAAGAAGAATGCACACCTGCGAAAACTAAGCAACATTCCACTACCACACTTCTCCCCACCCAAAAAATGCTAATAGTTCCAATAAAAAGCAATAAATCATGAATATGCAAAGCAGTAATGGCATTTGTTTTTTTAATGTAAATCACTTAGCAAGGCACAAGGAATTTCGCAAGAGCAAAGATAAGAAGAACATTTATTATCTGCGAAATTGTGCAGCACAAAATACTGTATACTACGCAAAACTTACCAGAGTTCAGCAAAAAGTATGGTATATTTCCAAACACAGTGCCATCCTTGTTCATGGACTGTAGGGTGTTGAAGGTGAGGAAATAATTAATGGAAAATTGTCATTATGTAAGATCTAAAAGGTTGATATTTTAAATAGACCACCCTGGTAATCATGAGAATTATAATAGATTACAAAAAAAACAGTTCAGACTAAGCTTTACTAGTTAGTAAGAGGGTCAATTAGGAACCTGAGCAATGTTCACTGAAGACCTACAATAGGAGCTAATAATTATCGCTATGTAGCAGGGGTTTCCAACATCTGGCTTGCGAGCTAGCAATTCATTTGTCTTGCAGCTGTCTTCCAGCTTATAAATATTAGCATCGGGGAGGATCACCATAGCATCGCCATGGTGGGAGGAAAGAGGATCAGGGTGAGGATTATGTGGACCTGACTCTTGACTAGTTAGACTGGGACATCTTGAAGACAGGGTGGTGCTAGTTAGCAGCATTATCTGCCATGCAGCCCACAACCTGGTCGCACTGTTCTGTCCCTTGCCACCCCTCCCTGTAAAGTGAGACATAAAGCTAGATGATAAGTGTGTTTGCTGTGCTTCCGCAGCAGGTCCAGTTTGCCCTAGCTCACGTCCATGGCCTCTGCATGCACCACCATCAGAGGGATGTCCACTTTCACGTCCCTTTCTACAGGCCTTGTGCATTATAATTCATGTACACAGCTTAGAGCAGTATTATCAGAGAATAGATGACATTTTTTAGGTATCAGCTGCATGGTGTGTAAGACTAGAATCTCTGACTACAAGCCTGTAATATGCAATCAATACTCCACAATGTCACCCAACACTAATTGTAAACTTAAGCCTGCTTTACACGGGACGACCAATTGTGCGATTTCACAATCGATCGTACCCGCCCCCATCGTTTGTGCGTCACGGGAAAATCGCTGCACGTGTCGCACAAAGTCATAAAACCACCGTCACACATACTTACCTGCTGAGCGACCTCGCTGTGGGCGGCGAATGTCCACTTCCTGAATAGGGAGGGACGTTCGGCGTCACAGCGACATCACACAGCGGCCGGCCAATAGAAGCGGAGGGGCGGACATGAGCGGGATGTAAACATCCGCCCACCTCTTTCCTTCCGCTCTGCCAGCGGGAGCCACGGGACGCAGGTAAGCTGTGTTCATCTTTCTCGTGGTGTCACACGGAGCACCGTGTGCTGCCACGGGAACGATGAACAACCTGCTGCAGGAAAAATAAACTATATTATGAAACTGAGTGACGAGTACACGACTCACGATTTGTGAGCGATACTGCGTCGCTCAGAGATTTCACACAAGACTACGTCGTGTACGATGCCGGATGTGTGGCACAAAAACCGTGACCCCGACGATGCATCACACAATCCATCGTCTCGTGTAAAGCACCCTTAAGAGTGGTATACTAGAGAATAAAATAGAGTTTTTAGCTAGCAGCAGCTACAAACTCTCCCTACAGGCCAGTAATACACAAATCCTACTCCAGCAGCATGCACTACACTAAATTCAGCTAAGAGCGGTATTATTAGAGAATAGGTTACATTTTTGGGGTATCAGTAACATGTTGTGTATGGTTAGAATCACTACCTTCAGGCCCAAAATACATGATGCCAACTCCAGAAACTGGCTCTACACTAAAATTCAGCTAAAAGTGGCATTATTAGAGAATAGAATACATTTTTTAGGTTTCAGCTGCATGGTGTGTAAGGCTAGAATCTCTGACTACAAACCTGTACTATACAATCCCTAATACATAATCTCACCCAACGCTAAGTATAAACTAAGAGTGGTTTTATTAGAAAATAGAATAGATTTTTTAGCTTTTTGGCCATAATTTCTGTCTTCAGGCCTCTAATATATGATCCCTACTCCAGCAGCTTGCCCTCCACTAAATGCAACTAAGAGCGGTATTACTAGATAACAGATTAAATAATTTAGGTATCCTCAGCATGGTGTGTAAGCTTAGAATCACTGCCTACAGGCCTGTAGTACACGATCCCTACTCCAGAAGCTGACCCTACAATAAATGCAGCTAAGAGAAATATTATTAGAGAATAGATAAAAAATAGTTATCAGATGTACAGTGTGTTGGAGTGGGATCAATGCCTACATGCCTGAAATACACGATCCCCACTCCAAATTCTCACCTGACATGGGTTTAAAGGGAAGGTATCGTCAAAAAAAAAAATAATAATAACTGAAAAAAATGTAAAGTAATAATGTTTAAATGTTTTGTTTAAATATTATTATTTTTTTTTAATTGTGTAAAATATAAAAAAAAATTAAAAAGTTTGATATTTTCCACTGTTAAACTCTAGGGGGAGCAGCTTCTGAAATCCTACTGAATTTCCACTGTATAAAAAGCTCAGTTTACAGCCTGCCGTAAAGTGGGAGGAGTCTGCTCTCCTGTGTGTGATGTCGCCTCCCCCCTCCTAATCTGAGTGTTTACAACAGATAACAGAGAATGACATGTAGGGACACAGTGCACAGCCATTTTTATGGTGACCAGAAATGCCTATGTGAAGCCCCACAGGTGTTGTGTCGGTGCATTACCTTCAGGGACTCCACTCAGCTGGATCTTGTTACAGGTAGGGAATCTTCTATTTGTCGTGACGCCACTCTCAGTATTGCGGTCAGTGGGGACCGCCACTGCAGGTTGAGGGACGCCTGGGGCTGATGGTGAGTGCAGTTAGTTGGAATAGCCTCCTGAGAGTGAGGCAAGCCCCAGGGCCCTGTGTAGGTGCGTAGTACCACAAGGCGCAGAATAACTCCACACACGCAGAATGTCTTTCAGGGGTTTTACTCACTTCAGATGGCAGGGTGAGTAACCCGGGCGTAGCTGGGATGAACCAGGCTGGAACCAGGTATCCCTCAGGCTGACTTCTGATGGTGACTACCAACTCGCCTTCCTTAGCCCTTAGTGGTTTGGGGTAACCCCGACTTTTAGTCCCTATGGGGGTCACCCAGGGAAGTTGCTGAAGCCTCTCTCCCCTTCGATTGCCGTTTGCTTGTTGCCTGGGCCAGATCACTCCAGCTGCTTGCCTCCTGTGAACTATGGGCCCTAACTGTGGCTACGTGGCTGCGGCTTTTAGGTGTTGTGGTGTGGGCTTTGAGGGCCCCACACCGGCAGGTTTAGCAAGGAAAGGTGGATCTATCCCCGCTCCGGGATCTGCCGCCCGTTTGGGCCTGGTACTCCCTAGCAGTCTCCTTACTTCCCACTCTGTGCTCTCTCTTTAGCTGGAGATGGGTTTCGGGTAGCACTCCTAGGTGACCGTTCTCCCCCGTCGGTAGCCACTGCGCGGACGCTGTCAGACTGCAACAGCCCCAGGGGTCTGCTCTCCTCCGAGCTCCCTGGACTCTGCACTGAACCGGCTCACTGCTCCTCCTCTCCTGTTCTTGCCTACGCCACCTAGCAACCAGGCTCTCTTACCACACCCCTTGAGAGGAGATGGAGGCTTTTGGCCCCCTCCACTATTCCAGTGGAGGTGAAGGCTTTTCCCCCTCCTGGGATCCCCAGGGGTCCTCTCAAAAGTACATGTGTGAGACCTGATCACTATGCGCCTGTGTAGTCACACCTCGGTCAGCCTTCTGGATTACCTGTATTGTACTGTCCCCAGCATGGGTGCAGTACTCAGTGGTGCCTGACCAGGTCAGGGGCGCCACATTCCCCCTTAGTTATCACCAGCACGTCCTCGGGCTGCAAGACAACATTTTAAAATGCATAAAACATTAAAACATGGTAAAACATTTTTAAAAGCACCAGGTACCATACATCACCACCCTCCACCCACAAGTCCGTTAACCCACCCAAAACCCTCTCACGTTGGCCGCGCCTTCAGCCACTTCTGGCAGGATGTAGAGGCGGCTTTCATGGGCTGGTGGTCTTCAGGGTATACCTGGCCTGGTGGATCCGCGCCTTCAGCCTCTTCTGGCAGGATGTAGAGGCGGCCTCCACAGTTGGTGCTGACCAGGTACCCTCTTTGTGGTGGAGAGCCAGGCCCCATAAACAGGCATGCTCTCTGGTTGCAGGTGAGCCAAGGCCCTATATACGGACGTGCTCCCTGGTTGCAGACGAGCCAAGCCCCTAAACAGGCTGACTCTGGTGGCGGTGGTGCCCTCTGGTGTAACTATTTACACTGCGAGAGTTTGTGGCTATAGCCAGTTCATAGCCTTAAGGTTCATTTCTCACATTAGTTTATGTGGGCACATACTTAAACTTTAAAACGTTGCAAAAACTTCAAAACTGGTAACTTGCTGTATTTCTTATGTTATTTACATGGATTCCTCCTCACCAGGGCTTGGGCCTGTAGGGCTGCGGCACCTGCTGCTTTCTTGACCTCTTTCATCATCCGTGGTGGTCTCATCAGTAGGTTCCTTATCTGTTCTTTCTCTGTCTTTCCTTTCTTCCTCTGTGTCTGTTTCTTTTTCTTTAGGACATGGTATAACATCTAGCGCATACCAGCCTCTTTCTCCTTGATGCATGGTAAACTGCACTGTGTCTCCCATTCTTAGGTTTCTTCCAGGATGTCCTCTGGGCAAATGAGCTCTCACGTCTCTTCTATTGACAAAAATGCCTTCTTTCATACCAGGTGCAACTATAAAGCCGTATCCTGATTTTAGGCTGAAATCTTCTACTACTCCTCGACAAAGGGGTCCTCTGACCTGGGCTTTGGCTCTTCTCAGGAACCGTTTCTCCTGTAGGTCTCTGGCCGTTATTTCATCTCTCTGTTCTGGGGACTGCGGTGCAGGGAAAGACTGGGTTCTGCTACGGCGCCGTGTCTTGCGGACTGGATTCTGCGAGGTACAGCTTACAAGCTCCCAGGTGAGGCTTTTGGGTAGATCTTCTTCAGCAGACGGTGTCAGGTCTTCTTCATCCCAGCGGGAATAGGGCAACATCTCCGGCTCTGGGCATGGATCCACTGCTGGTGGCTCCTGAGTCAGCTCCTCAGCTTCCTGGCCTCCCCTCCCCCTTAGTTCTTCTGAGCACTCCTTTGGTGGCAGTGCTGGGGATGGACTTTCTTCAGCAGGCCCAGGCGGGGGACTCTTTGGCGTAGTTGCTGCAGGGGTTGCCGGAATCCTCTTGGGGGTATGTGGAGGGAGCATGTACCGGTCCACCATCTCCTGTGGGAACTGGGACTCTAGGTTAGCCTTCAGCTCCCAGTATGCGGGGTCCTCTCCTATCAGGGATTTCCTTGCAGGGACTTCCCTGGACTGGGGAGCGGTGTCTGCTCTGGCCTTGCAGGCCGGGGTAAACAATGGTACGTCTGTCTTTTCTTGGCGGGCCGCGCCCGATATGGCAGCGGCCTGGTCTTGGCGGGCCGCGCCTGGCATGGCGGCGGCCTGGTCTTGGCGGGCCGCGCCCTGCATGGCGGCGGCCTGAGTCAGCGTCGCTGTCGTGGCTTGGATCGGCGTCGCAGCTGCGATGGGATCTTTGCAGGCTGGGCTGGGCGTCGCTGCAGCGATCGGAGCTTGGCGGGCCGCACCTGGCGTGGCTACGGCCTGGTTCAGCACCTCACTGGCGGCGCGGACGAGCGTTGCTGCTGCGGTGGGGTCTCGGCGGGCCGGGCCTAGCATGGCGGCGGCCTGGGTCAGCGTCACACCCGCGGCATGGATGAGGGTCGCGGTGGCAGCCGGTTCTCTGCGGGCCGGATTGGGCGTTGCTGCAGGGACCGGGTCTTGGTGGGCCGAGCAGGGCATCGCTGCGGCGGCCTGAGCTTGGCGGGCTGCACCTGGCGTGGCTGCGGCCTGCTTCAGCGTCGCCGCGCCGGACGCCTCTTCAGGGACCGCGGACGTGACAGCAGGGGTCGGGGCACTCGCGCTGGCAGGGGCATCACTGGACTCACCCATCGGTGGCAGCATCGGGGTCTGAGTCGTCACCGCCCGGTCTGGCACTCGGCGCGCGGCTCTCTCTTCATAGGCCTGAACCGCCGCGGTCATTCCCAGGAACTCCGCACGTCCCTCTCTGATCAGCCTTCCGACCCTGGCCTCCAGTTGGTCGCAGAACTCGGCGAGCTCCCGACACCACCAGGTAGCGGAGCCTGGCTCTGTGTCTCTGCATTCAGACGCCATTTTCTCTAACAACAAGCTGCTGGCTTCTTTTCCGTTCCGCCGTCTCTGGACGCTTCCGCTCTCTGGACGCTTCCGCTCTCTCCACAAGCGAGGTCAGAACTCTGCAGGGGATCTCTGGGTAGCCACACCTCTTCGTGGGCGGTAACTTCTCCCAGCGCGGGCTGCTGTTGTTTTTCAGCGCGCTTTTCATGGTGGCAATATGGCGGCGCTTCCAATTTTTCAAGCGGACCGCCCAGGCACATGGTCACCTGTCTGAACAGGTCTAGTCCTTATCCTGTTCGTGACGCCAGATGTGAAGCCCCACAGGTGTTGTGTCGGTGCATTACCTTCAGGGACTCCACTCAGCTGGATCTTGTTACAGGTAGGGAATCTTCTATTTGTCGTGACGCCACTCTCAGTATTGCGGTCAGTGGGGACCGCCACTGCAGGTTGAGGGACGCCTGGGGCTGATGGTGAGTGCAGTTAGTTGGAATAGCCTCCTGAGAGTGAGGCAAGCCCCAGGGCCCTGTGTAGGTGCGTAGTACCACAAGGCGCAGAATAACTCCACACACGCAGAATGTCTTTCAGGGGTTTTACTCACTTCAGATGGCAGGGTGAGTAACCCGGGCGTAGCTGGGATGAACCAGGCTGGAACCAGGTATCCCTCAGGCTGACTTCTGATGGTGACTACCAACTCGCCTTCCTTAGCCCTTAGTGGTTTGGGGTAACCCCGACTTTTAGTCCCTATGGGGGTCACCCAGGGAAGTTGCTGAAGCCTCTCTCCCCTTCGATTGCCGTTTGCTTGTTGCCTGGGCCAGATCACTCCAGCTGCTTGCCTCCTGTGAACTATGGGCCCTAACTGTGGCTACGTGGCTGCGGCTTTTAGGTGTTGTGGTGTGGGCTTTGAGGGCCCCACACCGGCAGGTTTAGCAAGGAAAGGTGGATCTATCCCCGCTCCGGGATCTGCCGCCCGTTTGGGCCTGGTACTCCCTAGCAGTCTCCTTACTTCCCACTCTGTGCTCTCTCTTTAGCTGGAGATGGGTTTCGGGTAGCACTCCTAGGTGACCGTTCTCCCCCGTCGGTAGCCACTGCGCGGACGCTGTCAGACTGCAACAGCCCCAGGGGTCTGCTCTCCTCCGAGCTCCCTGGACTCTGCACTGAACCGGCTCACTGCTCCTCCTCTCCTGTTCTTGCCTACGCCACCTAGCAACCAGGCTCTCTTACCACACCCCTTGAGAGGAGATGGAGGCTTTTGGCCCCCTCCACTATTCCAGTGGAGGTGAAGGCTTTTCCCCCTCCTGGGATCCCCAGGGGTCCTCTCAAAGGTACATGTGTGAGACCTGATCACTATGCGCCTGTGTAGTCACACCTCGGTCAGCCTTCTGGATTACCTGTATTGTACTGTCCCCAGCATGGGTGCAGTACTCAGTGGTGCCTGACCAGGTCAGGGGCGCCACACCTAAAGTGTCACCAAGGACAGCAGGAGTATCACACAGGATAGGATTAGATACACAGCTCAGCAGACAGTATCACACAGGATAGGATTAGATACACAGCTCAGCAGACAGTATCACACAGGATAGGATTAGATACACAGCTCAGCAGACAGTATAACACAGGAGAGGATTAGATGCACGGCTCAGCAGACAGTATCACACAGGACAGGATTAGATACACGGCTCAGCAGACAGTATCACACAGGAGAGGATTAGATACACAGCTCCAGCAGACAGTATCACACCGGAGAGGATTAGATACACAGCTCATCAGACAGTATCACACAGGAGAGGATTAGATACACAGCTCAGCAGACAGAATCACAAAGGATAGGATTAGATACACAGCTCCAGCAGACAGTATCACACAGGAGAGGATTAGATACACAGCTCATTAGACAGTATCACACAAGAGAGGATTAGATACACAGCTCAGCAGACAGTATCACCGGTACACACACAGGTACTCACATGCAGTGGCGCGCGCGTGCACACACACACACAATCACCCCTGATGGGGACCTTGTGCCACACACATACAATCACCCCTGATGGGGACCTTGTGCCACACACATACAATCACCTCTGATGGGGACCTTGTGCCACACACACACACACACACACACACACACCTTTCACATGATTCCTCCCTGTTACCTCCGGTGGGCCCTCCAGGCAGCTGTGCTGCATGCAATCCTCCCCTGCGTCTGGCCGACATTTCACACATCCGATCGCATACACTCACACATCCGATCGCATACACTCACACATCCGATCGCATACACTCACACATCCGATCGCATACACTCACACATCCAATCGCATACACTCACACATCCGATCGCATACACTCACACACACTCACGATATCGCACATACCTGTACAATCGCGCGCACACACACACACACACACACACACAGCAGCGGCGGGCAGAGCCGGGGGAGCTGCGGCAGCGGGCAGAGCGGGGACTTGGAAGAACGGAGGGAGGGGGGTGTCATTGGAGACGGTAACGGCGGCGGCAGTAGCTGGGGCAGAGCAGGGGCTGGGGAGAACGGAAGGATGGGATGTCATCGGAGACAGTAAGGAGGGAAGGGGAGGGGAGGCGGCCCGTACTCACACATCCCGGCGGTTGACAGGGGTAAAGTGGAGCAAACAGCACACGCTGTGAGCTCCACAATAATGGCACTGAACTCCTCCCTCTTGTGTTCTGGACAGCCCAGGGGGCGCGTCCACGTCACAGCAGACGCCCACTGTAACGTATGGCAAGGGGTCGGAGCCCGACCATCAGAGTCTATGCGCAGGGGCTGCCATAAAGGAAGGAGTTACTGTCGTTACACACAAGGCAAATCCAGCATGGCAGCCCCCAGTGCCTCCAGTAAAATAAGAATTACATAAAAATTAAATAAGCTGCGATTTTCATTTTGTATTAGAAATACTTGATTTCATAATCACTATTTTTAATACAAAAATAAAAAACCGCGATACCTTCCCTTTAATAATTGGTAGTTAGAAAGATAGGAGAGCGATAGTGTAGAATAGGGACATGCAGTGTAAGGAAAGCTGTGTGCCACAAATCTGCACTTAATTATAGAAATAGGGATAGGTACTTGTCAGGGCCTGGTAAAGAGTTGCCAGGGAACGATCTAAATAGCTATTGCTACTTATTATAGTCTTCTCCCAATTAGCCAGTCAATCACATTTCTAGGTATTGTTAGTACTGCTTGCTGTCAATTTGGTGCTGAACTAGGTAAAAAGTCTGCTCAAAATTACGCAGTCAATCACATGTGTACGTATTCTTAGTTACTGATAAAAAGAAGAAAGTCTTAGCAGCATCCGCATAAAAAGCCAAATGTTATTCCAAATCCATTAAAAAGAAACAACATTAAAACAGCAGTAGAAAATAGTCTACACGTTTCGAAAGGAAAACCGCTCTTAATCCTGACATGACTCTAGATGTTAGGAGGCATTAAATATAAAATGCTTAATTAGACAAATACACAACCAACATTAACCATGACATCGCCAGGGAACACAGTTGGCATGAACAAACACTAGTTGTATTCATTGCTTAAAAAATAATAATTTTTTTCCATACAACACAAAACCTCTTTCCCAAAAATTAAGACATAAATGCATTTATCATGTATGTACACAGCATATGTCCACATTATATCCATAAAAATAGTAAACACACACAGAAAAATATAAATGTTGTACAATTGAAAAATATAAAAAGTGCATCTAATTCAATAAATACAAACATCCACAAACCTCAAATACATTATAACCAAAAAGTACATGAAAGGTTTATAATAGTGAATAAACCCACCCCGTATCCATTTGACGCCATGGACAAAACATTGGGCAACAATCTTCAATAACATGAGATAATAAATCAGTGGACAAATTTAGTCCAGGAAAGCTCCTAAGCAGTCAAAGTGTCTTCAGTGAAATTAGGTAAATCAGTTAGCAGGCAAAATTTCTGCAGGAAAACTCATAGACATTCTAGATATGGTACCTTCAGAACTCCAAAAAAAGGATCAGCTGATAGAGTTAAGGGTACTTTACACTCTGCGATATTGGTACCGATATCGCTAGCGAGCGTACCCATCCCCGTCAGTTGTGCGTCACGGACAAATCACTGCCCGTGGCGCACAACATTGCTAACACCTGTCACACGGACTTACCTTCCCTGTGACATCACTCTGGCTGGCGATCCGCCTTCTTTCTACACGGCAGCTGTCCAATAGCAGAGGAGGGGTGGAGATGAGCGGCCAGAACATGCCGCCCACCTCCTTCTTTCCTCATTGCCGGTGGATGCAGGTAAGGAGATGTTCGTCGTTCCTACGGTGTCACGCATAGCGATGTGTGCTGACCTCGGAACGACGAACAACATCGTACCTGCAGCAGCAACAGTATTTGGAAAAGGAGCGACGTGTCAACGAGCAACGATTTTTCACGTTTTTGCGCTTGTTGATCGTCGCTCCTTGGTGTCAAACGCTGCGATGTCGCTAACAGCGCCGGATGTGCGTCACTAACGATGTGACCCCGACGATATATCGTTAGCAATGTCGCAGCGTGTAAAGCACCCTTTAGTCCAGGAAAGCTCATGGACATTCAAATAAGGAGTCTTCAATTTCATCACATAGGATGGATCAGCAAACATAAGCCCAAGGATTATTATAAATAGCCCATTAGATATGTAGTCTTCATTAATATTGCAATAAGTAAGCAAAATTAAACAAACATATAAACCATCCAAAAAATGAATGGAAATAATGATGAAATGTTGCAGTGTAAATTGAAACATCTCATACTGAGTGTTTAGCGGAATCTAAACTACTGCACATACCAACAGACGAACATTGCTTGAATGAAGGAAAACCATTGTAATATAGAATAAACAATTAGGCTATGTGCACACTTTGCGTCGAGGTAGTTGCAGTTCTAAACGCATCCTCTGGCAGAAATAGTCTTTGTCAAAATTGTTTTTGACCACAAAAATGCTATAAATCCGCTTGCGTTTTTACCGCGTTTTACATGCTTTTTCACTGCTTAAAGTCAGATGCGTTTTGACTACAAATACACTACTAAATAAAGTTTAAACATTCAAACACTATGAAAAAAAAAGGAAAAAAATGATAACAAATATGATTAAAATCATACACAAAATGGCTTATTTTATTAAAATGATAATTGTTTGCTAATATTTATGCATAAAATAACGTTAATTTCTTGATTTTCATAAATTTAATTGTCGGACTATGTGTGTGTGTGTAAAGGGACATATCATGCCCTTAATATTTTGTCAAAAACGCATGCATTTATTTGGTCCAAAAAGCATGCTTTCTGCATCAAAAAAGCATGTAAAACACTAGGATTTTGAAGAAGAATGCATTTTGAATTTTCTCATTGACTCCAAAGTTAGCAAAAACGCTGTTAAAATGGCAAAAACAATTGACATGTTGCTTATTTAAACGCTGAGTTTTTGCCAAATTTTCTGGAACTAAAACGTTGCATTTTTAACAACATTGTGCGCACAAGAAATCCCTATTTCTTATAGACTTTTCTTGAAAAACAAAACGCATGCCTTTTGGCATTAATACGCTGCAGTTCAAAGCGCTGCGGAAACGCAGGTAAAAACACTAAGTGCGCACATAGCCTTAAGCCCGTTTTACACGCTACAATATATCTTACAATGTGTCGGCGGGGTCACGTCGTAAGTGACGCACATCTGGCATCGTAAGGTACATTGTAGTGTGTGACAGCTACGTGCGATTGCGATTGAATGTTAAAACGTTCATCACATACACGTCGTTCAATTCCTAAAAATTGAAGGTCAGATTGTTCATCGTACCTGGGGTAGCACACATCGCAGTGTGTGACACCCCGGGAACGATGAACAGATCTTACCTGCGTCCTGCGGCTCCGGGCCAGCAATGCGGAAGGAAGGAGGTGGGCGGGATGTTGACGTCCCGCTGATCTCCGCCCCTCCACTTCTATTGGCCGGCTACCGCGTGACGTCGATGTGACGCCGAACGTCCCTCCCACTCCAGGAAGTGGATGTTCGCCGCCCACATCGAGGTCATATGGACGGGTAAGTACGTGTGACGGGGGTTAATCGTTTGTGCGGCACTTTCAATAAATTGAACGTGCCGCACATACGATGGGGGCGGTTACGATTCCATACGATATCGTATGCGAAATCGTAACATGTAAAGCAGGCTTTAGATGCAGGAAACTTGACAGACTTACTCACAGATTATGGATCAAAAAACAGATCAATTATCACTGGCTATGTGCGCATGTTGCATTCTTTGCAGTGCGGAAAAGAACGCACCCTCTGGCAGATTGGACACTGCATTTATAAAATAAAATGCATCCACAACATATGCATTTTGGATGCTTTTTCCATACGTTTTGCATGCGATTTGGATTCATTTCTGACAGTGCGTTCCCCCGGCAATTCAGCTCTGCTACATGCCGGCTGACAGCACACACAGACAGAGTTGCGCGATGAGAATGAACTCGGGTGAACTTCACCCGACTTCATTGTCATACTGCAGCTCTGTCTGTGTGTGGCGTCCTGATTATCATCTTCACCGCACACATCCCGACATTACCGCTTACATCACCACACACATCCCCACACTACCGCTTACATCACCGCACACATCCCGACATTACCGCCTACATCCCCGCACACATCCCGACATTACCACCTACATCACCGCACACATCCCGACATCACCGCAAACATCCCGACATCACCGCACACATCCCGACATCACCGCACACATCCCGACATCACCGCACACATCCCCGCACACATCCCGACATCACTGCACACATCCCCGCACACATCTCGACATTACCGCCTACATCACCGTACACATCCCGACATTACCGCCGACATCCCCGCACACATCCCGACATTACTGCCTACATCCTGACATTACCGCCAACATCCCCTCACACATCCCGACATTACCGCCGACATCCCGACATTACCGCCGACATCCCCGCACACATCCCGACATTACCGCTGACATCACCGCACACATCCCGACATTACCACCTACATTCCGACATTACCACCGACATTCCCACACACATCCTGACATTACCACCTACATCCCGACATTACCGCCGACATCACCACCTACATCCCGACATTACCGCTTACATCACCGCACACATCCCGACATTACCGCCTACATCCCGACATTACCGCCAACATTCCCGCACACATCCCGACATTACCGCCTTCATCACGACATTACCGCCTACATCACCGCACACATCCCGACATTACCGCCTACATCACCGCACACATCCCGACATTACCGCCTACATCCCGACATTACCGCTGACATTCCCGCACACATCCCGACATTACCGCCTTCATCACGACATTACCGCCTACATCACCGCACACATCCCGACATGACCACTGAGGAAGGATTCTCCGGTCGTGATGGTTAGTATACCCAACTTAACCTAAAATAACACACCGACTGCATGCGACTTGGTTAAACAAATTGTCCACAGAAGCCTTTATTACCTATTATTAACATACTAACACAAGGGGGCGCCGTCCAACGGGCGACCCCAAACACACAATAATAGGTAACACATAATAAACAAAACATGAAAACCTTATGTAGGCCCGATCCAGAAACCAATTCCTACGCCAATATCCCTGGCCGCAACACTCCGACCCAGAGATGAGGTATTAATCACCCCACGGATTAATACCCCCAAACTTTGCAGAACCCCGTGCCTGCAATTTACCGGAACCCGGAGACACCATACCCAGACAGTGCCTCTCGGTCCAGCTAACAATCCCTTACAACCGCTTCTGGACCAGACCTACCCCCGCTGCTGCGACAAACATACATCCCTTTCAACATTCTTTTTTTTTTTTTTTCTTTTAATATTACTTTTCCCTTTTTTTTTTTTTGAACATAGCTAAAAAACAAAACGAATTCACAAACCACAAAGGGAGGGTGGGCGGGAATCTGTCGTCGTCCGGAGTCAAAAGGGGAGGTAAGACCCCTCCCCATTACTTATATACTTCCCCCCCCTCCCCTATAGGGACCCTTTTCCACCAATCCCCTTATATCCTCCCATAATGCCCTATTTCAACTTTATTAACGCCTTCACTCCCTTCCTTCCCTCTGGTCATGTCGCCCCTCCCCCCTATGGGGTCCATGGCTTTCTTTACCGCCTACATCACCGCAAACATCCCGACATTACCACCAACATCCCGACATTACTACCGACATCCCCGCACACATCCTGACATCCCCGCCGACATCCCCGCACACCTCCCGACATAACCACCTACATCCCAACATTACCGCCGACATTCCCGCACACATCCTGACATTACCGCCTACATCCCCGCACACATCCCGACACTACAGCCCTCATCATCACCTCACACACACCGGCTTTACCTCAGTGACGTCCCCGCTGACAGCGCGATTCACTTCAGTTGCTGCGTGGAGCTTACAGGGGCAGCGGTGTTCTACGGGCCGCACCTGTCTGCTTCATGTAGAAGAGTTGGATGCGTCGCGGGACCTCTGGATTACGCCGGACCTGGAGGGGTATTTGGGGATTTTAATAAAGTGGTGAAAGAGGGTGTTTTTTTGTCTTTTATTCCAAATAAAGGATTTTTTCAGGTGTGTGTGTTTATTTACTTTCACTTACAGGTTAATTATGGACAGTATCTCAGGGAGACGCCTGTCATGATTAACCTAGGACTTAGTGACAGCTATGGGCTGCTGCCATTTACCCCTTATTACCCCAATTGCTACCGCACCAGGGTAATTCGGGATGAGCCGGGTAAAGTCCCGGAACTGCTGCATCTAATGGATTCGGCAATTCCGGGCGGTTCCTGGCTGATATTGTTAGGCTTGGGGGCTCCCCATAACGTGACGCTCCCCATCCTGAGAATACCAGCCTTCAGCCGTGTGGCTTTATCTTGACTGGTATCAAAATTGGGGGGGACCGCACGTTGGTTTTTTTTTTAATTAATTTATTTATTTTACTGCACGATATAGACCCGCCCACCTGCGGCTGTGATTAGTTGCAGTGAGACAGCTGTCACTCAGCATGGGGGCATGTCTGACTGCAACCAATCATAGGCGCCGGTGGGCGGGGAAAGCAGGGAATACGAGATTGAATAATGAGCGGCCGGCATTTTCAAAAGAGGAAAAGCCGCCGGAGCAGTGTGAACGCCGTGCAGCGACGCCCCGGTGATCGGGGATCAGTGAGTATGAGAGAGGGGGAGAGACTGACCGACGGACAGACAGAGGGACAGACAGAGGGACAGACAGAGGGACAGAAAGACAGAGAGACCGACAGAGAGAGAGAGAGACAGACAGAGCGACCAACTGACAGAGAAAGAGACCGACCGACAGATAGAGGGAGATTCACTGACATCCACAGACAAAAATTGACCGGCATTGACAGAGACTGAAAAGACCTGTGTTTTGCTTGTCAAAAAAGCATGCGGAACGCAACAAAAATGCAGTCCAAGTACATTTTGGTTGAGTTCTGACCCACATCATTGATTTCAATGGGTGGAGAACGCAGCTACAACGCACAAAAGAAGTGACATGCTGCTTTTTTTTCCACAGCGATTTTGGGCATCCAAAATGCTGTGTTTACAAACGAAGTGTGTGCATTGATTTTTCGGCTTTCTCATAGACTTTGCTGGGGAAGCTGAACGCATGCAGTTACGCTGCAGTTCAAAACACAGCGTTTCCATGGAAAAAAACGCAACATGCGCACATAGCCTTAAGGAGTACATAGTAAATACTGTTATCCTATATGTTACTAAATAGTGGCACAGAAAATAAAAAAGAATGCAAACACCCCCCCCCCAAAAAAACTCAGGATACCTCCCTCTTAAGTAAAAGGGGTTCTAGATAATGTTAGTTAGTAGTGCCTGCTATAAGGGCATGTGCGCACGTTGTTTTCTTTTTTTTGCGTTTCTGCAGCATTTTAAGCTGCAGTGTCACATTGTCAAAATGCATGCGTTCTGCTTCCCCAGCAAAGTCTATAAGAACAATGCAAAATCCGTGCGCACAATGCTTTTTTAAACGCAGCGTTTTGATTTTCAAAAATGTGACAAAATCTCTGCGTTTACAAAAGCAGCATGTCAATTCTTTTGTCCGTTTTGGCAGCATTCTACACCCATTGAAATCAATGAGTTGTGGAAAAACGCTACAAAAATGCTAAGCAGTGTGTTTGCACTGCATTTTTGTTGGGATCTGCATGTTTATTTACCATAACAAACGCAGTTCTTTCAGTCTCTCTCTCTCTCTGCCATGTCGGTCTCTCCCTCTCACCCCCTCTCTCATACTCACCGATCCACAAACACCGGCGTTGCACTACACGGCGTTCACACTGTGGCAGCTTCTTCTCTTTTGAAAATGCCGGCCGCTCATTAATCCATCTTGTATACCCTGCTTCCCCCGCCCACCGGCGCCTATGATTGGTTGCAGTCAGACACACCCCCACGCTGAGTGACAGCTGTCTCACTGCAACGAATCACAGCCGCCGGTGGGCGTGTCTTTATCGAGCAGCAAAAAAAATAAAATAAAATAATTTTTAAAAAAAACGACTTACAGTCCCCCCAATTTGGATAACCAACCAGGGTAAAGCCACACGGCTGAAGGCTGGTATTCTCAGGATGGGGAGCTCCATGTTATGGGAAGCCCCCCTGCCTAACAATATCAACCAGCAGCCGGCCGGAATTGCCGCACCATTAGATGCGACAGTCCTGGGACTCTACCCGGCTCATCCCGAATTGCCCTGCTGCGGTGGCAAATGGGGTAATAACGAGTTAATGGCAGCAGCCAATAGCTGCCACTAAGTCCTAGGTTAATCATGGCAGGCGTCTCACCGAGATACCTTCCATGATTAACCTGTAAGTTAAAGAAAATAAACACACACATCCAAAAAAATCCTTTATCACCCGCGTTGTAACTGCGCACAAGGAATACCGCACACCTCCTTACTATGCTGGTAACAGAGCTCAACGGCATCAGTTAGTCTTTACGTTGAAATGTCTGGGAAATAAGAGTCACACAGCTGAGGAGTTGTGGTCAGCTCTGCAGTCTGAGTTTCGTAAATGGTTGTCTCTACTCAACCTGCAGCCTGGGAAGGCCGTGTACGACAATGCTACAAACCTGAGTGCAGCCCTTCGCCGGGGCAAGGTGACACACGTGCCTTGTATGGCTCACATGTTGAACCTTGTTGTCCAGCAATTTTTAACCCACTCTCCCGGCCTAGATGAGGCAACTGCACAGGGCACGGTCACTCTCTGCTCACTTCCGCCGTTCAACCACTGCAGCTGACCGACAAGCATTGCTCCAGAAGTCTTTCGGCCTGCCGGTTCATTGCCTGAAATGCGATGTGCCGACACGCTGGAATTCGACTCTCCACATGTTGCAGAGACTGAGGCAGCACCGCCGAGCCCTGGTGCAATACTTTATGACATATAGCCTGGACCAACGAGATGCAGAGGTGGGGCCGATCACGCTTCGGAAGTGGTCTCAGATCAAGGACCTACGTATGCACCCTTCTACACAATTTCTACATGGCGACGAATATGTTTAGTGCTGACAATGCCATTATAAGCATGACACTTCCACTCATTTTCATGCTGGAGCACACGCTAAACACTATTCGGAGTAAGGGGGTGGGACAAGAGGAAGGGGAGGAAGGGGAGGAAGTACAGGGGGATTCATATGCGCAAGAGATACCAACATCTACAAGGTCCAGACGTTCATCATCACCAAGGCGGCAGGCATGGGACGATGGGGGAGAGGGATTAACACAGGCACATGGTAGCAGCCAAAATTTTGAGGAAGATGCAGGAGACCAGGAAGAAATGGAGGACGATTTCTTGATGGGAAGACTCAGCAGATGAGGGAGACCTTGGTCAAATTTCGTTTAAACGAGGTTGGGGGGAGAGGGCAGAGGAAGAAAGCACGGTTATCACCTCACCGCCACAAACACAGCGAGGACTTGGTCCGCATGGATGCGCAAGACACATGAGCTTCTTCTTGCTGCACTACCTACAACATGACCCTTGGATTGTCCGAATTAGAAGTAATGATGACTCCTGGGTTGCCACACTATTAGATCCCCGATACAAATCCAAGTTGTAACTTGCCAAGCATGGGACTGTCTCGTCATTATCAGTCAAACCGTACGAGCAACACCGTATCTGGTGCTGGTAACAGCAATTTTATGGAATCGTTATATAATTTTTTAGACCATCCAATGCAAGGCCACAAGAGACAAGCAGTCTGACACATAGTCAACGGCAGGAGAGGATAATACAGGAGTATCTCCAAATGAACATCGATGCCATGACTTTGCAACTGGAGCCTTGCTCATTTTGGGCTTCAAATCTTGAAAAATGGCCTGAGCTCGCCACTTATGCCTTGGACATCTTGCCGTGTCCTGCAGCCAGCGTTGTCTCTGAACGTGTCTTCAGTGCTTCTATGTGTGTGCTGACAGATAAGCGTACGCGTCTGTCCAGTGACAATGTGGACAGATTAACGTTCATCAAAATGAACAAGTCATGGATCCACAAGGACTTTACTACCCCTGTGTCATCCTGGGGACAGTTACGGCTGCCATATTTTTGAATGTGATTGATGCTAATAAACATATCCAGTTTGCAACTGGAGCACAAGTGATGTCACTGAAGTGGTGTGTATGGCCCAATTTTTGGAAAAAAGGGAGACTCTGCTTGGAGTCTCCTTGGGGTGTTTATAAAAATGAGCCAAGATGAACAAGTCATGGATCAGCAAGGACTTTGCTACCTACCCCAGTGTCATCCTGGGGACAGTTAAGGCTGGCGTGTTATTGAATGTGCTTGATGCAAATCCACCTGCCAAGTTTGTAACTGGGGCAAAAGTGATGCCACTGAAGTGGTGTCTGTGGGGCCCAATTTTTGGAAAAAAGGGAGACTCTGCTTGGAGTCCCCTTGCGGTGTTTTTAAAAATGAGCCAAGATGAACAAGTCATGGTTCAGCAAACACTTTGCTACCTACCCCGGTGTCATCCTGGGGACAGTTAAAGCTGGCGTATTTTTGAATGTGCTTGATGTAAATCTACCTGTCAAGTTTGCAACTGGGGCACAAGTGATGCCACTGAATAGGTGTCTGTGGTACCCAATTTTTGGAAAAAAAGGAGATTCAGCTTGGAGTACCCTTGATGTGTTTTACATGATTTTAGAAGGGCATGACATGCCTATATCTGTGTCTCCTCCTCTTTTTACTTGTCCAGCTGTTTTGTTTTCATATGAGTATATGTCCTTGTCACTTTCCCATGTGTTTGTAGTGTGTTGGGAGTTGTTTGGCACCTTTTGGACACCTTTTGAAGGTGTTTTCTATGTGTTTTTATGTGTTTGTGTTTGCCCCCCATTGTTTTCAATGGGGTTCGAGAGGTTCGTCGAACTTTCATCGAACGGGGCCTCCGTTCGACGAACCAAACTGAACTCGAGCCTTCAGAGGTTCACTCATCTCTAATCCTTACCCAGGGTGCAGGGCCAACTCCCTATGGTTCCAGGTACCCAAGAAACCGATGTTACTCCCATCTGCACCACAAAACCCAATCACCTCACATAAGTCACTGTCAGACACACCAGGGGTGTGGACTAACTGGAGATAAGCAGGCCACTGGGGGACTGAGCAGACTATGAGAAGGAGACAGAGAGCTGAGAAGTAGGCTCCAAAAAGAGAAGAGCTGGGAGACTGAGCTCCTGAGGAGCTAGGGACACTGGTTGGGTCGCAAGTGGTGATCCGGGTTCAGAGGAGTCGGGGGCCGGTAGCAGTGACATTGGACAAGGGTGAGACGGACATAGTCTTGGAGGACTGTCGGCACCAGAAAGCCCAAAAGAACTGACCGGTACAGAGCATGATGGGGTACAGGACCCTAGGTCAGGAGCAGATTCAAAGTCCTGGCAATTCATCTGTAAGGGAGAGGACCTCCAAGGACTTCCTTACAAGCTCACATGTTGAGGGAATCAGCACAACGAAGAGGACAGGGGTGTATCCAGACACAGTAATCCACTAAAGTCCCGCGTGCCAGCCCTCAAGAGCACAGCTACACTACAAATAGTGAGCAGGGTCCCTAACAGCTTCAAGCCACAGGGACCACCAACGGACCATAACTTGTGAACAGAGACAGACTCCGGATCACTAAGTGACATCGGTGGGACCGGGTACTTGGATGGGCTCCCGGCAGCGGCAGCTGTACACAGAGACTTTGGTTTACCTGCAGTGTGTGTGTCTCCTTTCTAAACCTCATCCAGCACCACGACTACCCACAGTGAGTATCCTAGTTCCCTGCACCCAGTCCTCCCAAAGCACCAACTCCCTGATTCCGGAACCTTCCCTACCTGCGGAGGGACTGACACCTTGCTGCCCAACACCATTTGCCCCAGTACTCCTTCCAGCAGCGGCGGTACTGCCATTACCGCAACCAACAGGTGGTGTCACAAACTAATCCCCTGTAAATACCCCTTTTACGGATCAAAGTGTCCGCCAAGCCGGGTCTGGGCTCCTCGAGCCACCACGATCCCGGATCCGAGCAGCCCGACCAACAACGGGGCAGGACATATGCACACAGTCTTATAAGAGCAATAATCTCATACTTTAGTGAGCTGACTGTTCATATTGATTTCACCAAGTTAAATTTGAGCTGGTTTTCAATGTTAGAAAGGACTTCAGGAAACAGGAAGGGAGATCAAAGGAAGAAGTGGCTCATAAGTGGAGGAAAAGAAAAACAAATTTCTCTGATAATATGTATTACAAAGTTTCTTATATTTGGGCATACTTTTGACTAATGTAGAGTATGCTGAAATAGCAGGGACCACTTAACGATAAGATTTTATACATTAGAATAACACATTTGGACATTTTAATTATTTTCAAAATTATGAAAGATACGTTGTGCATTGCTTTTTTAATTACTGTAGAGATGACATTTGTTCTATGGTTAATCTATTCTTATTTTTGCATAGTTGTTAGTCACAATTTTACTAATAATCCCTATTACGTCAATATTTCCCAATAAATAGTATAGTACATGTGATATTTAATAGTTAGGTGTATGTTTAAGCAACTTGTAATTGTAGCTGTGATCAGCAATAGGAGGAATGTGTCCTGATTCAAGCTCCACTATATAAACAGACAAGTCTCAAATCCCACATCATTGGGGAAAAAACTTCTGTGTTCCCATCTACAAGCCGAGAGTGCAAAATCGTACCATTAACCAGTCATGTCTGGAATAAAAGGAGGACCATGCAGTCAGAAGAACCAGTGCCAGGATCCTTGCAAGGATCCATGCGCAGATCCCTGCCAACAAAAGCCCAGCTGTGGAAATCCATGCCAAGACTGTAAGTTGTTACTATATAAACTTTAAAACAAATGTCAATAAACTATTTTACATTTATATAAAGATATAAGCTACATAAAATATTGAGGAAATACATTGAATTACTGATCTTTCACTAATTCTCAGTATATTCTGATACTCCATAATTGCATTCTCCGATCTTACAGAATTTCTAGCTCCTTTCATGTGAAACAATGTATAAAGATATAACAATCTGATGTAGGAATTACCAAATCAATCAACAAAATATGATCGCTCAGCTAAACTGTTAGAATCATGCCCAATGACATGCTTGCCAGCCTTCTCCTATGTTTCTAGCATTTAATGTTTCTAATGATCTTTCATGGACATTATATTCAATAACATAAGAACTTTTACTCCAAATACAGGGTTTGGTTCAAATCTAGCCATAAACGGCCTATTTTCCCAAGTCACATTACAAAACAAAAGAAATACCTAAGCTGTCAGGCTACGGACTGAACATAAATGTCTTCACTTATGCATTATACATATGTGTGTGTATGTGTGTATATATATATAGTGTAAGGCATATGGTCTGAGCACTGACAGGTGGACCCCCCCCCACCCGAACCTTTAATCTCTGCAGCAATGCTGGCAACACTTATATAACTATTTTGAAAAGACGACCTCTGGATATGAAGCTGAGCATGTGGTCTCAACTTCTTTGTTTCTCCATGGCGAGGCCTGTACTGAGTGGAACCTGTCTTGTTAAACTGCTGTATGGTCTTTGCCACCATGTTGCAGCTCAGTTTTAGGGTGTTGACATTCTTTTTATAGCCTAGACCATCTTTAAGTAGAGCAATTCTTTTTTCAGATCTTCAGAGAATTTTTTGCCATGAAGTGGCATTTTTATCTTCCAGTGACCAGTATGAGAGTGTGTGTGAGAGATAACACCAAATATAACACACCTGCTCCCCATTTACACCCGAAACCTTGTAACACTAATAAGTCACATGAAACCGGGGACAGAAAATGGCTGAGTGGGAAAAATGTGACCATTTTCACTTAGAAGCTATTTAGAGGGCACACCACTTTACACTATTAGACAAGCTGTATACTGACTGCTTTACATTGCATCAAAGCGTCATATCTTCATTGCTGTCCCATGAAAAGATATAATAAAACATTTACAAAATGTGAGGAGTGTACTTCATTTTGTGATATACTGTGTGTGTGTGTATATATATATATATATATATATATATATATATATATATATATATATATATATGTACATTATTGGAAATTTACACTTATAAGATGATTTCTTATAGTTCAGGCTTCCCAGCAAGCCCACATGATATACAGAAAACCCCACATTGGAGTGAATAGCAGTGGCAAACTACACTTCCATTAATGAAAACCTGTCAGTTTTGAAATTCAGTGCAATGTGGTAGCAGCATGTTATAAGTGTTATAAAACAGGAGTTTAACAGATTCAAATATGCTTTTGTGGAAAAACCTTGCATTCTATGTAATGAAATCCCTGTTCTTTCTGTACACTCAGGTGAAGTAGGCTGCTATAATGAGTGATTGACAATTAGCTCTGTATACACATAGGGAGAGCTGTCAATCTTTGATTAGGGCCACCCACTGGACCTGAGTCTTTTCCCTTAAAGCTATTTTTCAATCTGTTCATGTCCTCTCGCTCTATAATGGGCTGCTCGCAGATTGTACTGTATTTCTAAGCTGAAAGGTTCCCCTTTAAAATCCAAAAAATGAAGTAAATCATTGAGACTGCTCAGTTTTTCTGTTTTCTCACTTTGCTTTCCCTCTAGTAATAAATGTTGCAGCATAAACATGTAATGCAAAACCTGTACACACCATAGAATAATAATAATTTCAATCTGTATGTTTTCAGCTTATAAACCTGGACAACAGAATCATGGCTCTCACCATCATCATCATGGTCATCACAACCATCTTCACAAACAAGGTAATCATGCATTAGTGAACCAAAAACTATCTGTCGATGGAAATACATTAACTTTAATCTTATAGTTAAAGTAATTGAGGCTTTGGATGTTCTTGATTATAATTGTAAGGTTGAGCAAGGTAATTACTACTAGTACTTTAAACATATATAACTAAACATTCTTTTTAAAGGTATTGGCTGCTTTGCAAATATAGTTAGTCTATAGCTTAAAATTAAAATCAAATGACCTACTTATCACATTTCTTAATAAGTTGTGCTTCCCAAGCCTAAAATGTAACATCTGTTGTGAGAGCACATAAGTGATCTGCAATGATGAAGATGTCTATAGCTCATAGTTAGGGGATGGATCCAACATTCACGTCAGGACAGAATTACCATCACTGGTCTATAACATGCTGCTTGCAGATGGGCCATCAGAATAAACCTGCCGGTTGCCTTTAAAACTCTTTTAAGACCTTGCTTGTTTTCTTGGAACTCGTATTGTTAAAAGTAAAATCTGAATACATATGAGCACTTTCCAATCACTCAAACGGCATTTTTTAACTCATATGATTGGCAGTTGCAGTATTTGTATGTAATTATAAATAGCAACAATAAAAAGTGAATTTAGAGATTTAACTTCTATAAGAAAACAGGCAAAATTTCTGAAAATCAGGATATAGGATGATTATATTATTTGTGTCATGTTTCAATCTGTGATCTCTTTCTTGACAGATCCCTCTAACTCTGGCTGCCCAGACCCTTGCCAGAATCAAGGAAGCCACTGCTGTAATAAATGAAGACGACAAAATACAATCTGGAATGTCTTTCAGCTTGCCTACAAAGTCTCATATACCCATCTTATATCATTTACCAATCTTAAATTGTCTCTCTTCACCATTTGAAATTCATTCTGCTACTTGCTACTAAATAAAATATTACTTTACATCGTAACCATTTTCATTGTTTGAGTATCACAAATCTAAATTCTGGAGATTGCTGGGACAGATTACAACAGTTTACACAATACACTAGACCAGAGAAAGATTGGAAGTGAATGTTCACACTTGGAAATTTTTCTTTGTATACCTATGTACATACAGAATATTCCTATAGAAAGTCATAATATGGAACTTTGTCATATATGAGTCCATATCATATGCCATACACTCCTTCTAGCTGAATGAAATCACCTATTCAATGCTAAAACGTTAAGCCTTAGCCCCCTTTCAGCCTTCCATGTTTAATCAGGGGCAAGCCACATGGATCGGTATGTTCATACGTGTTTGCATAGGTGTGACATCAGTCTGACATGTACCGGAGAAAACACGGGTCTTTGAAATAAAAATATTTTCTATATTCACCTCTTTCCAGCGCTGTTTTTTTTGGCTCTGCTATCTCCTGCTTCTGACCCTTGCTCAATATATTCATTCATTATTCACTGCTCTCAGGACCTGGAAGCCGGAGCATTGTGGTGACAGCACCACAGTGACCGCATCGCTGGTGACAGGTGAGTATCCAGCAAGCAGTGTGTGTGCAGTGATGTCCAGGAGGTCATTGGTGTTCCCAATGAACTCTGATGACATGCTGATAACACCCGTCAACACCCCCACTACAGCGGGTGTCACGATGGTGACTTCATGGGTTCATTGGAGTTTATTGGGAACACCAAACACCTCCTGGACGTCACTGCACACACACTGCTTGTTTGCTGAATACCCACCTGTCACTAGCAATAGGGAGATGCTGTCCCTGGCACTGTCCCCAGCGATGCTGTACATAGTGATGCTCCGGCTTGCAGCTCCTCAGTGCACTGATTAATCAATGAATATAATGAGCAGGGGTCAGAAGTGGGAGGCAGCAGAGCCGGAAAAACAGCGCTGAATACAGGTAAATATAGAAAATCTTTTTATTTCAAAGACACATGTTTTCTCCGGTATGTGTCACACTGATGTCACATGGATCACATCAGTGTGCGATCCATGTGACACCCGTGCTGCCGGAGAAAAAACGGACAAGTCTCCATGTGTACGTGTGGGGCCACGAGGGGTCAGTATGAAAATACAGCCATGTGACTAACTCCAGAGAATATCATAGGTACGTGAGGTATCCTTATTTAAAATGGATGTCCTGGATACTTACCTTTCCCTAGCGATGCGGTCCCCAGCACTGAAGTCCCCAGCGTTGCTCCAGCTTCCAGCTCCACAGAGCACTGAATATTCAGTGAGTATGATGAGCGGCGGTCAGGAGCGGGAGGCAGCAGAGCCAAAGACAGCACCACTGGATACAGAATATAGAAAATATTTTTATTTAAAAGACCCGTGTTTTCTCCGGGGGAAGGGGAGGGAGAGAGACAGAGAGAGAATATACACACATATACACACATATACACAGACACCACCTACACACAGCGTACAGCCATATACACATATACACAAAAGACACGTACACACAGCGTACAGACATATACACAGAAGACACGTACACAGCGTACAAACATATACACAGACACATACACACAGCGTACACAGACGACATGTACACACAGTGTACAGCCATATACACACACATGTACACAGACGACACGTACACAGCGTACAGCCATATATACACACATACACAGACGACACGTACACAATGTACAGCCATTTACAAAGACAAGACGTGCACACAGCGTACAACCATATACACAGATGACACATACACAGCGTACAGCCATATACACACACATATACACAGCGTACAGGCATATACATACACATGTACACAGATGACACATACACAGCACACAGCCATATATACACACACGTACACAGACAACATGTACATACAGCATACAGCCATATACACACACATGTACACAGACGACACGTACACAGCGTACAGCCATATACACACACATACACAGATGACACGTACACACAGCGTACAGCCATATACACACACGTACACAAACATGTACACAACGTACAGCCATATACACACATGCACACAGATGACACGTACACAGCGTACAGCCATATACACACACATACACAGATGGCACGTACATACAGCGTACAGCCATATACACACACGTACACAAACATGTACACAACGTACAGCCATATACACACATGCGCACAGATGACACGTACACAGCGTACAGCCATATACACACACGTACACAGACACATGCACAGCGTACAGCCATATACACTATACACATATACACAGAAGACACGTACAGACAGCGTACAGCCATAAACACACATACACAGACAACACGTACACACAGCGTAGAGCCATATACACACATACACAGACACGTACACACAGCGTACAGCCATATACACACACGTACACAGATGACACGTACTTAGCGTACAACCATATACACACACACATGTAAAGAGACTACACGTACACACAGCTTACAGCCATATACACACACATATGTTCCCAGACGACACATAAACACAGCGTACAGTCATATACACACATGTACAAAGACGACACATACACACAGCGTACAGCCATATACCCATGCATGTACACAGATGACACGTACACACAGCATACATCCATATACACACATGTACACAGATGACACGTACACACAGCGTACACCTATATACACACACATGTATACAGACAACACGTACACACAGCGTACAGCCATATACACACACATGTACACAGACGACATATAGACACAGTGTACAGCCATATACACACACATGTACACAGAGGACACGTACACACAGCGTACATCCATATACACACACATGTACACAGATGACACGTAAGCACAGCGTACATCCATATACACACACATGTACACAGACGACACATACACACAACGTACAGCAATATACACACACATGTAGACAGACGACACTTGCACACAACACAGCTCAAGAAACACTACACCAGATACCAATATACAGCACACAGCAAGGAAGAGACAGTGCACAGGGGTGAACCACGCCAAATAACACAACACATACAATACACAAATGCAGAACGATGAAATACGACAGACATATTGGAGAGGGCAAACAGTGTGACACATGTCCACTGCTCCTGTCAGCACCACTAAGCATAGACTGATGTTCATTTCACCTCACTCCCGATGCGATCCATCGGGCCTATTTCTAGTATGTATAATGACAGTCAGTCCTGATCTCCGGAACTTACCATCTGCATGAGAATATGTGCGGAAGTGGCACTGCAGCTGTATTCAGCGGTGTCACATCTCAAACCTTTCTGTGGTAGACTTCTTGTCAACTATTCCTACTGCTTTACTTGCCCTCTGCATTTAACATTCTTGATCACTTTGCTCCAGCACCATTTTTTTGTTAGACTGTCACTAGGTCATCCTTCCCTCCCTGATGAAGCTGTGAGTTGGGGTGCACTAGCCCTCTCCAAGCGAAACACGTGTCGGTGGGTTGGGGGGTAATCTCTGCACTCCGGGCACGAATGCAGCACCAGTATTTTCCTTCTACTTCTTTCTGAAAGGTATTTATTATCCTATAATGGCTTTGACTCTCTTTTGGATAAGGCTTTTCTGCCTCCTGCATGTGAGATAGTTTATACAGAGAACTGCTCATGCATGTGTGTCGCCCGTGGATAAGGGGTACTCAGATCCGGGCCACGAGGTCACTTCTGTGGGTATCACGGTGGCGTGACCCGGTCTGTGATCCCAGGCTCCACAGTAAAAAGGGGTTGGGTAAGGGAGATTGTCCGTGACGCCACCTACGGTTGTGGTGAGGATGTGACACCACCGCTGCTCTGGACGGGGATCCCGGGAGCGATGACAGGGAGCAGCGTAGTTGTTATGTCCCCTCCGTGGGTAGGGGGGTTGGTGTCCCCGGGGCCCGTGGAGGGTTTTGGAGCTGGCAGGCGGGTTACGGGGCCTGGAGAGGTGCAGGGTCGCGGGGGCAGCGCTGTGCCGCACGGCACGGTGGTACTCACTCAGCCAGTAACGATGACACAGTTCTCGGTAAAACACACGGCTGGATGGACGGGTCCCACAGGCGGCTGCGGTGTTTTTCCCCTGACCCCAGGTTGGTAATGTAAGTCCTCTCTTTCACCTCCGAGCACGCTCCTCCTGCAATCCGGTTTCCAGCTGGCTCCCCGATTCAGTACCGGTGGGCCACCGCCCAGCCCCGGCTACCTACGGTTCCACCAACTGTCTTCCCGGCTCTCACAGACGGCCACTACCGTCTGCCTCACTCTCTGCACGGGGGCCTTAGGCTCCAACCTAGGCCCCTGTCTGCTTCTGTCTCCCTGCAGACCTTCTCTCTCCTCCTCTCCCTGGACTTGACTGGGCTGGTTTCCTGCCTCAGGCCAGCTAAACTCCTGGGTGGGCGTATCCATCTCCTGACTCCGCCCACCTGGTGTGTCTGTCTGAGCCCGAGGAAGGTCTCACTGGAGATGTCTGCTGTGAACTGCTGGGGGTGGGTGTGTGTGTTGTTACCTGTGGCCCCTGGCTTGTCCAGGGCGCCACACATGTAACCTGATGAATTTGCACTGATGATTTGGCTTCTATTTGCACTTTAGCACTTTATATTTTGACCGCTCATCCTATATAAACGTTATGAAGGGTTACTGCATCTCCAGCAGGTTCTCTGCATTTTAACACCATGTTTTATGCAATCATGTATACATCTTTGCAATAGACTGTGATATCTATATTTATTTGCTGCCTCTCTTGCCCTCTATACCTGTTTTACTGTCTCTGCCAAAACCCCTCCTTGTTTAAAATAAACTAATTTTTGCATTCAAAAACTCTTTTTTCCTCCTGTGTCTCAATGTTCTATATGGAGTTTATGCTGGCTTTTAAGGGACCTTGACATAGGTACCCTTTCACCAAATTTTTCTAAAATGGTTTTATGGAGATCTGTTCTACTGTCACTAGGTGAGGTAGATCATCTAAGCCCAATGTATGGATAGGCACACCGGCCATAGGTGTCAGTGGAGCAGATCAGTACAGCATGCATGGCACAGACAACAGAGGGACTGGAAACCACAGGCACAGAGTTGAGATACTGCCAGACAGGAGATATAATGGAGACTGTAGACAGGTATTTGTAATACTGAAAACCACAGAAAGATATGTATCTGAAGAACTGGAAGCCACAGACAGCAAGGAAGCAAGGAGACATCTTGGAGACTGCAGGAAGGTTGTGAGATACTGTAAGCCATAGGCAGCTAGATAGCTTTAGAATTTGAAGCCCCAGAAATCTAGAAGACATTCTTGAGACCTCTGGCTGGTTCTGCAATACTGGAAACCATACGCAGGCAGGTCGCTGAAGAACTGAATACGGTGGCAGCCACGAGACGTCATGGAGAACAAGACAAGTAGCAAACAGAACTCCTTAGTAATTAGAATGTCAGAATATCATTGAAGCCACAGGCGAACAAGGGATATCCTGGAAATCGCAGGCAGACACAAAGCAGAGGTCCTAAAATACCAAAAACAGTTAGCAGACAGAACTCTGAAGGAACTAGAAATTCTGAATTCCATGGAATCCTCAGGTAAACTGGAGATGTCCTGAAGACTGCAGACAGCTTGCTGTGATACAGGAGACCGCAGGCAAGTAGGTAGCTAAAAAAATTGGAAGCCACAGAAAAATAAAAGACATCTGGAAGACCGCAGACAGCTTGCTGTGATACTGGAAACCACAGTTGAGAAGGCAGTTGAAGAACTGGAAGCCGCAGACAAACAGGAGATGTCCTGAAGATCGCAGACCGGTTGCTGTGCATAGACAAACTAAATGTTCTAAAATCACGGAAGTTTTAATACCAAGACACAATTGTGTATCTCAGAAAGCCTTATATAGCCATAGGAAGCTAATAATATGGGAGCATACTGGGTTACTTGCAAATCCCAACAAGGAGCACAAGAAAGTTTAGTGGACTGGAGACAGGTATGTAACAGTTCCCCCTTTTGAGGCCCCTCCCAAAATAGATGTCCATAACCTTGGCAATGGTTTTTTAGCCACTGTACCTTTAGGATCCGTGGTCCTGGTATTCTGCTAGCCTTTTTGCTAGTGTGGCGCCCCAGGACCTGGTCGCCACAACAGCATTGCCCTCCCAAAAGGGTTAATGCTGAGCCTGGAGGTAATTGGGAGATCTATTGGCCAGTAAGTTAACACTCAACACAGTTCTCCCTCCGGCCAGCAGGGGGAGCTCTGAACCTGGAACTTCAGGGAGCATTCCTTAAGTCTGGCTGGAAGGAGGAAGTGTTAGTTAGTCTGGACACAGGAGTGAAGAGTGCAGACGCAGAGTAGTGCTGCCTTGTAAACTGGGGCCTAGAGCTGGGATAGCTTGGCCCAGTGAAGCAAGGGGAGCAGAGAGGCACAGCAGAGACTCGGACATCGGAGTCTGTAGTTGCCAGGGCATAAAATCCATCCCTGGTAGCTGAATCCGGAGGGCAGGAGAGCTGTAAGCCCCCTGCCCCAGAAGCAATCTGAAGGTACAACTGCATCCCAAGGGCCTGGTGTGGGCTCCAGCAGAGAAGCACCAGAGAGGGCCTGCGCAGTCTACCACACAGAAGAGGGGACGAAAAACAAGTCCCAGCAGCAAGAGGGCAATTGCGAACCCAAAGTGCAGTGTCCTAAAACAGCAGAGAAAGATTAAGGAGTAGGCCTCATACTCAACTGGCCAAAGATCACCCCAGGCACTTCCAGGCCGGCCGGATCATCTATACCATCTGTGACGGTCTCCCTGGACTAAGTTTCTGCCGAGTAAAAGAGGAGAAGGTAAAGAGACTACTGTTTGTGCCTGTTTCTTTCATTGCTTGTCGGCCCTGCACCGTGTTAGTCACGCAGCACCATAGACTTCCACAAGCACCAACTGTGCCCCGGGCATTGCTCCACCTGTGGGGAGCAGTACCAACATTGCTGCCATAACATCACCCCGGTGGCCTCACACAGCAGCGGCGGCTTAATAGCCGCATACCACAGGTGGCGTCACGAACACAAACATTAAAGTCATCAGCCACATATTCAACTGACACCCACAAGGGCCACGGAGCCGGGCCCAGCCACCACTGACTACCACCGGACTAGTCCGGCCCGGCACCGGGTGTCCCATAGCCCTGGGGTGGGCGAGTCAACTTTTGGCGTCACGAACAGGATTTCAGGTGACGCCCAGGGCGCCGCAGCACCGGCCGAAGTAGTCCCAGTCGCCGTCGCCCCAGCCCCCACTATAGCGCCGGTAATGCCGATCACCATGCCGTACATACCAGGAGCAGAATGGCTGCCGCAGTACTCCGGGGAGTCCCATACCTTGAGTGACTTCAGAGAAAGCCTGCACAGCTTGTTCCGGGTGTATCCTCTGACTGAGAGCCAGAAGGTGGGCATAGTAATGGGACAGCTAGCCGGCGCAGCCCAGCGTGAAGCGAAGTCCTGGCCTGATACAGATAAAGGGACAGCAGCCCAGATACTGGCCAAACTAAAGAGCACTTTTGACACCCGCACCGCAGCAGAGATAAAGATGAGATTCTTTGGGTGCAAGCAACGGGCCACAGACAGCATAAGGGACTATGCCTTAAACTTGCAGGAGGCCCTGAAAGCAGTTAAACAGGTGGACCCAGAGAGTGTACGTGAAGAAGACAAACTCCTAACTGAGCAGTTCATAGAGGGGCTCCTGTCAGACGCCCACAGGACACAGCTGCGTATAATGGTCCTGCAGAACCCTGCTCTGGACTTTGCAAAGTTTAAGGACCAGGCCATCAGGGTACTGAGAGAATCTACACCGAATGACCCAGTACCCCTCCGGCCTCTTGCTATCACGTACCCCGGGGTGGTGCCTGCAACACGAGCCACTGCAGGGGCTGAGGCGCAGTCCCCTGGATAAGGATCCCACGGCAGAGCTCAGACAGCAGTTCCAGGAGCTGACCAAGACTGTGGCTGCCCTTGCCAAGACCGTGCAGTCTCTACAAATGACCCCCTCGCCTGCAAAAATCGAGTTGGCCTCCAGCCCAGAAGACGTCCCATGGATGCGACAGAGGAGGATTCCGCCGACCCGAGGCAGAGACACAGACCGGTATGATTCAACAGGACAACCGATCTGCCGCCACTGCAACCAGGCGGGCCACATTGCACGACGCTGTCCTTTAAACGGGCTGAGCCTGGGGCCAGGAGCCAACCCCCAGGTGTGAGGAAGCCCGGCTCAAACCCCAGCCGCAGCAAGTATGTGGGAGGACGACCGGTCCTTCCCATTGTGCTGGATGGGATCCCTTTGAATGCCCTCCTGGATACGGGGTCCCAGGTAACAACCATCCCCCACAAACTGTACAAAAGATATTGGGCTGATTCAGACATTGACCATGGCCCAGATGATGATTTAACGATTGTGGCCAGTAATGGTCAGCCCTTACCTCAAATTGGGTACAAAGAAGTAACCATTAAAGTGGGGCGGGTGGAATTGCCATGTCAGGGGATGATAATTGTAGATATTGATCGCAAAGAATCTGACCCACTGCTAACCCTTGGTACAAATGTGATAGAAAATTGTATTGCCGAAGTGATAATTTTGTTGCAACAGGCGTCTGAAACTGCCAGCTCCGGGCAGCAGCGTGTCCTACAGAGGGAGATCAGAGCCCTGATGAGGAGGCAGCAAGTAGAGCTAGCCGGAGGAGAAATTGGCAGTGTGAGGGTAAGTGACCCCCTCCCCATTGTAATACCCCCAAGAAGTGAAATGTTGATATGGTGTCGGGCAGCAATAGGCCTCAAGGGTCAGGATTACCATGCCTTGGTAGAACCAGTGTATTCAGACAGTAGGCCTGGAGTCCTGATAGCCAGAGGGGTAGCGGACGTCCGCAAGGGGAGAGTGCCCGTCCGTGTCCTGAATTGTGGGGAGGAGGAGGCCAAATTGCCCCGGTACGCCACTGTAGCAAAACTGTACACTGTCAGTAACAATACCATTAAAGCAGTGGAACCCTTGATCCCGTCCGACCAGGCGGAAGACAATGGCTCCAAGGGGCAGCCGGAAGACTGGTGCCAAAAATTACATGTAGGCACCGACTCCACCCCCTCGCACCAAAAGCATGGGGTTTACCGGGTGGTACAGGAGTACGAGCGGGTCTTCAGCAAACACCCCCTAGATTTTGGGCAGGTGAAAGGGGTTAAACATCAAATCCCCACGGGTGATCATCATCCCATTAAAGAGAGATACCGCCCTGTACCCCCCGCACAGTATCAGTGTGCCAAGGAAATGTTACGGGAAATGAAGGAGGCTGGGGTTATCAGAGATAGTTGTAGCCCCTGGGCAGCTCCACTAGTGCTCGTAAAGAAAAAAGATGGTACAATGAGAATGTGTGTAGATTACAGGCAAATTAACCGCATTACACATAAAGATGCTTATCCACTGCCCAGAATAGAGGAGTCACTAACAGCCTTAAAGTCAGCTAACTATTTCTCCACCTTGGATCTCACCAGTAGGTATTGGCAGGTTCCCGTGGCAGAGGCGGACAAAGAGAAGACTGCATTCACGACACCAATGGGTCTCTGTGAGTTCAACTGTATGCCATTCGGGCTCTGCAACGCCCCAGGGACATTCCAAAGGTTGATGGAGTGCTGCTTGGGCCATCACAACTTTGAAACCGTGCTGTTGTACCTGGATGACGTAATAGTCTACTCCAAGACTTATGAGGACCACCTGAAGCACTTAGCAGAAGTGTTTGAATCCTTGTCGAAATATGGCCTGAAGATCAAGCCGTCCAAATGTCACCTCTTGAAGCCAAAGGTACAGTACCTGGGTCATGTGGTCAGCGCAGAAGGTGTGGCACCTGATCCGGAGAAAGTCACTGTAATCAAGGACTGGCCAAGACCCACCACAGTGAAGGAGGTGCGGCAGTTCCTTGGACTGGTGGGCTACTACCGAAGGTTCATTGATGGTTTCACCAAGATAGCAGCGCCCCTTCAAGATCTCCTGGTGGGCCAGCCAAAGCAGGCTAAGAAGCAGAGCCCTCCATTTGAATGGAGCAGCCAACTGGAAACATCCTTTGTCCGGCTGAAAGGGGCTCTCACGGGAGAAGAAATTCTGGCCTACCCTGACTACAGCCAACCGTTTGTACTGTATACAGACGCCAGCAACGTGGGACTGGGAGCAGTTCTGTCCCAGGTACAGGGAGGCAGAGAGAGGGTGATAGCGTACGCCAGTAGGAAGCTTCGGCCCACAGAAAGGAATCCAGAAAACTACAGTTCCTTCAAGCTGGAGTTCCTCGCTATTGTTTGGGCAGTGACTGAACGCTTCAAGCACTATCTGGCATCGGCCAAGTTCACCATCTTCACGGACAACAATCCGTTGACACACCTGGCAACAGCCAAGTTAGGTGCGATGGAACAGCGATGGATGGCCCGGCTGTCTAACTTTGACTTTACCATTAAGTATCGGGCTGGCAAGAAGAATAACAATGCTGATGCGCTGTCCAGAATGCCTCACTTGCCCGAGTCTGGAGAAGACATGGATGAACTCGAAGAGATAGAGTTACCGGCTTTCCATCACCAAGGTGTGTCCCAGTGTGAGCATGCTGTAGGAGTGAAGCGCTCAAGCCAGCACGGGGTCTCGGTCAACCCCTTACTCCACCATAATTGGGAAGAAACACAGAACGGTGACCCGGCCGTGCGATTGGTCAAAGAGAAGCTAGCGCAAGCTGAGACCCATCTTGGCCCAGACGCTCCAGAGGAAGCCCAGCAGCTGTGGAAGGAGAGGGGACGACTGTTCACCTACCAAGGCAAGCTCTGCAAGAGATATGTCAACTATCGAACAAATGAACTTGTCTGGCAGATAGTGGTTCCGCAGAGAGATGCTCCAATGGTCCTAGCAGCGTATCATGATAACGCAGGACACTTCGGGTGGAAGAAGTTGGAAGCCCTACTCCGTGATCGGTTCTATTGGGTGCACATGAGAAAGATGATCGAGAAGTGGTGCCGAGACTGTGGCCCGTGTAACCTGAGGCGGAAAGACGATGCCAGCCAAAGGTCTCCCCTACAGCCAATTGTCACAAAGCAGCCCCTGGAGTTGGTGGCCCTGGACCACGTGAAGTTAACACCAAGCCGGTCAGGCTATGTGTACGCCCTCACCATTGTGGACCATTACTCTCGTTTCCTGGTAGTAGTGCCTGTGAAGGACCAGACCGCCAGGACAGCAGCTAGAGCGTTCCAGGCATCCTTTTGTCGACCTCACGGCTATCCGGAAAGGGTACTGACTGATCAGGGTCCTGCATTCGAGGCTGAAGTGTTCCAAGAGTTCTGTAACATGTACGGTTGTAAGAAAATCCGAACCACACCGTACCACCCCCAAACCAATGGACTGTGCGAGAAAATGAACCATGTGGTTATTGATATGCTGAAGACCCTACCGCTGGAGGAAAGGAACCAATGGCCAGAAAAGTTGCCAGATCTGGTAGACCTGTACAACCACATCCCAGTGAATTCGACCAACTGCAGCCCCGCTTACCTGATGCGAGCCAGACCAGGCAAGTTGCCTGTAGACTTTGAGATGGGGACTGTGTCGCCTGAGGCGGTTCAAGAAATAGAGGATTGGGATACAGAACGGCAGCAGCGGTACCGTAAGGTCCAGGAGTGCGTAGAGAGGAGCCTGTCTCAAGCAAGAACGAGGCAAGAACAGCATTACAATCAAACAGCCCCAGCAACTCCCTTAGCACCTGGAGAACAAGTCCTCAAGAAGAAGCAGAAGACGCATAAATTGGATGATCAGTGGGAAAACGAGCCCTACACCATTATCCCCTCCAACTTTGACAATAGTAAGGTATGCCTCATAAGCAAAGATGAAGGCAAGACCTATCAAGCAATTTCCCGAGACCGCCTGAAAGCGTGCCCTGAACGGTGCAGAATCCAAAGAGAAATGGAAGGAGTACAAGGAAGTCCCCAAAGTCAAGAGAAAGGAGGGGAGATGATTCAAACCATCCTTGGAAAGTTCCCCAAAACTTGGACCCGAATAAACAATGCCATAGTGGTACCAGTTTTGACGTTTCCGCAGTTGGTCGAGCCAGAAACAGAAAAGGTTCCGGATCCACCTAAAGAATCGTCCGCTCCGGCACGAGATGACACGCCAGCAGTGGAGCAGGAGGATCAACCCCCTGTCAGTGGTGAACCTGTCATACCCTTGGCGACTCCTAGATCACAAAGGCAACCATCACGCTTACCTATGGGGGTTAGGCCCACCTGTAGTGCTGAGATAGAAGACGCACCACGTAGTCAGGGGCAAACACCAGAGCTACGTAGGTCCCAGCGCAGCACTCGGGGACAACCCCCTCTAAGGTATAGGGAGTCAACTGTATAAGGGAAAGAGTACTTATTAGGATGTAAATAGTTATGCAAAATGTCTGCCATGTTGTGTACAAAATGTTTTCTTTTTCTTTGATTGCGAAAATGGACAATTGGGCCACTGGACTATGGGTGGCCAACACCTAAATTGTTCATAGTTAGCACCAGTGTGCTCAACACCCCTGAAGAAAAACCCGTCCGGCGTGCATAGAGTGGGGTCATCAATGCTCTGACGCACGCCCAGAGCCTACGTTGGGGGTTTGAACGCGGCGGGTCCCCCATGGAGCAGTGTAATGGACACCCGGCAGGGAGCCACACTGGACTCTTATAGTAATGTTTAAGGTTGTAACGTTAAAGTAATTGCGCCTCCCATAATGGGATGAAATGTTCTAACATGTCATGTTTGTCTCTACAGTCCGGGAGTACTGAATTTAACTAAGGGGGAGTGTGGCGCCCCAGGACCTGGTCGCCACAACAGCATTGCCCTCCCAAAAGGGTTAATGCTGAGCCTGGAGGTAATTGGGAGATCTATTGGCCAGTAAGTTAACACTCAACACAGTTCTCCCTCCGGCCAGCAGGGGGAGCTCTGAACCTGGAACTTCAGGGAGCATTCCTTAAGTCTGGCTGGAAGGAGGAAGTGTTAGTTAGTCTGGACACAGGAGTGAAGAGTGCAGACGCAGAGTAGTGCTGCCTTGTAAACTGGGGCCTAGAGCTGGGATAGCTTGGCCCAGTGAAGCAAGGGGAGCAGAGAGGCACAGCAGAGACTCGGACATCGGAGTCTGTAGTTGCCAGGGCATAAAATCCATCCCTGGTAGCTGAATCCGGAGGGCAGGAGAGCTGTAAGCCCCCTGCCCCAGAAGCAATCTGAAGGTACAACTGCATCCCAAGGGCCTGGTGTGGGCTCCAGCAGAGAAGCACCAGAGAGGGCCTGCGCAGTCTACCACACAGAAGAGGGGACGAACAACAAGTCCCAGCAGCAAGAGGGCAATTGCGAACCCAAAGTGCAGTGTCCTAAAACAGCAGAGAAAGATTAAGGAGTAGGCCTCATACTCAACTGGCCAAAGATCACCCCAGGCACTTCCAGGCCGGCCGGATCATCTATACCATCTGTGACGGTCTCCCTGGACTAAGTTTCTGCCGAGTAAAAGAGGAGAAGGTAAAGAGACTACTGTTTGTGCCTGTTTCTTTCATTGCTTGTCGGCCCTGCACCGTGTTAGTCACGCAGCACCATAGACTTCCACAAGCACCAACTGTGCCCCGGGCATTGCTCCACCTGTGGGGAGCAGTACCAACATTGCTGCCATAACATCACCCCGGTGGCCTCACACAGCAGCGGCGGCTTAATAGCCGCATACCACAGGTGGCGTCACGAACACAAACATTAAAGTCATCAGCCACATATTCAACTGACACCCACCAGGGCCACGGAGCCGGGCCCAGCCACCACTGACTACCACCGGACTAGTCCGGCCCGGCACCGGGTGTCCCATAGCCCTGGGGTGGGCGAGTCACTAGGTGACATAAATCCTCTAAGCCCAATGTCCAGGGGGCATATGGGCCACTGGGGTTGGTGCAGCTGATGGGTAAAGCATGCAGGGCACAGACAGCAGAGGAAACAATAGGCACAGAGCACAGAGTTGAGATACTGGAAACTGTAGCAGGCATGAAATGTCCTGGAGACCACAGAAAAGTAGTTGTGATAATGGAAACTGCAAGCAGGCAGGTAGCTATAGAACTGGAAGCTACAGACAGACAGAAGATGATTTGGATGTGGCAGGAAGGTTGTGTAATACTGGAAACTGTAGGCAGGTAGGTAGCTTAGAAACTGGAAACTACACATAACCAGGAGATCTCCTGGAGGATGCAGGCAGGTTGTGCAGTACTGGAAACTGCAGGCATGTAGGCAGCTGTGGAACTGGAAGCCATAGACAACCAGGAGATCTCCTGGAGAATGCAGGCAGGTTGTGCGGTACTGGAGACCACAGGCAGGTAGGTAGCTCTGGAACTGAGAGTTAGACTGCGGAGAACATTCTGGAGACAGCAGGCAGGATGTGCATTACTAAAAATCACAGGCAGATAGGTAGCTTTGGAATTGGAAGTTGCCGACAGCAAGGAGACACCCCAGACACAGCAGGTAGGTTGTGTGATACAAGAAACCGCAGTCAGGTAGGTAACTGAAGAACTGGAAGTTGCAGGCAGACAGTTACTACAAACCACAGGTAGGCAGGCAGCTGAAACCAGGTTATGTCCTAGAGATGGAGACATATAGCAAACAAAACTTTGGAGCAACTAGAAAGTTTGAATACCATGGAAGCTGCAGGCAGACAGAAGATGTCCTGAAGACCCCATACAGGTTGCTGAGATATAGAAAACCCTCAGCAAGTAGGTAGTTGAGAAACTTGAAGCTGCAGGCAAACAGGAGACGTCCTGAAGACCGCAGACAACTTGAACTGGTGGAGGAAGGTTGAGAACTGGTGGAGGAAGGTTGAACTAGATGGACCTAGGTCTTTTTTCAACCATAGTAACTATGTAACTTGCATGCATAGACAAACTAAAAGTCCTAGGAACACTAAAGTCATAATAAAAAGACACGGGTGTGTCTAGGAAGGCCTTACATAGGTCTAGAAAGGTAATCATATGGGAACAAGCAAGGTTACTTGTAAAGCCTGACATGAAGCACAAAACTTTAGTGGACAGGTGTGTAACACTTTTCTCACCAGAATTCAAGTTATGTCCCACTTTCGGATCTGCTCCACAAACATACCCCCTCACACAACAGAGAAAAGCCAGCAGATCGGACTGACCATCCAATGTATATGATGATGTCACAACTCTCAATGATTGGTAATAGGAAAGAAGAGGTAGTCATGCTGAATTTCCATAAACTACCACAACTTGGCTATGGAATACCGACCAAGAAAGAAGTGAATCAAAACCATTTACTATGAAATCTCATTTTATTCTCAATAAATTAATAACCATTAACAATTCAAACAAGAGAGCCACCTGGGGGGCACATGGTTCCAGAATATCTACATATCATTTCTGTCTTGTGCAAAATTATGTTGTTATAGGATGTCGTAAGGAACAGTCAAAACTAATACCAGTACCATCTACTACTTTGCTACTTCAGTGTGACAAGTATTAAGGCAGGGAGAGTGCAATGACCCATTTTCATCCTAGAGAGATGATATAGGGCAGCAGACCGCATATATGGCCGGATAGGCTTGCCTATTACCTGTGAATCCTCAGCACAGGCTGATATTTTATACAATAAAAACCAACACCGCCATTATACGTGCCATAACACCTCCTATTAATCCCAGGTGAATCATCCCACCATGACACACTGATTTAGCAACATGATATCTATCATCCAACTAAACAAGTACAAGACTGTCTACATAACATAACACAGCGGAAAATGCCGCTAATTAGTCATTGTTTAGCACTCAGAGAAATGAAAGTTACTTACATTATACAAAGATTATCTGGCCATGTGTCCCTCCACCCCTTCCGGCCATGTATTAGTTTTGACTGTTCCTTACGACATCCTATAACAACATAATTTTGCACAAGACAGAAATGATATGTAGATATTCTGGGACCATGTGCCCCCCAGGTGGCTCTCTTGTTTGAATTGTTAATGCTTATTAATTTATTGAGAATAAAATGAGATTTTATAGTAAATGGTTTTGATTCACTTATTTCTTGGTCGGTATTTCATAGCCAAGTTGTGGTAGTTTAGTCTAACTGAAGTGTGTATAGGCATTGGACTTTGGCAATTAAATGCTGAATTTCCATGCCTGATCCTTTTGTCCTGACTTTAAAGAAGTCTGAAGCAGCTTATCTCATTTCATCATTGAAAACGGACACACACTATAGAACATGGTATATGGGAGAGATACGACAGATCATTTTTGGATGAATGAGATAGCTAAGTTGATTGTCCACCTAAAATTTTACATCTAGACAAATCCTAACCACACTGCATGCCTTTTATGACTGTCAAATTTTATTTAAGAAGGCCAACATTGTCAGCTTTATATTTGCTATTGCTACAAACAGATTGTATGGGCCATGGCTGATTTCTTCAGCAATAACAGCTGATCATGTTGGGGGCCTGAGAAAAGACACTGGATTATCTGTTGATTAGAAAGCTGGTTTCAATTCAAAAATGGGTTATTAACGTGAAACAACACTTTTATAAAAACATTACACGTGAGTTTGTCTGTACCAGGAATAAACTGAAGTAGAGAATTTTAATGGCACGTACATGTTTTTAGATTTTAGATCCAGACTTTACTTGCACTAAAAGTTACCTGAAGACTTAAATATACTGCATATCTTATATTGTACTTCTATGTCACTGTCACTTTAATAAACCTATCCAAGGGGTAGTAACTTAACAAATGATTGTCATTTTATTGCTTTTCTAAAATTGTGCAATCTACTGTACACGTGCAGCAATTGTTTACAGCTGAAATATTAGACATGCCATATCTGTACGAGCTTCAATACTACAATCACAGTCTTAGTAATGTTCCCTAATTAGGCACATATATCAATGAAAGGCAAATTCTTGGCGATATTTAATTAGGTTTTTTGCAGTGAGGTGTATAATTATCCTGCTTCCAGTACTCCTATATAAACATACAGTATTAGATCCAATAAATTATTCTGTTACTCTTTACCCTCTGTGACACGTAAAAGACTTTTTCAAGTTATCAAAAAGCTTAGCATACTGATTCACTACCACCCAGATGCCCACTGTCATTTGTTGTACCAATGAAGTACAGTACCAATGAGGCCTTGGTGGTCTTTTACTTTCCTTCTTTATCTGATAACTCAGAAAACATCATTAAAAACATCTTTCCCAGAATCTCATCATGTTTACAATAAAATTGTGATGCCCTGGCCTATCAGGTCGTCACAGGGTATTGTGCAATCTGCCCTTCTGTACAATATCCATCTCCTCCTTGGTTACGGGTCCCTAACCTTTGGTGTTGCCAAGAACAAGCTAATCAAAATCCTAGGAGCACTCTGCACCACACCCACCAGACACACCAGTGGACGGCCTGAGTGGAATAGGGTCGCCCACTTGGGGGGTTCGTTAAGGTGGGGGTCAGGAGTGTCAGGAGACAGTCAGTGGAGGAGTGACTCTCAAGAGGAGAGGTCAGGAGCTGGGCTCCTTGGAACTACTAGGTGGCAGACGTTGGTCTGGGCCTGCTAGGAGCTGGACCCCGGTCGCAGTGGATCGTGACAAGGGGCACAGACTATCGAGGAGGACAGCCGGCGGCCTTGCGCCTTGGACCCTGGGTCAAGGAGTAGCTTCAGGCGTCATGACAATTTACCCAACGAGGACAGAGCCTTCAAGATCCGTTCTCCACCCGCTCCAAAATCGGGGTACTAGCGCAACGAGGGGGATAGGACTTTCCACTAAACGGTCCAGAAAATCCCAAGCGTGAACCCTGAGACCAAGCTCACCCAGTTAGCCACACTGGGGAGCGGGACCCAATTAGTTGTAGACTAAAGGAACCAACTAGAAGACAAGGTGCCATGGGAAAAGGTCCCAGGCCAAAAGGCAAAACCAACGGGCACGAGACCCAGGCATGCTCCCTCTCAGCGGCAGCAGTGTCCAGAACTTTGGTTTGCTACAGTTGTCAGTGTCAGCGTTATTGAACTGAGTGAGTACGCAAGTGACCCCTTACTGTCCCAACGGCACATCCCTGTCACCGTCACCGAATCCCGGGGCATTCCCCCTACCCGTGGAGGGGTTAAACACCTAGCTGCCCACACCATTGCCACCGGGTACTCCCAATTGCAGCAGTTGTACTCCACCTTACCACGCACCACGGGTGGCGTCACGAACTTTACACACCATCCCCTGTACATAACCCCCCTTGGTTTGAGCAGCCGTACAACCCCGACCGGAGCCCTCTTGAGCCACCGCGGATCCGGATCCAAGCAGCCTGGCTGCTGACATGGGGGTGACACAAAATCATGTCTGGATCATGAGGCCAAAGCGATCTGTACTAAGATCCTTGCACAGAGTCACGCAAAGACCCTGCCAAACAATATCTATGTGATCTTTTGTATTTAGATCCATAAGATGATCATAAATTACTACTAGTGATGAGTGAGTGTAATTGTTACTATTCACTACTCGTACGATATTCGGGGTATTCATTATATGGTGAGTTTTTGTGTATTCGCCTCGCCATATTTGGATGTCCCACCCGTTTTGGTGCCTGATTTGCAGCCACTAAACATGCTAGGCTTTTTAACCAATCACAGAAATGCTGCTGCCATCTTGGTTATGTCATTACTGTGATTAGCTGGTCATGCAGCATCATAGGGTCTATAAAAGCCCATCCACCGCCATTTTGCACACATTGCGTCTGGATCCAGAGTTGTATGAGCACAGGAATAGAGCAAGCAGCTGCTAGGAAGAGTATAGGCCTACTAATAACACAAAAAGCCCTTTATTAGGGCTACCTGCAGTGTATAGGTCAGTGTAGCGTATGGAGGGACAGATTTTGCAGCAGGGACAGAGCTTAAAGCAGCATGTCACTACCTCCATACTACCTTCCAGAATACAATAGCTCTTTTAAAACCTGAAACCACTGAACAAGGTCACAGTAGGGAGGGAAACATTGTGGATTAGGTAGGGAATCGGGACCTGTTTCAACAATATTTAGGGGTTCACAGCCTGACTTTTGCCGTTCGTCTACACCATATTAATACGTTGCTAGTGGCTTTTGCAAATAGTTACAAAGCAGTACTCTAGCATTTACTGCTGCTCAATATGCTAAACGCACCGTTCCTGTTTCCACAATATTGAGGGGTTCCCAGCCTGACTTCTGCTGTACATCCACATCAGCCACATTAATACATTGCTAGCGGCCTTTGCAAATAGTAACAAAATAGCACTCTAGTATTTACTGCTGCCTGATACACTAAACGCATTGTTCCTGTTAAAATCTGTGCTGATCGCACGGCAGCAGTCTGTCTGCATCTGTTTGTTTAATCAGCACCAGCTCCCCTCATACATTAAGATGCTTTAAGCTTGATGACGTGCTCTTGAAGGCAGGACAGTGTAAAGGCCCCTTTACACACTGAAACTTTCTAGCGATCCCACCAGCGATCCCAACCTGGCCGGGATCGCTACAAAGTCTCTGGTGAGCTGTCAAACTGGCAAACCTGGACAACGACGCAACAGCGATCCGGACCTGCAGAACGACCTAGCTAGTCATTGGGGACGTTGTAAAGCAGCTTTTTGAAAGGGAAGTCGCTAACGAAGTCGCTGTAAAGTCCCCTTTACACACTAAAACTTTGCTGCACAGCGGGAAACAAAGGACCAAAGAATGGTCCTGAACGATTTGTAGCGATCACAACTTCACAGCAGGGGCCAGGTCGCTGATGTGTTTCACAGACTGCAATGTCGCTGGGGAGGTCGCTATAACGTCACAAAACCGGTGACGTTACAGCAATGTCATTTGCGATGTTGCAGTGTGTAAAGCCACCTTAAGGATGTTCAGCACTGCCCCACACTGTGCACGTCACAGCCACCATCGCCTGGAGCATTCTGGGTTTGATGACGCTCCCAGCTGGGCGGGACAAGATGCCCACACCCAGCGCGATCCTATACTGGATGCTGTGCTTTTTGTCTAGTCAGCTCCAGTCCACTCCATGTAGCAAGGCAATATGGGATTGATGACGTGTGTTTTGGGGCAGGGCGGTGTTATGATTCAGCACTGTCCTGCACTACGCATGTCATAGTCAGTGTGGTGTGTAGCATTCTGGGATTGATGACATGCCCAGGTGGGCAGGACAAGATGGCTGTGCTCAGCACTGCCCCACGCTGTGTGATGTTTTGCTACCTATAGCAACCTGTTACTTGCCTCTTGAACAGACAGGTGAGTTTAAACACTCGTTTTGATGTATAATTGGCGTTTTTTCTGATTGTCTGATTGGAGCAACGATTAATGGTCTGTTTAATGGTGGACACTTGCAGTGGCAGTTTACCCTAGAGCCTGACCACTTGTATTTTGGGGTCTCTATACATCCATCTTTAGCCCTTCACCTACAGTATCTCCCCTGATGAATCCTGGCGGAGGAAACACGTCGGAGGTTCCATGGTAATGAATTTTTAGGGCCAATCTATTCAGGGTCAGTTTGGGACGGCCCTTGTAAGGGCTGGAGCTAATGGGGTTTGAGGGTTCAGCTAGTTTTTGCCAGGGAGAGAGCTCCTGCCCGGCCATGGACAGCCACCCGATCTATCTATCCTGATGAGCCCCTTCTAACAACTGACCTGCACCTACAACTGGGTGAGACCAATCCATTTCTTATGTACAATTGTATGATGTATTAATGAACCGGATATTATAAGCAAGAGGCAATAATTATACCTATATGTTTACTGCCGTGACTATACTCTGAATTAAATCCAGGAAACACCACTGTGATCTTGGATGGATTTTTGTTAGGTTACGGTTGGTAATTTTTGGTGTTTACATGTATGGTCAAAAGCTTGTTTCTTGGGGGATTTATTAACCCCACACTGTACATTACACTGGTGAGTCATCTTGGGAGGTTTGGTTCCCACTGGAATATATCGTCCTATGACCCTAACCTAACTAACAGATAGGATTATAGGTTTATGCCTTGCTTACCCGGCTCCTAGCAATCATCACTTTACAGTGTCTATGAATCTTGGACACTGATTTGGTGTTGAAGCCCCTCGATGTCCATCTGGTGAATACGGTATATCACTGATGGACACCACCGGGGGGGCTCCAACACTATCTGTGTTGGTCCTCTTGGACATGAATGTTGTTTCATTTGTTTGCACAAAAAATTATTTTATAAATTGCAGCACTACGCAATTTTTTAAATGATAATTCCATTAAACGTTATGTATTATCCCCTTTCTCACTGCTGATATTTATTGTTCCTGTTTCCACAATATTTAGGGGTTAACTGCCTGACTTGTGCCATCCGTCCACATCAGCCACATTAATACGTTGCCTGTGGCCTTTGCAAATACAAAAGCAGGACTCTACCATTTTGTGCTGCCTGGTGCAAAGTACTCACATTTATTTTTTCCACAATATTTTTGGGGTCAAAGTTTGCTTGGCTTGGGCCATCAACATTTGCAAATATGTCAACAAAACAAAAAATGACAAAAAATACAGTTGTAAAGTGACATAGACATGGACGTGGACATGGTGTTGTCAGTGGTGGGCGACAAGGGACTGAGTCTGTGTCATGTCAGAAGAAGCTTGATGCAACCACTATGTTCCTTGCCAAATTTACCGGTCTGGAACGTAAACATGTCTGGATGCCAGAAGAGCGAGAGCAGATCCTGTCTTGGATGGCACGCAAGGCCTCTTCGCATTTGTCAAGCAGCAACAAATCTTCCACGACCACACAGTCTACTGTGGATACACAGAAGACCGGCCCATCCAATCCTCAACCTGGTCCTCCTTCATCCCCCCATCATCAGTCAAAAGACACATATAACCCCAAGCTTGGCCACTCTGAGGATCTATTTTATACGTTTCCTTTGGTTGGCTCTGGCCTCTCACTGTGCAGCATTGAAGAGGGACGTGAGGAGGTGGCGTGTGTTGATGCGCACCTATTTGAGGACCTACGGCCAGAAGAAAGCCACTTTGGGGAACCTGATTTACTGTCTCCAGAGGTGGAGGATGATGATGATGAGACACAGTTACCATCAGATCAGCCTACAATTTCAACTGGGAAGGAGGATGAGATAGAAGACCAGGTGGTTGATGATGAGTCCACTGATTCGACCTGGACCTTTGACATGCATAGCAAGCACAGCAACACAGAGGAAGATGGATATGTAGCACCAACACAGGCACCAAGGAGTAGTAATTTGTCCAGAGTTAGAACTGGGTCAACAGTTCCGAATAGCACTCCCACAGTGGCCCAAGTCAGGGCAAGGGGGCGTTCAATCGTTTTCTGAAAGTTCTGCAGAGAAAAACATTGTAATCTGTAGCATCTGCCATACCAAGTTGAGCAGAAGCCAGGGCAATGACAACCTGAGCACCTCCAGTATGCAGAACCACATGGCAGCCAAGCACCCCAGCAGGTGGGCAGAATAACAGGGTACCAAATTTGTGTCTGCGGGTCAAACCACTGCCATGTCACCTGTGCTACGTTTTTCACAATCTGCAGTCCAGGAAGCATGAGCTCATACATCCTGCCCACAAGGTGCAATTGCACAGACACAGCAAACATCAACCACATCCACTTCCTTGACCCAGCGAATTGCCCAGTTGTTCGTGCCTGAGATCTTGGAAAGGAAGCATAAATACACAGCCATGCATCCACAAGCACAAAGCCTAAACTCACACATTGCCAAATTGCTAGCCATGGAGATGTTGGGATTTAGGCTTGTGGGAACACAGTGTTTCCATGATCTCTTGGCTGTGGCTCTCCCACGATACAGTGTTCCCAGCTGCCACTATTTTGCCCATTGTGCCGTCCACGCATTACAAAAGCAGTTGTTGAACAATCTCAAAAGTGCTCTGACCGTAATCGGGATGGTCCACCTAACAACAGACACGTGGACAAGTTGTTGTGGACAGGGACGATACATATCTTTCACGGCACAATGGTTTAAACTGGAGGATGCTGGGACAAAGTCGCAAACTTTAACTTTACACATCTTACCCACGCCAAGAATAGTGGGACCAACTTCTACAAGCATTTCCACCTCAGCATATGCCACTTCCTGTCTCCCCTCCTCCTCCTCATCCTCTGCTGAAATACCCTCCCCATCACTGCCAAGCTGAGAAATGTGCAGCAGCGCATTGGCAAAGTGGCAACATGCTCTGCTGAAGCTGATCTGTTTAGGTCACAAACCACACACTGCAGCAAAGCTGTGGCAATATTTTAAAGAGCAGACTTATCAGTGGCTCTCCCCACTACACCTCCAACCCAGTCTGATTGTTTGCGACAATGGACATAACCTGGTGGCGGCTTTAAAGGTCGGCAAGCTGGTACATGTGCCATGCATTGCTCACATGCTGAACCTAGTTGGTCAGAAATTTCTGAAAACATACCCTAACTTGCCGTACCTACTTGAGAAAGTGCGCCATATTAGCACCCATTTCCGCCATTCCTCTACAGCTTTTGCTGGTGTTACAGAGCTGCAAAAGCGCTTTAATTTGCAAAGTCACCAACTCATGTGTGACCTGCCCATGTGGTGGAACTCTACATATCATATGTTGGCGAGGATTATTGAGCAGAGGGCAGTAGCTGAATACCAGCTTCAACATGCCTGTCAGAACGAAAGTCCGAAACCACACATAACAACTGTCGAGTGGGTGTGGATCGCTGACATTTGTGAGGTTCTTGTGAGTGGTGATCAGCCTTAACCATCCTGCCACAGTGTCTGTTGAAACAATCACTGCATAATCTCTAAGAGCAAGCCCAGCATGTGGTTATGAACCCACATTTCCCAATGGGGAATGATACTACCCAGCTAATATTCTGAGGCAACATTGGTTGTTGATGAGGAGGATAAGGAGGGAGAGGACTTGCTTTTCTGAGCTACCAAAGGGACTCCCATTGCTACACAGGTGACTCTCAACCACAGCTTCATGTCTGTCCAGAATGGTTTGGTTGGAGAGGAGGAGGCGAGTCAGCGTGGGGAGAGGATGAGCATTGCTCTTTCTGGTGGGGACACAGAACCTTTTCCTGTTTGCAGCTTGGCCGAAATGGCACAGTTCATGTGTAAGTGTCTGTGGCAAGACCGTCGCATGATACACATTTTATTCTACAACCATTACTGGTTGTCCACCTTTCTGTACCCATGGTACAAGAAGAAATTTACTTCCCTCCTTTTGAAGTCACCAAAGGCTTGCACAATGGAATCCTTTAAGAGGGTCATTGTAGATCAGTTCCTGAAAACATCACTCTCAGACAATGCTGGCGGCAGAGTTACTGGCTTTTTTTAACACCAAAGATTAATGGGGAGAGACACCAACATCAGGTCCAACAGAGGTGGTGGCAAAATGTGCGCAAATTGGGCAATATTCAATTAATCAAGTACATCAGCAAGGGCTATCTGTGCCTGTAACCATGCCAAGGAGGGACATGTTGCACAACATGGTCAAGGGGTACTTAAGTGATCATACCTGCATCCTTTCTGATGTTTCATTTCACTTTAGTTATTGAGTGTCCAAGCTGAACACTGGGCCTGACCTCTCCTTATACGCCTAGAAGATGCTGGCCTACCCGGCTGCTAGTGTGATGTCAGAGTGTGTTTTCAGTTCTGCTGGGGAAACCATCACTGATAGGCGCACATGCTTCTTCACAGAAAATGCAGATAGACTTACTCTGATTAAATTCAACGTTTTTTAATCCCTCCAGATGAGAGCAAGCCAAAGTAAATTCCCCAAATGTTGATTTTGACTACTGCTGTTAATGTCCACCCCTTCCCATATAAAGCTGTTTACTTCCTGCGTCAACCATGACTCAGACCATAGGGCTAATTTTTGTAAACACTAGGCACATTGTGCAGTGGTGGACAAAGCAGGACCGTACTCCTACTCCAGCCTAACTGCTACTTGTCATTGAAGGCCCTTGCAATGGTGATTCTCTATGGCAACCATGACTCAGGCCATTGGGCTAGTTTTTGAAAACACTAAGCACATTGTGCAGTGGTGAACAAACCAGAACAGTAATCCTACTCCAGCTTCACATGTATTTGTCATTGGAGGCCCTTGTGATGGCGACTCCCTGTGTCAACCATGACTCAGGCCATAGGGCTAATTTTTGTAAACAATGCACATTGTGCAGTAGACAAACCAGGACAGTAGTCCTACCAAACTAATATTTGTCATTGGAGACCCTTGTCATGGGTTGTCCCACATTGTGACTGAGATAGGGGATACATATTCGATAGAAATCTACTGTCAGTCACCATAGCTGGCAAAAAGTAACATCCCTGGGTTGTCCCACATTGTGACTGAGATAGCGCATATATATTCAATAGCAATTTAAAATGATTGTTGATGATCAATTAATGGCCCCCTGAAAACTTGAAATAAGGACCGCAGAAGGACATGGTGGAGGAGAAGGAGGGTAAAGGCCACTGCCACAATGCCCACATTGTAAACTGCTATGGAATATGTATACCACTGTCTGAGTCTCAATGAGGGAGGGACTGCCAAAATGTATAAGTAACAGCAGTCCCTCCAAAATGTATGTTACAGGACCACTTGAGGCCCCTCAGGTCAAAGATCAACATACCAACGGGCACGTGGTAACTGGCCTTGTAAAGTGCTGGGGAATAGCTAACAAGAAATTATGTATGATAGAGGGACCTACAAAATGTATGTCAGGGCCCTCCCACTTGTAAAAGTAAAAAAAAAGCGAAAACAATCCATGTGAACAAACGCTAAAAGGGATATTTTTTTTCTCCAGTTTATTTAGCCTTATATACAAGTGATTATGCACAAAAAACTGTTTCTTAAGCTTTCTGGCCTGTCAATTGCAATTTAGGTTACTTTTGGTAGATGCTCTTGTGCATGTGTAAAAGTGGCATAATACTGTGACATCCTCATTCTCAGAAACCATCTGTGAGTCTGAAATGCATGCAGGCATATTCTCCAGGCTCTCCCAATCAGTTTTATCACTTTCCCATCCGTTTCAGCCTTTTCCTCAGGCCCCCAGACCTCTTTGTTAGGTCCAGCAGAAAAGTACTCACATTTCCCATTGACTTGCATTGTACTCACTGTTCGTAACGAATACACGAGTAGTACAAAGTACTCGTTATGAATATTATAGTACTCGCTCATCTCTAGTTACTTCACATCAGGAGCCTTTTCTCTGTTAATACACATTTAGAGCATACAGTGGATATAATTAAATATTAAGCATTCAGTAAACTAATGTGTTTCAATTAGATCATTTTCAACTTAATTAATGTAATTTTCCAACATTTGCCATCAAAATCACCATAATCAGGGGTGTCGATACCATTCTCACGCCAAGGAAACTATTCCTCACAGTATTTAACCAAATGTACCGTATGCCAATTAAGAATGAATAAAAGTGCCAACACAATTTCCGTGTGAGATGACAGCTTTCTCTCTTGACAAATACAGTGGTGTGAAAAAGTGTTTGCCCCCTTCTTGATATCTTATTTTTTGGAATGTTTATCAAATGAGTGTCACATGTTTCAGATCACCCAAATAATTGAAATATTAGACAAATGTGGCGCCCTAGACTAGCCAGGTAGCCAAAGACAAAACACACACACACCCCCACCCCCCAGACAGTTACATTAGTCAGACAAAAACCCTTGTTGCCTCCCTCCAGGGTCTGATGTCCACACCAGGTGGGGCAGAGCCAGGCAGTTGGCCCCGCCCACCGAGGAGTTCACAGGCCTGGAGGCGGGAAAGCAGACAGTTGAGTCTAGGAGGTGAAAGTGAGAGGTCTGCAAAGCCGAAAGGACCCGGGCTGGGCGGTGGCCCACCGGTACTGAACCGGGGAGCGGAGTGAAGCTAAGCACACACAGGCAGGGCCATCGGACCCCGAAAAGGCTTGGAGCCGCCGTCAAATCTGAGTGTGACAGGAACCCCAGGGGTTTCCTAACAACCAAGTCCCGATTGAAGGCAACCGTCCGCACAGTGAGGATATACAGCCACCGCCACCGGCTAGAGATCCAAGGGCCAGCGCCTGCCGGCAAAACGGGCTCCTCCGGCACCTATACGCCGGGGAGCGGACTACCGTTGGGAAGCCAGTGGAGTCAACACAGTACACAAAGGTGCAGGGAAAGACAGCCGCCATCACCTGTCTGGGGAGAGACACTGCAGCTGGCTGCGGGACCCGTCCATCCAGCCGTTTGGTTTACCGGAGACTTTGTGCATTTGTTGCTGAGTGAGTACACCAGTGCCATCTGGCACCGTGCCGCGCTGTCCCTGCAACCCTACACCTCACCAACCCTGCCTCCCCGTCACACCACCAGGCCCCGGGACCACCAACCCCTACCCACGGAGGGGGAAAACAACATTCCAGCTGCTCCCTACCATCACTCCCGGGATCCCCGTCACCAGCAGCGATGGTGCCCTTCTTCACCACAACCCGTGGGTGGCGTCACGGACTAAATCCCCAAACAAACCACCCCCTTTTCACTCACGGGTGAGGAGCGCCGCTCGAGTCCCCAGAACCGGCCCACCGCTTGAGCCACCGAGCAGCAGCCGCATCGCCGGACCCGAGCGTTAGCGAGCGCAGCGCCCCGCCGCCTGCGACAGCTTGACGTCACGAACAGGATAGAACCGATCTACTTACAAGTAGAAGTGCGCCTTGCAGTCCTCGCCGGACGGCGTCCGGCCGAAAAATTTGAAGCGCCATCTTTGGCGCGAAGATTTCCCACTGAGCGTCTTCCCCGAGCAGGGAAGGCATGAAAGCAAAACCCCGCCCCCAACAAGCGGAAGTGCTAGAAAGAACCAAGGGGGGATGGATGGCGTCCTGCCTCATATAACCGAGGCCATAAAAGCAGGGATGCCAGGACTCTGCAAGATATACCCTGTTCCTGGAAGCAGCTTGTAACATGTCCGCACTGCCTGAGAGGCCTGAGTCTCCGGAGCCTGCCCCCGGGATGGCGGCGTGGCTGAAAACCCAAGTGATGCTGCTGTGCTGTCGTAATCAGGCCCAGGTACGGGACCTGCTGAATCGCTGGACCGCTGAGATGGAGGAGCTGGCTGCGGTCATGCGGGCGTATGAGATAGAGACCATGCTAGAGGAGCTGGTGAGTGACCCACGCCCTTGTGTCCCTGAGGGACTGGCCGCTGCGGCTGAAGGACTCGGTCTTCCTCTGGTCCCAGCAGAGCCCATTCCATTGCCGTGCTGGCCGCCCGTATGGTCCCGCTCAGGCCACCGTCCCCGATGGAGGTGGCGGAGTCCATTCTGCTTCGCCAGGGCCCGGATGCCCGAGAGGACACCAGCCAACCAATAGCTGGAGCTGTTGACTTAGAAGAACCGATGGCAGGCGTACGTACACCGACCGATGACGGGTCGCTTGCCACTGAAGAACCACAAGTCTGGGCTCAGCTAGAAACCATTGCTGTCCTGCCGGGTCCCGTTATTAACCCCCTGGAGTCAGATGACAGCAGCTCGGGGGCTGACACGGAGCCTGTCTCGGAGGAGGAGGGAATCTTTGGCTTGTATGACATGGAGACCACTTACATCCCTCGGAGTTGAAATAATGGATACCGGGCAGCCGTTCCTCGTCACGCCTGCCATGCGCTGGAGGGGCTGGAACCCGTGTTTCTTCACCTGGAGCCGGGTGAGGAGTGTGGAAGTGAGCAATAAAGGCAGCGGTCAACCGTTGCACCCTGTTGTCCCCGTTGGGACCCTCAGCACTTTGAATGAAATTAATCAAACCGAAAAACCACCAGATTACCGTCCGAGAAGAGAACCGTCACCGTTGTGACTGGAGTAGCCCCTTTTTGTTAAGTTAACTCCCCATACCCACATGGGAAACTGCTCATGGACAAGGCCAAGAACTTGCAGGCCACCCACGAACGTGTGGGCTTGTAAATAATGTTGTGGGATGGATACCGTTGCCGCCTCCGGAGAGGCTGATTTGGAGGATGGGCCTGGAGGAAAGTGATGGCCCAGGCCCACCACTACCATAACCGGTGGCGATCCTCCGGGGGTCAGGGGTTCCCCCTTGGATGTGGGGTCCCCTGAAGTGACAGTAGGGAGCAAGTTACCGTACCCGTTCCCGCTCGGGCAGCCTGAACCTGGACTGGGGCAAAGGGGTGCTGCCGACTTCTTAGGGGCAGCATCAGGGCTAGGTTGCTTGGGTGGGAGAGCGGAAGACATCCGTCCGTCCTTTATTACAAAAATGTTTATGTGTGTTGTAATGTTTAAGATGACCTAAAGTATGCTTATGTTTCATGTTTTACCGTTTTTCCCATGTTATTTATATTTTTACAGTTTGAAAATAAAACCGGTGATGGATGGGCAGCCCGCGGACGGTCTGCATTTTACCAAGGGGGAATGTGTCGCCCTAGACTAGCCAGGTAGCTACAGACAAAACACACACACATCCCCACCCCCCCAGACAGTTACATTAGTCAGACAAAAACCCTTGTTGCCTCCCTCCAGGGTCTGATGTCCACACCAGGTGGGGCGGAGCCAGGCGGTTGGCCCCGCCCACTGAGGAGTTTACAGGCCTGGAGGCAGGAAAGCAGACAGTTGAGTCTAGGAGGTGAAAGTGAGAGGTCACGTACTGCGAGTGTCTGGGTAGGAGCCCAGGCACTGACAGCAAGGTTGGCAGACGGTGGTGGCCGTCTGCAGGAGTTGGTGGAACTCTGCAAAGCCGTAAAGACTGGGGCTGGGCGGTGGCCCACCGGTACCGAACCGGGGAGCGGAGTGAAGCTAAGCACACACAGGCAGGGCCATCGGACCCCGACCAGGCTTGGAGCCGCCGTCAAATCCGAGTGTGACAGGAACCCCAGGGGTTTCCTAACAACCAAGTCCCGATTGAAGGCAACCGTCCACACCGTGAGGATATACAGCCACCGCCACCGGCTAGAGATCCATGGGCCAGTGCCTGCAGGCAAAACGGGCTCCTCTGGCACCTATATGCCGGGGAGCGGGGAGCGGACTACCGTTGAGAAGCCAGTGGAGTCAACACAGTACACAAAGGTGTAGGAAAAGACAGCCGCCATCACCTGTCTGGGGAGAGACACTGCAGCCGGCTGCGGGACCCGTCCATCCAGCCATTTGGTTTGATGGAGACTTTGTGTATTTGTTGCTGAGTGAGTACACCAGTGCCATCTGGCACCAAGCCGCGCTGTCCCTGCAACCCTGCACCTCATCAACCCTGCCTCCCCGTCACACCACCGGGCCCCGGGACCACCAACCCCCACCCACGGAGGGGGAAAACAACATCCCAGCTGCTCCCTACCATCGCTCCTGGGATCCCCGTCACCAGCAGCGGTGGTGCCCATCTTCACCACAACCCGTGGGTGGCTTCACGGACTAAATCCCCAAACAAACCACCTCCTTTTCACTCACGGGCGAGGAGCGCCGCTCGAGTCCCCAGATCCGGCCCACCGCTCGAGCCACTGAGCAGCAGCCGCAGCGCCGGACCCGAGCGTTAGCGAGCGCAGCGCCCCGCCGCTCGCGACACAAAGATAACACAAATAAACACAAAATGCAGTTTATAAATGAAGGTCTTTATAATTAAGGGAAAAAGAAAATCCAAACCTACAGGGAACTTTGTGAAAAAGGTGATTGCACCCTAAAACTAATAACTGGTTGTGCCACCCTTAGCAGCAACAACTGCAATCAAGTGTTTACAATAACTGGCAATGAGTCTTTTACAAAGCTCTTGAGGAATGCTGAGATGCCACTGCGCCTGCGCAAAATGGTGTGTTCCACAATGCTCCTGCATGACGTATGCGTCTCATCGATGGGCATTCCTGGAATAGGGGTGCGATTGCGATGGGCGGACATGACGTCACACGCCATTGCGGTGGATTCAAAATGTTAAAAGGCAGTATTTAATGGCGACATGGCAGTGCAGCAGCATGCGCGCCTGAGGTCGGGATCACAGTAAGTAAACTGCCTGGGATGTTGCTGATCGCGGTTAACTTCTTTTGCTAGTGATAGTAAAAATTGCTTTTTAATATCTACAGCGGCATGTGTCTGTCCTGGTTGGGATAGTTGACATTCGTTCAGACATACTGTGTATCGCTTTCCTGAAGATGAGGAAACGCGTCGAGAGTGGAGCCCAGACGTGATTTTTTTGGCTGACAGCTTTATCAGATCCTGAAGCAATACCTGGGAGGACCGGGGGATCTGTTTAATGTCGGTTTTTGTCTGACAGCAAGTTTATAAGGGACACAAGTTCTGCAGAAGACTGGTGAGACGGTTCCTTGTTGTGTGATATAGTGATTAATGATCCATAAAACTATTGCTATCTCTTTTAAATAGTGATGCTTTTGACATAGAGGATATTGATCCATACTATCACCTGCTGCCTTCTATATTACTTATGTACTGCTGCCTTATAACATCCATAAGGTTACATGGTAGTACACCATTTACATGTGACACATGCTATGCATAGTGGTTTATGTTGTTTGTCAGTGATATTTTAAATATAATAAAAGTTAATTTTTAGGCATTTTTTGGCTGGTTACCTAGCTACTTTCACTTTATAACTTGTATACCAGATCCAGAAGCTGTTCCTTTTAGACTTTATTATTACTATTATGTGCCATTCTGATAGATTCCTACCCAAAAAGACTGAATGCTGTTATATATTAAAACTTGTATGTCAAAGAAGTATTAGTTAAAGGGTATGTATATTTATGCTACTGCATTATTTTAGTTCTTATTTTTTCTTTTCCAGCTAAAATTATATTCATTACATTGGTAATCGAATTGTACAGATAATAGATATTGTAAATGTGGCGCCCTGGGCAAGCCAGGACGTCACAAGCACTACACCAACACACCCCACACTCCCGGTCAGGCACACCAAAGTCAGACAAAAACCCTTGTTGCCTCCCTCCAGGGGCTGATGCTCACACCTGGGGGTGGGCCAGGCGGTTGGTCCCGCCCACTGAGGAGTGCACAGTCTTGGAGGCGGGAAAAGGAAGGAGTTGAGTTTTAGAGTTTGAAGTGGAAGGAGTGAAGTGGTAGAGGAGCAGACAGAAAGTGGTCCGGGTGTGTGGCCCGGACGGAACAGCAAGGTTGGCAGACGGTGGTGACCATCTGCAGGAGAGGCCGATTGGAGTGAGCCGTAAGGACTGTGGATGGGCGGTGCCCCGGCGGTAACGGACCGGTACGCAAAGAGAAGCCAGCACCATCCGGCAGGGGCTTACGGACCCTGCCGGCAACAGTCCAACCGTTAGAGGGAAACACAGTCACCGCCAAGGCTAAAGTTCCCAGGGCCAGAGCCTGCGGGCAAAAGGGGCTCCTTCAGCAACCTTCAAGCTGGAGGAGCGGGTTACCGGTGGGAACCCATTGGAACCGTCTACACTACACAGGTGCAGGGAAAGGAAGTCACCATCAACCTGCCGGGAGGAGAAACACCACAGCCGTCTGTGGGACCCGTCCATCCAGCCGTTTGTTTTACCGGAGACTCTGTGTTTATCATTGGCTGAGTGAGTACCACCGTGCCGTGCGGCACAGCGCTTCCCCCGTGACCCTGCACCTCACCAGGCCCCGTAACCCGCCTGCCATCCATCCCTACCCCATAACCGGGCCCCGGGACAACCAACCCCCTACCAATGAGGGGGAGAACTAACATCCATGCTGCTCCCTGCCATCGCTCCCGGGGTCCCCGTCCAGAGCAGCGGTGGTGTCACCAACCTCACCACAACCGTGGGTGGCATCACGGACAATATCAAATCCGCACAATCAAACCCCCCCTTTTCACTCATGGGCGAGGAGCGCCGCTCGAGTCCCCGAGATCCGGCCCACCACTCGAGCCACCACCGAGCAGCAGCAGCCAGACCCGAGCAGTGGGAGAGCGCAGCGTCCCCTCCTCCGCCCGCGACAACTTGGCATCACGAACAGGATCTTACCGCTCTGCCGTCTGGTAGAGGTGCGCCTTGTAACCGCCGGAGGTGTCCGGCCGAAAAATTTGTGAAGCCACCATTTTGGGCGCGAAAGCTGAAACCCCGCCCCCATAGAGGAGGTACCGGAAAGAAACTAAGGGGGACGGAAACAAACGGAGCCGCTGGAGGAGCGGTGGTCGCAGCTGCATGTAACTAGCGCTGCAGCGTGCAGGGACTAGAGATGAGCGAACCAGCCGCGGTTCGGCTCGAGTTCGGTTCGTCGAACGGAGGTCTCGTTCGAGTTCAGTTCGGCGAACCGAACTCGAACCGCATAGGAAACAATGGCAGGCAATCACAAACACATAAAAACACCTAGAAAACACCCTCAAAGGTGTCCAAAAGGTGACAAACAAGTCACAACACAACATAAATACATGGGAAAGTGACAAGGACATATACTCATGCGAAAACAAAGGAGCTGGACAAGGAAATAGAGGAGGAGACACAGATATGAGTATATGCAAGGCTTCCAATCTGGATAAATTGCCTGAGCTCACCACGTACGCCTTGGGGATCTTGTTGTGTCCCGCAGCCAGCGTTTTCTCGGAACGTGTCCTCAGTGCTGCTGGGGGTGTGCTGACAGCTAAGCACACGCATCTGTCCACTGACAATGTGGACAGACTAACGTTCACCAAGGTGAACAAGTCATGGCTCTCAGAGGACTTTTCTTCCCCTGGCTTAGCCAGGGGAGGCGAAAGGCACGCGTATTTTTGAGAGTGCTTCATGCAAAGCATCTTTTTCATCTTGAAAATGGGGGTCAACTGATACCAGTCAAGTGGGGTGTGTGTGGCCCAATTAGTGGAAACGAGAAAGACTGTGGTTGGAGTCCCCTCGCTTTTGAAAAAAGAACCAAGATGAACAAGTCATGGCTCTCAGAGGACTTTTCTTCCCCTGGGTCATCCAGGGGAGGTGAAAGGCATGTGTATTTTTGAGAGTGCTTCATGCAAAGCATCTTTTCATCTTGAAAATGGGGTCAACTGATGCCAGTCAAGTGGGGTGTGTGTGGCCCAATTAGTGAAAATGAGGGAGACTGTGGTTGGAGTCCCCTTGCTGTGTTTGTAAAAGAACCAAGATGAACAAGTCATGGCTCTCAGAGGACTTTTCTTCCCCTGGGTCATCCAGGGGAGGTGAAAGGCATGCGTATTTTTGAGAGTGCTTCATGCAAAGCATCTTTTTCATTTTGAAAAGGGGGGTCAACTGACGCCAGTCAAGTGGGGTGTGTGTGGCCCAATTAGTGGAAACGAGGGAGACTGTGGTTGGAGTCCCCTTGCTATGTTTTACATGCTTTAAGAAGGGCATGACATGGCTTAGAGGTTGACTTTCAGCATCTGCAAACTGTTGGCTACCAAAATGCTTCCTTTCCAACCTTTTTACCGAGGATTTTTGAGACCTTATGCCGATCGCAGTGCCCCAAGAGCCGATGCCCAGGCCCCACTCCTTCTCCAACAAAGGCGTGCACGCGCTACACCAGCATGTCGCACCGAACATCACCGCTTCTTTGAGAAACTGTTTGACAGGGTGCATTTCACCACAGATACTTGGCCCAGTAAGCATGGACAGGGGTGTTACATGTCGCTGACTGGGCAATGGGTTACTATGGGGAGAGATGGAGAAGGGTCTGCTGTACAAGTCTTGCTGTCCCCACGAGTTGTATCAATCCTTCCTCTGTATGTAGAAGTTAATACACTGCTTATGCCTCCTCAACCTCGTGTGGGTCCTTCACCTCGGCCCAAACCCTGTGTGGTCAGCAGGGCACCCTTCCTTTGAACTGCGCACAAGGACTACCACACACCTCCTTACTATGCTGGCAGCAGAGCTCAATGCCATCAGGCGGTCAAAGATTTACTTTGAAATGTATGGGAAATGTGAGTCACACCGCTGAGAAGTTGTGGACGGTTAGCTCTGGAGACCAAGTTTCATCAATGGTTGTCTACACTCAACCAGCAGCCAGGGAAGGCCGGGTGTCACAATGATGCAAACATGGGTGCGGCCCTTCGCCGTGACAATGTGACACACGTGCCTTGTGTGGCTCACGTGTTGAACCTGGTTGTCCAGCAATTTTTAAAGCACTCTCCTGGCCTACATGGCCTTCTGCAGAGGGCACGGTGTAACGCCTTCCTTAATCCACACACTCAGATGAGCTGTAAAGGATAGGCTAGAGGGAAACCACTCACCAAGCAGGACCTCCAGAACCCTGACACCCTTTAACCCCTATACAGGGATTAGGAATTACACAGGGCTCAAGGTGATCAATACCTGTGGAAGGCTGCAGTTCCAGAGAATAGTAGTCAGGCAGGGACAAAACATTAATTGAGGAACAGGAACAGAATGGGACGGCCAGGACTTAATCAGAAAACAAGCAGAGGTGAAATGTGGATCGGCCAACCAGGTACATAAACAGAAAGCAGGAAAAGTAGTCAGGTAACAAGCACACAAAATCATAAAACTGAACTGGGGGTAAAAGTAACCTGAGGTTCATAGCTATGTCTGGCAGTGGTCTGCAGACAGGATGGGCATAAAAAAGGGTGTGGTGTCTTCCCATTGGTTGTAGCTGAATGATGGTACTTCATCTGTGAGATACACACCACCTACATTCAGCCAGAGATTCTGCATCTGTCAAGGTAATGCAGCCCAGTGGGTGAGCATAACCTACGTCCACCTGCGCCGCTGGCATCAACTTCTATCCCATCATCAGCACTATGCATGAAAGGAACACGTTGTCACCTGGCGACCGCAGTACAAATTGACGGAGCGTACTCCGTTGATGACTTAACTGCAGTGTGCGGCAATGATGCAAACCTGGTTGCGGGCCATCATCAGGGCAACGTGACACACGTGCCTTGTATGGCTCACGTGTTGAATCTAATTCTCCAGCAATTTTTAAAACACCATCCCGGCCTACATGGCCTTGTGCAGCGGGCACGCTCGCTATGTGCTCACTTCCATCGTTCGCACACAGCAGCTCAACAACTTTCGTCGCTACAGAAGTCTTTAGGTCTGGTGGTTAAACGCCTGAAATGCGATGTGCCGACACGCAGGAATTTGAATCTGCACATGTTGCAGCGTTTGTGGCAGCACTGCCGAACCCTGCTGCAATACGTTATGACATATAGCCTGGCCTAACTTGATCCAGAGGTGGTGCAGATCACGCTGCTGGAGTGGTGTCAGATCAAGGACCTATGCACCCTTCTACACAGTTTACAAATGTCGACGAAGATGTTTAGCACTGGCAATGCCATTCTCAGCGTGACAATTCTGGTCATCTACATGATGGAGCACACTGTAAGCATTATTCGGAGTCAGGTGTTGGGACAAGAGGAAGGGGAGGAAGTACAGGAGGAGTCATATACGGAAGGGATAACAAGATCTACGAGGTCCAGATGGTCAGCGGCACCTAGGCGGCAGTAATAGTGGGGGAGAGGGATTAACATGGGAGCATAGTATCAGCAAAAAGTGTTGAGGAAGGTGCAGGAGCCCATGAAGAAATGGAGGACGAACTGGCAATGCGCATGGAAGACTCAGCAGATGAGTGAGAGCTTGCTCACATTTCGGTTGTGCGAGGTTGGGGGGAGAGGGCAGAGGAAGGAGGCACGATTCTCACCTCTCTGCCACCAACACACCAAGGACTTGGTCCTCCTGGATGCACAAGACACATGAGCGCCTTTATGCTGCACTACCTACAACATGACCCTCGGATTGTACGAATTCAAAGTAATGCTAACTACTGGGTTGCCACACTGTTAGATCCCTGGTACAAGACAAAATTTGGCGAAATAATTCCTGCCATAGAAAGGGACGCAAGTATACAGGAGTATCTGCAGAAGATGGTACGCAATCTTAGATCTGCTTTTCCACTAAACACCAGTGCTGCACAGAGTGAATCTCAACGCTTTGTCATGGATAGGAGGAAATGGTCTTTTACTTGTCCACATCTGAGGGACCGAGGGCTGGCTGCTGTGCTGAGATGGCATTGAGTACGGTGTCCCTGCAGAGTTGCACTTTTGGTCATATACAAAATGAGTTGAAAAAGGACAGATGCTGGTGGAAAGGGGAACAGGTGTGTTGGAAAGGGGAAAAAAGTTTTTGTCCGGGGGTTTGGTGGTTAAGCAAAAGTAACATTTGCTGAAGAAACACCATCTGTTACTATACTAGGTTACCGCTATATAACGAAAATTAATAAAAAAAGAAAGAGAAAGGTATATATCCCCATCAGCAGTCAGTGTCCACTGTGCTCCCAGATGGAAAAGGAGAGGTTGGCAACTGGAAGGTTAGTTGGAGGATACAGAGCTGTGTGGCTATGAAACTAATAGTAGCCTGAACCAAGTTAGACGCCACTCGGATCTGGAGACTGGGAGCCCTGTTAGTGTCACAGGGTCCACACGCCCACCCAGCCCAGGAACTCCCTGTTAATATCACAGGGGCCATTGAGTACGCTGACTGTGTGCATTGTGGCCACACCTGTGGACAGCAGGCGCATCAGCAGCAGCAGGCCGGTTAATGCCACTGGGCTGCACAAGCAGGAATGGGAGGACAGGAGCTGGTCTTAACCGTTCTGCGTTACCAACTGTGGTGGCGGCCTGCATCGACGCCGTATCCCTGCCTACCTCTGGCCTAAAGCTGCAATGGGTTCAACACATGGAGGTGTGCTCTTTTGGAGCATAATAGAAGACTGTGCACCTCCTTGTTGGCTCCAGCCCGTTTTATAACCGGGGTCCGCCCCAAACCAGGGTGGACCACAATGCACCTCCTGGAGACAAAAGCAGAGTGACACGTCATGAGTGGCATAACTAGCGTCCTATTTGGAACCGCAACTTCAATAATGACCTCATGGCTGCCACGACACAAACACCTCACCAGTCATCGTCTGACCATCAATAATGAGGTGACAAGTCATAGGGGCGGGCCTCTGCAAGCCATTTGGGAGTGGCCTGGCCACATCGTCAGGACACCTGATGCCCTGTGGTCTATATGGGCCCCTCACATCAGGGGCAGGGCCAAAGAGTTCATTACCGGACCTAGTCTCTGATGCAGTAAGTGCCTGAGCATGCTCAGTAGCATGAAATACAGTCTCTGAAAAAAGACTTTAGCATGGTGTCTAGGCACAACACAGGACTTAGACCCGGCACGGAGTGCAAGTACCTGTGCAAAGAGGCTTTTCGCAATAAGTGTGGGAGCATGCGCTGTATCCCGAAATGAAGACTTAGCCTCAGGAATGGCACAGTCAGGCTGAGCATACTCACTAGGCGAAACACTGTAGTTAGGCTGCGGCTGGGGTAAATCGGCACACGCATGCACACTAGCTGCCTCTCCACACTTACACGTGGAGGAGAAATTGCTCTTCGGGTGTGGACTTGGAGATGCTGTCTATGAACATAAGGAAAAGCTAAAGGTGTGTGTTACAGCAAGGAGCCACCGCAGAAACACTTCGTTCAATTGCGAGGGGAGTCATTTTGGAGTTTTGTGAGGAGTACCGTAACGCCAGTGAGCACCGTCCTGTTCCACAGACCAACATTCTTACGGTGTTTGCCAGAATCAGGGAGAAGCATAGGGCTAATGGAGAGGTAGAGGAAGTGCCTTCAGGGCACATGGAACGGGGACAGGGTCCCAGAGGAACAGGCAGGAGGCATTCCATGTGCCCTGAAGGCACTTCCTCTACCTCTCCATTAGCCCTATGCTTCTCCCTGACTCTGGCAAACCGCGCCTAAGTAGTAAAAACGCCCTACCCATGGTACATTCCACGGACGTTTAACCCGTCCATACTCTATGGTCTCTCACAAACGCAAGACCTTAACAAAGGCCTAATATAGGCCGAAACATTGGCTTGGCTTTGCTCTATCGGTAGTGCCATTTTCTTTTCCTTTTGCTTATAATCCAAAAATAAAAATCCTTTATTTGCATCATTTTTGTCTGATTGAGTGCTTAGGATTGATCACAGTATTTGCTAGTATAATGGCTTAGTAACAAATGAGTTTGAGTGTGCAAAGCAGGCAGACGTTCTGCAAATATCTTTGCACTAGTGGGACAATACAGAAGTCCAACAGCAACTTTTAGGATGCCACTAAGTTTCCTCAGTGTTTGCTAGTATAATGGCTTAAGGCTGCTTTACATGGTACGACCGACATGGTGCGATTTCACAATTGATCGTACCCGCCCCCGTCCTTTCTGCGTCACGGGCGAATCGCTGCCCGTGTCGCACAAAGTCAGTAACCCCCGTCACACATACTTATCTCTCGTGCGACCTCGCTGTGGGCGGCGAACGTCCACTTCCTGGAGTGGGAGGGACGTTCGGCGTCACAGCGACGTCACACGGCCGCTGGCCAATGGAAGCGGAGGGGCGGAGATGAGCGGGACGTAAACGTCCCGCCCACCTCCTTCCTTCACATAGCCGGCGGCGGCCGCGTGACGCAGGTGAGCTGCTGTTCATCGTTCGCGGGGTGTCACACGAGGCGACAAGTGCTACCCCGGAAATGATGAACAACTAAATTAAACGATATTATGGAACCTAACGAGCAGTACACGACTCACGATTTGTGAGCGATACTGCGTCGCTAGGAGGTGTCACACAGGCCGGCATCGCCAGCGATGCCGGATGTGCGTCACAAAAACCGTGACCCCGACGATCTATCGCACGATAGATTGTCTGGTGTAAAGCAGCCTTTAGTAACAATGAGTTTGAGTGTGCAATGCAGGCAGACGTGCTGCAAATATCTTTGCACTAGTGGGACAATACAGAAGTCCAACAGCCATGTTTAGGATGCCACTAAGTTTCCTCAGTGTTTGCTAGTATAATGGCTTAGTAACAAATGAGTTTGAGTGTGCAATGCAGGCAGACGTGCTGCAAATATCTTTGCACTAGTGGGACAATACAGAAGTCCAACAGCCACTTTTAGGATGCCACTAAGTTCACTCAGTGTTTGCTAGTATAATGGCTTAGTAACAATGAGTTTGAGTGTGCAATGCAGGCAAACGTGCTGCAAATATCTTTGCACTAGTGGGAGAATACAGAAGTCCAACAGCCACGTTTAGGATGCCACTAAGTTTCCTCAGTGTTTGTGCTAGTATAATGGCTTAGTAACAATGAGTTTGAGTGTGCAATGCAGGCAGACGTGCTGCAAATATCTTTGCACTAGTGGGACAATACAGAAGTCCAACAGCCACGTTTAGGATGCCACTAAGTTTCCTCAGTATTTGCTAGTATAATGGCTTAGTAACAATGAGTTTGAGTGTGCAATGCAGGCAGACGTGCTGCAAATTTCTTTGCACTAGTGGGACAATACAGAAGTCCAACAGCCACGTTTAGGATGCCACTAAGTTTCCTCAGTGTTTGCTAGTATAATGGCTTAGTAACAATGAGTTTGAATGTGCAATGCAGGCAGTCGTGTTGCAAATATCTTTGCACTAGTGGGACAATACAGAAGTCCAACAGCCACGTTTAGGATGCCACTAAGTTTCCTCAGTGTTTGCTAGTATAATAGTAGGAATAAAGCGGGCTCAACCGTTATGTATAGGAGGTGCTTGAGGGAGAAGTCTACAGATACTGTGATCAATCCTAAGCACTTAATCAGACAAAAATGATGCAAATAAAAGATTTTTATTTTTGGATTATAAGCAAAAGGAAAAGAAAATGCCACTACCGATAGAGCAAAGCCAAGCCAACGTTTCGGCCTATTTTACGCCTTTGTCAAGGTCTTGCGTTTGTGAGAGACCATAGAGTATGGACGGGTTAAATGTCCGGGGAATGTACCATGGGTAGGGCGTTTTTACTTCACAGGCGCGGTTTGCCAGAGTCAGGGAGAAGCATAGGGCTAATGGAGAGGTAAAGGAAGTGCCTTCAGGGCACATGGAACGGGGACAGGGTCCCAGAGGAACAGGCAGGAGGTGTTCCATGTGCCCTGAAGGCACTTCCTCTACCTCTCCATTAGCCCTATGCTTCTCCCTGACTCTGGCAAACCGCGCCTGAGAAGTAAAAATGCCCTACCCATGGTACATTCCACGGACGTTTAACCCGTCCATACTCTATGGTCTCTCACAAACGCAAGACCTTGACAATGGCCTAATATAGGCCGAAACATTGGCTTAGCTTGCTCTATCGGTAGTGGCATTTTCTTTTCCTTTTGCTTATAATCCAAAAATAAAAATCCTTTATTTCCATCATTTTTGTCTGATTGAGTGCTTAGGATTGGTCACAGTATTTGCTAGTATAATGGCTTAGTAACAAATGAGTTTGAGTGTGCAATGCAGGCAGACGTGCTGCAAATATCTTTGCAGTAGTGGGACAATACAGAAGTCCAACAGCCATGTTTAGGATGCCACTAAGTTTCCTCAGTGTTTGCTAGTATAATGGCTTAGTAACAATGAGTTTGAGTGTGCAATGCAGGCAGACGTGCTGCAAATATCTTTGCAGTAGTGGGACAATACAGACGTCCAACAGCCACGTTTAGGATGCCACTAAGTTTCCTCAGTGTTTGCTAGTATAATGGCTTAGTAACAATGAGTTTGAGTGTGCAATGCAGGAAGACGTGCTGCAAATATCTTTGCACTAGTGAGACAATACAGAAGTCCAACAGCCACTTTTAGGATGCCACTAAGTTCACTCAGTGTTTGCTAGTATAATGGCTTAGTAACAATGAGTTTGAGTGTGCAATGCAGGCAAACGTGCTGCAAATATCTTTGCACTAGTGGGACAATACAGAAGTCCAACAGCCACGTTTAGGATGCCACTAAGTTTCCTCAGTGTTTGTGCTAGTATAATGGCTTAGTAACAATGAGTTTGAGTGTGCAATGCAGGCAGACGTGCTGCAAATATCTTTGCACTAGTGGGACAATACAGAAGTCCAACAGCCACGTTTAGGATGCCACTAAGTTTCCTCAGTGTTTGCTAGTATAATGGCTTAGTAACAATGAGTTTGAGTGTGCAATGCAGGCAGACGTGCTGCAAATATCTTTGCACTAGTGGGACGATACAGAAGTCCAGCAGCCACTTTTAGGATGCCACTAAGTTTCCTCAGTGTTTGCTAGTATAATGGCTTAGTAACAATGAGTTTGAGTGTGCAATGCAGGCAGACGTGCTCCAAATTTCTTTGCACTAGTGGGACAATACAGAAGTCCAACAGCCACGTTTAGGATGCCACTAAGTTTCCTCAGTGTTTGCTAGTTTAATGGCTTAGTAACAATGAGTTTGAGTGTGCAATGCAGGCAGACGTGCTGCAAATATCTTTGCACTAGTGGGACAATACAGAAGTCCAACAGCCACGTTCCTCAGTGTTTGCTAGTATAATGGCTTAGTAACAATGAGTTTAAATGTGCAATGCAGGCAGACGTGCTGCAAATATCTTTGCACTAGTGGGACAATACAGAAGTCCAACAGCCACGTTTAGGATGCCACTAAGTTTCCTCAGTATTTGCTAGTATAATGGCTTAGTAACAATGAGTTTGAGTGTGCAATGCAGGCAGACGTGTTGGAAATATCTTTGCACTAGTGGGACAATACAGAAGTCCAACAGCCATGTTTAGGATGCCACTAAGTTTCCTCAGTGTTTGCTAGTATAATAATGGCTTAGTAACAATGAGTTTGAGTGTGCAATGCAGGCAGACGTGCTGCAAATATCTTTGCGCTAGTGGGACGATACAGAAGTCCAACTGCCACGTTTAGGATGCCACTGAGTTTCCTCAGTGTTTGCTAGTATAATGGCTTAGTAACAATGAGTTTGAGTGTACAATGCAGGCAGACGTGCTGCAAATATCTTTGCACTAGTTTGACAATACAGAAGTCCTACAGCCACGTTTAGGATGCCACTAAGTTTCCTCATTGTTTGCTAGTATAATGGCTTAGTAACAATGAGTTTGAGTGTGCAATGCAGGCAGACGTGCTGCAAATATCTTTGCACTAGTGGGACAATACAGAAGTCCAACAGCCACTTTTAGGATGCCACTAAGTTTCCTCAGTGTTTGCTAGTATAATGGCTTAGTAACAATGAGTTTGAGTGTGCAATGCAGGCAGACGTGCTGCAAATATCTTTGCACTAGTGGGACAATACAGAAGTCCAACAGCCACTTTTAGGATGCCACTAAGTTTCCTCAGTGTTTGCTAGTATAATGGCTTAGTAACAATGAGTTTGAGTGTGCAATGCAGGCAGACGTGCTGCAAATTTCTTTGCACTAGTGGGACAATACAGAAGTCCAACAGCCACGTTTAAGATGCCACTAAGTTTCCTCAGTGTTTGCTAGTATAATGGCTTAGTAACAATGAGTTTGAGTGTGCAATGCAGGCAGACGTGCTGCAAATATCTTTGCACTAGTTTGACAATACAGAAGTCCTACAGCCACGTTTAGGATGCCACTAAGTTTCCTCATTGTTTGCTAGTATAATGGCTTAGTAACAATGAGTTTGAGTGTGCAATGCAGGCAGACGTGCTGCAAATATCTTTGCACTAGTGGGACAATACAGAAGTCCAACAGCCACTTTTAGGATGCCACTAAGTTTCCTCAGTGTTTGCTAGTATAATGGCTTAGTAACAATGAGTTTGAGTGTGCAATGCAGGCAGACGTGCTGCAAATATCTTTGCACTAGTGGGACAATACAGAAGTCCAACAGCCACTTTTAGGATGCCACTAAGTTTCCTCAGTGTTTGCTAGTATAATGGCTTAGTAACAATGAGTTTGAGTGTGCAATGCAGGCAGACGTGCTGCAAATTTCTTTGCACTAGTGGGACAATACAGAAGTCCAACAGCCACGTTTAGGCTGTCACTAAGTTTCCTCAGTATTTGCTAGTATAATGGCTTAGTAACAATGAGTTTGAGTGTGCAATGCAGGCAGACGTGCTGCAAATATCTTTGCACTAGTGGGACAATACAGAAGTCCAACAGCCTTGTTTAGGATGACACTAAGTTTCCTCAGTGTTTGCTAGTATAATGGCTTAGTAACAATGAGTTTGAGTGTGCAATGCAGGCAGACGTGCTGCAAATATCTTTGCTCTAGTGGGACGATACAGAAGTCCAACTGCCACGTTTAGGATGCCACTAAGTTTCCTCAGTGTTTGCTAGTATAATGGCTTAGTAACAATGAGTTTGAGTGTACAATGCAGGCAGACGTGCTGCAAATATCTTTGCACTAGTGGGACAATACAGAAGTCCAACAGCCACTTTTAGGATGCCACTAAGTTTCCTCAGTGTTTGCTAGTATAATGGCTTAGTAACAATGAGTTTGAGTGTGCAATGCAGGCAGACGTGCTGCAAATTTCTTTGCACTAGTGGGACAATACAGAAGTCCAACAGCCACGTTTAGGCTGTCACTAAGTTTCTTCAGTATTTGCTAGTATAATGGCTTAGTAACAATGAGTTTGAGTGTGCAATGCAGGCAGACGTGCTGCAAATATCTTTGCACTAGTGGGACAATACAGAAGTCCAACAGCCTTGTTTAGGATGCCACTAAGTTTCCTCAGTGTTTGCTAGTATAATGGCTTAGTAACAATGAGTTTGAGTGTGCAATGCAGTCAGACGTGCTGCAAATATCTTTGCACTAGTTGGACAATACAGAAGTCCAACTGCCACGTTTAGGATGCCACTAAGTTTCCTCAGTGTTTGCTAGTATAATGGCTTAGTAACAATGAGTTTGAGTGTGCAATGCAGGCAGACGTGCTGCAAATATCTTTGCACTAGTGGGACAATACAGAAGTCCAACAGCCACGTTTAGAATGCCACTAAGTTCACTCAGTGTTTGCTAGTATAATGGCTTAGTAACAATGAGTTTGAGTGTGCAATGCAGGCAGACATGCTGCAAATATCTTTGCACTAGTGGGACAATACAGAAGTCCAACAGCCACGTTTAGGATGCCACTAAGTTTCCTCAGTGTTTGCTAGTATAATGGCTTAGTAACAATGAGTTTGAGTGTGCAATGCAATCAGACGAGCTGCAAATATCTTTGCACTAGTGGGACAATACAGAAGTCCAACAGCCACGTTTAGAATGCCACTAAGTTTCCTCAGTGTTTGCAAGTATAATGGCTTAGTAACAATGAGTTTGAGTGTGCAATGCAGGCAGACGTGCTGCAAATATCTTTGCACTAGTGGGACAATACAGAAGTCCAAGAGCCACTTTTAGGATGCCACTAAGTTTCCTCAGTGTTTGCTAGTATAATGGCTTAGTAATAATGAGTTTGATTGTACAATGCAGGCAGACGTGCTGCAAATATCTTTGCATTAGTGGGACAATACAGAAGTCCAACAGCCACGTTTAGGATGCCACTAAGTTTCCTCAGTGTTTGCTAGTATAATGGCTTAGTAACAATGAGTTTGAGTGTGCAATGCAGGCAGACGTGCTACAAATATCTTTGCACTAGTGGGACAATACAGAAGTCCAACAGCCACTTTTAGGATGCCATTAAGTTTCCTCAGTGTTTGCTAGTATAATGGCTTAGTAACAAATGAGTTTGAGTGTGCAATGCAGGCAGACATGCTGCAAATATCTTTGCACTAGTGGGACAATACAGAAGTCCAACAGCCACATTTAGGATGCCACTAAGTTTCCTCAGTGTTTGCTAGTATAATGGCTTAGTAACAATGAGTTTGAGTGTGCAAAGGGCAGGAGGGTACAGTGGCAGGGTTGTGGGTCTGGGTAGCGGAAAGGAAGCCTCCCTTTCTATCCCTCCTAATGGGGAAATGCAGCGAGGAAATCCCTGACCTTAGCTACACAGATGCTGTCATCTTGTGTAGCTGTTAAAATCTGTTTTCACGGCCCTGACTGTCACCTATGGCTCTGACCCTGCCGGTATTAGCCCTTACAAGGGCTGAAAGAAACTTCTATCACTATTCTATATAGCGCTGTGTATAGAGCGTACACAGCAGTATCGGAGACAGGAGCTACGCCAGCGGTGACTGACACCCAAATGCAGAAGAGATAATGGCGTCCGGACGGGCAGATACTCGTTTTTATAATGGAGGGACATGTGACATGGGCATCCTATCACACATGCCGTTGCTTCTCTGGCTAAAAGTCCACTTAGCTGTGTGTGTGTGTGTCTGGGATTGGCTGACATGCTGGCCCGCCCCACTACACACGCGCGCTTAGGGAAGGAAGACAAGGAAAAAAAAAATAACAAATGGTGATCGCCATTATCCAAACAGCAGTGATCTGAATGCGCTGTTCCCGCACACTATACACTGAAATTTCATAATAGTGTGAGTCACAGAGTGACTTACACTATTACAGCGGAAAGCCAGCTAGTAATTAGCTTGTCTTTTTGTTGCTAGAACCGTTCTCGATTGTATCTAGAACTCTCGAGCTTTAGCAAAAAGCTCGAGTTCTAGTTCGATCTAGAACAGCCCCCAAAATCACTCGAGCCGCGAACTGGAGAACCTCGAACCGTGAACCGCGCTCAACTCTAGCAGGGACGCCAGGACTCTTCTGAAACACGTTCCTGGATCCAGAAGTGAGATGTGCCAGGAGCTCCCGGCCCAAGTTCACTTCATGCTGGCGAAGTGGACGTCGGAGATGAAGGGCCTGGCCGCAACCGTTTGGGCATCCGAAGTGGAGGTGGTCTCAGAGGAGAGGGTAAGCGACCTATGCCCCTATGTCCCCGAGGGATCGGTCGATACGGCTGAGGGGCCCGGCCTGCTGCCGTCCACCACGCTACCTCCCTCACTGCCCATGCCCGCGGCCAATTCCCCGACCGACCCGTTACCCCTGCCACCGGTAGCGGAGCCCGCAGCGTCTGTGGAAAGGGCCCAGACCTGCGGCCCCCAGGCCTTACCTTTACCACCGCCCTGGCACCCGTTCCAGCTTTCATCCCGACTGCGACGGAGATGATGGCGGACCCGGCAGTCCGCTCAGCCGCAGCGGAGGCAACCCTCGTCCAGAGGCCACCACCGCAAGTCCCGTCGACCGCTTCCAAACACCGAGCCTCGGCTGAGGCACGGCGGGGATGCAGCTGCCAGGAGGCAGAGCAGGCCATGTCACAGTGGGGTCCCTCTTTACTGAACGTACCAGTCGTAGCCGGCACGGGGGGACTCTGGCTGAGCCCATCCCCCACCCCGCCTGAACCGGAGCAAGCAGAAAGTGCTACGCACCGGGAGCGGCAGCAAAGGCAGCTGCGCTGCGGGATTGCTGATTAAGAAAGAAAAATTAGAGCATGGTAGCGGTTCCCGATTACCTTGCTGTCGGTCCCCATTGGGACTCTGCTGACGTTGGCTAAGGAGTCCGGTTGGAGGAGCTGTCATACCCGCATCATCAGCAGCTGAAAATGGAGTCCTGTGGGACAGTGTCACCCCTGTGTGAGGGTGGCGTTGGGGGCTCGTGCTGTTCGAGGGTGGACTGTGGGAAAGCTGCAGGAGGAAGCTGTACCGGAGCCAGGTGTTGTGGATGGCCCCTGGGACCCAGCTGACAGTCCCCGTTGGGACTCTACGGCAAGTCTCCGTTGGGACCCTACAGTTTTGTTTGTGGTAGCCCGTTGGCTACGAAGAACTGTTGTCCCCGTGGGGACTGTTTGCAATCAATGCGTAGAAACTGCTACAGATAAGCCCGAGAACTGGCAGGGCAAGCACAAACTAAGTGGCATGTAAATAAAAATGTTGGCTAAACCGTTACCGCCTCTGGAGAGGCTGATTTGGAGGATGGGCCTGGAGGGAAGTGATGGCCCAGGCCCGCCACTACCGCAACTGGTGGCGATCCTCCGGGGGTTTCAGGGGTTCCCCATGGACATGGGTCCCCTGTAAAGGACAGAACCCGCTCGGGTAAATTGTGCTGGACTGGGGTCAAGGGGTGCTGCCCGTTTGCTTAGGGGCAGCATCAGGGCCAGGCTGCTTGGGTGGGAGAGAGCGGAAGCAGTTACCGTTAGCAACGTTTAAGAATGTGCCTCCCGATGTGGGAAGATTGAAAAAATGTTTTTATATGTTTTACCGTTTATCTTTTTCAGTTGTGAAACTAAAATCGGTGATGGACGGGCAGCCCGCAGACGGTCTGCATTTTACTAAGGGGGAATGTGGCGCCCTGGGCAAGCCAGGACGTCACAAGCACTACACCAACACACCCCACACTCCCGGTCAGGCACACCAAAGTCAGACAAAAACCCTTGTTGCCTCCCTCCAGGGGCTGATGCTCACACCAGGGGGTGGGCCAGGCGGTTGGTCCCGCCCACCGAGGAGTACACAGTCCTGGAGGCGGGAAAAGGAAGGAGTTGAGTTTTAGAGTTTGAAGTGGAAGGAGTGAAGTGGTAGAGGAGCAGACAGAAAGTGGTCCGGGTGTGTGGCCCGGACGGAACAGCAAGGTTGGCAGACGGTGGTGACCGTCTGCAGGAGAGGCCGATTGGAGTAAGCCATAAGGACCGTGGACGGGCGGTGGCCCGGCGGTACCGGACCGGTATGCAAAGAGAAGCCAGCACCATCCGGCAGGGGCTTACGGACCCCGACAAGGCTAGGAGTCGCCGTGCAATTTGTCAAATCCGTTAGCGAAGGGAACCTCCTGGGTTTCCCAGCAGCCAAGTCCCGACAGAAGGCAACATTCCAACCGTTAGAGGGAAACACAGTCACCGTCAAGGCTAAAGTTCCTAGAGCCAGAGCCTGCAGGCAAAAGGGGCTCCTTCAGCAACCTTCAAGCTGGAGGAGCGGGTTACCGGTGGGAACCCATTGGAACCGTCTACACTACACAGGTGCAGGCAAAGGCAGTCACCATCAACCTGCCGGGAGGAGAAACACCGCAGCCGTCTGTGGGACCCGTCCATCCAGCCGTTTGTTTTACCGGAGACTCTGTGTTTATCATTGGCTGAGTGAGTACCACCGTGCCGTGCGACACAGCGCTGCCCCCGTGACCCTGCACCTCACCAGGCCCTGTAACCCGCCTGCCATCCATCCCTACCCCATCACCGGGCCCCGGGACAACCAACCCCCTACCCACGGAGGGGATAACTAACATCCAGACTGCTCCCTGCCATCGCTCCCGGGATCCCCGTCCAGAGCAGCGGTGGTGTCACCAACCTCACCACAACCGTGGGTGGCGTCACGGACAATATCAAATCCGCATAATCAAACCCCCCCTTTTCACTCATGGGCGAGGAGCGCCGCTCGAGTCCCCGGGATCCGGCCCACCGCTCGAGCCACCACCGAGCAGCAGCAGCAGCCGGACCCGAGCAGTGGGAGAGCGCAGCGTCCCCTCCTCCGCCCGCGACATAAAGATAATTATATTATAAGTGGCACTAATGGTGGAAAAGTTCTAAAATGATTCTCTTTGGTATGTGGCCATCATAAAGCCCTGAACTCAATCCTCTTGAAAATGTATGGGCAAAGCTGAAAAGGCAGGTGCAAGCAAGGCGACCTACATGGCTCAGTTAATCCAATTCTGTCAGGAGGAATAAGCCAAATTCCTAACAACTATTGTGAGAAGCTTGTGGAAGGAGATCCAAAATGTTTCACCCAAGTCATACAGTGTAAGGGCAATGGTAGCAAATACTAATGAAATGTATGGAAACTTTTGACTTTGCAAAAAGTACTAAAAATACCTTAAAATATTCTGTCTGGCAAATATAAATAATTTTGGTTCCTAATTGACCTAAAACAGGAAAGGTTTATTCTGATTTCATGTTAGATAATGAGAAAAACATGCAGATGTGTCTTTAAGATAGTGTATGTAAACTTGTGGTTTCTACTGCTTCATCCTGGGCACTTTCCCTGGTAAATACACTGTGTTCCAAATTATTATGCAAAAATATTTTTTTCATATTTTCCTAAATTAACTTTATGAATTGCAGTCATTGTTATTTTCCAGTCATCTACTATTCGAGTACAATTGAAATGTTTTTGATCAAACTGCCTATGAAAACAGTATATTTTTAAAAATAATAAACACTTAAAACGCACTCAAAATTAATGTTCCAAATTATTATGCACAGAAGAGTTTTCAACCTTTTTATTTTGAAAAACAAAATGGTCAATTGCGACATTATAAGCATTATCAGCTTATTATAAAATGAAATCAAACAGTTTGCAAGTCAAAACTTAATTCTAAGTGATGTTACATTTGCACATAGGACCCCTTGTTTGAAATAAGCTTCTGAATTCTCTTGTCCATTGAATTTGTCAGTTTTTGGATGGTTTGTGCTTCAATTGTTTTGCATGTGGACAGAATACCCTCCCAGAGCTGTTGCTTAGATGTGAACTGCCTCCCGCCATCATAGACACTCCTTCTGATGATGCTCCAGAGGTTCTCAATGGGGTTGAGGTCAGGGGAAGATGGTGGCCACACAATACGTTTGTCCTCTTTTATGCCCATAGCAGCCAGAGATTGCAGATGTGTTATTTGCAGCATGAGACGGTACATTATCATGCATGAAAATGATCTTGCTGCGGAATACACGGATCTTCCTCCTGAACTATGGCAGGAAGTGCTGTTTTAGAAACTCCACATAGAGTATGGAGTTCATCTTTAACCCTTCAGGGATTCTAAAGGGGCTGACAATCTCTCTCCCCATGATTCCAGCCCAAAAGATTACTCCACCTCCTCCTTGTTGGCGCCTTAGCCGTGTTTTCATGGGGTGTTCATCAAACAGCCATCCTCCACTCCATCCATCTGGACCATCGAGCATTGCACGGCACTCATTGGTGAACAAAACAGTTTGGAAGTCAGTCTTCATGTATCGTTTGGCCCACTGGAGCTGTTTCTGCTTGTGTGCAGTGGATAGAGGTGGCGACAGGATAGCTTTCGCACAGCTGCAAACCTCTGAAGGACCCTGCATCTTGTTGTTCGGGGGACGTTGGATGCACCAGCAGCTTCAAAAACTTGTCTGCTGCTATGACAAGGCATTTTAGCAGCTGCTCTTTTAACCTGACGCAATTGCCTGTTGAAAAGAGTCCCCAATATTTTTCCTTATCAGCACGCACACGTGTGTGCTGTGAATCAGCTACATACAGTTAGGTCCAGAAATATTTGGACAGTGACACAATTTTCGCGAGTTGGGCTCTGCATGCCACCACATTGGATTTGAAATGAAATCTCTACAACAGAATTCAAGTGCAGATTGTAACGTTTAATTTGAGGGTTTGAACAAAAATATCTGATAGAAATTGTAGGAATTGTACACATTTCTTTACAAACACTCCACATTTTAGGAGGTCAAAAGTAATTGGACAAATAAACCAAACCCAAACAAAATATTTTTATTTTCAATATTTTGTTGCGAATCCTTTGGAGGCAATCACTGCCTTAAGTCTGGAACCCATGGACATCACCAAACGCTGGGTTTCCTCCTTCTTAATGCTTTGCCAGGCCTTTACAGCCGCAGCCTTCAGGTCTTGCTTGTTTGTGGGTCTTTCCGTCTTAAGTCTGGATTTGAGCAAGTGAAATGCATGCTCAATTGGGTTAAGATCTGGTGATTGACTTGGCCATTGCAGAATGTTCCACTTTTTTGCACTCATGAACTCCTGGGTAGCTGTGGCTGTATGCTTGGGGTCATTGTCCATCTGTACTATGAAGCGCCGTCCGATCAACTTTGCGGCATTTGGCTGAATCTGGGCTGAAAGTATATCCCGGTACACTTCAGAATTCATCCGGCTACTCTTGTCTGCTGTTATGTCATCAATAAACACAAGTGACCCAGTGCCATTGACAGCCATGCATGCCCATGCCATCACGTTGCCTCCACCATGTTTTACAGAGGATGTGGTGTGCCTTGGATCATGTGCCGTTCCCTTTCTTCTCCAAACTTTTTTCTTCCCATCATTCTGGTACAGGTTGATCTTTGTCTCATCTGTCCATAGAATACTTTTCCAGAACTGAGCTGGCTTCATGAGGTGTTTTTCAGCAAATTTAACTCTGGCCTGTCTATTTTTGGAATTGATGAATGGTTTGAATCTAGATGTGAACCCTTTGTTTACTTTCATGGAGTCTTCTCTTTACTGTTGACTTAGAGACAGATACACCTACTTCACTGAGAGTGTTCTGGACTTCAGTTGATGTTGTGAACGGGTTCTTCTTCACCAAAGAAAGTATGCGGCGATCATCCACCACTGTTGTCATCCGTGGACGCCCAGGCCTTTTTGAGTTCCCAAGCTCACCAGTCAATTCCTTTTTTCTCAGAATGTACCCGACTGTTGATTTTGCTACTCCAAGCATGTCTGCTATCTCTCTGATGGATTTTTTCTTTTTTTTCAGCCTCAGGATGTTCTGCTTCCCCTCAATTGAGAGTTCCTTAGACCGCATGTTGTCTGGTCACAGCAACAGCTTCCAAATGCAAAACCACACACCTGTAATCAACCCAAGACCTTTTAACTACTTCATTGATTACAGGTTAACGAGGGAGATGCCTTCAGAGTTAATTGCAGCCCTTAGAGCCCCTTGTCCAATTACTTTTGGTCCCTTGAAAAAGAGGAGGCTATGCATTACAGAGCTATGATTCCTAAACCCTTTCTCCGATTTGGATGTGAAAACTCTCATATTGCAGCTGGGAGTGTGCACTTTCAGCCCATATTATATATATAATTGTATTTCTGAACATGTTTTTGTAAACAGCTAAAATAACAAAACTTGTGTCACTGTCCAAATATTTCTGGACCTAACTGTACTTCTTGATTGTGCGATGATCACGATGAAGTGTCTTTGCAATGTTGATTGTAGTCATGCCTTGACCTAAATACTCCACAATTTGTTGCTTCTCAGCAGCCGACACATCCTTTTTCTTCCCCATTTTGGCAAAAAATGTAGGCTGCTTAATAATGTGGAACAGCCTTCTTAAGTAGTCTTGCCTTTATTTGGACTCACCTGCCAAACTAATGTGCACAGGTATCTGCAATTGCTTTCAGCAATATAAAGAGCCCTGACACACATCACCAGCAATGAGTTTGAATGACACAAAACATTTCTAACCTTATCACTCATAAACTCTTTTTGCATAATAATTTGGAACACAGTGTATATCTTCTATCAAGATAAACATGTCGCACAATCTGGGCTTTTCCGAGTATATATGTCCCCAATCCTGGTCCCCTTCCTGGTATTTACAGTATGACACAAAAGTGAATACACCCCTCACATTTTTGTAAATATTTTTTTTATATCTTTTCATGGGTCAACAATGAAAATATGAGACTTGGATATAATGTAAAGTTGTCAGTGCACAGCTTGTATAAAATGTGTGAATTTGGTGTGCTCTCTAAATAACTCAACACTCACCCATTAATGTCAAAACCAACACGCTACCATGAATAGAGAGCACACAATGTACAAATTGTGGCCAAAGTGTCAATATTTTGTGTGGCCACCATTATTTTCAAGCACTGCCTTATCTCTCTAGGGTAAGAGTTCAATACAGCTTCACAGGTTGCTACTGGATCCTTTTGCATTCCTACATGATGACAACACAGAACTGGTAGATCTTAGAGGCCTTGCGCTTCTCCAAACACCATTTTAGGATACCCCCTAGATACTCAATATACTCTGTGCAGAATATTAGGCAAATGAGTATTTTGATCACATGATACTTTTTTATTCATGTTGTCCTACTTCCAGCTGTATAGGCTTGAGAGCCAACTACCAATTAAGTAAATCAGGTGATGTGTGTGGAGACACGGGAGTCTGTGGGTGCTCTCGTCCGCTGGCCCGGCCCCCTTTAGAAAGACCGCATGGCCCAGGGCTCATCCCAACTGAATGCTGACCTCCTTAACCGTGGGCGGAACACTACTCAGACAACACAGGCTGAGGGAATCACAATATTAAGACTTTATTGGATCCCCAAACAATTAACGGCACATAGCACATAACCAGCAAAACACACAAATGTAACAGGCAACAGAGTCTCACCCTTCCGCTGGCTCACCAGGGATTAGAATGTCCGTGCCTCAGAGCTTCCAGGGCTACTTACTCCAATCCAGCAGCACCCTGCTTTTGGAGGGCACCACCGAGAATGGAATAACGCAAGATTTAGGAAGCTGGCTGAGGTCTGCAAAGTCTGTAGCCAGGTGACTGGATTGTCGCAACCTGGATTTCCTTCTTAAGTAGTCTCTGGTATGATGATATAATCCTGGCAGCTGGAGTCGAAATCCCTAGACTGTGGTATGGTCTCCATTCGGAATCGGAGTCCCTAGATTGAAGCCATGTAGCCAAGTGATCCTCTAGTCGGAGGATCTAGAAAGTCCCTTGACCGAGTCCACAAGGCATCCTGGTTCTGACCCCCTAGCCAGCTCCTAAGAGCTTAGACTGGATCATGCAACATCTATCAACAACTAGTGACTTAAAGAAGTCCCCTTTTATAGCCCTTAGGATATCCTGTGCCCTTATCGGATTGGTTGTACGAGGTTGCTTCTCTTATTGGATGAATTTCAAGCTATATTCAAATATCCAGAGACAAGGGTGAGACAGGTAAATCACATCAAATCTAGCAATTCCCTTAGTAATACAATAGGAAGTTCGCATAATTGAGTTATCTGGGTGTCTGGCCTTCAGTGGCCAAAACAATTAAATGAGTCAACAAAAACTTCAATACTAAACTCCCAAGAGTCTTGTAGAACAATGAGGGATTATCCCCCATCTATAAACAAACTGTCTTCATGTCTGGTTAAATGTTAAGAAAGTTAACCCATGCAAAGCACTCAGAGACCATGTCGTCACAATGTGCACCTCTGTAATGAGGAGGGGTGTGGTGTAAAAACATCAGCACCCTATATAAGATGTGCTTAATTGTTAGGCAACTTTTTTCCTTTGGCAAAATGGGCTAGAAGAGAGATTTGACGGACTCTGAAAAGTCCAAAATTGTGAGATGTCTTGCAGAGTGATGCAGCAGTCTTGAAATTGCCAAACCTTTGAAGCGTGATCACCAAACAATCAAGAGTTTCATGGCAAATAGCCAACAGGGTCGCAAGAAGCGTGTTAGGCAAAAAAGGTGCAAAATAACTGCCCATGAATTGAGGAAAATCAAGCGTGAAGATGCCATTTGACACCAGTTTGGCCATATTTCAGAGCTGAAACATTACTGGAGTATCAAAAAGCACAAGGTGTGCCATACTCGGGGACATGGCTAAGGTAAAGAAAGCTGAAAAATGACCACCTTTGAACAAGAAACATAACATAAAACGTCAAGACTGGGCCAAGAAATATCTTAAGAATGATTTTTCAAAGGTATTATGGACTGATGAAATGAGAGTGACTCTTGATGGGCCAGATGGATGGGCCAGAGGCTGGATTAGTAAAGGGCAGAGAGCTCCACTCCAACTCAGATGCTAGCAAGGTGGAGGTGGGGTACTGGTATGGGCTGGTATCATCAAAGATGAACTTGTGGGACTTTTTCGGGTTGAGGATGGAGTGAAGCTCAACTCCCAGACCTACTGTCAGTTTCTGGAAGAACACTTCTTCAAGCAGTGGTACAGGAAGAAGTCGGTATCGTTCAAGAAAAACATGATTTTCATGCAGGACAATGCTCCATCACATGCATCCAACTACTCCACAGCGTGGCTGGCCAGTAAAGGCCTAAAAGATGATAAAATAATGACATGGCCCCCTTGTTCACCTGATCGGAACCCCATAGAGAACCTGTGGTCCCTCATAAAATGTGAGATCTACAGGGAGGGAAAACAGTACACCTCTCGGAACAGTGTCTGGGAGGCTGTGGTGGCTGCTGCATGCAATGTTGATCGTAAACAGATCATGCAACTGACAGAATCTATGAATGGTAGGCTGTTGAGTGTCATCATAAAGAAAGGTGGCTATATTGGTCACAAATTTTTTTTTGTTTTGTTTTTGCATGTCAGAAATGTTTATTTCTCCGCCCCTCTGCTTCTATTGGCCGGCTGCCGTGTGACGTCGATCTGACGCTGAACGTCCCTCCCACTCCAGGAAGTGGACGTTCGCCGCCCACATCGAGGTCGTATGGACGGGTAAGTATGTGTGACGGGGGTTAATCGTTTGTGCGGCACATTCAACAAATTGAACGTGCCACACATACGATGGGGGCATTGCAAATCGCATACAATATCGTATGCAAAATTGCAACGTGTAAAGCAGGCTTAACTCTTGAAGTTCTCAAGCAGACTGCCAAATCTCCCAGGTAAGCAAAGAATCCACAGTAGGTGGAATCTAGGCCCACCTCCCCCCACGCCCAGGGACGGAAGCTCCTCAAGAGGCTATAAACTTGCACTATAGGGGGTGATTACTAACAAACAATATAATTTACACACAAGCAGTACAAATAATGGACAGTGAAGCAAGCATAAAATAGGAATCTGTACAGCAAGATACACCTCCCCCCATATCCTCCCATCACAACCTCTCCCTCCTTCTGAATAAGTGAGTATGCCATGAGATCTACACAGACCTCTGGCTATCTCACTTAAGTCTATGTTGCTCAGCTGTGGATAGTCTATGGTTCTTCTTGCCAGGACAGTCCATCAGCATTCTGGTGTTGGCTTCCACGCTTGTATTGGATGGAGAAGCTGTAGGTAGTCCCTTGTACAGTGATAGGGTTGGAAGGACAAGCTTCCCTTTGTGTCCTTCTTCACTCAAACTGTGTTTCCTGCACCCACAAATCGGCATTGTAGATCTCCCACATCATTTCCTAGGAGAATATCTGCAGGCAGGCCGCTCATCACCCCAACCACACATTGCTTGACCCCAAAGCCAAAGTTCAGATCTAGAGTCGCTTTTGGGATATTCCTCCTTTGTCCTCCAGCCAATTCAATAACAATCCCTGGTCCATGATGTATCGCCTCTCGCTGAACCATTCGGGGCTTAGCTATTGTGGGAAATGCCCCGGAGTCACAAAATCCAATAACTCTCTGTCCATCCAGCACAACTTCCTGTAAGTGCTTACTTTGATGGTAGTTCGGCTGTAGAGAATAAACAGGTCGATTTGGTACAAGGTCATTCCTCAATTGACCAGCAGGGCAAGTTTTTTGCAAATGCCCAGGCTGCCCACATCGATAAAATCTCCTCTGCGTCATACTCCTTCCTGTGTGCATTCTGGAGAAGGCAGTAGGAGAACCTGGTGACAAAGGCCGGAGGCCATACACTCCAACAGGGGCATCTTTGGTGCAGGGGTTAGAGGTACACTCCGGTGGAGGTGGTGGTAACTCTTCCTCAGGCGGGATGGAATGCACAAAATGTACTGGACGATATGGAGGTGCGTGGGGTTCCCTCCGAGTTCTTGTGGGACAACTGGATTGCAGGTTCCCAGGTTGTCCGCACTCATAACATCTCCTCTCTGTGATCCCTCCAGGGCGTGGTCGGAACTGTTGGGGCCCAGGATTGTGAGCAGTGGTTGTCAAGGGCCTGTGGCTGGTTGGAGGGGCAGATACAACTGGAGAGGGCCGGGGAGCTGGAGCAGGCTGTGGCTTATTGTCTAGAAGCCCCCTCCATTGTGGTCGGATAGTAAGGGCCTCATCAGCCAGGGCATCAGCTCTATCCAAGGTGCCAGGTGTGCGCTCTCTGACCCACTCCCGTATTTCTGAGGGACACTTGTAAAGAAATTTTTCTATAAGAAATACCTGCATAACGTCTTCCACAGTCAAGGCATTTTCTGATTCCAGCCATCTCTGACATGCCTGGGACATCTTATGGGCATACATGCTAAACGATTCCCCCCGTGGTGCATGGGAGGTCTCGGAACTGTGCCCTATGTGAGTCTGAGGTGATGGCATGGTAATCCAGGATAGTCCACTTTACAATGTTGTAATCCTGGTTCTGCTGTGAGTCAATGGTGCGATAAGCCTCTGCCAGGCTTCCGTTCAGGAGTCCCACTAACAAACGCACCCAGCCAGAGTGGGGAACCTCCATCATGACACACTGCTGCTCAAAGTCCTTGAAGAACCCTTCCACATCTCCAGAAGCCTCATCAAATGGCTTAAAGTCCACCTGGGTGATCCGCACATGCTCCTGGATCGCTGGGTTTACACTGACTCCAACTCACATTACTCCCTCTGTCGGACTCCATTGCTTCTTGTCTCCTCTGTGCTCGGCGAGCAGCCTGCTCCTTATATTCCTGAGATACACCGGGGCCAAGAGCTGCCATTTCTACTTAGAACCACACCATCCACTGGCTTTTTGTGGCAGGGATCCCCGTCCCTAGTGCTTGTCCGTGAGACATCTGGGAGGAGGTGGACTGGCTCGCACCCACCAGTAGATCAATTAAGGCTTCTTTACTCAGTCCCTGGTAGCTCAGACCCAGATCTCTGGCTCTCTCTTTTAGACTGGATGCAGTCCAGTTTCTGTACTCACTCTGTGGGTTGATCTCCATTAAGCTGTGCTCTGTTGGTCCCACTGCTGCCACCAGTTGTCACGGGGTCCTTCTCCCATATCACACAATCAACAGAGTGAGGGATGCCAGTACAATCCAAAGAGCATTTATTTCAAGTGAATCAAATGGTCCATAACATAATCCACAAAACAAAGGGCAAAATTAGTCCAGTAACACAAATATAGTCCGGTAAGCGATAAATATCCAGGTCTCCCTGAGAAGCCAGTTTCTCCCAGAGGTTCAATCTTCCTGCTTAACTCTTGAAGTTCTCAAACAGACTGCCAAATCTTCCAGGTAAGCAGACAATCCACAGTAGGTGGACTCTAGGCCCACCTCCTCCCACACCCAGGGACAGAAGCTCCTCAAGAGGCTATAACCTTGCACTATAGGGGGTAATTACTTACAAACAATACAATGTACACACAAGCAGTACAAATAATGGACAGTGAAGCAAGCGTAAAATAGGAATCTTTACTGCAAGATACACCTCCCCCCATATCCCACCATCACACCATGATTCAATCTTTCCTACAAACACTCATTATTGTAATGTTCTCCAGCCATTCGGCAAACAAATTGCTTTCTGCTACATAAAGTTCAAACACTTTTGAAATTGAATGTGCCAACTTTAATGATTTTTCCTCAAAAATGGGACTCACAGCTAATAAATTTATGTGAATTTCAATACTAAAAAATTTTAATTACTTGGAAAATACACATTGGGGAGAGAAGAGAGAACCTAGCTGACCATAAGGGGCACTTTGCACACTACGACATCGCAGGTGCGATGTCGGTGGGGTCAAATCGAAAGTGACGCACATCCGGCGTCGCTCTCGACATCGTAGTGTGTAAATCCTTTATGATACGATTAACGAGCGCAAAAGCGTCGTAATCGTATCATTGGTGTAGTGTCGGTCATTTCCATTAATTGGGAAATACCGATGATACAATGTAGTTCCTCGTTCCTGCGGCAGCACACATCACTGTGTGTGAAGCCGCAGGAGCGAAGAACATCTCCTACCTGCGTCCTGTGGCTCACACCGGTTATGCGGAAGGAAGGAGATGGGCGGGATGTTTACGTCCCGCTCATCTCCGCCCCTCCGCTTCTATTGGCCGCCTGCCGTGTGACGTCGCTATGATGCAGCACGACCCGCCCCCTTAATAAGGAGGCAGTTCGCCAGCCAGAGCGACGTCGCAAGGCAGGTGAGTGCATGTGAAGCTGCCGTAGCGATAATGTTCGCTACGGCAGCTATCACCATGATATTGCAGCTGCGACGGGGGTGGGGTCTATCGCGCATGGCATTGCAGCATCGGCTTGTGATGTCGTAGTGTGCAAAGTGCCCCTTAGAGTTTATACTTTAAAGGCAAGAAAGAGAGAAGTCCACTGACCTTAGGAGCTTACATTCCACAGCAGAGAGGGGACCCTGCTGATTAAAAAAGCTAACAAATTACAGGCAAGAGAAAGAGATATGGGACCCCAGTGACCATAAGAGCTTACACTTTACAGAAGAGAGAGCCTTAGGCTATGTGTCCACGGTAGAATGTACCTGCGGATTTTTCTGCATGAAAATCCACGACTTTCGCGGCAAATCCGCACCTTTTTTTGCCGCGGATTTGCCGCGGATTTACCGCGAATTTGCCACGGATTTTGATGCGGATTTTTTTTTTCCCCCATTCTATACCCAAAATCCACACCAAAATCCGCAACAATAATTGACATGCTGCAGATTTTTCTGGATCAAAATCCGCGGCAAATCCGCCGCGGAAAAATCCGCAGCATGGACACAGCATTTCCAAAATGCCATTGAAATGGCTGGGAAGTGCCGCTGCTGCAGATTTTCGGAAAATCCGCGGCAAATCCGCGGCAAAATCCGCGCAAAATCCGCAGCGTGGGCACATAGCCTTACCCAGTGACTTTGGAGATGGAAAACTGTAATTTGATTTTTGATGCTTTGCATACTTGATGTGCAAGAAAACAAAGATAAGACAGTGAGGCTTGTTCACATATGCCTTCATCTTGACAACTCAAAAGTAATGCGGGCGTCACACGAGACGAACTATCGTGCGATCGCACGAGCGATTGTACCCGCCCCCGTTGTTTGTGCGTCATGGGCAATTAGTTGCCCGTGGCACACAATGTCGTTAACCCCCTGTCACATGTACTCACCTGCTGAGCAACCTCGCTGTGGGTGGCGAACATCCTCTTCCTGAAGGGGGAGGAACATGCGGCGTCACAGCGACGTCACACAGCGGCCGGCCAATAGAAGCGGAGGGGCGGAGATGAGCGGGACATAACATCCTGCCCACCTTCCTCCTTCCGCATTGCCGGCGGGACGTAGGTAAGCTGTGTTCATCATTCCCGGGGTGTCACACAGAGCGATGTGTGCTGCCTCAGTAACGACGAACAACTGGAGCACAGAAGAATAAACAACTTTTTGAAAATGAGCGACGTGTCAACGAGCAACGATAAGGTGAGTATTTTTGCTTGTTCACCGTTGCTCGTAGCTGTCACACGCTACGATATATCAAACGATGCCGGATGTGCATCATTTATGACGTGACCCCGCTGACATATCGCACGATATATCGCCTCGTGTGACGCCCACATAAGTCATCGACATATTTGTAGTAGAAAAAATTCTGGATAGGTAGGCTGCCAGTGGCTGTGTACCATGTAGGTGACTTTTTGGTACCTTTCCATCAATATTGTCTGTGTTTAAACTGAAAAGCAAACAAGTTATGACCGTCTGGGTGTAATGGCATTTGCCAAATCAATTTCAGAAAACCAAGATGAATGATGAGGTATTTTGAGAAAAAAGTGTATGGGTACAATGGGAGTGACACATCCTGTTACATTATGTATGGCACATAAGTCATGGACCGTGGTACCTTGTTAGTAATGTGAAAAAATGTGAGCGAGAAAATCTTGTAAAAAACAAGATTTTAATTAATCCATAAAAAAAAATATGTACATTACATTACGTGCATAAAACCAAAAAAGGGAATATTCCGACACCACATCATAGAGGTCCAGACACAGACATGTTTCGGATCAACCTCCTTTTTCAATGTATCCCCCCGGATGCTCACCAGGATCCGTACTGGAGATAGTCTTCTGGATGGGGTGAGCTGATCCTTATTTGTTTGTTTTTTGTGGCACCTTGTTGGTTGACCTGGGATAGGCTTCTTTTTCACTGCGTACAATGGTGTGTTAAAGGCAGACTGGGTTTCTTTTGTGGCATTTCCCTGGAGTAAAGGGTGTTTTACACGCTGCGACATCGCGATTGCTAGCGATATCGAGCATGATAGCACCCGCCCCCGTCGTACGTGCGACATTTGGTGATCGCTGTTGTAGCGAACATTATCGCTACGGCAGCGTCACATGCACATACCTGTGGAGCGGTGTCGCTGTGACCGCCAAACAATTCCTCCTTTAAGGGGGAGGTGCGTTCAGCGTCACAGCGATGTCACTGCGACGTCACTAAGCGGCCGTTCAATAGAAGAGGGGTGGCGTAGATGAGCGGGACGTAACATCCCGCCCACCTCCTTCCTTCCGCATTGCTGGTGGAGGCAGGTAAGGAGATGTTTGTCGTTCCTGCGGCATCACACATAGTGATGTGTGCTGTTGCAGAAAGGACAAACAACATCGTGCCTGCAGCAGCAATGATATTAAGGAAAGGAGCGACGTGTCAACGATCACCGTTTTTGGACAATTTTGCGATCGCTGATCGTCGCTCCTTGGTGTCACACGCTGCGACGTTGCTACCGGCGCCGGATGTGCGTCACTAACGACATGACCTCGACGATATATCGGTAGCGTTGTCGCAGCATGTAAAGCACCCTTTATTCTTCTATGGTAATACTAATGACTAACTCCTGTGCAGGACTTAGGGATATTGTTTGACTCTTGGGGGAGACATTCTTGGTTTTAAGGTGACAGTTACTGGAGGCACATTAGGTCTATCAGGTATTAGGTAGCCTAGCCCACAATTTCTGGGGTATTAGTTGCTATCTGGTGTCATTTAGGTCTGTCTGAACTGTCCTTACTGGGGTTGCTACACAAACAGCTAGCAAACAAAGATGCTCTTCATTGTCACTTTGTCACTGTCCCATCCTAATTATACATTATCGCTTTGTGTAAAGCTTGAAGTACATCAGAGCCCAGAAGATTGACATAAGCTGTGTCACTCACTTGAAAATGGGTAATCAGTGATTGAGAGAGGTGCAGGGTAATCTTCAATGGTTTTGTGAGGGGTATGTCAGTAGGGTAACAACAGTATATTAGATAAAATCATCAATAATTTCATAGGGAAAAATATTGCTAGAGTGCACAAAGAATTTAGCTACTCCAGCATCTTTTAGGAAATTCAGTTTCTTGTTCCCTGGCAAGTGTAAGTGAACCGTAGGGTGTGGTCCAATTTCTTGCGGTACTTGTAGTATGTGCAGGCCTTCTGGATTGCCTAGTTGCTCTGTGGAGACAGAAGGGGCTGGAGGAACTACTGCCTCATCCTGCTGTAGAGGCACAAGACAGTTCTTGTTGATTTGTCCCTGCTTTCCATAGTTTTAACAAGTGATTTGATATCCCTGTCCTCTTTTGCCTCTGACACGCCCTCTACCCCATCCTCTACCTGCAATGTAGGGCATAACTCTCTACTCTCAAGATCACATCTAACAACCTGTGCACTGGACCCGCTCCCATCCCACCTCATCCCCAACATCACCGCAGTCCTCATCCCAGCCCTAACCCATCTCTTCAACCTATCACTAACAACTGGTGTATTCCCTTCATGCTTTAAACATGCCTCTATTACACCCATCCTCAAAAAGCCCTCCCTTGACCCATCCTCTGTGTCAAACTATCACCCCATATCCCTTCTCCCCTATGCCTCAAAACTACTAGAACAGCATGTCCATCTTGAACTGTCCTCATACCTCTCATCCTGCTCCCTCTTTGACCAGCTACAATCTGGCTTCCGACCACATCATTCCACTGAAACTGCCTAACTAAAGTCACTAATGACCTACTAATCGCCAAAGCCAAGTGACACTACTCTATCCTCCTCCTACTGGACCTGTCCTCTGCCTTCGACACAGTAGACCATTCCCTCCTACTACAGATTCTCTCATCTCTGGGCATCACAGACCTGGCCCTATCTTGGATTTCTTCATACCTAACCGACCGAACGTTCAGCGTCTCCCATTCTCACACCACTTCCTCATCTCGCCCCCTATCTGTCGGTGTCCCCCAAGGCTCAGTTCTTGGACCCCTGCTGTTCTCCATCTACACCTTCGGCCTGGGACAGCTCATAGAGTCCCACGGCTTCCAGTATCATCTCTATGCCGATGACACACAGATCTACCTCCCTGGACCTGACATTACCTCACTACTAACCAAAATCCCACAATGTCTGTCTGCTATTTCATCCTTCTTCTCTGCGGGATTCCTAAAACTTAACATGGACAAAACAGAGTTCATTGTCTTTCCCCCTCCTCACTCATCTCCTCCAACAAGCCTTTCCATCAAACTTGATGGTTGCTCACTCTCCCCAGTCTCACAAGCTCGTTGCCTTGGAGTAACCCTCGACTCTGCTCTATCCTCCAAGCCACACATCCAAGCCCTCTTCAACTCATGCCGATTATAACTCAAAAATATCTCCCGGATCCAAGCTTTCCTTAACCAAGAATCAGCAAAAACATTAGTGCATGCCCTCATCATCTCCCACCTCGACTACTGCAACCTCCTGCTCTCTGGCCTCCCTTCCAACACTCTTGCACCCCTCCAATCTATCCTAAATTCTGCGGCCGCCTAATCCACCTCTCCCTCGCTACTCCCCAGCCTCGCCACTCTGCCAATCCCTTCACTGGCTTCCCATCACCCAACGACTCCAGTTCAAAACATTAACAATGACATAAAAAGCCAAGCACAACCTGTCTACCCCCTACATCTGTGACCTAGTCTCCCGGTACCTACCTGCACACAACCTCAGATCCTCACAAGATCTCCTTCTCTGCTCCTCTCCTATTTCCTCTTCCCACAATCGCGTACAAGATTTCTCCCATGCATCCCCCATACTCTGGAATGCTCTACCTCAGCACATCAGACTCTCACCTACCATGGAAAGCTTCAAGAGGAACCTCAAGACCCACCTCTTTCACCAAGCCTACAACCTACAATAGCCCTCAGTCCAGTAGACCACTGCGCAACCAGCTCTGGCCTCACCTATTGTACAATCATCCATTCCCTGTAGACTGTGAGCCCTCGTGGGCAGGGTCCTCTCTCCTCCTATACCAGTCTGTTTTGTACTGTTAATGATTGTTGTACATATACCCTCTTTCACTTGTAAAGCGCCATGGAATAAATGGCGCTATAATAATAAATAATAATAATAATAATAACTATTGCATGGTTTCTCCTTCTGTTTCAATGTTCTAGTTATGCTCCTTTTGCAATTTTTAAAAGATCCTTTGTATCTACAGTCATGGCCAAAAGTTTTGAGAATGCTACAAATATTAATTTTTACAAAGTCTACTGCTTAAGTTTTTCTAATGGCAATTTGCATATACTCCAGAATGTCATAAAGAGTGATCAGCTTAACAGCAATTACTTGCAAAGTCAATATTGGCTAAGAAAATGAACTTCAACCCCCAAAACACATTTCAACATCATTGCATTCCTGCCTTAAAAGGAGCAGCTAACATTGTTTTAGTGATTGTTCCATTAACACAGGTGTGGGTGTTGATGAGGACAGGGCTGGCGAACAATCAGTCATGATTAAGTAAGAATGACACCAATGGACACTTTAAAAGGAGGCTGGTGCTTGGTATCATTGTTTCTCTTCAGTTAACCATGGTTATCTCTAAAGAAACACGTGCAGCCATCATTGCTCTGCACAAAAATTGCCTAACAGGGAAGAGTATCGCAGCTACAAAGATTGCACCTCAGTCAAGAATCTATCGCATCATCAAGAACTTCAAAGAGAGAGCTTCCATTGTTGCCAAAAAAGCTCCAGGGCGCCCAAGAAGGACCAGCAAACGCCAGGACTGTATCTTAAAACTGTTTCAGCTGCCGGATCGGACTACCAGCAGTGCCGAGCTAGCTCAGCAATGGCAGCAGGCTGGTGTGAGTGCTTCTGCACACACTGTGAGGCGGAGACTGCTTGAGCAAGGCCTGGTTTCAAGGAGGGCAGCAAAGAAGCCACTTCTCTCCAGAAAAAACATCAGGGACCGACTGATATTCTGCAAAAGGTACAGGGAGTGGACTGCTGAGGACTGGGGTAAAGTCATTTTCTCAGATGAATCCCCATTTCGATTGTTTGGGACATCTGGAAAACAGCTTATTAGGAGAAGAAGAGGTGAGCGCTACTACCAGTCTTGTCTCATGCCAACTGTTAAGCATCCTGAAACGATTCATGTGTGGGGTTGCTTCTCAGCCAAGGGAATTGGCTCACTCACAGTCTTGCCTAAAAACACAGCCATGAATAAAGAATGGTACCAGAATGTCCTCCAAGAGCAACTACTCCCAACTATCCAAGAGCAGTTTGGTGCCCACCAATGCCTTTTCCAGCATGATGGAGCACCTTGCCATAAAGCAAAGTTGATCACTAAATGGCTCATGGAACAAAAACAGAGATTTTGGGTCCATGGCCTGGAAACTCCCCAGCTCTTAATCCCATTGAGAACTTGTGGGCAATCATCAAGAGACTGGTGGACAAACAAAAACCAACAAATTCTGGCAAAATGCAAGCATTGCTTATGCAAGAATGGACAGCAATCAGTCAGGATTTGATCCAGAAGTTGATTGAGAGCATGCCAGGGAGAATTGCAGAGGTCCTGAAGAAGAAGGGTCAACACTGCAAATATTGACTTGCTGCATTAACTCATTCTAACTGTGAATATAACCTTTTGGTACTCATAATATGATTGCAATTATATTTCTGTATGTGATGTAAACATCAGACAAACACAATTAAAAACCAGAGGGCAACAGATCATGTGAAAATATAATTTTGGTGTCATCCTCAAAACTTTTGGCTATGACTGTATACTTCTCCATTCGGGGCATGCCCTTGTTTGCTTCTGCAAAAAGCTTATTTAAACCTTAGGAAAGATTGTCTTAACATTATTCTGTCTAGGGTTCAGTGGTTTGTGCACCTCAGATCTGTCCATCCCTGCTGTAGTCTGGCAAAATATTTCCCCACTCTTTCCAGTTTTTGTTGGGACATATCCTGCAAATTAGTTACTTGGCCTTTCATTCAATTTCTGCAGTCCCCATCGGTTCAGGAGTCTGCAGTACTCCTTTCCTCAATCTACTGCCTGTATTGCCTCCAGCCTCAATCTAGTTACTAGACTATCCCTTGATAATTTCATATTTTCGAGGATTAGGTTCTCCTGCAATTAGATTGGTAAGATTTTCCAAGACCTGACAGGTGCATTTATAAGTGGTATTTAACTTATCCTGCAATACGGAACAGGCTTAGTTTCTGGATCAAGGAGCTTTTTGATCATTAATATTTGGTCACTTCATGACCATGGCTTGTATTCAATAATGGTGACCTGTTGGAGTGGTCTTGTTCTACGCAGGGTACTGGTATTAGTTAAATTTTCTGCCTTTCCATCTCATGTATCTGTTTTCTCTACCCTTGTTAGATTAAGCATTGTAGAAATAACTGCTTTGTCTCCCAGTACCACATGTCTGGTAGTTATTATAGTCATTAATGGTGCCTGTGACTTCTGAATTGTGTGTGGGTAGTTACCCACGTGTGATCTAGGTGCTCCTCAACTAAAGCACATTTTTTTCCAGTGCGGATTCAGAGTTTCACATACTGGAGATGTCCACCCCTCAGGACCATTGTATGGCGGAGGAGGTATATTTAAGCTAGATTTCTTACCCTCACAACATTCATAAAATTATATTTTTCCGACTTCAACTTGCTTCATCCCTTGTCTACCTGTTTTTGCCGATACTCTTTACTAACTTTCTGCTCTTGCAGCTATCTGATTATATGCTAACCTGTCTTTCCTCTGTTCCTAAATTTCTGCTAATACTTCACATCCAAAACGCCATCTTTTGGCATACTTACCTTTTTAAACATTTTTGTACAACCTTTCACTGCATTTTTGCCTTTTCTCTCCTTTACTATCTATTTTGCTATCTTCTGGTGAGCACTTCCTGTACAACCCTAGTTTAGGAATTTCCCATTCTACTATTATATATAGGCTAGCTTCTTCCCTTACCACTTAAGGACCTCTAGTGTCTCTGCTACTGATATGGAGCTGCTTAATTACTTCTAGTGCCACCACACACTATTCTACTGTATATCCATATAGACAATTCCTCCCTCAGGAAATTACCCTCCTTATACAGTCCTATTCTAGACAAGATGGAGAGTGGAATATCCCTTCTGCTGATCCTTAGTAATCTCACTTTTTAGATACAAATAGTACTAGGAAGGCTAAAACCCACAATACAACAACTAAAAGTTCTCACACCCAATATAATCATACACACACGTTTATTGCATTTTATCAGCTTTAAACAAGATTTTGAGGACGAGGCAATTAGAGATGAGCGATGTTCGATTCGAACCATTCGCCAATATCAAATTCGAGTGATTTTGGGCGATGCTTGAGTCATTCGACGAACTCGAACGATTTGCTTCAAGTTTGGTCGTTCGAGTTATCATTCGATAACTGTTCAATCACCAAAAGCGTGGCTTTTCACAGTAAGGCTATGTGCGCATGTTGCATATCTGCATGCGTCCTGCGTCCCCAGCACAATCCCTCTCTCTTTCCTACTCACCAACCATGGGCGCGGCACTGCACGGCTGTCACTAAGCTATGGTGGCTTTTCCTCTTTTGAAAATGGCTGCCACTCATTATTCAATCTGGTATTCCCTGCTTTCCCCGCCCACCAGCGCCCATGATTGGTTGCAGTCAGACATGCCCCCACAATGATTGATAGCTGTCTCACTGCAACCAATCACAGCCGCCGGTGGGCGTCTATATCGTGCAGTAAAATAAATAAATAAATAAATAATTTAAAAAAAAATACCTGCGGTTCCCCCCAATTTTGATACCAGCCAAGATAAAGCCACACGGCTGGAGGCTGGTATTGCCAGGATGGTGAGCGCCACGTTATGGGGAGCCCACCACCCTAACAATATCAGCCAGCAGCCGCCCAGAATTGCCACATCCATTAGATGCGACAGTCCCGGGACTCTACCCGGCTCATCCCGAATTGCCCTGGTGCGGTGGCAATCGGGGTAATAAGGGAGATTTTGATGTAGCTTATGCCTGTTGGTCCTGAGGAAGGGAGAAGAGCCTCCTGAAACGCGTAGACCTGTGCAAAAATAAAAAGTTTACATTAATCCAAGTCTTCATCAGTGATCTTTGGTGTGGTTTACAAAGCCCCGTTCCACAATCTCTCTCTGTTATCAGCCACCTGGGGTACTGCTGCCGTTGATCCGGATTTATGCTGTTACAGGAGTTGTGCCTTTCACAACCCTCTCTGGTGAGTAGGATTATCCTTTCTGTCACCCCCTGTTTGTCAGGGTAAGACCCTATTGCGCTTCTTTTTCAACAGGTTTTTTTATCTAAGGGATTAATCATGACAGGCGTCTCCCCGAGTTACCTTCCATGATTAACCTGTAAGTGAAAGTAAATAAACACATACAACGAAAAATCCTTTATTTGGAATAAAAGACAAATAAAACTCTCATTTACCTCTTTATTAATCCCCAAATAACAATCCAGGTCCGAAGTAATCCACACGACGCTTTCAGGTCTGCTACATGAAGCTTACAGGGAGCACCGTAGAACACGAGCGCTCTGTGTCAGCTCCACGCAGCAACTGACGTGAGCCACGCTGTCACCAGAGACTTCACTCTGCAATACAGAGGTCAAGAAGATTACCAAATCTTCCTATGCTTTTTATTAGAGGCAATGGCTCAATGGGTAGAGCTACTGCCTAAGGAGAATAAGTTCAGAGTTCAAGTCCCGGCCGTCCCGGTAAAGAATTTAATTTAATTTATTTTTAATTTTAAATTAATTATTATTTATTTATAATTATAATTTAATTTAATTATGCACTGAGGGGAGGAGCCGGACATCAGCTGTGAGCCGCGGGACACACCTCCAAAATCGGACCAGTTCACGGAATGAGCCTGCATTGCTCTCCCCTCTCTATCTTCTCTCTCTCATCTCTCTTCTCTCTCTCTTTTTCTTCCTCTCTTTTTCTCTCTCTTTTTCTCTCGTTTTCTCTCTTTCTCTCTCTTTCTCCCTCTCTCTTCCTCTCTCTCTCTTCCTCTCTCTTTTCTCTCTGTTTTCCTTTCTCTCTCTTTTTCTCTTTTTCCCCTCTTTTTCTCTCTCTTTTTCCCTCTTTTTCTCTCTCTCTCTCTTTTTCTCTCTTTTTCTCTCTCTCTTTTTCTCGCCCTCTTTTTCTCTCTTTTTCCCTCTCTCTCTCTCCTCTTTGTAGCAGATTCCATGGCTCATATGAGATTGTTATGTCACACAAGCCCTGTGCTCAATCAGCACTCCTCCACGCTTCCTCTTCCTGCCTTCATAGAGGACATACAGTTAGGTCCAGAAATATTTGGACAGAGACACAAGTTTTGTTATTTTAGCTGTTTACAAAAACATGTTCAGAAATACAATTATATATATATAATATGGGCTGAAAGTGCACACTCCCAGCTGCAATATGAGAGTTTTCACATCCAAATCGGAGAAAGGGTTTAGGAATCATAGCTCTGTAATGCATAGCCTCCTCTTTTTCAAGGGACCAAAAGTCATTGGACAAGGGACTCTAAGGGCTGCAATTAACTCTAAAGGCGTCTCCCTCGTTAACCTGTAATTAATGAAGTAGTTAAAAGGTCTGGGGTTGATTACAGGTGTGTGGTTTTGCATTTGGAAGCTGTTGCTGTGACCAGACAACATGCGGTCTAAGGAAGTCTCAATTGAGGTGAAGCAGAACATCCTGAGGCTGAAAAAAAAGAAAAAATCCATCAGAGAGATAGCAGACATGCTTGGAGTAGCAAAATCAACAGTCGGGTACATTCTGAGAAAAAAGGAATTGACTGGTGAGCTTGGGAACTCAAAAAGGCCTGGGCGTCCACGGATGACAACAGTGGTGGATGATCGCCGCATACTTTCTTTGGTGAAGAAGAACCCGTTCACAAAATCAACTGAAGTCCAGAACACTCTCAGTGAAGTAGGTGTATCTGTCTCTAAGTCAACAGTAAAGAGAAGACTCCATGAAAGTAAATACAAAGGGTTCACATCTAGATGCAAACCATTCATCAATTCCAAAAATAGACAGGCCAGAGTTAAATTTGCTGAAAAACACCTCATGAAGCCAGCTCAGTTCTGGAAAAGTATTCTATGGATAGATGAGACAAAGATCAACCTGTACCAGAATGATGGGATGAAAAAAGTTTGGAGAAGAAAGGGAACGGCACATGATCCAAGGCACACCACATCCTCTGTAAAACATGGTGGAGGCAACGTGATGGCATGGGCATGCATGGCTTTCAATGGCACTGGGTCACTTGTGTTTATTGATGACATAACAGCAGACAAGAGTAGCCGGATGAATTCTGAAGTGTACCGGGATATATTTTCAGCCCAGATTCAGCCAAATGCCGCAAAGTTGATCGGACGGTGCTTCATAGTACAGATGGACAATGACCCCAAGCATACAGCCAAAGCTACCCAGGAGTTCATGAGTGCAAAAAAGTGGAACATTCTGCAATGGCCAAGTCAATCACCAGATCTTAACCCAATTGAGCATGCATTTCACTTGCTCAAATCCAGACTTAAGACGGAAAGACCCACAAACAAGCAAGACCTGAAGGCTGCGGCTGTAAAGGCCTGGCAAAGCATTAAGAAGGAGGAAACCCAGCGTTTGGTGATGTCCATGGGTTCCAGACTTAAGGCAGTGATTGCCTCCAAAGGATTCGCAACAAAATATTGAAAATAAAAATATTTTGTTTGGGTTTGGTTTATTTGTCCAATTACTTTTGACCTCCTAAAATGTGGAGTGTTTGTAAAGAAATGTGTACAATTCCTACAATTTCTATCAGATATTTTTGTTCAAACCTTCAAATTAAACGTTACAATCTGCACTTGAATTCTGTTGTAGAGGTTTCATTTCAAATCCAATGTGGTGGCATGCAGAGCCCAACTCGCGAAAATTGTGTCACTGTCCAAATATTTCTGGACCTAACTGTAAGAGCTGCAGCTTGCTGCTAACTGTTGATTAGTCAAAGTTTTGGTTAGTTATGTCTGATGTTTGTTCAGATAAATTTTAAACTTTTTTTTATTTCAGACAGTCTTTGTTTTAGCTTTCTTTGCAGCCCTCTATATAGGCTGAAGTATGGATGTCAGAGATGTTATAGATGTTAAATCAGTCTTCTGTTTTAATTTACTTTTAATTATCATACAAATATCTATTATGCATCAGTTTGATTATGGTTGTGCTTTACAGAGAAATCTTTCTTGAATTCCTCTATTTGTTCCATTGCTAAAGTTTAAAGATCGTTAAAAATAATTCAGTTACACAAAGATTCCTCACGAAAAGCAAGATAGTTCAATTCAATATTATTTATTTTTTTTATTTTTGCTAGGTTTAATTGATCTTTAAAGGGAACCAGTCACCACTTTTGTGGCGTATAAGCTGCGGCCACCACCACTTGGCTCTTATATATTCCATTCTAACATCCTGTATAGAAGAGCCCAGGCCGCTATGCAGAACATATAAAACACTTTATAATACTTACCTAAAGGTCGCGCTGTGGTGGAGTTGAGCCATATGGGCGTCTCCGTTGTCCGGTGCCGGCGCCTCCTCTTTCGGCCATATTCGTCCTCCTTCTGAAGCCTGTTTACATGACGCGCCCTTTGTCATACACACTCGCCTGCGCGGGACCTCAATGCCATCGAGTGTGGATGGCGGAGACATGCCATGCACCCTGGCTACAGAAGAAGGAGGATGAAAATGGACGAAAGAGGTGGCGCCGGCACTGGACAACGGAGACACCCATCTGACTCAAATCCACCACAGAGTGACCCTCAGGTGAGTATTATAAAGTGATTTTTACATTCTACACAGTGGCCTGGGCTCTTATATACAGCATGTTAAAATGCTGTATATAAGAGCCCACTAGTGGTGGCCGCAGCTTATAGTCACCAAATCTGGTCACCGGTTTCCTTTAACCCCTTCAGCCCCCGGGCACTTTCCGTTTTTGCTTTTTTGTTTTTTGCTCCCCTTCTTCTGAGAGCCGTAACTTTTTTGTTTTTCCATCAATCTTGCCATCTAAGGGCTTGTTTTTTGCGGGACGAGTTGTAATTTTAAATGAAAAAAATAAGTTTTACCATATAGTGTACTGGAAAACGGCAACAAAATTCCAAGTGCGGAAAAATGTGTGTGATCGTACAATAGTTTTTGGGATATTTTATTCACTGTGTTCAGTATATGGTAAAACTGATGTATGTATGTGATGCCTCAGATCAGTGCGAGCTTGTAGACACCAAACATGTATAGGTTTACTTGTGTCTAAGGGCTTAAAAAAAATTCACAAGCTTGTCCAAAAAAAGTGGCGCACGTTTTGCGCCATTTTCCAAAACCCGTAGTGTTTTCATTTTTCGGAATCTGAGGCTCAGTGATGGCTTATTTTTTGCGTCTCGACCTGACGTTTTTAACGGTACTATTTTTGCGCAGATGCTACGTTTTGATCGCCTGTTATTGCATTTTGCGCAAAATCTGCGGCAACCAAAAAACGTAATTTTGGCGTTTGTATTTTTTTTGCCGCTACGCCATTTACTGATCAGATTAATTGATTTTATATTTTGATAGATCGGGCATTTCTGAACGCGGCGATACCAAATATGTGTATATTTTTATTTTTTTAACCCTTTAATTTTCAATGGTTTTATTATTTTTTTTAATTTTTTAAAACCTTTTTTTTTATTTTTTTATTTTACTAGTCCCCCTAGGAGGCTATAGCGATCAGCAATCCGATCGCTCTACACTATCTTCAGATCTCAGCTACAGAGCTGAGAACTGCAGATTTGGTGCTTTACTTTCAATGCCGCCTGTATTCTGGCATTGGGAGGAAGTGAGTCATGTTAGCTAAAGGCGTCATCACATGACCCTGTTCTACCATGGCAACCACCGAAAGTCACGTGATCATGTCACGTGACTTCCGGTGGGGGCGGGGTAAGTGACTGTCATGGCGGCGCCCACATACAGTCATATGAAAAAGTTTGGGCACCCCTATTAATGTTAACCTTTTTTCTTTATAACAATTGGGGTTTTTGCAACAGCTATTTCAGTTTCATATATCTAATAACTGATGGACTGATTAATATTTCTGGATTGAAATGAGGTTTATTGTACTAACAGAAAATGTGCAATCTGCATTTAAACAAAATTTGACAGGTGCAAAGTATTGGCACCTCAACATAAAAGTGACATTAATATTTTGTAGATCCTCCTTTTGCAAAAATAACATCCTCTAGTCACTTCCTGTAGCTTTTAATGAGTTCCTGGATCCTGGATGAAGGTATATTTGACCATTCCTGTTTACAAAACAATTCCAGTTCAGTTAAGTTTGATGGTCGCCGAACATGGACAGCATGCTTCAAATCATCCCACAGATTTTCAATGATATTCAGGTCTGGGGACTGGGATGGCCATTCCAGAACATTGTAGTTGTTCCTCTGCATGAATGCCTGAGTAGATTTGGATCGGTGTTTTGGATCATTGTCTTGCTGAAATACCCATCCCCTGAGTAACTTCAACTTCGTCACTGATTCTTGCACATTATTGTCAAGAATCTGCTGATACTGAGTTGAATCCATGCGACCCTCAACTTTAACAAGATTCCCGATATCAGCATTGGCCACACAGCCCCAAAGCATGATGAAACCTCCACCAAATTGTACTGAGGAGTAAAATTTATATCGGTGAAGTGATCACAGGTGTGGAGTGGGGCAATCATGATTGTTGAGGGCTTGAGGATTGACCTATTGTTTAAGGAGGTTATATCCTTCTCCCCTGAATATTATTCATGTGGGAGTATTTGGTAGCTTTATACAGCTTAAAACCGTAGTGGATTAATCTTCTGTATATATTGTTATGGCCAGGTGGACGGGCAGACCCAGGAGGTGGATCCACTGGGCTGAACACCTCACCGAGGGCAAGGTGCCCGGTAGCCGGAGCACTAGCAGGACAGTCCGTTCAGAGGAGTGGAGTGAAGAAGTCCCTGGGACCACGGGGTCTCTGATGGTAGTCCGGGTGACAGAGCTCAGGTTCGGAGGCCGAGATGACGTCAGGCAGAGTCCGGAACCAATGGAGCGAGAAGGCGGGTCACCACAGGGATCGGAGATGGTAGGGACTGACGGGATGGCAGGCCGCCACCGTTCGGGGTTCGGGTATCGTCAGGACCGGTTGGCGAGGCAGGAGCGGCTCTACGAGAGAGATAGGTGAGTATATCACAAGACACAAGGAGACCTGACTCCTAGCTTAGAAAACACGAAGAACAGGCCCCGCCCACTTGGAAAGGAACCCCCTATATACCCTGCACCTGAATCTTCAATATCCTGTTGGAGGACGCTAGCCCTTTAAGAGAGGGTCAATGACCGCGCGCGCGCCCTAATGCGCATGCGCGAGGCCCGGGTGCCAGAAGCCAGGGCAGGGAGCGGTGCACAGGAGGCAGGAGCACTCAGCATCGCAGATGGGCGCCGGGACCGAGGATCGGGTTGCCTGGAGGACGCAGGTGAGGATGCATGGAGGCCGTGGAGCGGGGGACGCCTTGAAAAGGAGCCGGGGAGCATGGCAGGGGAGCCGGGCAGCGCGGCAGGGGAGACGGGGAGCGTGGCAGGGGAGCCGGGGAGCGCGGCAGGGGAGCCGGGGAGCATGGAAGGAGAGCCGGGGAGCGTGACAGTACCCCCTCCCCTACGCCCCCCTCCCCGCAGCCGGGACAGGAAGGCATGTATCAGGGGAGTGCCCACATTCTCCCGGGGTTCCCAGGACCTATCCTCAGGACCATACCCAGCCCAGTCCACCAGGAAGAACTATGGGGAGATAAGGTATGCACACCAGTGACTATGTAAGGGGAATACATGGAACAGCAGAAACTGCTGTGTGAATACTGACATGAAAAATTCAATAGCTATATGTAAGGATGAAATGTGAAAAATGGAACCTGCATTACTGCCATGAATATATGAATAAAGAGAAATTTAGCTACTGAATTGATCAATGCAATAGAGCCCCAACACTACGCCAAAATATTTCTCTACGTTGGGGTCCCTACCTTGTGTGTGTCCTCTCATGCAGTTAAAAAACTTACCGTGAATGGGAAGCTGAGACCCAGGCTATATATACGATGTGGATTGGCAATAGGTGTGTATGGGGAGGGTTCCCAAACGAAAAACAACTAACAAATAAGAAATAACGTTTGGAACTCCATTCTATGTCTGAACTGGGTGCAAAAACCTAAAAAAACATCACTATGGGGAGATAAGGTATGCACACCAGTGACTATGTAAGGGGAATACATGGAACAGCAGAAACTGCTGTGTGAATACTGACATGAAAAATTCAATAGCTATATGTAAGGATGAAATGTGAAAAATGGAACCTGCATTACTGCCATGAATATATGAATAAAGAGAAATTTAGCTACTGAATTGATCAATGCAATAGAGCCCCAACACTACGCCAAAGTATTTCTCTACGTTGGGGTCCCTACCTTGTGTGTGTCCTCTCATGCAGTTAAAAAACTTACCGTGAATGGGAAGCTGAGACCCAGGCTATATATACGATGTGGATTGGCAATAGGTGTGTATGGGGAGGGTTCCCAAACGAAAAACAACTAACAAATAAGAAATAACGTTTGGAACTCCATTCTATGTCTGAACTGGGTGCAAAAACCTAAAAAAACATCACTATGGGGAGATAAGGTATGCACACCAGTGACTATGTAAGGGGAATACATGGAACAGCAGAAACTGCTGTGTGAATACTGACATGAAAAATTCAATAGCTATATGTAAGGATGAAATGTGAAAAATGGAACCTGCATTACTGCCATGAATATATGAATAAAGAGAAATTTAGCTACTGAATTGATCAATGCAATAGAGCCCCAACACTACGCCAAAGTATTTCTCTACGTTGGGGTCCCTACCTTGTGTGTGTCCTCTCATGCAGTTAAAAAACTTACCGTGAATGGGAAGCTGAGACCCAGGCTATATATACGATGTGGATTGGCAATAGGTGTGTATGGGGAGGGTTCCCAAACGAAAAACAACTAACAAACAAGAAATAACGTTTGGAACTCCATTCTATGTCTGAACTGGGTGCAAAAACCTAAAAAAAACATCACTATGGGGAGATAAGGTATGCACACCAGTGACTATGTAAGGGGAATATATGGAACAGCAGAAACTGCTGTGTGAATACTGACATGAAAAATTCAATAGCTATATGTAAGGATGAAATGTGAAAAATGGAACCTGCATTACTGCCATGAATATATGAATAGCTGAATGAATATATGAATAGCTATAGCTATTGAATTTTTCATGTCAGTATTCACACAGCAGTTTCTGCTGTTCCATGTATTCCCCTTACATAGTCACTGGTGTGCATACCTTATCTCCCCATAGTGATGTTTTTTTAGGTTTTTGCACCCAGTTCAGACATAGAATGGAGTTCCAAACGTTATTTCTTATTTGTTAGTTGTTTTTCGTTTGGGAACCCTCCCCATACACACCTATTGCCAATCCACATCGTATATATAGCCTGGGTCTCAGCTTCCCATTCACGGTAAGTTTTTTAACTGCATGAGAGGACACACACAAGGTAGGGACCCCAACGTAGAGAAATACTTTGGCGTAGTGTTGGGGCTCTATTGCATTGATCAATTCAGTAGCTAAATTTCTCTTTATTCATATATTCATGGCAGTAATGCAGGTTCCATTTTTCACATTTCATCCTTACATATAGCTATTGAATTTTTCATGTCAGTATTCACACAGCAGTTTCTGCTGTTCCATGTATTCCCCTTACATAGTCACTGGTGTGCATACCTTATCTCCCCATAGTGATGTTTTTTTAGGTTTTTGCACCCAGTTCAGACATAGAATGGAGTTCCAAACGTTATTTCTTATTTGTTAGTTGTTTTTCGTTTGGGAACCCTCCCCATACACACCTATTGCCAATCCACATCGTATATATAGCCTGGGTCTCAGCTTCCCATTCACGGTAAGTTTTTTAACTGCATGAGAGGACACACACAAGGTAGGAACCCCAACGTAGAGAAATACTTTGGCGTAGTGTTGGGGCTCTATTGCATTGATCAATTCAGTAGCTAAATTTCTCTTTATTCATATATTCATGGCAGTAATGCAGGTTCCATTTTTCACATTTCATCCTTACATATAGCTATTGAATTTTTCATGTCAGTATTCACACAGCAGTTTCTGCTGTTCCATGTATTCCCCTTACATAGTCACTGGTGTGCATACTTTATCTCCCCATAGTGATGTTTTTTTAGGTTTTTGCACCCAGTTCAGACATAGAATGGAGTTCCAAACGTTATTTCTTATTTGTTAGTTGTTTTTCGTTTGGGAACCCTCCCCATACACACCTATTGCCAATCCACATCGTATATATAGCCTGGGTCTCAGCTTCCCATTCACGGTAAGTTTTTTAACTGCATGAGAGGACACACACAAGGTAGGGACCCCAACGTAGAGAAATACTTTGGCGTAGTGTTGGGGCTCTATTGCATTGATCAATTCAGTAGCTAAATTTCTCTTTATTCATATATTCATGGCAGTAATGCAGGTTCCATTTTTCACATTTCATCCTTACATATAGCTATTGAATTTTTCATGTCAGTATTCACACAGCAGTTTCTGCTGTTCCATGTATTCCCCTTACATAGTCACTGGTGTGCATACCTTATCTCCCCATAGTGATGTTTTTTTAGGTTTTTGCACCCAGTTCAGACATAGAATGGAGTTCCAAACGTTATTTCTTATTTGTTAGTTGTTTTTCGTTTGGGAACCCTCCCCATACACACCTATTGCCAATCCACATCGTATATATAGCCTGGGTCTCAGCTTCCCATTCACGGTAAGTTTTTTAACTGCATGAGAGGACACACACAAGGTAGGGACCCCAACGTAGAGAAATACTTTGGCGTAGTGTTGGGGCTCTATTGCATTGATCAATTCAGTAGCTAAATTTCTCTTTATTCATATATTCATGGCAGTAATGCAGGTTCCATTTTTCACATTTCATCCTTACATATAGCTATTGAATTTTTCATGTCAGTATTCACACAGCAGTTTCTGCTGTTCCATGTATTCCCCTTACATAGTCACTGGTGTGCATACCTTATCTCCCCATAGTGATGTTTTTTTAGGTTTTTGCACCCAGTTCAGACATAGAATGGAGTTCCAAACGTTATTTCTTATTTATTCACCAGGAAGAACTGTCGGCCCCGCACGGTTTTCATGGCCACAATATCCCTTACCGCATAGATGTCATCATCAGCAATAGGAGGAGGAGCAGAACTGGCAGCAGCGGAGAAGGGACCAAGGACAACCGGCTTGAGCAGGGAGACGTGGAAGGAGTTGGGTATTCTCATCGTGGTCGGGAGCTGCAGCTTGTAGGAGACCTCATTTATTTTGCTGATGACTTTAAACGGCCCAATGTAGCGAGGGCCCAGCTTGTATGATGGTAGTTTCAATCGGACATACTTGGAAGCAAGCCAGACCAGATATCCTGGAGAGAAACACGGAGGATCCAGACGCCTCTTGTCTGCGTGTCTCTTCATACGCAGGGAAGCACGTCCAAGGGACGTCTTGACAGAGTCCCAAATTGTTGTAAAGTCACGGTCTACAGCATCAGCAGCAGGGACCTCCGAGGAAGAGGATACAGGTAATGGGACGGAAGGCTGAAGTCCGTAAACGACATGGAAGGGAGAGCTGGAGGAGGACTCACTGACGTGGTGGTTATGGGAGAATTCAGCCCAAGGAAGAAGCGTGGACCAGTCATCGTGATGGGCATTAACGTAGTGACGTAAGAAGGAGGTCAGGATCTGATTGACTCGTTCCACTTGGCCATTCGACTGAGGATGGTAGGCTGAAGAAAAGTCCAGAGCCATTCCCAGATGTTTGCAGAGAGCCCTCCAGAAGCGGGAGGTAAACTGAGTTCCTCTGTCGGACACAATGTGTGAGGGAAAGCCATGCAAACGGAAGATGTGCTGTATGTAGGCGTCAGCGAGCTCCTGGGCAGAGGGCAGTCCAGCCATAGGGATGAAATGAGCCATTTTGGAGAAACGGTCCACCACGACCCACATGACCGTATGTCCGGAGGACAAGGGCAAGTCTGTAATAAAGTCCATTGCAATGTGTTGCCATGGAACGGTGGGAATAGGCAGCGGCAGAAGACGACCATATGGCAGGTGTTTGGGTGTCTTGTTCCGGGCACAAGAGGAGCAGGCTGAGACAAAGGACGCGACGTCCATGCAAAGGGATGGCCACCAATAGTGACGTATAATTGTATGCCATGTTTTCTTCTGACCGGCATGGCCGGCTATTTTCAAGGCATGGCCCCAGTGCAACACTTTTTGTCTGTTAGGTTCTGAGACATAGGTCTTCCCGGGCGGTATCTGGGCCAGAGAGACAGGAGCCACCGGAATGATTTTGGTTGGGCAGATGATGGGCTGGGATGTCTCCTCCTCCTGTTCCATGGGCATGAATGACCGGGACAAGGCATCTGCTCGCACATTCTTATCCGCGGGCCGAAAATGGAGCTGAAAATCGAACCTGGCAAAGAACAAGGACCACCTGGCTTGTCGTGGGTTCAGTCTCTGAGCAGACCACAGGTATTCCAGGTTCTTGTGGTCCGTGTAAATGATCACGGGGTACACTGCTCCCTCCAGAAGGTAGCGCCATTCCTCCAGGGCCAGTTTGACTGCTAATAGCTCTCGGTCACCGATGGTGTAGTTGCGTTCAGGCGCTGAGAAGCTCTTGGAGAAGAAACCGCAAGTAACCATCTTCCCAGAGGAGGACTTCTGCATGAGTACTGCTCCGGCTCCAGAGGAGGAGGCATCCACCTCCAAGGTGAACTGTCGGTTTAACTCAGGATGGTGGAGGACCGGAGAGGAAGCAAATGCCCGTTTCAGGGAGCCAAACGCGGCGTCGGCCGCAGGTGACCAGTCCTTTGGATTAGCCCCCTTCTTGGTCATGGCAGAGAGAGGTGCAGTCAGGGCAGAGAAGTGAGGGATGAACTGACGGTAATAGTTCGCAAATCCAAGAAACAGTTGGATTGCCTTCAGTCCGGAAGGGGGGGGGGCAGTTGAGAATGGAAGAGACCTTCTCTGGGTCCATCTGCAGACCGGTATCGGAGATTACGTAACCCAGGAAGGGCAGAGAAGACTGCCCGAAGACACACTTCTCGTACTTGGCGTACAAACGATTCTCTCGCAGTCTTTGCAGTACCAGCTGCACGTTTTCTCTGTGAGTCTGTAGGTCCGGAGAGAAGACCAGGATGTCATCCAGATACACCACCACACAAACGTAGAGAAGGCCCCGGAACACGTCGTTCACTAATTCTTGAAAGACCGCCGGTGCGTTACACAGGCCGAAGGGCATCAAACAGTATTCATAGTGCCCATCGCGAGTGTTAAATGTGGTCTTCCATTCGTCCCCAGAGCAGATGCGGACCAGGTTGTAGGCACCCCGAAGATCCAACTTGGTAAACACACGAGCTCCTCTAAGCCGATCAAACAATTCGGGGATGAGCGGCAGGGGGTATTTATTCTTCACGGTGATTTGGTTCAATCCCTGGTAGTCAATGCAGGGGCGCAGGTCACCCTCTTTCTTCTTGATGAAGAAGAAGCCTGCACCAGCAGGAGAGGAGGATCTCCGGATGAATCCCCTTGCCAAGTTCTCAGTGATGTAGGCAGACATGGCCCTTGTTTCAGCAGGGGACAAAGGATATATCCGTCCTCGAGGTGGTGTGGTTCCCGGGAGTAGGTCGATGGCACAGTCATATGGACGATGTGGTGGCAGTACCTCTGACTCCTTTTTATCAAAGACGTCCGCGAAGGACCAATAGGCCGAAGGCAGTCCTGGTAGGGACCCCTGGGACCGGAGGTTGTCGGATGGGCTGTATGGACCTCAAGCAGTTCTCGTGGCAAGAGGGGCCCCATCGGGTAATTTCGCCAGCGCGCCAGCTGACCGACGGTTCATGTGTCCATAACCAGGGGAGTCCCAGCAGGATTTGATGAGACATATGCGGGAGGACGTAGAAGGCGATTTTCTCAGTGTGCAGGGCACCGATGCGTAGTACAACAGGCTTGGTGATCCAAGTGATGGTGTCAGAGAGTGGTCTCCCATCTACGGAGGCAATCATGAGGGGTTTGTCAAGTGGAGTAACCGGTACCAGGTACTTGTCCACCGTGGCCTGCTGGATGAAATTGCCTGCTGCCCCAGAATCGAGGTACGCCTCTGCCGTGAACCGCGTCTCTCCTGCTGTCACTTGCACAGTCCACGTAACCGGGTCTGAGAGAGTCCCAGCACCTAGGGTGGCCTCTCCTACCAACCCTAGGCTTTGGAGTTTCCCGGCCTCTCTGGACAGGAACGTAGCAGGTGTGTGCCCTCCCCGCAGTAGAAGCAGAGGCCCTTTGCGAGCCGTTCTGCTCGGCGTTGTTCAGACTGCCGCAAACGGTCAATCTGCATGGGCTCGTGGACAGAGACACCAGACGACGCTGACTGAAGTACGGCGGGCTTCTGCGGAGGAGAGGAATGCCGTATCGGACGTCTCTCACGGGACACCTCTTTGGATCGTTCCTGGAATCTGAGGTCCACGCGGGTGGCTAGTGCGATCAGGGCATCCAGGGTGGAAGGAACATCGCGGCCTGCCAGCTCGTCCTTAATACGACTGGAAAGTCCTTCCCAGAAGGCGGCGGTGAGGGCCTCATTGTTCCACCCTAATTCTGAGGCCAAGGTGCGGAAGCGGATGGCATATTGGCCCACCGTCGAGGTCCCCTGACGTAGCCTGAGGAGTGATGAGGCGGACGCGGCGGCACGTCCGGTTTCGTCAAAGGTGGTTCTAAACGCCTGCAGGAATTCCTGGATGTTAGTAGTTACAGGGTCCTCCTTCTCCCACAAGGGGTTCATCCAGGCCAGTGCCTCACCCTCTAGATGGGACATCACAAACGCCACCTTGGCTTGGTCGGAGGCAAACAGGTGCGGCAGCAGCTTGAAGTGGAGGGAGCACTGGTTTAAGAATCCTCTGCAGGTCTTGGGATCTCCGGCATATCGGGGTGGAGAGGCCAAGCGGAGGTTAGAGGCTTCCGAGGAAGCCGCCACGGGAACCGCAGCCGGGGTCTGTGCTGTAGAAGCCTGGGATGCCCGGGACGTGGCTGTTGCTTGCAGCGTGTACAAGCGGGTATCCACCGAGGACATAAAGGCCAGCATGCGGGACTGGGTCTCGCGCTGTCGGACGAGTTCCTGCTGCAATCCGCCCAGCTGGGATGCTAGTGCTTCGGCGGGATCCATGGCCTGTTCTTACTGTTATGGCCAGGTGGACGGGCAGAGCCAGGAGGTGGATCCACTGGGCTGAACACCTCACCGAGGGCAAGGTGCCCGGTAGCCGGAGCACTAGCAGGACAGTCCGTTCAGAGGAGTGGAGTGAAGAAGTCCCTGGGACCACGGGGTCTCTGATGGTAGTCCGGGTGACGGAGCTCAGGTTCGGAGGCCGAGATGACGTCAGGCAGAGTCCGGAACCAATGGAGCGAGAAGGCGGGTCACCACAGGGATCGGAGATGGTAGGGACTGACGGGATGGCAGGCCGTCACCGTTCGGGGTTCGGGTATCGTCAGGACCGGTTTGCGAGGCAGGAGCGGCTCTACGAGAGAGATAGGTGAGTATATCACAAGACACAAGGAGACCTGACTCCTAGCTTAGAAAATACGAAGAACAGGCCCCGCCCACTTGGAAAGGAACCCCCTATATACCCTGCACCTGAATCTTCAATGTCCTGTTGGAGGACGCTGGCCCTTTAAGAGAGGGTCAATGACCGCGCGCGCGCCCTAATGCGCATGCACGAGGCCCGGGTGCCAGAAGCCAGGGAAGGGAGCGGTGCACAGGAGGCAGGAGCGCTCAGCATCGCAGATGGGCGCCGGGACCGAGGATCGGGTTGCCTGGAGGACGCAGGTGAGGATGCATGGAGGCCGTGGAGCGTGGGACGCCTTGCAAAGGAGCCGGGGAGCGTGGCAGGGGAGCCGGGGAGTGCGGCAGGGGAGCCGGGGAGCGTGGCAGGGGAGCCGGGGAGCGCGGCAGGGGAGCCGGGGAGCATGGAAGGGGAGCCGGGGAGCGTGACATATATTTAGAAGTGTGTTTTATCTATACTGAGAGACTGTATATATTTCTCTCCCCCTTTTTTTAGATCCATATTGAATGTTGATATTAAACTCATGGATCAATAAAACCTCCTGATGAACCTCTTGGTTTTATCATACAAGGGGGGAAACACGTCGAGGTGTAAGGTGTAAACTGTATCTTGGGATTGTGAAGCAATCAAGCACAGTGTGTCTAACCATTACCAAAAGGAACCTTGGACATATCACACTTTTGAAAGCAACTGCCTTTGTGAAGAAGGACATTTATAAAGTACTTCTCTTCAGGATAATCTCCAGTGGATATGTGATAACTAATTCATCTATCAAGAATTCCTATTACGGAATAAGTTATAGTTATTGGACTCCTTACCTTATATCATTTATGACATATATGTGTTGGATTGTTTTTGCTATGGAAATTTTTCTAAAGTAATAGTTCAGATGATGTTTTTTTGCTGATACTAGGTCACTGTTCTGTAGGTAGTGACCCCTTTCTTGCACTCCATGGTATTGGGGGTGATATCTGGCTATTAGGGGTTATAACTATTGGTCAATACCTGGGTAGGGGTTTGGAACTGGACATGGAGACGAAATAATTTTTTGTTTCCATGGTCAGCTCTTTTACCAAAAAATGGCAGTGAATACAGTAGGGGTTTGGAGGGTTAATACTATGAGTATCAGTATGAGTTATACACAAACCCCTTGATGGATATAATATCTGCATTTTTCCTTCTTATCCTTCTGAGACATTTACTTCATAATTTTTGGAGGAGGATAAATTTTTGCTGTGTTTGTTGGATTGTCAAAAGGAAAAGCAAATATTGTGCATTGCTATATATTTATCCCCTAATTGATTGAACCCAGTTAAGACATTGAATGTATTTATGTCTGTGAGTCAATTTTAGCTTTGTTATAATAAAGGTCATGTTTTATAAATTTGGGGTTAAAATACTTTTTTGAAACAAATTGTGCTGTGGGTAGCAAGTGCTTTTCTTGGAATGCCGTGTTTTTTTTGCCTCCATGCATAACGCCTTTCTATATGACCAAATAACTCAATCTTTGTTTCATCAGTCCACAGGACCTTCTTCCAAAATGTAACTGGCTTATCCAAATGTGCTTTTGCATACCTCAGGCGACTCTGTTTGTGGCGTGCTTGCAGAAACAGCTTCTTACGCATCACTCTCCCATACAGCTTCTCCTTGTGCAACGTGCGCTGTATTGTTGACCGATGCACATTGACACCATCTACAGCAAGATGATGCTGCAGGTCTTTGGAGGTGGTCTGTGGATTGTCCTTGACTGTTCTCACCATTCTTCTTCTCTGCCTTTCTGATATTTTTCTTGGCCTGCCACTTCTGGGCTCAACAAGAACTGTACCTGTGTTTTTCCATTTCCTTACTATGTTCTTCACAGTGGAAACTGACAGTTTAAATTTCTGAGACAACTTTTTGTATCCTTCTTCTGAACAACTATGTTGAATAATCTTTGTTTTGAGATCATTTGAGAGCTGTTTTGAGGAGCCCATGATGCCACTCTTCATAGGAGATTCAAATAGGAGAACAACTTGCAAGTGGCTACCTTAAATACCTTTTCTCATGATTGGATACACTTGCCTATGAAATTCAAGGCTCAATGAGGTTACAAAACCAATTTAGTGCTTTAGTAAGTCAGAAAAAAGTAGTTAGGAGTGTTCAAATCAAGAAATTGATAAGGGTGCCCATACTTTTCGCACCGGTCAAATTTTGTTTAAATGCGGATTGCACATTTTCTGTTAGTACAATAAACCTCATTTCAATCCAGAAATATTACTCAGTCCATCAGTTATTAGATATATGAAACTTAAATAGCTGTTGCAAAAAAACAAATTGTTATAAAAGAAAAAAGGTTAATATTAATAGGGGTGCCCAAACTTTTTCATATGACTGTACATATCGCTGCCAGATTTTGGCAGCGAGATGTAAGGGGTTAATGGCCGCGGGTGGAAGCAATTCCACCCGCGGCTAGCAGGCACACATGTCAGCTGTTGAAAACACCTGATATGTGCGCGGATCGCCGCCGCCTGCCCGCGGCAGGGGGCGGGGCTTAACGGCACACGATCCATGACGTACCCAGTACATCATGGGTCGTTAAGGGGTTAAATACTATCACAATTTGTTTGATTTGATGCCGCAAACGAATCACTCAAATTTAGCTTAGATGCAGTAGTTCTATCAGATAGTTGTAATTTATATGTTATACCACGCCTGTTAATTGAAGTTAAAAGTGTAACTGTCATTTTACTGTATTTTGTATTTTATAAATCAATAGTACACATGAAAATAAGCAACTTTGTAATATACTGTATGTTATCCGAGAAATCGGCTTCTTTCTCTGCAAGAATGGGCAGTCATTATGAATTTTCTCCCCGGTGTACCCCTCTAATCAGTGATGTGTATGGTAATGATATTGGAAAGGTCAAGACATTAGACTTTATCTCCTAAATGAAAAAAGATTTTGCCCTATTGAAATATATAGTTCTCATGTTTTCATTATTTTTCAAAAAGTTACTATATTAGCCTGGTCGAATAAATTCATGGTTTTCTTAGAGGAAAAAAATGAAACAGTCAATTTGAATTCTATTACCTTTTTTGAGGGGGACGGGGGGTTCAATTACAGGCATATAGATCTAAAGGGTTTCACAGCAAGTTTTTTAAAGGTAGTACGCTGGGATTTACCTGATGTTGTAATTAATATCTTTAATTTGAGTTTACAAACTGATTTGTAAAAATAAATGATTCTTTTTAGGGGACCGTGACTCTTAGTAGGGTTTGTGAGAATAGACGGCTAGACAATGCTCAGTGCACTTGACCTATAAATTTATATTTTTGATTGTTGATTATTTCATTGATTATATTTATGTTTATAGTTCAAACATTGAATCATTTGGGTAACCCTTAAATAAATATACTAATAGCAGCCTATTTTATCCATAAATTGTCTTTCATTTAAGTAGTTTTACATTTATTATTGGCATTTGTGAATGGGAATTGTGCTCCCATGTTAAGTGCCAACAGAGTGTGTTGTCTCAGGGAGACACATGGTCGTATTTGCCTTATGTAAAGTATTGCCATATTTACAATAACTGATTCAGTATTTGCTCAATGGTTTAGTATTTTTAATATGTTCCTTCCATCTCCACTTTTCCCTTTATATCACCATTACATTTTTACCCCATTGGTTCACCACCTTGTATTTTAGTGGAACTTACTGTTGTTGGAAAAGAAAAAAAAGGAAAAATGATTCCACTTACCATGAATTAACGGCCATAAAGGTGCTTGAAAAGCTCCAGGGCGGCAGTCCCAGAACAGATGCAAATGATATTTGGATCCAACACCAGAGGAAAAAAAATCTAAATATTTGTTATAGTTTAAAGTTCCATTTTACTCATAGTGCTACATTAAAAAGCAGAAACGCCAAAAATAAATTGTGAACTTACAAGTTTTGGACCCCAAAATGGACCCTTTTCATCTGGATTGCAATTTTTATGGCTCTTCTGCTTTTTAGGTAGCACGCTGAATAAAATGGTATTTCAAGCTTTAAAAATTATTTTACATTTTTTTCTGTTGCTTGATCCAATCCTCATATCATTTTTTTATTGTTCCTTGGGTATTTTAAAGTTATTTTGTAACATTCTGCCATTTGAGCAGGAAAAGGTCTTTTTGTTTGATTGGTTAGATAGCAACAAGAAAACTTAAAAAAACAAGGCCAATTTTTGGGCTTATTCTGGCAGTCAGGTAAAGGTCTGATAAAACGACAGCCCTTTCCTCCTTAATTTTCTTAGTTTTTTATTATTGTTGCTATAGGGTATAGCTGCCTAGCTAATTCTGTGTGGACTTGGATTATTAATTTATTTTCTTCATTGTTATTTCATTGAGTATATTCATATTTATGGTTCCAATACTCTTTAATTTGGATACCCCTTTATTAAACACAGCAGTCTACTTTTATTTATGATTATTCTTAAATAAGCATTTTTACATTGGTTATTGACATTTATGAATGGGCATTGTGCTACCATGATGTTACATATATTCCAGTGTTAAATTATGCACCAAAAACTAAAGAGATGGGTGTTTTGACCAATTCTTTTTGAAATGTTAATACCTGTGAAAAAAAGCTCATTAATATCCTTCATAAAACTGCCCCTTAAAAGTACAATTTCTCTGTATGCCTGCAGTCACCAAACGTGGAAGGAGGCGCATGATGCATCTCAGTCAAACAGGACAAAGTTATAATAATAAGGGTCCCTTGCTGTTTTACCCCATCATGCTGTCAAAATGAAATGTCACAAAATATGATAAATTACATTTTTTTGCTGCATGTGGAGGAATTGTATACAGTAGGTATGTCAGACATCATATCCGTAAATGTTTCTACACTGCAATCATAATCTCCCTAATAGTCTCTAATAAAGCACATAACTCAATAAAAAGTGTATTCCATGTGATTCTGCACCGGGTTTAATGTAGTCAGTTGCGTATATAAACACCTTGTAAATGTGGCTGTGACCAGCAATATGAGGAATGTGCCCTAATTTCAGCTCCACTATATAGACAGACTAGTCTTAAATCCAACATTATTGAAAAGAAACTTGCCCTATTTAACTCTCTGAGAGTAGAGAAAAACTCTGCACCAGGAACAAGTCATGTCTGGAGACAAGAAGATCCAATGCCAAGATCCTTTCAAGAATCTACACAAAGACCTCTGGAAATTAGCACCTTTGTGTGTAGACCCAAGCCAAGACCGTAAGTCATACAAACACTTAGAGGAGTTAACCATTGGAAAAAGGTTGGGGGTCTGAGGTCCAGACTAATTATCAGAATGGGGTGGTAGTTTATCTCACTTAAAGTGGCATTCTACATGCTTGACCACTGTTCCATTCTTTCCATGTGGTGCTGCCGAGCACTGCACTTGGCTTTTCCATCATTCCCATAGAGAATGAACAGAGCAGTGGTCAGGAATCCAACCTGCTGTTACATTTTATAATGAGAATAAAAATTCCTCACCAGAGGCAAGAAGTGCCCATGCTGCCAATTAGTGCTGGTCCCAATAATCCCTCCCTCACTAATCAGTTAGATACTACCTCTCCTGAGGGTAGATAAGTAGATTTTAACCTGACAACCCATTAATGTTCATGATATAACTTGCAGAGATATATGGATGGTTTAAAACCAAAATGTAAATGTGATGTGTTTTGTATTGTGCTCATGAATATGGCAATATAAACAATTTAATCCCATTTTCTATTTTCAGCCTGTAAAGCAAAGGTAATTATCCAATAGTAAAAAAAAAATCTGTGCATAACCCAGTGACAGCCTAATAAGTGATCTGTCCTGACAAACTAATCTGATCATCTTCTCTGAGGAGGTAAGTTCCAGGTTGGTAAGACTGCGGATGTTCTCTGGCTGGACGTTTCCAATGTGTTTGATACAGCATCACATAGAAAGTTTGTGGATAAGATAAGAAATTTGTATAAATGGGTCAAGTGACTTAGCAACTGTTACTCCCCCCTTTTTCTATCCAAGAGGTCACAATTTATGACACTTCTTTAAAAATGTTAAATACATTACCCTGTAAATGGCATGCAGAATAAAACTTCAAGATTAACAGATGATACTAAGCTCCGAAAAATAATCAACACAAAGATAATTTAATATTATCGAAGACTTTGGTAAGCTCAATGCCAGGGAGGAGAAATGACAATTCAAGGTTCACACAGAGATAATTGTCATGGAAAAAACGTCTTGGAAAAGACTGGGGGCATTATTGGAATTCAAAATTCAAAATGTAGTGACCAATGCCAGGCAGCTGCTGACAAAGCAATCAGAGGATGCGTTGAGTGGAAGAAGGACATAGATGAACTAAAGTAGGTAGCGAGGAAATTTATCAAATTTATTACGGGAATGATTAGACTGTAGTTACAAAACTACAAAACAGGTTATCGAATCTGGCATTATACAGTTTGTAAAGACTATTAAGGGCAATCTAATTAAGACAGGGTGTCAATGGTATCAGCCTAATCACTGACTGGGATTCTTTACTGTAAAGGCCTCTTTACACACTGCAAAATCGCTAGCGATATCGCTGTAACGTCACCGGTTTTGTGACGTAATAGCGACCTTCCCAGCGACATTGCAGTGTGTGAAACGCATCAGCGACCTGGCCCGGCTGTGAGGTCGCTGATCGCTACACATCTCTCAGGAACATTTTTTGGTCCTTTGTTTCCCGCTGCACAGCAAGCATTGTTGTGTTTGACACTGTTACAATGACTTTGTTAGCGACTACCCTTTCAAATAGCTGCTTTAACACGTCCCCAACTCCCATTTAGGTCGTTCTGCAGGTCCATATCACTGCTGCATCGTTGGCCAGGTTTGCCTGTTTGACTGCTCACCAGAGACTTTCCAGCAATCCTGGCCAGGTCGGGATCGCTGCTGGGATCGCTAGAAAGTCTCAGTGTGTAAAGGGGCCTTAAGAGCAGTGGAGCTATAAAAGAGTTGACCACATAATGGTTTATTACTTAAACAATTAAAGAAAAGTCTGCTTGTCTGTCTAAAAAAATATATTACATGTTATAAGTACTATATTTATGCACATGGAACATTGATCCAAGGATTCTGATTGTCATATCTGGAGTCGAGAAGGTGTTTTTCCACTAATAAGGGGCAAAAAGCATCCACTGCATTGAAGTTTTGAGTTCACCTGGATTAAACTAGTAGGAATAAAGGTTGCACTTGAAGGACCTGTCATTTTAAACCTTATCAAATATGTAAGTATATGTGCACATTATATATGGACTAACTGAATCATGTAGCATTTGATTAATACAGTAAAAACAATTCTGACGATAATAATGCTAATGAAGGATGGGGTATTAAAGTGCTTTAAACTACTGAGCTACGCAGGAGATACAATTTTATCCCAATATATAATCCCAATAGCAAAGTACCAAACCTGTTTAATATCTCTCAATGTTAAAATATCATGAACTGGAAAATAAGAGAATATGAAGCTCCTGTGAAATTTAAAGCTCCCGTACCATAATGTAAAATCTCCAATTCTCCAATGTAGGATGTTATGTGGCAGATACATGTGTGTGTATATATATATATATATATATATATATATATATATATATGCATACAGTACAGACCAAACGTTTGGACACACCTTCTCATTCAAAGAGTTTTCTTTATTTTCATGACTCTGAAAATTGTAGATTCACATTGAAGGCATCAAAACTATGAATTAAAACATGTGGAATGAAATACTTAAAAAAGTGTGAAGCAACTGATAATATGTCTTGTATTCTAGGTTCTTCAAAGTAGCCACTTTTTGCTTTGATTACTACTTTGCACACTCTTGGCATTCTCTTGATGAGCTTCAAGAGGTAGTCACCGGAAATGGTTTTCCAACAGTCTTGAAGGAGTTCCCAGAGATGCTCAGCACTTGTTGGCCCTCTGCGGTCCATCTCACCCCAAACCATCTCCACTGGGTTTAGGTCTGGTGACTGTGGAGACCAGGTCATCTGACGTAGCACCCCCATCACTCTCCTTCTTAGTCAAATAGCCTTTACATAGCCTGGAGGTGTGTTTGTGGTCATTGTCCTGTTGAAAAATAAATGATGGTCCAACTACACGCAAACCAGATGGAATAGTACGCTGCTGCTAGATGCTGTGGTAGGCATGCTGGTTCTGTATGCCTTCAATTTTGAATAAATCCCCAACAGTGTCACCAGCAAAGCACCCCCACACCATCACACCTCCTCCTCCATGCTTCACGGTGGAAAACAGCCATGTAGAGTCCATCCGTTCACCTTTTCTACAAAGACACGGTGGTTGGATCCAAAGATCCCAAATTTGGACTCATCAGACCAAAGCACATATTTCCACTGGTCTAATGTCCATTCCTTGTGTTCTTTAGCCCAAACAAGTCTCTTCTGCTTGTTGCCTGTTTTTAGCAGTGGTTTCCTAGCAGCTATTTTACCATGAAGGCCTGCTGCACAAATGAGAAGGTGTGTCCAAACTTTTGGTCTGTACTGTGTATATATATATATATATATATATATATATATAAGTGAAGATGCAGAAGATAGAGATTATTTCTGTTAAATTCTGACATGTGATCTATCTCCTTGCAGATCGCGATAGGCCTTGCTGTCCTGATCCCTCCATGTCCTGCTACCCTGATCTCTGTAGGCCTCTCTGTCCTGATCCCTGTACGTCCTGCTGTCATGATGTCTGAAAGCCACGCTGGCCTGATCCCTGCAAGCTCCGTTGTCCTGATAACTGCAAGTGTTGCTGTCCTGATTCCTGCAAGACCGGCTGTCCTGATCTTTGCCAAAAGCAAGCCAGCAACTACTATAATAAATGGAGATATTATTTCTCAGGATGCCATCTGAAATGCCTTTCTCATTGCCTATAAAAGCTGAGATTGGATTATATTCTGCGACTAAATAAAATATTGCTTAGCATCATTACTATTCATGTTATTGCTTTACATTGTTTGAAGTACAGGGGTGGAAACACTAAAAATGCATGGAATCTACAATTGACTGTATCAATAAAGGTTTATCAAAGTCAAATACCAGGAAGTATCAAAAACAATGCAGCTTTATTGAAAACATAGATACAATGAAGTTTGGCACACCAAAATGAATAAAAGGACTTTATTGTACAGGCAATACAAAAAAATTGTAATGTTTTGACCCCTATATTTGGGTTTTTATCAGACACAACAGATCCATGTGAAGGGATATGCCTTTAAGATGGTGATACTGTAGCGCCCCGCGCTCGGCTGCAGCCGAGCCGCTCGGATCCGGGCTCGCTGGTGAGTGGCTCGAGCACATCTGGACCCAAGGTCACTTCGCTCTGAAAGGGTGCTGGCGCTACTTAGGGGGGTGGTAGGTAGGTGTACGGCCGGAGCCTTGTTTAAGTTCGTGATGCCACCCATGGGATGCGGTGAAGGTGTAGACACCACCGCTGCAGTTACGGGGCACCAGGGGGAGACGGTTATGCAGCAAGAGATTAACCCCTCCAGGGATGATGGCCCCGGGACCCATTGGGGAGAAGTAGCTGGGCGGTGCAGGGCGGTGCGTGGCCAGATGGCACTGTTGTACTCACTGCTATTGACACACACAAGTCTCTGGTAAACAAAGTTGATGGTGGTTGGTGCTCACAGCCGGCAGTCCGCTCCCCGGCTTTGTATATGTCGGAGGAGCCCTTTTGCCCGCAGACGCTGGCCCGTGGGATCTCTCTGCCTGTGCGGTGGCTTTTTATCCTCCTCGGTGGGCTGTTGTCTTCAGTTGGGGTGGGATAGGACCTATAGTCCAGACCGCAATCAGTGAATTAACTCAGTCCAGTGGATTCTGGACCTCGATTCAGGGTTTGAGTACCCCCCTGTGTGCTCCGGTTTCTGAGTCGGTTCCCCGGGTCGGTAACGGCGGGCCACTACCCTGTCCCCATCCACCACGGGTCAACCGAGCTGTCTTCCCAGCTCCTGCAGGCTAAGGCCACCGAGTGCCTCCTAGCCGAAGGTGCCCAGGCTCCAACCCCAGCACCTGTCAGACTCCTTCACTCCTCACTCAACTACCACTCAACTCCCTGAATTGATCTGTCTGTTTCCCTGCCTCAGTCCCTCTGAACTCCTCAGTGGGCATGGCCAACTGCCTGGCTCCGCCCCCTGGTGTGTCCATCAAGCTCTGCGGCAGGTGACTAGGGTTTATGGTTTGGCTTGTGTTACCTTGTGTGGGACTGGTGTTGTGCGGGGCGCTATCTGTGACTACCTGGCTAGTCCAGGGCGTCACAATACTGTCAAAATTACCTTTAGATTTATTAAGCACCTTCCAACAGCATGTAAGACACTTTGCTATACTGCACCATCACATCACCATCTTAAAGGCATTCATTACACAAGAATGTATCGTCTGATGAAGAGCCAAATATAGGGGTCAAAATGTTACATTGTTTTTGGACTGCCTGTATAATATAGTCTTCATATTCATTTTGGTCTGCCAAGCTCTCTTATATCAAATGACGGGTTTGAACCCTTCTTGAGCACCCATATTTAAAATGAGCCATAAACCTTATTCTATTTATTCAAAACATGACATAACAAAAAGAGGCAAAAACTGCAGCCTCAGAATGTGATAAAAATGCATATAAAAAAACGCACCTAAAAAGGCAATGGAAAAACTAAGTAATCTAATTGACAATAAGTGCAGAAATGGTGGAGAAAACCAAATACCCATTATGGTAACATAGCTTTAAGTAGTTCATAAACACTGATATTTTCAAGCAAATTTAAATATCCTAATAGAAGTATTCCTCATATCTGAATTTAGGAATACTTGAGTATAATATTTTATCTGTCAATATGAAACATGTTAAAACTAGATAAAAATGACAGGGAACCAGGAGAGGGAATAAGTTATTAAACTACTAGCCAAACAACCAGATTTATCTACTTAAATCTCTATTAGCTGATAGTGGGCTTAGGAACATCAGACTGGCTTAAAAGGGTTTTCTCAAATTGTCAGGAGCAAATCACAGCTCTTTAGTCTCTTTACTTCCTGGTTGTAGGATTAGGGGGGACACTCTTCATTGAGTGACAGTTCTAGTCAGTATCTGTTTATTACTGTCATAGTTCTGCAGTCTTCAATGTTATTTTTATTTGGATACAGAGATAGCAGGGGGTTTGACCAAGCACATGAAAACAAGCTGTACACTGTGTAAGATATAAGCTCTCACAGCATGGTAATGAAAGGAGATAGAAAAAGTAAGCCAATAGTTATGTTCATGCTGTCTAACTAATCCAATTATTTTTTATTTCAGGACACCTTCTATAAACAGCGCTGTGGCTCAGCGATGGGCTCGAATGTCGCACCTCCTTACGCCAATGCTTATATGGCGTAGTTTGAAAAGGAATTTATTTATTCAAGTTTTTTTTTTCAAGCGAACTGTGTTTTTTGGCGCAGATTCCTGGATGATATTTTTTGTATTTGGAGGTGTGACATTCGAGCCATGGAGATTTTTATTAATGAGATTAACTCTATCTGGTCTGAACTGAAGTTTACAATGAACTGTCATTTGGACAGAATTAATTTTTTGGATACAATTGTCATTAAGGGTGACGACCATAATCTATACACTGACTTATATAGAAAGCCGACTGATAAAAATAATCTCCTGCTTTTTTCTAGTAATCATCCCCTCATCTGAAAAAATCATTGCCACACTCGCAATATCAAAGAGTGTGGAGAATAGTCACTGACCCAAAGGTGCTTGAACAAAGAGTAGATGAAATGTCCAGAAAGTTTTCACAGCGGGGTTACCCCTCAAGGTTACTGAATGAGCAGAAAGACAGACAATCCACACAGAGGGATAAAGAGCAGAGGCTAGTTTTTTCAAACACATATCATCCATGGTCTGTGTTTATCCATAAAGTCTTGAGGAAACATTGGAATGTTTTATCTAACTCCTACCCCAATATTAAAGATTTTCACAGACCTCCCCTTATGTCTCATCGTAGGTCTCTGAATATTAGGGATAAAGGAGTGAGAGCGGACCTGGGCAGTGAAAGTAAACTAGTCCAGAGATTTCTTTCTAAACCTGTGACAGGCACATTCCCGTGTCTGAACTGTGTCCACTGCTCAGGTGTCATTAAGGATCCACATTTCAGCATCCTCGTACAGGGGAATCGTTTAGAATAAATGGATATTATACCTGTGATAGTAGTTTTGTGGTATATATGTTGAAATGCCCTTGTGGTTTAATTTATGTAGGTGAAACCACTCAAACATTAAAAGAGAGACTATCTAATCACAAGTATACAATAAGGCAAAAAAATCTAACCTTACCTGTATCCCAGCATTTCGCTGAATTTAGGCATAATGTCTCCCAACTACGTTTCCAGATCTTGGAGCAGGTCCAGCTGCCCAGACGAGGGGGGGATCGCATCACAATGCTGCCCAGACAAGGGGGGGATCGCATCACAATGCTGCCCAGACGAGGGGGGGATCGCATCACAATGTTAAAGAGGAGAGAGACCTATTGGATATTCAGGCTGCAATCTCTGCAGCCGGTTGGTCTAAATAGAGACTATGATGTTAGTGGTTTCTTGTAATGAATGACTCGCTGATTACATTCTCTGTGTATTTTTCTGTGATATAAATGTAACCCCATCATGTAATTTTGTAAACAAATGCTTTTGGAAGCTTATTTGTTTGGTTGCTATAATATAACCTATGTTTCTCTAGTTTAAATTTCATGATGCCATGTGAATCCTTAAGAATACAAATTATAAAAAAATTACAATAGTAAAAAAAACAAACAAAAAAAAAAAAAGCAAAACATTTTTTTGCAAAATTGTTTTGCAATATTTTATATGAACAAGAGTTTATTTTTGGTTGGATGGTTCACATTAATTATTATTGATGTTTCCCCCTTTTTTTCCCTCATATGCTCTGCATTTATAAAAAAGTATCTCTTACTTCTTGGTGTTTTTTTTTTTGTTAACTTGAATTGGATCTTGGGATTTGAGTTGTTAATTGATTGATTATGCAAATGAGTAGGGTGTTTACTCCTACCAGATCCATGAACCTTTATTATTTAGAGTGGGAATTGTGATACAGTAATCATCTTTTGTTTGAGAAAGGCTTTCGCCGAAACGCGTTATAATATTTGATGCCTGCACATGGAATTGTACAATAAAAAGAATCTGCATTCATAAAGAAGAGTGCCGGTCTTTTTCTTCAATTTTAATCCAATTTAGTAACATAAGAATAGTCCTTTAATGTCCGCACGTTGCTTTTTAGCTGCTTTTTACCTGATTGACCAATTGTTTTTGCCATTTGGGTTTTGCCCTGCAAAGCTGAGTTTTTGACCACAGTTCTGCAACAAAAAGGCTGCAGTTTGAACTGCAAAGTGCGGACAAGAAAACCAAATTCCCATAGACTTTGCTTGAAAAGCAGAACACAACCATTTTGGCATTAAATGCTGCAGTTGAAAAAGCAGCAAAAAAGCAGATAAAAAGCAGCTAAAAAGCAACGTGCGGACATAGCCTAAGGACAGCAAGGCATCTAAACTCCCAATTAGTTCGTCCGAATTTGCCGTTTTTGTATCCATTGATTAACTGAAGGTGGCATTTGGGATGTCTGTTAAGTGAGGAAGAGAATCCTAGCAGTGCAACCTACACAAGCAGATGCCTGAATAAGGCTGGACTCACACGAGCGTATGGCATCCGATGCAAGAGCATCGGATGCGATATGCTAATGTCCCCCGGCTCAGGCTCTGCTGCGAGCGTGAGCCGGGTGTCATGCGACTGTAACCCGATCTTGCGATCGGGTCACAGCTGTGAAGCTGAGTGCAGGCGCTGCGGAGGAGAGGGAGGGGTTAATCCTCCCATCTCCTCCACTGTCAGCCTGTGCGTATATCGCACTGCACTGGGATAACATCCGAGTGCAGTCCGATGTATCTCTCGCATCCATTCACTTGAATGGGTGCGAGAGATACGGCGGTAGCAGCAAAACGCAGCATGCTGCCGCTTTTCTCGCATCCAGAATCTGGATGCGAGAAAAGCTGACCAACAGCTCAACCTCATTGCCTAACATTGGTCAGAGTGCAATGCGAGAATTTCTCGCATTGCACTCGTCCGATTTTCACGCTCGTGTGAGCGTACCCTAATAGGAGCTTTGGGCTACTGATGCCTGAAAAGGCACAAAAGGCTGATTTGTGAAGTCATTAATAGGGTCAGATTGTAATATGCATTTCTAAAACAGAATTGGCATAATTTTGCTTTATTCTGATATATGATAAACATGTATATCCCTTGTTCGGTGCTGATGTATAAAGCAGGTTTCAGATCTGAGCATGCCCCATACAGAGCAGGTATTGGCTGTGTTATACAGTCATCAATTGCCTCCAACAGAAGCAATCAGAGCTAGCTCTGATCTCAGATGTTTGAAAACTAGTTGAAGCGCACTGTCAATCTCTAACAGAAGCATGTAGGTATGAAATGAATAAATAGTAGAAGGTAGTCCAGTCTCGTGCCCACTGGATTTTGTTAAATTAAATTGTTGGGTGCCAGTGCGTGTGTGCGGAATATTATAGAGTAGGGCTGTGTGGGGAGACATTATGGAGAAGACCAGTGGAGGTGAATATTATGGAAAGGGACAGTGTGTGGGGGTATTGTGAAATGGGGAAGTGTGGGGTGATATTATGGAGAGTTTCAGTGTGGGGGGGATATTATGGAGAGAGGCAGTGTAGGAGGGAACATTATGAAGAGGGGCAATGTGAGGGAAATATTTTGATGCTGCATTCATGTACTGACAGTGATTATGAAAATGTAGAAATCCTTAACGTGCTTAATGTTAAAATTTTAGCATTTTCAAAACTTAGTTTTCAGATCATGAGGAGGATTTAGTTGAGTTTCTACCCCCAAAAACTCAGTGTAGTCTTGGTGTGTTCAACTGTTCATACTGATTTTTGGAGAAGAAACTGAGCAGAAACTGTCTAAATCCGTCTCAAATATTCAAAACTTAGTTCTGCTGATATATTAATGTAAGTACTCCTTTACATTTTTTGCGACCTTTCGGACTGGTTCAGCATGTCATTGTGTTCCTTGGTCCAAAAAAGGTTGAGCCCCCATGTGATAGAGGGAAAACAAGCAGTCTCTTTAAGATTTGGTAGGGCATGTTTTTTCTCTACTGTATTGCTGCCTGCCTTTGATTGGCCATGATTGGTTAGTGTCATACAGGAGGAAGATTTAACTCTGCAACCATCATTACATCGTTAGTCTAATTCAAAATGAAAAAAAATATTTAAGGTCTTCTTTAAAGGGTGTCTGTCAGTACAAAACGACTGTGTAAACTAAGTACAGCAACTTGTGTGGGACATAAAAATATAATCTTTAGAGGCTAAATCCACTGATGCCTTTGGCAGAAGTTGTTATTTATGCAAATATCCAAATGAAGTGCTCAGTGCACCCTGGGAATTAACAAATAGTTTCTTGGACCTTCTTGTTTTGCATCTACTGCAATGTTTATTCGGGTTATGTCTCCTGCAAGTTGCTGTGTTTGGCTTCAAGAGTAATTTTTTGCTGAAAGGCACATTTAAATGCAGTTTTCAATGATTGACAGCAGCTTATAAAAGGAATGTAAGTAAGATCAAACCCTCAAACTGCATTTATGGGCATGCAGGTCTTTGAAATGTATGTAATGTATACAGAATTCTCTTGTATACAGCATTCTCATGCTCTTGTATACCAGCTCACTGGTGCTGGTTTCAGGTTGTAGTCACTAAATCTGGTGACAGGTTCCCTTTAACAAACTGTTGCTTCACTCAGTTGTTTCCCTGCCCTTAACTAGTGAAAAGTGCTGGGGTACTGGGTTCAAATCCCTCCAAGGACAATATCTGCAAAGAGTTTTTATGTTCTCCCTGTGTTTGCGTGGGTTTCCACTGGGTACTCTTGTTTCCTCCCACACTCCATAGACATACTAGTAGGAAATTTAGATTGTGAACCCTAATAAGGACAGTGATGATGATGTCTGTAAAGTGTTGTGAAAATTAATGACACTACATAACCAAATAAAAAACTAAAATATTTATCGATGAGTCAAACTAAAGAGTCTAGTTCTGGGCAGGGAAGTTATCTGGGGAGCAGAGTCTTGTTAAGTGCTATGTTATGCTCAGAGCACTTAATGTATCATGTGCATATGAAATGCAAATTATTCTGGAATGCAGTAACACTTTAAATATGTAAATAAAGATGTTGATAGGTTTTCTTTTAAAAGACCTGCATTCCCATTTATGCAGTATAGGGTAGCAGATCTCACTGGCAGATTTAATTTAACCCTAGAACGCGCAAGCAATTCAATCTACCATTATTATTATTATTTATTTATAGAGCACCATTAATTCCATGGTGCTGTACATGAGAAGGGGGTTACATACAAAATACGTATACAAGTTACAGTAGACAGACTAATAGAGAGGGAAGAGGGCCCTACCCTTGCGGGCTTACATTCTATAGGCATAGAAAACAAATGACCTAGCAGGCCTGCGAGGCCCCAGGTATGCGTTCTAGGGTTAACCCTAGGTTTCACAAATTACATAATTCTGCACATAATGGCAGGAATGTAGATTAAAATGTTTTCTTTTTTCCTTTTTTTTTTCCCTTCCACTCCATTGTGGAGGTAGGAGGCATGGAAATTACTGGCACCAAATATGCTAATTTCCTTTCATTCAACAGGGCATTTAACTTCATTCAGCTAGGGGGGCGTCTAGTTTCATCCCACTATAACGCTTTCCAATCATAAACAGACAGTGGTTTTCGGTAGGATGAATGCAGATGCCCACAGTTTTCAAAATGAAACACCCATATAGAAGTTCACATTTGTGCCATCATGATTGTGCTAGGCATTATATGTACCATGATAGTTTAAACTACAGAGGTAGCATGAGGTCGATAGAATGGAATTACTATAGCTGTAGTTCTATCTCAAAGCCCAATGCCATGAAAACACCTGCTGCTGGTTTGTGCAGTCACTATTTGATGCCTTATGCGGGCGTCACACGAGACGAGCTATTGTGCGATGCATCGTCGGAGTCACGGTTTTCGTGTCGCACATCTGGCATCGTTTGCGATGTCGTTTCGTGTGACACCTCTGAGCAACGCTGAATCGGTCACAAACCGTGAATCGTGTACACGTCGCTTATTTTTAAAAAATCGTTTATTTTTCATAGCGCCGGTTATTCATCGTACCCGGGGCAGCACACATCGCTCCATGTGACACCCCGGGAACAATAAACACAGCTTACCTGCGTCCCGTGGCACCCACCGGCTATGCGGAAGGAAGGAGGTGGGCGGGATGTTTACATCCCGCTCATCTCCGCCCCTTCGCTTTTTTTGGCCGGCGGCTGTGTGACGTCGCTGTGACGCCGAACGTCCCTCCCCCTTCAGGAAGAGGATGTTCGCCGCCCACAGCGAGGTCACTCAGCAGGTAAGTACGTGTGACGGGGGTTTAACGACTTTATGCAACACGGGCAGCGATTTGCCCGTGACGCACAAACGACGGGGGGCGGGTACGATCGCTCATGCGATCGCACGATAGATCGTACCATGTGACGCCCGCATTAGGCTTGGTATATGGCATTCAATTTCACTTACAGTACTGAATAGATTAATTATGAAGACCAGTGGTACTGCCATTCTCCAAAGTGTCCCAGTCTTTCAATACAACACCAGGCCACATATTTCTCATGGTTCTGTGAACCGGACTGTGTTCTAAACATGCTACTATCACCTGCAGCTTCTTACGGCTTGCCTCCCAATGAGTACACCAGGGATGTCATTGGTTGGCAATTATAAAAACAGTTCCCAGCAGCAGATGTTGATGATTCAATGGCCGAAAACCTTAAAGATGCCTCACGCGAATAGGCTAGGACCATGTAGCAGGCAGCAAACATCGGGGCAGTCAGAAAGATGAGCATTAGTTACTTTTTTTTAACCAATGCTCAGCTCTCTCTCTCTCTATAGACACTGCCTATACTCTGTTCCTCTTCTTTCTATTATTGGGCACTACATCTCTAGCTTTGCACTATTGGTCGGGACTACTACCGCATCCAGTGTGGAGCTTACTGTGCATTAAAAAGTTATGATGATGACTCGACTTTAGGACTCAGTGAGCTCTGGCCTAGCAGATTCCAGGATTCATGGTCTCTAATCAAAAAGATGCATCACATGATGGAGGATAGAACAGGACAGGATGGCGACCAAAAAGGTCAGCCGTGGGACAAACATGTTAGGTTTTTTGGGGGGGTTAACATGGGTTGTACATAAATTGGATGCTCATAAGTCAACATTATGTAGAGTTCTAGTGGAAAGTAGAAAACAATAAAAAATAAACTGATCAATTTTAGATTATTAAGATAGCATAAGATTATATTACAGTATTAGAGCACACATTAAATTAACAGGCTATTCACAAGGAACAGGAATTCTGCCAAGAATGTATAAAAAGAGCTACACACTTGAATGTCCAAAGTTCTATATTTTTTAAACATGATTCATACAGACTTCAGCATTTCTTAATTTCAGTCTAAATGGCAGTCTTATGTCTTTATTAGAGTTGAGCGCGGTTCGTGGTTCGTGGTTCTCCAGTTCTAGGCTCGAGTGATTTTGGGGCATGTTCTAGATCGAACTAGAACTCGAGCTTTTTGCAAAAGCTCGATAGTTCTAGAAACGTTCGAGAACGGTTCTAGCAGCAAAAAAACAGCTAAATCCTAGCTTGGTTTCTGCTGTAATAGTGTAAGTCACTCTGTGAATCACACTATTATGACATTTCAGTGTATACTGTGCGGGAACAGCGCCTTCAGATCACTGCTGTTTGTATAATGGCGATCGCCATTTTTTTTTTTTTTCTTGTCTTCCTTCCCTAAGCGCGCGCGTCTTGTGGGGCGGGCCAGCATGCCAGCCAATCCCAGACACACACACAGCTAAGTGGACTTTGAGCCAGAGAAGCAACGGCATGTGTGATAGGATGTCCATGTCACATGTCCCTGCATTATAAAACCGGACATTTTCTTCCAGGACGCCATTATCTGCCTTCTGCGTCTTTGGTGTCAGACATCACTGTCGCAGCTCCGTCCTCCTGAGTCCTATGGCCGATACAGCTGTATGCGCTGCATACACAGCGTTAGACAGCTTAGGGAGAGCACTTTATAGCTGTCCTTTTAAGGGCTCAAACCGGCAGGGTCAGAGAGCCATAGGTGACAGGTCCTGCAAACAGCAACAGCGTCTGTGTAGCCAAGGTCAGGGATTTCCTCCCTGCATCTCACCATTAGGAGGGAATAGAAAGGCAGGCTTCCATTCCTCTACCCAGAGCACCACAATCCTGCCACTGTACCCTCTTGTCCTCTGCACACTCCAACTCATTATAACTAAGCCATTATACTAGCAAACACTCAGTGTACCTAGTGGCATCCTAAACGTGGCTATTGGACTTTGCTATAGTCCCACTAGTGCAAAGACATTTGCAGAGCACGTCTGCCTGCATTGCACACTCCAACTTTTTTAAACTAAGCAATTTTACTAGCAAACACTCAGTGTACCTAGTGGCATCCTATACGTGGCTATTGGACTTTGCTATAGTCCCACTAGTGCCAAGACATTTGCAGAGCGCATCTGCCTGCGTTGCACACTCCAATTCATAACTAAGCCATTATACTAGCAAACACTCAGTGTACCTAGTGGCATCCTATACGTGGCTATTGGACTTTGCTATAGTCCCACTAGTGCCAAGACATTTGCAGAGCGCATCTGCCTGCGTTGCACACTCCAACTCATAACTAAGCCATTATACTAGCAAACACTCAGTGTACCTAGTGGCATCCTATACGTGGCTATTGGACTTTGCTATAGTCCCACTAGTGCCAAGACATTTGCAGAGTGCATCTGCCTGCGTTGCACACTCCAACTCATAACTAAGCCATTATACTAGCAAACACTCAGTGTACCTAGTGGCATCCTATACGTGGCTATTGGACTTTGCTATAGTCCCACTAGTGCCAAGACATTTGCAGAGCGCATCTGCCTGCGTTGCACACTCCAACTCATAACTAAGCCATTATACTAGCAAACACTCAGTGTACCTAGTGGCATCCTATACGTGGCTATTGGACTTTGCTATAGTCCCACTAGTGCCAAGACATTTGCAGAGCGCATCTGCCTGCGTTGCACACTCCAACTCATAACTAAGCCATTATACTAGCAAACACTCAGTGTACCTAGTGGCATCCTATACGTGGCTATTGGACTTTGCTATAGTCCCACTAGTGCAAAGACATTTGCAGAGCGCATCTGCCTGCGTTGCACACTCCAACTCATAACTAAGCCATTATACTAGGAAACACTCAGTGTACCTAGTGGCATCCTATACGTGGCTATTGGACTTTGCTATAGTCCCACTAGTGCCAAGACATTTGCAGAGCGCATCTGCCAGCGTTGCACACTCCAACTCATAACTAAGCCATTATACTAGCAAACACTCAGTGTACCTAGTGGCATCCTATACTGTCACGCTCCCCGGGTCCTTGGCTCCTCTTCCCGGGTCCTCTGTTCCGCTCCCCGGGTCCTCAGCCCCGCTCCCCGCTCTCCAGCCTCCGGTGCCCGTCCTTCCCAGGCCCCCTGGTCTCCGATCCCGGCGCCCGACGGCTTCCCAGGCCCTGGCCGGCTCCCCTGCGTCCTCCTCTCAGCTTCCTTCCCTGGCTTCTGGCACCCGGGCCGCGCGCATGCGCATTAGGGCGCGCGCGCGGTCACTGACCCTTTCTTAAAGGGCCAGCGTCCATTAACAGGAAATGAGGCTAATCAGGTACAGGGTATAAAGGGGTTTATTGTCCAAGGGGGCGGGGCCTGATCTTCGTGTTTCCTAAGCTAGGAGTCAGGTCTCCTGGTGTCTCTGTGCATATACTCACCTATCTCTCTTGTAGAGCCGTGCCTGCCTCGCCATCCAGTCCTGCCGTATCCTGAACCCCGAACGCTGTCCATCTGCCATCCTGACAGTCCGCACCATCCCGGATCCCTGCGGTGACTCGTCATCTCGCTCCAAAGGTTTCGGACCCCGCCTGACATCATCTCGGCTTCCGAACCTGAGCTGCGTCACCCGGACTACCACCCGTGACTCCGTGGTCCCAGGGACTTCTCCGCTATACTCGTGTGCACGGACTGTTCTGCTGTTTATAGTGTTTCAGCTACCGGACTCTTTACTACCATCTAGGAGTTCGGCCCAGTGGATCCACCTCCTGGGTCTGCCCGTCCACCTGGCCGTGACAGTAAGATCAGGCCATGGATCCCGCTGCAGCACTAGCAGCCGTACAGGAGGAACTCCAACACCAGCGTGAAGTCCAGACCCGCATGCTGCAATTCATGTCTTCTGTGGACGCTCGCCTGAACACGCTACAAGCGGCAGTTACGACTTCAACATCCCGGGCTTCCACTAGTCAATCCACGGATCCAGCTCCTGTGGCGACTTCTTCAGATACCACCAGACTTCGGTTGGCTTCACCACCCCGGTACGCCGGAGACCCCAAGACCTGCAGGGGATTCTTGAACCAATGCTCCCTCCATTTCACGCAGCTGCCGCATTTGTTTGCCTCCGACCAAGCCAAGGTCGCCTTCATCATGTCCCATCTAGAGGGTGAGGCACTGGCGTGGATGAACCCCTTGTGGGAGAAGGGGGATCCTGTGACCACGAACATCCAGGACTTCCTGCAGGCATTCCGTGGTACCTTTGATGAGCCCGGACGCGCCTCCGCGTCTGCTTCGTCTCTTCTCCGGTTACGTCAGGGGACTCTGACGGTGGGTCAATACGCGATCCGGTTTCGCACCCTGGCCTCAGAACTCGGGTGGAACAACGAGGCCCTAACCGCCGCCTTCTGGGAAGGACTCTCAGGGCGAATTAAAGACGAGCTGGCGGGTCGTGACGTACCGACCACCCTGGATGCCCTGATTGCCCTAGCGACTCGAGTGGACATTCGCTTTCAGGAGCGATCCAAGGAAGTGTCCTGTGAGAGACGTCCGGTACGGCATTCCTCTCCTCCGCAGAAACCCTCCGTACTTCAGTCATCGACAGCTGGGGCTCCCGTCCACGAGCCCATGCAGATCGACCGAGTGCGTCAGTCTGAACAACGCCGAGCAGAGCGGCTCGCCAAGGGTCTCTGCTTTTACTGCGGTGAGGGCACACACCTGCTACGCTCCTGTCCAGAGAGGCCGGGAAACTCCAAAGCCTAGGGTTGGTAGGAGAGGCCACCCTAGGTGCTGGGACTCTCTCTGACCCGGTTACATGGACAGTGCAAGTGACAACGGGAGAGACGCGGTTCACGGCTGATGCCTACCTCGATTCCGGGGCAGCAGGCAATTTCATCCAGCAGGCCACGGTGGACAAGTACCGGGTGCCTGTTATTCCACTCGACAAGCCCCTAGTGATTGCCTCGGTGGATGGGAGACCCCTCTCTGACACCATCTCCTGGATCACCAGGCCGGTCGAACTGCGTATCGGTGCCCTTCACACCGAGAACATCGCTTTCCACGTCCTCCCACACATGTCCCACCAGATCCTGCTGGGACTTCCATGGTTGCGGACACACGAACCATCAGTTACCTGGGGCACTGGCGAAATCACCCGATGGGGCTCTTCGTGTCATGAGAGGTGCCTAAAGTCCATACAACCCATCCGACGACCTCCGGTTCCAGAGAACCTACCGGGGCTGCCCTCGGCCTATTGGTCCTTTGCAGATGTCTTTGATAAAAAGGAATCCGAGGTACTGCCGCCACATCGTCCATACGATTGTGCCATCGACCTGCTCCCAGGAACAACACCACCACGAGGACGGATATATCCTTTATCTCCAGCCGAAACAAGGGCCATGTCTGCTTACATCTCAGAGAGCCTGGCAAGGGGGTTCATTCGGAGATCCTCCTCTCCTGCTGGAGCAGGTTTCTTCTTTGTCAAGAAGAAAGAGGGCGACTTACGCCCATGCATAGACTACCGGGGTTTGAATCAAATCACCGTAAAAAACAAGTACCCTCTGCCGCTCATTCCCGAATTGTTTGACCGGCTTAGAGGAGCTCGTGTGTTCACCAAGCTGGATCTTCGGGGTGCTTACAATCTGGTACGCATCCGCTCTGGTGACGAATGGAAAACCGCGTTCAATACGCGCGATGGACATTATGAATACTGCGTGATGCCCTTCGGCCTGTGTAACGCTCCTGCCGTCTTTCAAGAACTGGTGAACGACGTGTTCCGGGACCTTCTCTACATCTGTGTGGTAGTGTATCTAGATGACATCCTTGTCTTCTCTCCGGACCTCCAAACCCACAGAGAAAACGTACAGCTGGTTCTACAAAGACTGAGAGAGAATCGTCTGTACGCAAAGTATGAGAAGTGTGTCTTTGAGCAGTCTTCTCTCCCCTTTCTGGGGTACATCATCTCTGATACTGGACTGCAGATGGATCCCAAGAAGGTCTCCGCCATTCTCAACTGGCCTCCTCCTTCTGGACTGAAGGCAATCCAACGCTTCCTGGGATTCGCCAACTACTACCGCCAGTTTATCCCTCACTTCTCTGCCTTGACTGCTCCTCTCTCCGCTTTGACTAAGAAGGAGGCTAATCCAAAGGACTGGTCACCTGCGGCTGACGCCGCGTTTGGCTCTCTGAAGCGGGCTTTTGCTTCCTCTCCTGTACTCCACCGTCCGGAGTTAAACCGCCAGTTCACCTTGGAGGTGGATGCCTCCTCCTCAGGAGCCGGAGCAGTGCTCATGCAGAAGTCCTCCTCCGGGAAGATGGTGACTTGCGGATTCTTCTCCAAGGGCTTCTCAGCGCCTGAACGCAACTACACCATCGGTGACCGAGAGCTCTTGGCAGTCAAACTGGCTTTGGAGGAATGGCGCTACCTCCTGGAAGGGGCAGTGTACCCCGTGATTATTTACACGGACCACAAGAACTTGGAATACCTACGGTCCGCTCAGCGTCTGAACCCACGGCAAGCCAGGTGGTCCCTATTCTTTGCCAGGTTTGATTTCCAGCTTCACTTCCGACCCGCGGACAAGAATGTACGCGCTGATGCCTTGTCCAGGTCTTTCATGCCCATGGAGCAGGAGGAAAAGACTACCCAACCCATCATTTGTCCTAGTAAAATCATTCCGGTGGCCCCTGTCACCCTGGCCCAGATACCGCCCGGGAAGACCTATGTCTCCGAGGTAGACAGGGAAAAAGTGTTACACTGGGGTCATGCCTCGAAAACAGCCGGTCATGCTGGTCAGAAAAAGACATGGGGTGCGATTGTACGTCATTATTGGTGGCCATCCCTTCGCACGGACGTCGCTGCTTTTGTATCCGCCTGTTCCTCTTGTGCCAGGAACAAGACGCCCAAACACCTCCCATATGGCCGTCTTCTGCCTCTGCCGATACCCTCAGTTCCGTGGCAACACATAGCAATGGACTTTATTACGGACTTGCCATTGTCCTCCGGACACACAGTCATATGGGTCGTGGTGGACCGGTTCTCTAAAATGGCCCATTTCGTCCCTATGGCTGGACTGCCCTCTGCTCAGGAACTCGCGGACGCCTATATACAACACATCTTCCGCTTGCATGGCTTTCCATTACACATCGTATCCGACAGAGGAACTCAGTTCACCTCCCGCTTCTGGAGGGCTCTCTGTAAACATCTGGGAGTGACTCTGGACTTTTCATCTGCATACCATCCTCAGTCTAATGGCCAGGTAGAGAGGGTCAATCAAATCTTGACCTCTTTCTTACGTCACTATGTTAACGCCCATCACGACGACTGGTCCGCTCTTCTTCCTTGGGCTGAATTCTCCCACAACCACCACATCAGTGAGTCGTCCTCCAGCTCTCCCTTCCATGTCGTTTACGGACTTCAGCCTTCCATCCCATTGCCTGTATCTCCTTCTTCGGATGTCCCTGCTGCAGATACAGTAGCCCGTGACTTTGCAACCATTTGGGACTCTGTCAAAGCGTCCCTTGGGCGTGCTTCCCTGCGGATGAAAAGACACGCAGACAAGAAACGTCTGGACCCTCCGTGTTTCTCTCCTGGAGATCTCGTCTGGCTTGCTTCCCAGTACGTCCGCCTGAAGATACCCTCATACAAGCTGGGTCCTCGCTACATTGGGCCGTTTAAAGTCCTCAACAAGATCAATGAGGTCTCCTACAAGCTACAGCTCCCGGCCACGATGAGGATACCCAACTCATTCCACGTCTCCCTGCTCAAGCCGGTTGTCCTTGGTCCCTTCTCCGCTGCTGCCAGTCCGGCTCCTCCGCCTATTGCCGATGACGACATCTATGCGGTAAGGGATATCGTGGCCATGAAGACCGTACGAGGTTGACAGTTCTTCCTGGTGGACTGGGAAGGGTATGGTCCTGAGGATAGGTCCTGGGAGCCCAGGGAGAACGTGGGCACTCCTCTGATCCGTGCCTTCATGTCCCGGTTGCGGGGAGGGGGGCGTGGGGGGGGGGTACTGTCACGCTCCCCGGGTCCTTGGCTCCTCTTCCCGGGTCCTCTGTTCCGCTCCCCGGGTCCTCAGCCCCGCTCCCCGCTCTCCAGCCTCCGGTGCCCGTCCTTCCCAGGCCCCCTGGTCTCCGATCCCGGCGCCCGACGGCTTCCCAGGCCCTGGCCGGCTCCCCTGCGTCCTCCTCTCAGCTTCCTTCCCTGGCTTCTGGCACCCGGGCCGCGCGCATGCGCATTAGGGCGCGCGCGCGGTCACTGACCCTTTCTTAAAGGGCCAGCGTCCATTAACAGGAAATGAGGCTAATCAGGTACAGGGTATAAAGGGGTTTATTGTCCAAGGGGGCGGGGCCTGATCTTCGTGTTTCCTAAGCTAGGAGTCAGGTCTCCTGGTGTCTCTGTGCATATACTCACCTATCTCTCTTGTAGAGCCGTGCCTGCCTCGCCATCCAGTCCTGCCGTATCCTGAACCCCGAACGCTGTCCATCTGCCATCCTGACAGTCCGCACCATCCCGGATCCCTGCGGTGACTCGTCATCTCGCTCCAAAGGTTCCGGACCCCGCCTGACATCATCTCGGCTTCCGAACCTGAGCTGCGTCACCCGGACTACCACCCGTGACTCCGTGGTCCCAGGGACTTCTCCGCTATACTCGTGTGCACGGACTGTTCTGCTGTTTATAGTGTTCCAGCTACCGGACTCTTTACTACCATCTAGGAGTTCGGCCCAGTGGATCCACCTCCTGGGTCTGCCCGTCCACCTGGCCGTGACATATACGTGGCTATTGGACTTTGCTATAGTCCCACTAGTGCAAAGACATTTGCAGAGCGCATCTGCCTGCGTTGCACACTCCAACTCATAACTAAGCCATTATACTAGCAAACACTCAGTGTACCTAGTGGCATCCTATACGTGGCTATTGGACTTTGCTATAGTCCCACTAGTGCAAAGACATTTTCAGAGCGCATCTGCCTGCATTGCACACTCCAACTCATAACTAAGCCATTATACTAGCAAACACTCAGTGTACCTAGTGGCATCCTATACGTGGCTATTGGACTTTGCTATAGTCCCACTAGTGCAAAGACATTTTCAGAGCGCATCTGCCTGCGTTGCACACTCCAACTCATAACTAAGCCATTATACTAGCAAACACTCAGTGTACCTAGTGGCATCCTATACGTGGCTATTGGACTTTGCTATAGTCCCACTAGTGCCAAGACATTTGCAGAGCGCATCTGCCTGCGTTGCACACTCCAACTCATAACTAAGCCATTATACTAGCAAACACTCAGTGTACCTAGTGGCATCCTATACATGGCTATTGGACTTTGCTATAGTCCCACTAGTGCCAAGACATTTGCAGAGCGCATCTGCCTGCGTTGCACACTCCAACTCATAACTAAGCCATTATACTAGCAAACACTCAGTGTACCTAGTGGCATCCTATACGTGGCTATTGGACTTTGCTATAGTCCCACTAGTGCCAAGACATTTGCAGAGCGCATCTGCCTGCGTTGCACACTCCAACTCATAACTAAGCCATTATACTAGCAAACACTCAGTGTACCTAGTGGCATCCTATCTGTGGCTATTGGACTTTGCTATAGTCCCACTAGTGCCAAGACATTTGCAGAGCGCATCTGCCTGCATTGCACACTCCAACTTATAACTAAGCCATTATACTAGCAAACACTCAGTGTACCTAGTGGCATCCTATACGTGGCTATTGGACTTTGCTATAGTCCCACTAGTGCAAAGACATTTGCAGAGCGCATCTGCCTGCGTTGCACACTCCAACTTATCAAAAATAGCAACAAAAAGAGGAGCTAAAAACTCCCCCAAAAATGTATTATAAAATGTACTCACAGCAAAAAAGGGCAACCAGTCCAGTTAGCCCAGGCCAACACATCTAATGCACAAACAGGATGCAGACAAGCCTCTCAACATGATGGACACTTCACAGGTGCAAGATAAATTGCACACCAGTGGCGCGCATAGGGCACTGTTCACACTTGTATGCGCATGGTGTCCAGCCAGCAACCTATTACCACGCCCTTACTATTAGATTAGGCGGGTTACCCGGACACTACACACTGCAGCACGCAAGGGACAGAAATTCCACTATGCACGGCCGTATTAAGAGGCCCGGCTGCACCCCGCATAGTCAAAGTGCAAAAAATACACATAAAATATATGTGAGGTATTAGTTTGTAAATTGGCCAATGTACGTAAGCCCACAATCCTCATCACGGATCCTCACGCTTGCCTGGGCTAACTGGACTGGTTGCCCTTTTTTGCTGTGAGTACATTTTATAATACATTTTTGGGGGAGTTTTTAGCTCCTCTTTTTGTTGCTATTTTTGATTATTTATCAGTGTAGGGACCCGCAAGCGTGAGGATCCGTGATGAGGATTGTGGGCTTACGTACATTGGCCAATTTACAAACTAATACCTCACATATATTTTATGTGTATTTTTTGCACTTTGACTATGCGGGGTGCAGCCGGGCCTCTTAATACGGCCGTGCATAGTGGAATTTCTGTCCCTTGCGTGCTGCAGTGTGTAGTGTCCGGGTAACCCGCCTAATCTAATAGTAAGGGCGTGGTAATAGGTTGCTGGCTGGACACCATGCGCATACAAGTGTGAACAGTGCCCTATGCGCGCCACTGGTGTGCAATTTATCTTGCACCTGTGAAGTGTCCATCATGTTGAGAGGCTTGTCTGCATCCTGTTTGTGCATTAGATGTGTTGGCCTGGGCTAACTGGACTGGTTGCCCTTTTTTGCTGTGAGTACATTTTATAATACATTTTTGGGGGAGTTTTTAGCTCCTCTTTTTGTTGCTATTTTTGATTATTTATCAGTGTAGGGACCCGCAAGCGTGAGGATCCGTGATGAGGATTGTGGGCTTACGTACATTGGCCAATTTACAAACTAATACCTCACATATATTTTATGTGTATTTTTTGCACTTTGACTATGCGGGGTGCAGCCGGGCCTCTTAATACGGCCGTGCATAGTCGAATTTCTGTCCCTTGCGTGCTGCAGTGTGTAGTGTCCGGGTAACCCGCCTAATCTAATAGTAAGGGCGTGGTAATAGGTTGCTGGCTGGACACCATGCGCATACAAGTGTGAACAGTGCCCTATGCGCGCCACTGGTGTGCAACATATCTTGCACCTGTGAAGTGTCCATCATGTTGAGAGGCTTGTCTGCATCCTGTTTGTGCATTAGATGTGTTGGCCTGGGCTAACTGGACTGGTTGCCCTTTTTTGCTGTGAGTACACTCCAACTTATAACTAAGCCATTATACTAGCAAACACTCAGTGTACCTAGTGGCATCCTATACGTGGCTATTGGACTTTGCTATAGTCCCACTAGTGCAAAGACATTTGCAGAGCGCATCTGCCTGCGTTGCACACTCCAACTCATAACTAAGCCATTATACTAGCAAACACTCAGTGTACTTAGTGGCATCCTATACGTGGCTATTGGACTTTGCTATAGTCCCACTAGTGCAAAGACATTTGCAGAGCGCATCTGCCTGCGTTGCACACTCCAACTCATAACTAAGCCATTATACTAGCAAACACTCAGTGTACCTAGTGGCATCCTATACGTGGCTATTGGACTTTGCTATAGTCATACTAGTGCAAAGACATTTGCAGAGCGCATCTGCCTGCGTTGCACACTCCAACTCATAACTAAGCCATTATACTAGCAAACACTCAGTGTACCTAGTGGCATCCTATACGTGGCTATTGGACTTTGCTATAGTCCCACTAGTGCCAAGACATTTGCAGAGCGCATCTGCCTGCGTTGCACACTCCAACTCATAACTAAGCCATTATAGTAGCATTTTTTGCTGCCAGTTTAAGGGCCGTAGTTGCATTGTCAGGGATATTTATTCTTTATTATTCTGCTGTTAATAAAGCTAGACCACCACTGCAATCTTCACCACCTCTCAATTTTTACTACCACCTTTTCAGTCCACAATCTTGTCGCAATCAACATGAGTGGCAAAATGACAGATGCTGGTGGAAAGGGGAAGAGGCGTGGTGGAAAAGGCAAAAAAGGTTTTGTCTGTGGGGAAGGTGGCAAAGCTCCATTATCATCTGTTGAAGATAGACCATCTACCAGCAAAAGTAAGATGTCTACTACTTACCGTGGACAATCCGATGTGCTCCCTTTTTTACGGACACGAACAACAGGAAGAAAGGTAGATGATGGGCAAAAAAGGAAAATGCTTGAATGGATCTCAAGTGGTCCAACAAGTGCCCTCTCAGCCACTTCAAGTACCGCATCCAAAAAACACCAGTCCTCTGAGTTGTCATCCCAATCACACTTGATTTCTCCCAGCTCTGAAGTCTCCATCAGCCCTGCACAGTATGGTGGAGCTGAGATGGCTGAGTCTGCAGAGCTGTTCAGTCACACTATAGCCTGGGAATCAGAGGTCTGCTCCCAAGCTACAGTGAGTACAGAACAGGAAATGGTCTGCAGTGATGCCCAGAACCTTTGTGACTCGGATTCAGGCCGTGAGGAACAAGTTTCTGAGCATAATGTTGACCCTTTGTCACAAACTGTAACACCTGTGGTTATAGACAATGAGGAACATACTGATGAAGATGAGACGCAGATACCCGATTGGGATGACAACTTAAATATTCGGTCAGGGCAAGAAGAGGCTCGGTCTGAGGGGGAGGGGAGTGCAAACACAACAATTGATGATGAAGTTCTAGATCCCACCTACTGTCAACCCCCAGTCAGGCACTCGAGGAGGTCAACAGAGGCGGTGGAGGAGGATGCAACCGACGACGAAGTTACCTTGCGCCTTCCTGGACAGAGTCGGAGCACTGGTAGCACGTCTACAACTGCATCCTCAGCCACCACTCTGCCTATGAGCATTATTCGGGGTGGATCAACAGGTCGCATGGCCTCTAAGCCTTGCCTAGCCTGGTCCTTTTTTGACATAGAAAAAGATCGCCCAAATCATGTGATATGTAAAATTTGTCATGATTCTCTTAGTAGAGGTCAAAACCTCAGCTGTTTGACAACTTCTTCCATGAATCGTCACATGAATAAATATCATAGGTCCCGGTGGGAAGCTCACTGTGCTGCAATGCGGCCTAGCGGAGCGAACCATCCACCGCCCGCCCCTTCCAGTGCATCCGCGCGATCTTCATCTTCTAGGACTGTGGGGACAGCTGTCACACCTGTTTTTCCACCCACAACTTCCACCACTGTAACCGCTACAGGCAGTTTGCTTGGTAGGTCGTCAGTTGGTTTGGAAGGGGAAACAAGTGAGTGTGTACAGCTCTCTCAGACATCGATAGCACCAACGTTGGATGAAGGCAACATCATGTCTCCGCCTGCACTTTCCTCACAAACCTGCATTTTTCCAGGGACACCCTACTCAACACCGTCTACACACAGCAGCCAGATCTCTGTCCCTCAGATGTGGTCAAATAAAAGGCCACTTCCTCCGACCCATGACAAAGCTAAGAGGTTGACTCTATCCCTCTGTAAGCTGTTGGCTACAGAAATGCTGCCTTTCCGCCTAGTGGACACACAGGATTTTAGAGACCTTATGTCTGTCGCTGTGCCCCAGTACCAGATGCCTAGTCGCCACTACTTCTCTAAGAAAGGTGTGCCCGCGCTACACCAGCATGTCGCACACAACATCACCGCTTCCTTGAGAAACTCTGTGTGTGAACGGGTGCATTTCACCACCGATACTTGGACCAGTAAGCATGGACAGGGACGTTACATGTCGCTGACTGGGCACTGGGTAACTATGGTGATAGATGGTGAAGGGTCTGCTGCACGAGTCTTGCCGTCCCCACGACTTGTGTGTCAATCCTCTGTCTGTCCAAGTTCCGCCACAGCTTCTGCATCCTCCACCTCATCTGGGTCCTCCACCTCCGCCCCAAGCCTGCCTGGTCAGGCCACCAGCGTTCTCACTGCGCAGAAGGAATCACGCACGCCTCATTACTATTCTTGCAGCAGAGCGCAACGGCATCAGGCGGTCTTTAGCTTGACATGTCTTGGGAATAAGAGTCACACAGCTGAGGAGTTGTGGTCAGCTCTACGGTCCGAGTTTAATAAATGGTTGTCTCCACTCAACCTGCAGCCTGGTAAGGCCGTGTGCGACAATGCTGCAAACCTGGGTGCGGCCCTTCGCCTGGGCAAGGTGACACACGTACCTTGTATGGCTCACGTGTTGAACCTTGTCGTCCAGCAATTTTTAACACACTATCCCGGCCTAGATGGCCTTCTGAACAGGGCACGAAAACTGTCTGCTCACTTCCGCCATTCAAGCGCCGCAGCAGAGCGACTTGCATCGCTCCAGAAGTCTTTCGGCCTGCCGGTTCATCGCCTGAAATGCGATGTGGCGACACGCTGGAATTCAACTCTCCACATGTTACAGCGACTGTGGCAGCACCGCAGAGCCCTGGTGCAATACGTCATGACGTATAGCCTGGGCCAACGAGATGCAGACGTGGGGCAGATCACCCTGATGGAGTGGTCTCAGATCAAGGACCTATGCACCCTTCTGCACAGTTTCGACATGGCGACGAATATGTTTAGCGCTGACAATGCCATTATCAGCATGACGATTCCAGTCATTTACATGCTGGAGCACACGCTAAACACTATTCGGAGTCAGGGGGTGGGACAACATGAAGGGGAGGAACTACAGGAGTATTCATATGCGCAAGGGACAAAAACATCACCAAGGTCCAGACGTTCATCATCACCAACGCAGCAGGCATGGGACCATGGGGAACAGGGATCGACAAGGGCGCATAGTAGCAGGCGAAATGTTGAGCAAGGTGCAGGAGAACATGAAGAAATGGAGGACGAACTGTCCATGGACATGGAAGACTCAGCGGATGAGGGAGACCTTGGTCAAATTTCAGTTGAAAGAGGTTGGGGGGAGATGTCAGAGGAAGAAAGAACGGGTAGCACCTCTATGCCACAAACACAGCGTGGACTTGGTCCGCATGGCTGCGCAAGACACATGAGTGCCTTTTTGTTGCACTACCTCCAACATGACAGTCATATTGTCAAAATTAGAAGTGATGATGACTACTGGATTGCCACACTATTAGATCCCCGGTACAAGTCCAAATTTTGTGACATAATTCCAGCCATAGAAAGGGACGCACGTATGCAGGAGTATCAGCAGAAGCTGTTACTCGATCTTAGCTCGGCTTTTCCACCAAACAACCGTGCAGGTGCAGGGAGGGAATCTCCCAGTTGCAACTTGACAAACATGGGACGGTCTCGTCATCTTCAACAGTCTACCCGTACCAGTAGGACCGTATCTGGTGCTGGTAACAGCAATTTTATGGAATCTTTTCATAATTTTTTTAGACCCTCTTTTGCAAGGCCACCAGAGACAACACGTCTGACACATACTCAACGGCTGGAGAGGATGATACAGGAGTATCTGCAAATGAACATCGATGCCATGACTTTACAACTGGAGCCTTGCTCCTTTTGGGCTTCAAACCTAGAAAAATGGCCAGAGCTCGTAACTTACGCCTTGGAGATTTTGTCGTGTCCAGCTGCGAGCATTGTCTCTGAACGTGTATTCAGTGCTGCTGGGTGTGTGCTGACAGATAAGCGCACGCGTCTGTCCAGTGACAATGTGGACAGACTGACGTTCATCAAAATGAACAAGTCATGGATCCAGAAGGAATTTACTACCCCTGTGTCATCCTGGGGAGAGTAAATGCTTGTTGATTTTGAATGTGCTTGATGCAAATCTAGCTGTGAAGTGTACAACTAGGGCACAAGTGCTGCCACTGAATGGGTGGGTGTGTGTGGGGCACAATTTTTGGAAAAAAAGGGAGACTCCGCTTGGAGTAACCCTTGCTTACATTGTTTTTAAAAGAAGCCAAGATGAACAGAGCTGGGATCAGGAAAGACTTTGCTACCTACCCCGGTGTCATCCTGGGGACGGATAAGAATGGCGTATTTTTGAATGTGCTTGATGCAAATCTAGCTGTGAAGTGTACAACTAGGGCACAAGTGCTGCCACTGAATGGGTGGGTGTGTGTGGGGCACAATTTTTGGAAAAAAAGGGAGACTCCGCTTGGAGTAACCCTTGCTTACATTGTTTTTAAAAGAAGCCAAGATGAACAAGTCATGGGTCAGCAAAGACTTTATCTACCTACCCCGGTGTCATCCTGGGGACGGATAAGAATGGCGTATTTTTGAATGTGCTTGATGCAAATCAAAACATCCTGTTTGCAACTAGGGCCCAAGTGCTGCCACTGATGGGGTGGGTGTCTGTGTGGCCCAATTTTTGGAAAAAAGGGAGACTCCGCTTGGAGTAACCCTTGCTTACATTGTTTTTAAAAGAAGCCAAGATGAACAAGTCATGGGTCAGCAAAGACTTTATCTACCTACCCCGGTGTCATCCTGGGGACGGATAAGAATGGCGTATTTTTGAATGTGCTTGATGCAAATCAAAACATCCTGTTTGCAACTAGGGCCCAAGTGCTGCCACTGATGGGGTGGGTGTCTGTGTGGCCCAATTTTTGGAAAAAAGGGAGACTCCGCTTGGAGTAACCCTTGCTTGCTGTGTTTTTAAAAGAAGCCAAGATGAACAGAGCTGGGATCAGGAAAGACTTTGCTACCTACCCCGGTGTCATCCTGGGGACGGATAAGAATGGCGTATTTTTGAATGTGCTTGATGCAAATCTAGCTGTGAAGTGTACAACTAGGGCACAAGTGCTGCCACTGAATGGGTGGGTGTGTGTGGGGCACAATTTTTGGAAAAAAAGGGAGACTCCGCTTGGAGTAACCCTTGCTTACATTGTTTTTAAAAGAAGCCAAGATGAACAAGTCATGGGTCATCAAAGACTTTATCTACCTACCCCGGTGTCATCCTGGGGACGGATAAGAATGGCGTATTTTTGAATGTGCTTGATGCAAATCAAAACATCCTGTTTGCAACTAGGGCCCAAGTGCTGCCACTGATGGGGTGGGTGTCTGTGTGGCCCAATTTTTGGAAAAAAGGGAGACTCTGCTTGGAGTAACCCTTGCTTACATTGTTTTTAAAAGAAGCCAAGATGAACAAGTCATGGGTCAGCAAAGACTTTATCTACCTACCCCGGTGTCATCCTGGGGACGGATAAGAATGGCGTATTTTTGAATGTGCTTGATGCAAATCTAGCTGTGAAGTGTACAACTAGGGCACAAGTGCTGCCACTGAATGGGTGGGTGTGTGTGGGGCACAATTTTTGGAAAAAAAGGGAGACTCCGCTTGGAGTAACCCTTGCTTACATTGTTTTTAAAAGAAGCCAAGATGAACAAGTCATGGGTCAGCAAAGACTTTATCTACCTACCCCGGTGTCATCCTGGGGACGGATAAGAATGGCGTATTTTTGAATGTGCTTGATGCAAATCAAAACATCCTGTTTGCAACTAGGGCCCAAGTGCTGCCACTGATGGGGTGGGTGTCTGTGTGGCCCAATTTTTGGAAAAAAGGGAGACTCCGCTTGGAGTAACCCTTGCTTGCTGTGTTTTTAAAAGAAGCCAAGATGAACAGAGCTGGGATCAGGAAAGACTTTGCTACCTACCCCGGTGTCATCCTGGGGACGGATAAGAATAATGTATTTTTGAATGTGCTTGATGCAAATCTAGCTGTGAAGTGTACAACTAGGGCACAAGTGCTGCCACTGAATGGGTGGGTGTGTGTGGGGCACAATTTTTGGAAAAAAAGGGAGACTCCGCTTGGAGTAACCCTTGCTTACATTGTTTTTAAAAGAAGCCAAGATGAACAAGTCATGGGTCAGCAAAGACTTTATCTACCTACCCCGGTGTAATCCTGGGGACGGATAAGAATGGCGTATTTTTGAATGTGCTTGATGCAAATCAAAACATCCTGTTTGCAACTAGGGCCCAAGTGCTGCCACTGATGGGGTGGGTGTCTGTGTGGCCCAATTTTTGGAAAAAAGGAAGACTCCGCTTGGAGTAACCCTTGCTTACATTGTTTTTAAAAGAAGCCAAGATGAACAAGTCATGGGTCAGCAAAGACTTTATCTACCTACCCCGGTGTCATCCTGGGGACGGATAAGAATGGCGTATTTTTGAATGTGCTTGATGCAAATCAAAACATCCTGTTTGCAACTAGGGCCCAAGTGCTGCCACTGATGGGGTGGGTGTCTGTGTGGCCCAATTTTTGGAAAAAAGGGAGACTCCGCTTGGAGTAACCCTTGCTTACATTGTTTTTAAAAGAAGCCAAGATGAACAGAGCTGGGATCAGGAAAGACTTTGCTACCTACTCCGGTGTCATCCTGGGGACGGATAAGAATGGCGTATTTTTGAATGTGCTTGATGCAAATCAAAACATGCTGTTTGCAACTAGGGCCCAAGTGCTGCCACTGATGGGGTGGGTGTCTGTGTGGCCCAATTTTTGGAAAAAAGGGAGACTCCGCTTGGAGTAACCCTTGCTTGCTGTGTTTTTAAAAGAAGCCAAGATGAACAGAGCTGGGATCAGGAAAGACTTTGCTACCTACCCCGGTGTCATCCTGGGGACGGATTAGAATGGCGTATTTTTGAATGTGCTTGATGCAAATCTAGCTGTGAAGTGTACAACTAGGGCACAAGTGCTGCCACTGAATGGGTGGGTGTGTGTGGGGCACAATTTTTGATAAAAAAAGGGAGACTCCGCTTGGAGTAACCCTTGCTTACATTGTTTTTAAAAGAAGCCAAGATGAACAAGTCTTGGGTCAGCAAAGACTTTATCTACCTACCCCGGTGTCATCCTGGGGACGGATAAGAATGGCGTATTTTTGAATGTGCTTGATGCAAATCAAAACATCCTGTTTGCAACTAGGGCCCAAGTGCTGCCACTGATGGGGTGGGTGTCTGTGTGGCCCAATTTTTGGAAAAAAGGGAGACTCCGCTTGGAGTAACCCTTGCTTACATTGTTTTTAAAAGAAGCCAAGATGAACAAGTCATGGGTCAGCAAAGACTATATCTACCTACCCCGGTGTCATCCTGGGGACGGATAAGAATGGCGTATTTTTGAATGTGCTTGATGCAAATCAAAACATCCTGTTTGCAACTAGGGCCCAAGTGCTGCCACTGATGGGGTGGGTGTCTGTGTGGCCCAATTTTTGGAAAAAAGGGAGACTCCGCTTGGAGTAACCCTTGCTTGCTGTGTTTTTAAAAGAAGCCAAGATGAACAGAGCTGGGATCAGGAAAGACTTTGCTACCTACCCCGGTGTCATCCTGGGGACGGATAAGAATGGCGTATTTTTGAATGTGCTTGATGCAAATCTAGCTGTGAAGTGTACAACTAGGGCACAAGTGCTGCCACTGAATGGGTGGGTGTGTGTGGGGCACAATTTTTGGAAAAAAAGGGAGACTCCGCTTGGAGTAACCCTTGCTTACATTGTTTTTAAAAGAAGCCAAGATGAACAGAGCTGGGATCAGGAAAGACTTTGCTACCTACCCCGGTGTCATCCTGGGGACGGATAAGAATGGCGTATTTTTGAATGTGCTTGATGCAAATCAAAACATCCTGTTTGCAACTAGGGCCCAAGTGCTGCCACTGATGGGGTGGGTGTCTGTGTGGCCCAATTTTTGGAAAAAAGGGAGACTCCGCTTGGAGTAACCCTTGCTTACATTGTTTTTAAAAGAAGCCAAGATGAACAGAGCTGGGATCAGGAAAGACTTTGCTACCTACTCCGGTGTCATCCTGGGGACAGATAAGAATGGCGTATTTTTGAATGTGCTTGATGCAAATCAAAACATCCTGTTTGCAACTAGGGCCCAAGTGCTGCCACTGATGGGGTGGGTGTCTGTGTGGCCCAATTTTTGGAAAAAAGGGAGACTCCGCTTGGAGTAACCCTTGCTTGCTGTGTTTTTAAAAGAAGCCAAGATGAACAGAGCTGGGATCAGGAAAGACTTTGCTACCTACCCCGGTGTCATCCTGGGGACGGATAAGAATGGCGTATTTTTGAATGTCGCTTGATGCAAATCTAGCTGTGAAGTGTACAACTAGGGCACAAGTGCTGCCACTGAATGGGTGGGTGTGTGTGGGGCACAATTTTTGGAAAAAAAGGGAGACTCCGCTTGGAGTAACCCTTGCTTACATTGTTTTTAAAAGAAGCCAAGATGAACAAGTCATGGGTCAGCAAAGACTTTATCTACCTACCCCGGTGTCATCCTGGGGACGGATAAGAATGGCGTATTTTTGAATGTGCTTGATGCAAATCAAAACATCCTGTTTGCAACTAGGGCCCAAGTGCTGCCACTGATGGGGTGGGTGTCTGTGTGGCCCAATTTTTGGAAAAAAGGGAGACTCCGCTTGGAGTAACCCTTGCTTACATTGTTTTTAAAAGAAGCCAAGATGAACAAGTCATGGGTCAGCAAAGACTTTATCTACCTACCCCGGTGTCATCCTGGGGACGGATAAGAATGGCGTATTTTTGAATGTGCTTGATGCAAATCAAAACATCCTGTTTGCAACTAGGGCCCAAGTGCTGCCACTGATTGGGTGGGTGTCTGTGTGGCCCAATTTTTGGAAAAAAGGGAGACTCCGCTTGGAGTAACCCTTGCTTACATTGTTTTTAAAAGAAGCCAAGATGAACAGAGCTGGGATCAGGAAAGACTTTGCTACCTACCCCGGTGTCATCCTGGGGACGGATAAGAATGACGTATTTTTGAATGTGCTTGATGCAAATCAAAACATCCTGTTTGCAACTAGGGCCCAAGTGCTGCCACTGATGGGGTGGGTGTCTGTGTGGCCCAATTTTTGGAAAAAAGGGAGACTCCGCTTGGAGTAACCCTTGCTTACATTGTTTTTAAAAGAAGCCAAGATGAACAAGTCATGGGTCAGCAAAGACTTTATCTACCTACCCCGGTGTCATCCTGGGGACGGATAAGAATGGCGTATTTTTGAATGTGCTTGATGCAAATCAAAACATCCTGTTTGCAACTAGGGCCCAAGTGCTGCCACTGATGGGGTGGGTGTCTGTGTGGCCCAATTTTTGGAAAAAAGGGAGACTCCGCTTGGAGTAACCCTTGCTTGCTGTGTTTTTAAAAGAAGCCAAGATGAACAGAGCTGGGATCAGGAAAGACTTTGCTACCTACCCCGGTGTCATCCTGGGGACGGATAAGAATGGCGTATTTTTGAATGTGCTTGATGCAAATCTAGCTGTGAAGTGTACAACTAGGGCACAAGTGCTGCCACTGAATGGGTGGGTGTGTGTGGGGCACAATTTTTGGAAAAAAAGGGAGACTCCGCTTGGAGTAACCCTTGCTTACATTGTTTTTAAAAGAAGCCAAGATGAACAAGTCATGGGTCAGCAAAGACTTTATCTACCTACCCCGGTGTCATCCTGGGGACGGATAAGAATGGCGTATTTTTGAATGTGCTTGATGCAAATCAAAACATCCTGTTTGCAACTAGGGCCCAAGTGCTGCCACTGATGGGGTGGGTGTCTGTGTGGCCCAATTTTTGGAAAAAAGGGAGACTCCGCTTGGAGTAACCCTTGCTTACATTGTTTTTAAAAGAAGCCAAGATGAACAGAGCTGGGATCAGGAAAGACTTTATCTACCTACCCCGGTGTCATCCTGGGGACGGATAAGAATGGCGTATTTTTGAATGTGCTTGATGCAAATCAAAACATCCTGTTTGCAACTAGGGCCCAAGTGCTGCCACTGATGGGGTGGGTGTCTGTATGGCCCAATTTTTGGAAAAAAGGGAGACTCCGCTTGGAATAACCCTTGCTTGCTGTGTTTTTAAAGAAGCCAAGATGAACAGAGCTGGGATCAGGAAAGACTTTGCTACCTACCCCGGTGTCATCCTGGGGACGGATAAGAATGGCGTATTTTTGAATGTGCTTGATGCAAATCAAAACATCCTGTTTGCAACTAGGGCCCAAGTGCTGCCACTGATGGGGTGGGTGTCTGTGTGGCCCAATTTTTGGAAAAAAGGGAGACTCCACTTGGAGTAACCCTTGCTTGCTGTGTTTTTAAAAGAAGCCAAGATGAACAGAGCTGGGATCAGGAAAGACTTTGCTACCTACCCCGGTGTCATCCTGGGGACGGATAAGAATGGCGTATTTTTGAATGTGCTTGATGCAAATCAAAACATCCTGTTTGCAACTAGGGCCCAAGTGCTGCCACTGAATGGGTGGGTGTCTGTGTGGCCCAATTTTTGGAAAAAAGGGAGACTCCGCTTGGAGTAACCCTTGCTTACATTGTTTTTAAAAGAAGCCAAGATGAACAGAGCTGGGATCAGGAAAGACTTTGCTACCTACCCCGGTGTCATCCTGGGGACGGATAAGAATGGCGTATTTTTGAATGTGCTTGATGCAAATCAAAAACATCCTGTTTGCAACTAGGGCCCAAGTGCTGCCACTGATGGGGTGGGTGTCTGTGTGGCCCAATTTTTGGAAAAAAGGGAGACTCCGCTTGGAGTAACCCTTGCTTACATTGTTTTTAAAAGAAGCCAAGATGAACAGAGCTGGGATCAGGAAAGACTTTGCTACCTACCCCGGTGTCATCCTGGGGACGGATAAGAATGGCGTATTTTTGAATGTGCTTGATGCAAATCAAAACATCCTGTTTGCAACTAGGGCCCAAGTGCTGCCACTGATGGGGTGGGTGTCTGTGTGGCCCAATTTTTGGAAAAAAGGGAGACTCCGCGTGGAGTAACCCTTGCTTACATTGTTTTTAAAAGAAGCCAAGATGAACAGAGCTGGGATCAGGAAAGACTTTGCTACCTACCCCGGTGTCATCCTGGGGACGGTTAATTATGGCGTATTTTTGAATGTGCTTGATGCAAATCAAAACATCCTGTTTGCAACTAGGGCCCAAGTGCTGCCACTGATGGGGTGGGTGTCTGTGTGGCCCAATTTTTGGAAAAAAGGGAGACTCCGCTTGGAGTAACCCTTGCTTACATTGTTTTTAAAAGAAGCCAAGATGAACAAGTCATGGGTCAGCAAAGACTTTATCTACCTACCCCGGTGTCATCCTGGGGACGGATAAGAATGGCGTATTTTTGAATGTGCTTGATGCAAATCTAGCTGTGAAGTGTACAACTGGGGCCCAACTGCTGCCACTGAATGGGTGGGTGTGTGTGGAGCCCAATTTTTGGAAAAAAAGGGAGACTACGCTTGGAGTCACCTTGCGGTGTTTTACATGATTTTAGAATGGCGTGCCATGCCTATATCTGTGTGTCCTCCTCTTTTTCCTTGTCCAGCTGTTTTGTTTTTGCATGAGTATATGTCCTTGTCACTTTCCCATGTGTTTGAGTTGTTTGTCAACTTTTGGACACCTTTGAGGGTGTTTTCTAGGTGTTTTACTGTGTTTGTGATTGCCTGCCATTGTTTCCTATGCAGTTCGAGTTCGGTTCGTCAAACGTTCGACGAGCCGAACTCGAACGGGACCTCCGTTCGGCGAACCGACCTCGAGCCGAACCGGGACCGGTTCGCTCATCTCTAGTCTTTATATATATATATATATATATATATGCATTTTTACATTGTTCTAGGCATTGGAATGCCATTACTGTATATCATCTCATAAGCAGCAACTCAATGCTTCATTATGAGTAAATGATTCATTTGAGAATAATTATATGAGCTGTGAAGATTTATGTGGAATAGTTTCAAACATATTTATTGCTATTAGGTATGCTACCATGCATTTACCTATTATGTATTTTGCTTATATAAAATTAGAATGGTATGCAAGTGGTATGCTTGTGTAGAGGCATCATACTGAATTGCGAAAAAAAAATAGCCAAAACACTTGTTGATATAAGTGCAATGTGCAGGTACATATTCACACTGTGGCCATTAAAGAGGATATCCATGACTAGGATACCCCTATCTGAATCCCTATTTTTCCCTCTTGTAAAATAATAACTCTTATATTCTCGTCCTGTTACGGCGCCATTTCAGAAGAGTCGGCATTGCCTCTCCCAAGCTTCATATAACAACATGTCATGCTATCTCTGCAGCCAATCAGCATTGGCTTCTTCTGACCAATCATATACAACTGGAGGTAATTAAAGCTATCGCTCTCTCACTCCTTCCAGATGTCTGTAACATGTCCGACAGCAGGGAAAGTGGAGAAGCCGCCACTGATTGACTGCAGGGATACAGCCACATAACCATTATCACAGCCACCAAAATGTTATTTCTACTCTGCTACAAATCACCGGAACCAATGCTCACCCACTCTTCCTTCACCTCTGAGTGTCCAAGCATGGCTCAATATAATAGAATCAATCTGTAGAATGTGTTATTAAGCACAACTCCAGAATATTTTTAATTGCACCACTGGACTGGAGCTTTAAATGTAAGCCCCATTATCCCCTGTATTATTCTCACCTTCCGGCAGTTTCGTTGTCTATCGCCATCGCTCCAGCGATTTGTTACCTGCCCACAGCTAAAGTGTTTAATTGTCAGAACTCAATACATCTCTGTGAGAGCCTTGTTCGGGCCTCTTTCTGGCTCTCATAGACTTGCATTGGGAGCTTGTGTTGTAACTTCTAACTTCCGGATAGTCAGAAGTTACAGTCACAAGGTGAAACCACGGGATCAGAGTAGCATCGGTAAAAGGTAAAGCTGCTGGAAAGTGAGTATATGACAGAGTAACAAGAAAAAGGACATGGATCGCACATCCCAAATAATTCAATGATCTAAAGCCGTAAAAATTGAATAATAGAACATGAGGTTCTTTGCTTACCATTCTGATAAGACTGTATTAAGGCCACTGCCACATCACGGCAAACCTCTGAGTGGGTCCCTAATTTAAAACGTATAGAGCGGAACTGTGCACTACCAACTGCAGCAGTGACAAAGCACCAGAAGGGCGCGTACCCTGGTGCCTCACAGCGCCCATGCTGCAAGGCAAAGCCCCCATGACTCCAGACCACACTGACCCACTGACACGAAACCACCACAACAATGGGCACCACACAGCACCAGCACACTGTGAGAGGAGCTGCGCACTCAAATACCACAGGCTCCCATATGTGAACTGGAAGCAACAAAGGCAAACCCCTCTTGCAGTCTCCTGCTGATTAAAATCACCTGTGCCAAATGGGGGAGTGCTGATACAAGCAAAAAGTGGAGAAGTATAGAATGTTAAATTACAAACTAAAAAGAAAATGATCTAACGGCTTTAGATCATTGTATTATTTGGGATGTGCGATCCATGTCTTTTTTCTTTTTAGTGTGTTATTTAGCATTCTACACCCCTGTGCTTTTTGCTTGGATCTGCACTCCCCCGAAGGGGATTTTAATCAGCAGGAAACTGCAAGAGGGGTCAGCCATTGTTGCTCCTACTTCACATACTGGAGCCTGTTGGAGGTGAGTGTGCAGCTCCACTCACAGTGTGCTTGTGTGCCGCCCCCACGTCAGTAACCTGCCGCTGCTGCTGGGATCCGAATCCGCGGTGGCTCGAGGGGTCTCCGGACTCGGAGGTCGGAGTCGCGCGGCCACTCGGAATAAAGGGGGTTATTTACGGGGATTGTATATGAACAGTTCGTGACGCCACCCCTGGTGCATGTTAAGATGGAGTACCACTGCTGCAATGGGGAGTACCCAGTCGCGATAGTGTGGGCAGCCAGATGTTTAACCCCTCCATGGGTAGGGGGGATGCCCCTGGACTCAGTGTAGGTGACAGGGAGGTGCCATTGGGATGGTCAGGGATCACTTAAGTACTCACTTAGTCCAATAACGCTGACACCGACAACCATGGTAAACCAAAGTTCTTGATATCGCTGCAGCAGGGAGGGAGCATGCCTGGATCCCGTGCCCGTTGGTGTTGCTTGTTAGCCTGTGGCCTTTTCCGTTGCACCTTACTTCTAACTGGTCCCTTTAGCATATAACTATTGGGTCCCGCTCACCAGTATGGCTAACTGGATGAGCTTGCTCTCAGGGTTCACGCTTGGGATTTTCTGGACTATGTATTGGGAAAGTCCTATCCCCCTCATTGCCCTAGTACCCTAATTTTGGAGTGGGTGGAGAACGGATCTTGAATAGAGTTGAGCGCGGTTCGTGGTTCTCCAGTTCGCGGCTCGAGTGATTTTGGGGCATGTTCTAGATCGAACTAGAACTCGAGCTTTTTGCAAAAGCTCGGTAGTTCTAGAAACGTTCGAGAACGGTTCTAGCAGCCAAAAAACAGCTAAATCATAGCTTGGTTTCTGCTGTAATAGTGTAAGTCACTCTGTGAATCAAACTATTATCACATTTCAGTGTATAGTGTGCGTGAACAGCGCCTTCAGATCACTGCTGTTTCTATAATGGCGATCGCCATTTTTTTTTTTTTTTTTTCTTGTCTTCCTTCCCTAAGCGCGCGCGTCTTGTGGGGCGGGCCAGCATGTCAGCCAATCCCAGACACACACACAGCTAAGTGGACTTTGAGCCAGAGAAGCAACGGCATGTGTGATAGGATCTGCATGTCACATGTCCCTGCATTATAAAACCGGACATTTTCTTCACGGACGCCATTATCTGCCTTCTGCGTCTTTGGTGTCAGACATCACTGTCGCAGCTCCGTCTTCCTGAGTCCTATAGCCGATCCAGCTGTATGCGCTGCATACACAGCGTTAGACAGCTTAGGGAGAGCACTTTATAGCAGTCCTTTTAAGGGCTCCAACCGGCAGGGTCAGAGAGCCATAGGTGACAGGTCCTGCAAACAGCAACAGCGTCTGTGTAGCCCAGGTCAGGGATTTCCTACCTGCATTTCACCATTAGGAGGGAATAGAAAGGCAGGCTTCCATTCCTCTACCCAGAGCACCACAATCCTGCCACTGTACCCTCTTGTCCTCTGCACACTCCAACTGATAACTAAGCCATTATACTAGCAAACACTCAGTGTACCTAGTGGCATCCTATACGTGGCTATTGGACTTTGCTATAGTCCCACTAGTGCAAAGACATTTGCAGAGCGCGTCTGCCTGCATTGCACACTACAACTCATTCTAACCAAGCCATTATACTAGCAAACACTCAGTGTACCTAGTGGCATCCTATACGTGGCTATTGGACTTTGCTATAGTCCCACTAGTGCAAAGACATTTGCAGAGCGCGTCTGCCTGCATTGCACACTACAACTCATTCTAACCAAGCCATTATACTAGCAAACACTCAGTGTACCTAGTGGCATCCTATACGTGGCTATTGGACTTTGCTATAGTCCCACTAGTGCAAAGACATTTGCATAGCGCGTCTGCCGGCATTGCACACTCAAACTCATTTTAACTAAGCCATTATACTAGCAAACACTCAGTGTACCTAGTGGCATCCTATACGTGGCTATTGGACTTTGCTATAGTCCCACTAGTGCAAAGACATTAGCAGAGCACATCTGCCTGCATTGCACACTACAACTCATTCTAACCAAGCCATTATACTAGCAAACACTCAGTGTACCTAGTGGCATCCTATACGTGGCTATTGGACTTTGCTATAGTCCCACTAGTGCAAAGACATTTGCATAGCGCGTCTGCCTGCATTGCACACTCAAACTCATTTTAACTAAGCCATTATACTAGCAAACACTCAGTGTACCTAGTGGCATCCTATACGTGGCTATTGGACTTTGCTATAGTCCCACTAGTGCAAAGACATTAGCAGAGCACATCTGCCTGCATTGCACACTACAACTCATTCTAACCAAGCCATTATACTAGCAAACACTCAGTGTACCTAGTGGCATCCTATACGTGGCTATTGGACTTTGCTATAGTCCCACTAGTGCAAAGACATTTGCAGAGCGCGTCTGCCTGCATTGCACACTCCAACTCATTAAAACCAAGCCATTATACTAGCAAACACTCAGTGTACCTAGTGGCATCCTATACGTGGCTATTGGACTTTGCTATAGTCCCACTAGTGCAAAGACATTTGCATAGCGCGTCTGCCTGCATTGCACACTCAAACTCATTTTAACTAAGCCATTATACTAGCAAACACTCAGTGTACCTAGTGGCATCCTATACGTGGCTATTGGACTTTGCTATAGTCCCACTAGTGCAAAGATATTAGCAGAGCACATCTGCCTGCATTGCACACTCCAACTTTTTTAAACTAAGCAATTTTACTAGCAAACACTCAGTGTACCTAGTGGCATCCTAAACGTGGCTATTGGACTTTGCTATAGTCCCACTAGTGCAAAGACATTTGCAGAGCACGTCTGCCTGCATTGCACACTACAACTCATTGTTACTAAGCCATTATACTAGCAAACACTCAGTGTACCTAGTTGTATCCTAAACGTGGCTATTGTACTTTTGTCTATTCACAGTATTGGAACGATATTTGCAGCACGTCTGCCTGCATTGCACACTCTAACTTTTTTAAACTCAGCCATTTATAGTAGCAAACACTCAGTGTACCTAGTTGTATCCTAAACGTGGCTATTGTACTTTTGTCAATTCACAGTATTGGAACGTTATTTGCAGCACGTCTGCCTGCATTGCACACTCAAACTTTTTTAAACTCAGCCATTTATAGTAGCAAACACTCAGTGTACCTAGTTGTATCCTAAACGTGGCTATTGTACTTTTGTCTATTCACAGTATTGGAACGATATTTGCAGCACGTCTGCCTGCATTGCACACTCTAACTTTTTTAAACTCAGCCATTATACTAGCAAACACTCAGTGTACCTAGTGGCATCCTATACGTGGCTATTGGACTTTGCTATAGTCCCACTAGTGCAAAGACATTAGCAGAGCACATCTGCCTGCATTGCACACTACAACTCATTCTAACCAAGCCATTATACTAGCAAACACTCAGTGTACCTAGTGGCATCCTATACGTGGCTATTGGACTTTGCTATAGTCCCACTAGTGCAAAGACATTTGCAGAGCGCGTCTGCCTGCATTGCACACTCCAACTCATTAAAACCAAGCCATTATACTAGCAAACACTCAGTGTACCTAGTGGCATCCTATACGTGGCTATTGGACTTTGCTATAGTCCCACTAGTGCAAAGACATTTGCATAGCGCGTCTGCCTGCATTGCACACTCAAACTCATTTTAACTAAGCCATTATACTAGCAAACACTCAGTGTACCTAGTGGCATCCTATACGTGGCTATTGGACTTTGCTATAGTCCCACTAGTGCAAAGATATTAGCAGAGCACATCTGCCTGCATTGCACACTCCAACTTTTTTAAACTAAGCAATTTTACTAGCAAACACTCAGTGTACCTAGTGGCATCCTAAACGTGGCTATTGGACTTTGCTATAGTCCCACTAGTGCAAAGACATTTGCAGAGCACGTCTGCCTGCATTGCACACTACAACTCATTGTTACTAAGCCATTATACTAGCAAACACTCAGTGTACCTAGTTGTATCCTAAACGTGGCTATTGTACTTTTGTCTATTCACAGTATTGGAACGTTATTTGCAGCACGTCTGCCTGCATTGCACACTCTAACTTTTTTAAACTCAGCCATTATACTAGCAAACACTCAGTGTACCTAGTTGTATCCTAAACGTGGCTATTTTACTTTTGTCTATTCACAGTATTGGAACGATATTTGCAGCACGTCTGCCTGCATTGCACACTCTAACTTTTTTAAACTCAGCCATTATACTAGCAAACACTCAGTGTACCTAGTTGTATCCTAAACGTGGCTATTGTACTTTTGTCAATTCACAGTATTGGAACGTTATTTGCAGCACGTCTGCCTGCATTGCACACTCAAACTTTTTTAAACTCAGCCATTATACTAGCAAACACTCACTGTACCTAGTTGTATCCTAAACGTGGCTATTGTACTTTTGTCAATTCACAGTATTGGAACGTTATTTGCAGCACGTCTGCCTGCATTGCACACTCAAACTTTTTTAAACTCAGCCATTATACTAGCAAACACTCACTGTACCTAGTTGTATCCTAAACGTGGCTATTGTACTTTTGTCTATTCACACTACTGCAAATCTATGTGCAGCACCTCTGCATGACAACCTCGTGCTCTGTTTTTAATAAGCTATAATGATAGCACAAAATACTGCCATTTTGTGGCATCATAGAACTGGCTGTTGTATTCCATTAGTGCCCCACTGGTGACAAGCTATTTCTAGCACCTCTACATCACACCCTCATGCACATTTAGCTACGCTAATGTTATAGCAAACTCATGGAATTCATTGCTGCATTTCATAATTCGGAGGGATAGAAAGTCAGGCTTCCTTTAGCTTTTCCTTCTGTTCATAGACAGCATCTCCAAGACAAATTTCCCCTCCACGTCTAAGTGTGGAGAGGCAGCTAGTGCGCATGCGTGTGCCGATGTACCCCAGCTGCAGCATAATTACAGTGTTTCGCCTAGTGAGTATGCTCAGCCTGACTGTGCCATTCCTGACGCTAAGTCTTCATTTCGGGATACAGCGCATGCTCCCACACTAAGTGTGAAAAGCCTCTTTGCACAGGTGCTTGCATTCTGTGCCGGGTCTAAGTCCTGTTTTGTGCCTAGACACCATGCTAAAGCTGATAGTCTTTTTTCAGAGACTGTATTTCATGCTACTGAGCATGCTCAGGCACTTCCTGCATCAGAGACTAGGTCCGGTAATGAACTCTTTGGCCCTGGCCCTGATGTGGGGGTCCCATATAGACCACAGGGCATCAGGTGTCCTCCCAAATGGCTTGCAGAGGCCCACACCTATGACTTGTCACCGCATTATTGATGGTCAGACGATGACTGGTGAGGTGTTTGGGTCATGGCAGCCATGAGGTCATCATTGAAGTTGCGTTTCCAAATAGGACGCTAGTTATGCCACTCATGACGTGTCACTCTGCTTTTGTCTCCAGGAGGTGCATTGTGGTTCACCCTGGTTTGGGGCGGACCCAGGTTATAAAAGGGGCTGGAGCCAACAAGGAGGTGCGCAGTCTTCTATTATGCTCCGAAAGAGCACACCTCCATGTGTTGAACCCATTGCGGCTTTAGGCCAGAGGTAGGCAGGGATAGGGTGGTGGATGCAGGCCACCACCACAGTTGGTAACGCAGAACGGTTAAGACCAGCTCCTGTCCTAACAGTCCTGCTTGTGCAGCCCAGTGGCATTAACAGGCCTGCTGCTGCTGATGCGCCTGCTGTCCACAGGTGTGGCCCCTACGCACACGGTCAGCGTACTCAATGGCCCCTGTGTTGTTAACAGGGAGTTCCTGGGCTGGGTGGGCATGTGGACCCTGTGACGCTAACAGGGCTCACAGTCTCCAGATCCGAATGGCGTCTAACTCGGTTCAGGCTACTATTAGTTTCATAGCCACACAGCTCTGTATCCTCCACCAAACCTTCAAGTTGCCAACCTCTCCTTTTCCAACTGGGAGCACGGTGGACACTGACTGCTGAAGGTGATATATACCTTTCTCTTTCTTTTCTTATTAATTTTTGTTATATAGCGGTCACAGATTATATACCACTTTATCCAAATCTGCCAGTCCCACTGTAACAGATGTTGTTTCTTCAGCAAATGTTACAGTTGTTTAACCACCAAATCCACGGACCAAAATTTTTTTCCCCTTTCCAACACACCTGTTCCCCTTTCCAACAGCATCTGTCCTTTTTCAACTCATTTTGGGATATGACCAAAAGTGCAACTGTGCAGGGACACCGTACTCAACGCCATCTCAGCACAGCAGCCATCCCTCGGTCCCTCCGATGTGGACAAGTAAAAGACCATTTCCTCCTATCCATGACAAAGTGTTGAGATTCACTCTGTGCAGCACTGGTGTTTAGTGGAAAAGTAGATCTAAGATTGCGTACCACATTCTGCAGATACTCCTGTATACGTGCGTCTATTTCTATGGCAGGAATTAGTTCGCCAAATTTTGTCTTGTACCGGGGATCTAACAGTGTGGCAACCCAGTATTCAGGATTACTTCAAATTCATACAATCCGAGGGTCATGTAGGTAGTGCAGCAAGAAGGCGCTCATGTGTCTTGTGCATCCAGGAGGACCAAGTCCTTGGTGTGTTGGTGGCAGAGAGGTGAGAATCGTGCATCCTTCCTCTGCCCTCTACCCACAACCTCGCACAACCGAAATGTGAGCAAGCTCTCACTCATCTGCTGAGTCTTCCATGCCCATCGCCAGTTCGTCCTCCATTTCTTCATGGGCTCCTGCACTTTCATCAACACTTTTTGCTGATACTATGCGCCCTTGTTAATCCCTCTCCCTCACCATGACTGCCGCATAGGTGCCGCTGACCATCTGGACCTCGTAGATCTTGTTATCCCTTCCGCATATGACTCCTCCTGTACTTCCTCCCCTTCCTCTTGTCCCAACACCTGACTCCGAATAATAATTACAGTGTGCTCCATCATGTAGATGACCAGAATTGTCACGCTGAGAATGACATTGCCAGTGCTAAACATCTTCGTCGACATTTCAAAACTGTGTAGCAGGGTGCATAGGTCCTTGATCTGACACCACTCCAGCAGCGTGATCTGCACCACCTCTGGATCAACTTATCCCAGGCTATATGTCTTACCGTATTTCAGCAGGGCTCTGCGGTGCTGCCACACACGCTGCAACATGTGCAGATTCCAATTCCTGCGTGTCGGAACATCGCATTTCCGGCGTTTAACTGCCAGACCCTAAGACTTCCGGAGTGATGAAAGTTGTTGAGCTGCTGTGTGCGCACGATGGAAGTGAGCACATAGCGAGCGTGCCCGCTGCACAAGGCCATGTAGGCCGTGATGGTGTTTTAAAAATTGCTGGAGAATTCGGATCAACACGTGAGCCATAAAAGGCACGTGTGTCACATTGCCCTGAGGATGGCCCGCAGCCAGGTTTGCATCATTGCCGCACACGGCTGTTAAGTCACCAACGGAGTCCGCTCCGTCAATTTGTACTCCGGTCGCCAGGTGACAACGTGTTCCTTTCATGAATAGTGCTGATGATGGGAGAGTAGTCGATGCCAGCGGCGCAGGTGGACGCAGGTTATGCTCACCCACTGGGCTGCATTACCTTGACAGATGCAGAATCTCTGGCTGAATGTAGCTGGTGGGTATCTCACAGATGAAATACCATCATTCAGCTACAACCAATGGGAAGACACCACACCCTTTTTTATGCCCATCCTGTCTGCAGACCACTGCCAGACATAGCTATGAACCTCTGGTTAATTTTACCCCCAGTTCAGTTTTATGATTTTGTGTGCTTGTTACCTGACTACTTTTCCTGCTTGCTGTTTATGTACCTTGTTGGCCGATACGCATTTCACCTCTGCTTGTTTTCTGATTAAGTCCTGGCCGTCCCATTCTGTTCCTGTTCCTCAATTAATGTTTTGACCCTGCCTGACTACTATTCTCTGTAATAGCGGTGTGACTCACATTTCCCATACATTTCAAAGTAAAACTTTGACCGCCTGATGGCATTGAGCTCTGCTGCCAGCATAGTAAGGAGGTGTGTGGTAGTCCTTGTGCGCAGTTGCAAGGAAGGGTGGCCTGACCACACAGGGTTTGCGCAAAGGTAGAGGACCCACACGAGGTTGAAGAGGCAGAAGCAGTGTATTAACTTCTACATACAGAACAAGGATTGAAACAACTCGTGGGGACGGCAAGACTTGTACAGCAGACCCTTCTCCATCTCTCACCATAGTTTGCCAGTGCCCAGTCAGTGACATGTAATGACCCTGTCTATGCTTACTGGTCCAAGTATCTGTGTTGAAATGCACCCTGTCGCACACAGATTTTCTCAAGGAAGTGGTGATGTTGTGTGCGACATGCCGGTGTAGCGCGGGCATGCTTTTCTTGGAGAAGCAGTGGTGATTGGGCATCTGGTACTGGGGCACAGCGACAGACATAAGGTCTGTAAAATCCTGTGTGTCCACTACGCGTAAAGGCAGCATTTCGGTAGCCAACAGCTTACAGAGGGATAGAGTCAACCACTTAGCTTTGTCATGGGTCGCAGTAAGTGGCCTTTTATTTGACCACATCTGAGGGACAGAGATCTGGCTGCTGTCTGTAGACGCTGTTGAGTAGGGTGTCCCTGGAAAAATGCAGGTTTGTGAGAAAAGTGCAGGCGGAGACATGATGTTGGCTTCATCTTGCCTTCAGATCTGTTCATCTTGTATCATTTTTAAAAAACACAGCAAGCAAGGGTTACTCCAAGCGGAGTCTCCCTTTTTTTCCAAAAATTGGGCCCCACACAGACACCTTATCAGTGGCAGCACTTGTGCCCTAGTTGCAAACAGGATGTTTTGATTTGCATCAAGCACATTCCAAATCCACAAGCATTTACTCTCCCCAGGATGACACAGGGGTAGTAAATTCCTTCTGGATCCATGACTTGTTCATTTTGATGAACGTCAGTCTGTCCACATTGTCACTGGACAGACGCGTGCGCTTATCTGTCAGCACACACCCAGCAGCACTGAAGACACGTTCAGAGACAACGCTGGCAGCTGGACACGACAAAATCTTCGAGGCGTAACTGGAGAGCTCTTGACATTTTTCTAGATTTGAAGCACAAAAGGAGCAAGGCTCCATTTGCAAAGTCATTGCATCGATGTTCATTTGGAGATACTCCTGTATCATCCTCTCCATCCGTTGACTATGTGTCAGACTTGTTGTCTCTGGTGGCCTTGCAAAGGAGGGTCTAAAAAAATTATGAAAAGATTCCATAAAATTGCTGTTACCAGCACCAGATACGGTCCTACTGGTACGGGTAGACTGTTGAAGATGACGAGGCCGTCCCATGTTTGTCAAGTTACAACTGGGAGAATCACTCCCTTCACCTGCACGGTTGTTTGGTGGAAAAGCCGAGCTAAGATCGAGTAACAGCTTCTGCTGATACTCCTGCATACGTGCGTCCCTTTCTATGGGTGGAATTATGTCACAAAATTTGGACTTGTCCCGGGGATCTAATAGTGTGGCAAGCCAGTAGTCATCATCACTTCTAATTTTGACAATACGAGGGTCATGTTGGAGGTAGTGCAACAAGAAGGCACTCATGTGTCTTGCGCAGCCATGCGCACCAAGTCCACGCTGTGTTTGTGGCATAGAGGTGCTAACCGTTCTTTCTTCCTCTGTCATCTCCCCCCAACCTCTTTCAACTGAAATTTGACCAAGGTCCCCCTCATCTGCTGAGTCTTCCATGTCCATGGACAGTTCGTCCTCCATATCTTCATGTCCTCCTGCACCTTCCTCAACATCTCACCTGCTACCATGCGCCCTTGTTGATCCCTGTCCCCCATGGTCCCATGCCTGCCGCGTTGGTGATGATGAACGTCTGGACCTTGGTGATGTTGTTGTGTCTTGCGCATATGAATCCTCCTGTAGTTCCTCCCCTTCCTGTTGTCCCACCCCCTGACTACGAATAGTGTTTAGCGTGTGCTCCAGCATGTAAATGACTGTAATCGTCATGCTGATAATGGCATTGTCAGCGCTAAACATATTCGTCGCCATGTCGAAACTGTGCAGAAGGGTGCATAGGTCCTTGATCTGAGATCACTCCATCAGGGTGATCTGCCCCACTTCTGCATCTCGTTGGCCCAGGCTATACATCATGACGTATTGCACCAGGGCTCGCCGGTGCTGCCACAGTCGCTGTAACATGTGGAGAGTTGAATTCCAGCGTGTCGCCACATCGCATTTCAGGCGATGAACCGGCAGGCCGAAAGACTTCTGGAGCGATGCAAGTCGCTCAGGTGCGGCGGTTGAACGGCGGAAGTGAGCACTGCAGACAGTTTCCGTGCCCTGGTCAGAAGGCCATCTAGGCCGGGATAGTGTGTTAAAAATTGCTGGACAACAAGGTTAAACACGTGAGCCATACAAGGCACGTGTGTCACCTTGCCCAGGCGAAGGGCCGCACCCAGGTTTGCAGCATTGTCGCACACGGCCTTACCAGGCTGCAGGTTGAGTGGAGACAACCATTTATCAAAATCAGTCTCCAGAGCTGCCCACAACTCAGTCGCTGTGTGACTCCTATTTCAAAGACATGTCAAGCTAAAGACCGCCTGATGCCGTTGCGCTCTGCTACCAGCATAGTAATGAGGGGTGCGTGATTCCTTCTGCGCAGTGAGAACGCTGGTGGCCTGACCAGGCAGGCTTGGGGCGGAGGTGGAGGACCCAGATGAGGTGGAGGATGCAGAAGCAGTGGCGGAACTTGGACAGACAGAGGATTGACACACAAGTCGTGGGGACGGCAAGACTTGTGCAGCAGACCCTTCACCATCTATCACCATAGTTACCCAGTGGCCAGTCAGCGACATGTAACGTCCCTGTCCATGCTTACTGGTCCAAGTATCGGTGGTGAAATGCACCCGTTCACACACAGAGTTTCTCAAGGAAGCGGTGATGTTGTGTGCGACATGCTGGTGTAGCGCGGGCACACCTTTCTTAGAGAAGTAGTGGCGACTAGGCATCTGGTACTGGGGCACAGCGACAGACATAAGGTCTCTAAAATCCTGTGTGTCCACTAGGCGGAAAGGCAGCATTTCTGTAGTCAACAGCTTACAGAGGGATAGAGTCAACCTCTTCGCTTTGTCATGGGTCGCAGGAAGTGGCCTTTTATTTGACCACATCTGAGGGACAGAGATCTGGCTGCTGTGTGTAGACGGTGTTGAGTCGGGTGTCCCTGGAAAAATGCAGCTTTGTGAGGAAAGTGCAGGCGGAGACATGATGTTGCCTTCATCCAAAGTTGGTGCTATCGATGTCTGAGAGAGCTGTACACACTCACTTGTTTCCCCTTCCAAACCAACTGACGACCTACCAAGCAAACTGCCTGTTGCGGTTACAGTGGTGGAAGTTGTGGGTGGAAAAACAGGTGTGACAGCTGTCCCCACAGTCCTAGAAGATGACGAGCGCGCGGATGCACTGGAAGGGGCAGGCGGTGGATGGTTCGCTCCGCTAGGCCGCATTGCAGCACGGTGAGCTTCCCATCGGGCCATATGATATTTATTCATGTGACGATTCATGGAAGAAGTTGTCAAACTGCTGAGGTTTTGACCTCTACTAAGAGAACCATGACAAATTTTACAGATCACATAATTTGGGCGATCTTTTTCTATGTCAAAAAAGGACCTGGCTAGGCAAGGCTTAGAGGCCATGCGACCTGTTGATCCACCCCGAATAATGCTCAGAGGCAGAGTGGTGGCTGAGGATGCAGTTGTAGACGTGCTACCAGTGCTCCGACTGTGTCCAGGAAGGCGCCAGGTTACTTCGACGTCGGTTGCATCCTCCTCCACCGCCTCTGTTGACCTCCTCGAGTGTCTGACTGTGGGTTGACAGTAGGTGTGATCTAGAACTTAATCATCAATTGTTGTGTTTGCACTCCCCTACCCCTCAGACCGAGTTTCTTCTTGCCCTGACCGAATATTTAAGTTGTCATCCCAATCGGGTATCTGCGTCTCATCTTCATCAGTATGTTCCTCATTGCCTATAACCACAGTTGTTGGAAAGGCAGCATTTTGGTAGCCAACAGTTTGCATATGATGAAAGTCAACCTCCAAGCCATTTCATGCCCTTCTAAAAGCATGTAAAACACAGCGAGGGGACTCCAACCACAGTCTCCCTCGTTGCCACTAACTGGGCCACACACACCCCACTTGACTGGCATCGGTTGAGCCCCCTTTTGAAAAAGAAAAAGATGCTTTGCATGAAGCACTCTCAAAAATACGCGTGCCTTTCCCGTCCCCTGGCTGACCCAGGGGAAGAAAAGTCCTCTGAGAGCCATGACTTGTTCATCTTGGTTCTTTTAGAGACACAGCGAGGGGACTCCAACCACAGTCTCCCTCGTTGCCACTAACTGGGCCACACACACCCCACTTGACTGGCATCGGTTGAGCCCCCCTTTTGACAAAGAAAAAGATGCTTTGCATGAAGCACTCTCAAAAATACGCGTGCCTTTCCCGTCCCCTGGCTGACCCAGGGGAAGAAAAGTCCTCTGAGAGCCATGACTTGTTCATCTTGGTTCTTTTAGAGACACAGCGAGGGGACTCCAACCACAGTCTCCCTCGTTGCCACTAACTGGGCCACACACACCCCACTTGACTGGCATCGGTTGACCCCCCCTTTTGACAAAGAAAAAGATGCTTTGCATGAAGCACTCTCAAAAATACGCGTGCCTTTCCCGTCCCCTGGCTGACCCAGGGGAAGAAAAGTCCTCTGAGAGCCATGACTTGTTCATCTTGGTTCTTTTAGAGACACAGCGAGGGGACTCCAACCACAGTCTCCCTCGTTGCCACTAACTGGGCCACACACACCCCACTTGACTGGCATCGGTTGAGCCCCCTTTTGAAAAAGAAAAAGATGCTTTGCATGAAGCACTCTCAAAAATACGCGTGCCTTTCCCGTCCCCTGGCTGACCCAGGGGAAGAAAAGTCCTCTGAGAGCCATGACTTGTTCATCTTGGTTCTTTTAGAGACACAGCGAGGGGACTCCAACCACAGTCTCCCTCGTTGCCACTAACTGGGCCACACACACCCCACTTGACTGGCATCGGTTGAGCCCCCCTTTTGACAAAGAAAAAGATGCTTTGCATGAAGCACTCTCAAAAATACGCGTGCCTTTCCCGTCCCCTGGCTGACCCAGGGGAAGAAAAGTCCTCTGAGAGCCATGACTTGTTCATCTTGGTTCTTTTAGAGACACAGCGAGGGGACTCCAACCACAGTCTCCCTCGTTGCCACTAACTGGGCCACACACACCCCACTTGACTGGCATCGGTTGACCCCCCCTTTTGACAAAGAAAAAGATGCTTTTCATGAAGCACTCTCAAAAATACGCGTGCCTTTCCCGTCCCCTGGCTGACCCAGGGGAAGAAAAGTCCTCTGAGAGCCATGACTTGTTCATCTTGGTTCTTTTAGAGACACAGCGAGGGGACTCCAACCACAGTCTCCCTCGTTGCCACTAACTGGGCCACACACACCCCACTTGACTGGCATCGGTTGAGCCCCCTTTTGAAAAAGAAAAAGATGCTTTGCATGAAGCACTCTCAAAAATACGCGTGCCTTTCCCGTCCCCTGGCTGACCCAGGGGAAGAAAAGTCCTCTGAGAGCCATGACTTGTTCATCTTGGTTCTTTTAGAGACACAGCGAGGGGACTCCAACCACAGTCTCCCTCGTTGCCACTAACTGGGCCACACACACCCCACTTGACTGGCATCGGTTGACCCCCCCTTTTGACAAAGAAAAAGATGCTTTGCATGAAGCACTCTCAAAAATACGCGTGCCTTTCCCGTCCCCTGGCTGACCCAGGGGAAGAAAAGTCCTCTGAGAGCCATGACTTGTTCATCTTGGTTCTTTTAGAGACACAGCGAGGGGACTCCAACCACAGTCTCCCTCGTTGCCACTAACTGGGCCACACACACCCCACTTGACTGGCATCGGTTGACCCCCCCTTTTGACAAAGAAAAAGATGCTTTGCATGAAGCACTCTCACAAATACGCGTGCCTTTCCCGTCCCCTGGCTGACCCAGGGGAAGAAAAGTCCTCTGAGAGCCATGACTTGTTCATCTTGGTTCTTTTAGAGACACAGCGAGGGGACTCCAACCACAGTCTCCCTCGTTGCCACTAACTGGGCCACACACACCCCACTTGACTGGCATCGGTTGAGCCCCCTTTTGAAAAAGAAAAAGATGCTTTGCATGAAGCACTCTCAAAAATACGCGTGCCTTTCCCGTCCCCTGGCTGACCCAGGGGAAGAAAAGTCCTCTGAGAGCCATGACTTGTTCATCTTGGTTCTTTTAGAGACACAGCGAGGGGACTCCAACCACAGTCTCCCTCGTTGCCACTAACTGGGCCACACACACCCCACTTGACTGGCATCGGTTGAGCCCCCCTTTTGACAAAGAAAAAGATGCTTTGCATGAAGCACTCTCAAAAATACGCGTGCCTTTCGCCTCCCCTGGCTGACCCAGGGGAAGAAAAGTCCTCTGAGAGCCAGGTCCACATTGTCAGTGGACAGACACGTGTGCTTATCTGCCAGCAGACCCCCAGCAGCACTGAAGACAGGTTCCGAGAGAACGCTGGCTGCAGGACACGACAAGATCCTCAAGGCGTACGTGGCGAGCTCAGGCAATTTATCCAGATTGGAAGCCTAAAATGAGCAGGGCTCAAGTTGCACAATAATGGAATCGATGTTTCTTTGCATATACTCATATATCTGTGTGTCTCCCTCTTTTTCCTTGTCCAGCTGTTTTGTTTTCACATGAGTATATGTCCTTGTCACTTTCCCATGTGTTTGTGTTATGTTGTGAGTTGTTTGTCACCTTTTGGACACCTTTCAGGGTGTTTTCTAGGTGTTTTACTGTGTTTGTGATTGCCTGCCATTGTTTCCTATGGGCTCGAGTTCGGTTCGTCGAACGTTCGACGAGCCGAACTCGAGCCAGACCCCCCGTTCGGCGAACCGCCTCGAGCCGAACCGGGACCGGTTCGCTCATCTCTAATCTTGAAGGCTCCGTCCTCGTCGGGTAAATTGCCAGGATGCCTGAAGCTCCTTCCTGACCTAGGGTCCATGTACCCCGTTGTGCCCTGGCCCCTGCCCGGTGATGGCACAAGGCCGCTGGCTGTCCTCCTCAACAGTCCGTGCCCCTTGTCATGATCCGCTATGACCGGCGTCCAGCTCCTACAAGGCCAAGACCAATATCTGCCACCTAGTAGTCTCAAGGAGCCCAGCTCCTGACCTCTCCTCTTGAGAGTCACTCCTCAACTGACTGTCTCCTAGCACTCCTGACCTCTACTTAACCAAGCCCCCAAGTGGGCGACCCTATTCACTTCAGGTCAGCCACTCGTGTGTCTGGTGGGTGTGGTGCAGAGTGTTCCTAAGATTTTGATTAGCTTGTTCTTGGCAACACCAAAGGTCAGGCATCCGTAACCAAGGAGGAGGTGAATATCGTACAGGAGGGCAGATTGCACAATACCCTGTGACGACCTGATAGACCAGGGCATCACACTTGTACTGTGGGGTGACCGCTGTTGTGGTGGTTTCGTGTCAGTGGGGCGGTGTGGCCTGGAGTCATGGGGACTTCGCCTTGCAGCATGGGCGCTGTGAGGCACAAGGTTACCTGCCCTGCTGGTGCTTTGTCGCTGCGGCAGCGGTTAGTGCAAAATTAGTTTAAATTAGGGACCCACTCAGAGGTTTGGCGTGATGTGGCAGTGGGTTTAATAAGATCTGATCAGAATGGTAACAAAGAATCTCATATTCTATTATTTAATTTTTTGCCTAACGGCTTTAGATCATTGTATTATTTGGGATGTGCGATCCATGTCTTTTTTCTTTTTAGAGTATATGACAGAGGGTAGGGGGCCTAGATTTTAGTGCCACTCCAGGGCTGAGAAAAGAAAATATGCTGGAGTGGTGCTTTAAGCAGATATGCTTGATACCCTGAAAACCAGCAAACCTGAGTAAAGCGGGCTTTACACGCTACAATATATCTTACGATGTGTCGGCGGGGGTCACGTCGTAAGTGACGCACATCCGGCATCGTAGGTTATACTGTAACGTGTGACAGCTACGTGCGATTGCGATTGAATGTTAAAACGTTCATCGCATACACGTCGTTCAATTCCTAAAAATTGAACGTGAGGTTGTTCAATGTTCCCGAGGTAGCACACATCGCAGTGTGTGACACCCCGGGAATGATGAACAGCAGCTTACCTGCGTCCCGCGGCTCCCGCCGGCAATGAGGAAGGAAGGAGGTGGGCGGGATGTTTACGTCCCACTCATCTCTGCCCCTCCACTTCTATTGGCCGGCTGCTGCGTGACGTCGCTGTGACGCCGAATGTACCTCCCACTCCAGGAAGTGGATGTTCGCCGCCCACATTAAGGTTGTATGGAAGGGTAAGTACGTGTGACGGCAAATAATTGTTTGTGCGACACGTTCAACAAATTGAATGTGCTGCATATACGATGGGGGCGGTTACGATTGCATACTGTCAGGACCGGGAGGACTGGTGGACCCAGGAGGTGGATCCTCTGGACCAAGCACCACACCAGGGGCAGAGTACACGGCAGCCGGAGCACTGGCGTGGCCGGAACGGGAACCGTGTCCCACAGGGGACGGGAAGAACACAGTCACTGGGGTCTCGGGGTTCCAGGGCACTGGCGTGGCCGAGTAGAAAAGACAAGCAAGAGTCCAGGTAACGAGACACAGCATAAGGGGACCTGAGCACCTAGCTTTCAAAACTAAGTTTCAAGACACGTTGATCAGGCCCCGCCCACATGGGAAGGCAAGTCTTATATACCCAGCACAGCCCCATGTCATTTCCTGCTTCAGGTGTGCTGGGCCTATAAGACCAGGAGAGTGGGCGCGGCCTGGTCCTATACAGAGGCATTAGTCAGAGTCAGACTCCTGAGACCAGGAGCAGAACACAGGAGAGCACGAGCGGGGGCGGTAGCCATGACCGGTGGACACGTGGACAGGATCAGTGGTCACGGAGCGGTGCCGGGATGGTGCGACCGGGTCAGTGGGTAAGGAGCGGTGCTGAGGCATCGGGAGCGTGACAGTACCCCCCCCCTCTATGCCCCCCCCTCCGTGCACAGTACCCCAGGGGCACCCCGGATCGAGTCACCGGACCAGGACACAACGCAAAGGCGGGGAAGGACCGCTGACCCCATACCGCCTTCTTGGCCGTACAACGCTTAGCCAAAGATCTAGCAGCAGTGGCAATGGGAAGCGGAGGACAGACAGAAGTAGGACCGGGGTCGTGGACGACCGGATCGGGCATCTCGGACCGGGTACAGGACATTGTCTCATCCTCAGTAGCCGGGGACATCGAAGTCTCAATAGCCAGGGACGGTGGAGCGACGCTAGACTGCGTCGATTCTTCATCAGGGCCCGGTGGCACCAAGGACTCAGGCGACAGGAGTTGTGGTACGACACTGGACTGCGTCGTCTCCTCTTCCGGTTCCGGTGGCACCACAGGTACAAGAGACAGGAGTTGTGGTACGACGCTGGACTGCGTCGTCACTTCTTCCTCCTGTTGTGACATGACAGGCCCAGGTGACAGGGACCGAGGAACGGGCTGTAGACAGTTATCATGGCACGAGGGACTCCAGCAAGTGATTGCGCCAGAGCGCCAACTGATGTCAGGGTCATGGAGTTGTAGCCAGGGCAGACCCAGCAGGAGCGCGGGAGCCATTCTCGGGATGACATATAAAGCGATAGTCTCAGTGTGCAGAGCACCAACACGGAGTCTCACGGGTTCGGTTGTATATACGACGGGTTTGTATAACGGTTTTCCGTCCACAGAGGCGAACCAGAGGGGTTTTGCAAGCGGGATGACCGGTATCCGATAACGGTCCACGGTAGCTTGTAGGATGAAATTACCCGCTGCCCCCGAATCAATGTGAGCCTCTGCCGTGAACCGGGTCTTCTCAGTCGTTATCTGGACAGTCTGAGTAACTGGGACTGAGGGGATTCCAGTACCAAGGGTGGCGGTTCCCACCATCCCTTGGACTCGGGGTCTTCCTGGTCTCTCAGGGCATAAGCGGAGCAGATGTGAATCGCTTCCACAATAGAAACACAGGCCCTGGGCGAGTCGCTCTGCACGGCGTTGCTCAGCTTGGCTCAGTCGGTCAATTTGCATTGGTTCGGGAGTAGAATCGCAGAACGGCAGTGGCGGGGGAACGGTAGACCTCTGCGGAACGGAGATGTGACGGATTGGTCGCTTCTCCCGGGATACCTCCTTGGTACGCTCTTGAAAATGGAGGTCAATCCGGGTGGCTAGGGACACCAAAGCATCCAAGGTACGGGGAACGTCACGGCCGGCTAATTCGTCCTTGATGCGACCGGAAAGCCCCTCCCAGAAGGCGGCAGTCAAGGCCTCGTTGTTCCAGCCAAGTTCGGAGGCAAGCGTGCGGAACTGGATGGCGTACTGGCCCACCGTCAGGGTTCCTTGGCGTAGCCGGAGGAGCGAGGAGGTAACCGCGGTACTGCATCCCGGTTCATCAAAGGTACTTCGAAAAGCCTGAAGGAATTCCCGGATGTCGGTCGTCACCGGATCCTCATTCTCCCACAACGGATTCATCCAGGCCAACGCCTCGCCTTCCAGGTGGGACATCACAAAGGCTATCTTGGCTTGGTCGGAAGCGAAGAGGTGCGGGAGTAATTTGAAGTGCAGCGAGCACTGGTTCAAAAACCCCCGGCAGTTCTTGGGGTCCCCAGCATAGCGAGGCGGTGCAGCGAGGCAGAGTTGCGAGGCCACAGAGACAACGGGTTCGGACGTAGTCGCTGTTTGCTGAGTTGACGAGGTTGAAGCGGCAGTCTGTAACGTATACAAGCGGCTGTCCACAGACGTCAGGAACTTCAGTATGCGGTGTAAGGTGTCACGCTGTTGCACCAGTTCCTGGCGTAGTTCAGCCAGCTCAGACGCTTGTGCTCCGGCGGAATCCATGGCCTGATCAATCTGTCAGGACCGGGAGGACTGGTGGACCCAGGAGGTGGATCCTCTTGACCAAGCACCACACCAGGGGCAGAGTACACGGCAGCCGGAGCACTGGCGTGGCCGGAACGGGAACCGTGTCCCACAGGGGACGGGAAGAACACAGTCACTGGGGTCTCGGGGTTCCAGGGCACTGGCGTGGCCGAGTAGAAAAGACAAGCAAGAGTCCAGGTAACGGGACACAGCATAAGGGGACCTGAGCACCTAACTTTCAAAACTAAGTTTCAAGACACGTTGATCAGGCCCCGCCCACATGGGAAGGCAAGTCTTATATACCCAGCACAGCCCCATGTCATTTCCTGCTTCAGGTGTGCTGGGCCTATAAGACCAGGAGAGTGGGCGCGGCCTGGTCCTATACAGAGGCATTAGTCAGAGTCAGACTCCTGAGACCAGGAGCAGAACACAGGAGAGCACGAGCGGGGGCGGTAGCCATGACCGGTGGACACGTGGACAGGATCAGTGGTCACGGAGCGGTGCTGGGATGGTGCGACCGGGTCAGTGGGTAAGGAGCGGTGCTGAGGCATCGGGAGCGTGACACATACGATATCGTATGCTTAATCGTAACGTATAAAGCAGGCTTAACAGCAGACATGAACAACTTACAAGATATCTAACATTGTTTACAATAACATTGATTCAGATCTGCCTCAGCAATCCAATCTACACATAACACTACTACACATTTTGAATTCCAACCTTTTTACACAATTTGTCACAAATAGAAACTTTGTATGTAACATCATATGTTTCCATGTGTCTCTTTATGCATTCCATTGGATTTGGGGATCCTCTGCCATTCTTCCTTGCAAATCTTCTCCAGTTCTGCCAGGTTGGATGGTGAATGTTGGTGGACAGCCATTTTCAGGTCTCTGCAGAGATACTCAATTGGATTTAGGTCTGGGCTCCGGTTGGGTCAGTCAAGAATGGTTGCAGCGTTGTTCTGAAGCCACTCCTTTGTTATTTTAGCTGTGAACTTAGGGTCATTGTCTTGTTGGAAGGTCAACCTTTGGCCAAGTCTGAGATCCAGAGCCCTGTGGAAGAGGTTTTCTTCCAAGATATCTCTGTTCTTGGCCGCCTTCACCTTTTCTTCAATTGCAACCAGTCGTCCTGTCCCAGGAGCTAAAAAACACCCCCATAGCATCCTGCTGCCCCCACCCTGTTTCACTGTTGGGATTGTATTGGGCAGGTGATGAGCAGTGCCTGGTTGACTCCACACATACCACTTAGAAATATCACCAAAAGTTCTATCTTCGTCTCATCAGACCAGAGAATCTTATTTCTCATAGTGTGGGAGTCCTTCATTTGTGTTTTTGGCAAACTCTATGCCGGCTTTCATATGTCTTGCACTGAGGAGAGGCTTCTGTCAGGCCACTCTGCCATAAAGGCCCGACTGGTGGAGAGCTGCAGTGATAGTTGACTTTGTGCAACTTTCTCCCATCTCCCTACTGCATCTCTGGAACTCACCCACAGTGATCTTGGGGTTCTTCTGTACCTCTCTCATCAAGGCTCTTCTTCCACGATTGCTCAGTTTGGCTAAACAGCCAGGTCTAGGAAGAGTTCTGGTGATCCCAAACTTCTTCCATTTAAGGATTATGGAGGCCACTGTGCTCTTAGGAACCTTGAGTACTGCAGAAATTCTTGTGTCTTACCACAATTGTGTCTCTGAGCTCCTTGGGCAGTTCCTTTGACCTTATGATTCTTATTTGGTCTGATATACATTGTGAGCTGTGAGGTCTTATATAGTCAGGTGTGTACTTTTCTAATAGAAGTCCTATCAGTTTAATTAAACACAACTGGACTCCAATGAAGGAGTAGCACCATCTCAAGGAGGATCAGAAGGAAATGAACAGCATGTGACTTAAATCTGAGTGAGCAAAGGTCTGAATACTTATGGCTACATGATATTTCAGTTTTTCTTGTTAATAAAATTGCAAAAATTTCTAGATTTCTGTTTTGTTTTTTTGTTTTTTTTTAAGATGGGGTGTAGAGTGTACATTAACCCCTTCAGCCCCCAGCCTGTTTTCACCTTAAAGACCCGGCCATTTTTTGCAATTTTGACCAGTGTCACTTTGACAGGTTATAACTCTGGAACACTTCAACGGATCCTGGCGATTCTGAGATTGTTTTTTCGTGACATATTGTACTTCATGTCAGTGGTAAATTTAGGCCGATATGTTTTGCGTTTATTTGTGAAAATTTCGGAAATTTAGCGAAAATTTTGAAAATTTTGCAATTTTCAAAATTTGAAATTTTATGCCCATAAATCTGAGAGATATGTCACACATAATAGTTACTAAATAAACTTTCCCACTTGTCTACTTTACACCAGCGCAATTTTTGAAAAAAAAAAAATTTCCGTTAGGAAGTTAGAAGGGTTCAAAGTTCATCACCAATTTCTCATTTTTCCAACAAAATTTACAAAAAAAAATTGTTTAGGTACCACATCACATTTGGAGTGATTTGAGAAACCTAGGCGACAGAAAATACCCAAAAGTGACCCAATTCTAAAATCTGCACCCCTCACTCTGCTCAAAACCACATCCAAGAAGTTTATGAACCCTTTAGGAGCTTCACAGCAACCAAAGCAATGTAGACGAAAAAATGAAAATTTTACTTTTTTAACACAAAAATGTTACTTTAGCCATAAAAATTAGTATTTTCACAAGGGTATCAGGAAAAATGCATCATAAAATGTATCGTGCATTTTCTCCTGAGTACGCAGATACCCCATATGTGGTGGAAATCAAATGTTTGGGCACACAGCAGGACTCGGAAGGCAAGGAGCGCCATTTGAATTTTTGAGTGCAAAATTAGCTGCACTCATTAGCGGACGCCATGTCGGGTTTGAAGACTCCCTGAGGTGCCTAAACAATGGAGCTCCCCCACAAATGACCCCATTTTGGAAACTAGAGCCCTCAAATATTTTTTTCTAGATGTTTGATGTGCACTTTGAACCCCTGGGGGCTTCACAGAAGTTTATAACGTTGAGCCGTGAAAAGAAAAAAAAAATTTTTTACCACAAAACTGTTGCTTCAACCAGGTAGCTTTTTTTATCACAACGGTATCAGGAAAAAATGCACCATAAAATTTATGGTGCATTTTCTCCTGAGTACGCAGATACCCCATATATGGTGGAAATCAAATGTTTGGGCGCACGGCAGGACTCGGAAGGCAAGGAGCGCCATTTCACAGCAAAATTGGTTGGAATTATTAGCGGACGCCATGTTTCATTTGGAGACCCCCCTGAAGTGCCTAAACAATGGAGCTCCCCCACAATTGACCCCATTTTGGAAACTAGACCCCTCATGGAATTTATCTAGCTGTTTAGTGAGCACTTTGAACCCCTGGAGGCTTCACAAACGTTTGTAATGTTCAGCCGTGAAAATATTTTATTCTTTTTTTTACCACAAAATTGTTTTTTCAAACAGGTAGCTTTTTTTTCCACAAGGGTATCAGAAAAAAATGCACCATACAATGTATTGTGCAATTTCTTCTGAGTACGACGATACCTCATATGTGGTGGAAATCAATTGTTTGGGCGTACGGCGGGGCTCAGAAGAGAAGGAGCGCCATTTCACAGTAAAATTGATTGGAATTATTAGCAGACGCCATGTTTCATTTGGAGACCCCCTGAGGTGCCTAAACAATGGAGCTCCCCCACATGTGATCCCATTTTGGAAACTAGACCCCCCCCATACAAAAAAAATTAGTTTGGCGAAATAAAAAATACAGCCATCAGTAAAAAAAAAAAGAGCGCCTGCCACTAAGACCAGTGCCAAACGTGAGAGCAATGCACGAGTCTCGCATCGCATCATCCACTGCAGTCTGGAAGCGAGCAACTGCGCTGGATAATGCGATGCGAGAGGGCGGGGCGGCAGATGAGAAAGGGCGCAGCGGATGGAAGATGGGAAAGGGCGCAGCGGATGGAGGAGCGGCAGAGGATGGGAAAGGGCGCAGCGGATGGATGATGGGAAATGGCGCAGCGGATGGATGGGAAATGGCGCAGCGGATGGAGGAGCGGCAGAGGATGGGGGGGGGTGAGATGGGGATACCTACCTTACAGGATGGATCTAGGCAGCAGGATCACAGCAGACAGAAGAGGCAGCAGATGAAGGAGGCAACAGATCGAGGAGGGTGAGAGGGGGCAGTAGATGGAAAATGGGAGAGAGCAGGCAGCAGATCGGGGAGGGGGGCAGAGTCTGATGGGAGAGAGATGGCACATGTAGGGGAAGGGAGGGGGGCTTGCAGCACATGTAGGGGGAAGGAGGGGGGCTTGCAGCACATGTAGGGGGAGGGTGGCTTGCAGCACATGTAGGGGGAGGGAGGGGGGCTTGCAGCACATGTAGGGGGAGGGAGGGGGGCTTGCAGAACATGTAGGGGGAGGGTGGGGGGCTTGCAGCACATGTAGGGGGAGGGTGGCTTGCAGCACATGTGCTGCAAGCCAGCCACCCTCCCCCCACATGTGCTGCAAGCCAGCCAGCCACCCTCCCCCCACATGTGCTGCCAGCCAGCCACCCTCCCCCCACATGTGCTGCAAGCCAGCCACCCTCCCCCCACATGTGCTGCAAGCCAGCCAGCCACCCTCCCCCCACATGTGCTGCAAGCCAGCCACCCTCCCCCCACATGTGCTGCAAGCCAGCCACCCTCCCCCCACATGTGCTGCAAGCCAGCCACCCTCCCCCCACGTGGGGGGAGGGTGGCTTGCAGCACATGGAGGGATAGGTGGTGTGGCGATGGAGAAGGGGCAGCCAATGAAGGAGGCGGCAGCCGCCGCCGATCGGGGGCAGCAGCGGCTAAAAAAGGTGGGTGCAACGGCGGCGAGGACAGTGGCGAGCATGGCGGCGGGGACGGCGGTGGATCGGGAGCGGCGGCGGGGACGGCGGTGGATCGGGAGCATGGCGGCGGGGACGGCGGTGGATCGGGAGCGGCGGCGGAGACAGCGGTGCAGCGGGAGCATGGCGGCGGGGACGGCGGTGGATCGGGAGCGGCGGCGGAGACAGCGGTGCAGCGGGAGCATGGCGGCGGGGACGGCGGTGGAGCGGGAGCATGGCGGCGGGGATGGCGGTGGATCGGGAGCGGCGGCGGAGACAGCGGTGCAGCGGGAGCATGGCGGCGGGGACGGCGGTGGAGCGGGAGCATGGCGGCGGGGACGGCGGTGGATCGGGAGCGGCGGCGGAGACAGCGGTGCAGCGGGAGCATGGCGGCGGGGACGGCGGTGGAGCGGGAGCATGGCGGCAGGGACGGCGGTGGATCGGGAGCGGCGGCGGAGACGGCGGTGCAGCGGGAGCATGGCGGCGGAGGCAGCGGTGCAGCGGGAGCATGGCGGCGGAGGCAGCGGTGCAGCGGGAGCATGGCGGCGGGGACGGCGGTGGATCGGGAGCGGCGGCGGAGACAGCGGTGCAGCGGGAGCATGGCGGCGGATCGGGAGCGGCGGCGGAGGCAGCGGTGCAGTGGGAGCATGGCGGCGGGGACGGCGGTGGATCGGGAGTGGCGGCGGAGACAGCGGTGCAGCGGGAGCATGGCGGCGGAGACAGCGGTGGAGCGGGAGCATGGCGGCGGGGACGGCGGTGCAGCGGGAGCATGGCGGCGGGGACGGCGGTGCAGCGGGAGCATGGCGGCGGGGACGGCGGTGCAGCGGGAGCATGGCGGCGGAGACAGCGGTGCAGCGGGAGCATAGCGGCGGAGACAGCGGTGCAGCGGGAGCATGGCGGCGGGGACGGCGGTGGAGCGGGAGCATGGCGGCGGGGACGGCGGTGGATCGGGAGCGGCGGCGGAGACGGCGGTGCAGCGGGAGCATGGCGGCGGAGGCAGAGGTGCAGCGGGAGCATGGCGGCGGGGACGGCGGTGGATCGGGAGCGGCGGCGGAGAAAGCGGTGCAGCGGGAGCATGGCGGCGGATCGGGAGCGGCGGCGGAGGCAGCGGTGCAGCGGGAGCATGGCGGCGGGGACGGCGGTGGATCGGGAGTGGCGGCGGAGACAGCGGTGCAGCGGGAGCATGGCGGCGGAGACAGCGGTGGAGCGGGAGCATGGCGGCGGGGACGGCGGTGCAGCGGGAGCATGGCGGCGGGGACGGCGGTGCAGCGGGAGCATGGCGGCGGGGACGGCGGTGCAGCGGGAGCATGGCGGCGGAGACAGCGGTGCAGCGGGAGCATAGCGGCAGAGACAGCGGTGCAGCGGGAGCATGGCGGCGGGGACAGCGGTGGAGCGGGAGCATGGCGGCGGAGACAGCGGTGCAGCGGGAGCATGGCGGCGGGGACAGCGGTGAAGCGGCAGCAGCGGCGGGGCGATCGGAGACAGCGGCAGCAGCGGCGGGGCGATCGGAGACAGCGGCGGTGAAGCGGGAGCAGCGGCGGGGCGATCGGAGACAGCGGCGGTGAAGCGGGAGCAGCGGCGGGGACAGCGGTGAAGCGGGAGCAGCGGCGGGGCGATCGGGGACAGGGGCGGGCGGCGGGGCGATCGGGGACAGGGGCGGGCGGCGGGGACAACAACTTACCGCTCTCCTCGGCTTCCAGGGACGGTCACAGGCCGCAGATCCACATTGATTGGAGAGAGCGGTCACAAGACCGGTCTCTCCAATCAGAGCTGGGGGCGGGTGAAGCATCGATCACCCAGCTCCAGCCAATGGCCAGTGCTACAGCAGCACTGATCAGGGCTGGATTTCAATGTTCCAGCCATTTTCAATGGCTGGAACATTACAGTGGCTGTAATTGGCTGAGCGGCGTTCGTCAGCCAATCACAGCCTCTGTAGGTTCGGGGAGGAGGCACCACCCCTCCTGAGGTCAGGCAGAGGTCCCCTCCTTCCCGAATCTACCATTTAAGTAAATAAATTTCACTTCCCGGGGCTCCGGGACCGCGATTTCGCCAGGACGTACTGAGTACGTCATGGGTCGTTTAGCACCATGTCACCATGATGTACTCAGTACGTCCAAGGTCGTTAAGGGGTTAAAAACAATTAACTTTTTTAAATTTACCAAATGGCTGCAATGAAACAAAAAGTGAAAAATTTAGAGGGGTCAGAATACTTTCCATGCCCACTGTATAAAGCACATTATACGCAGATAATATAATGATACAGTTCAGGAATTCAATCCAACCTGCAATTATATCTGCTTGAAAGGTTTAATATTAGGAATATGATTGTTACATTCTTAATATTTTTTCTCTACATTAATAAAATATTTGCGTCATATGCCACTATGAGGTATCAATGTCAATTAAAAAAACACACAGGAAAAAAAAAGTTAAGTTTTAATGACTCTCCCACACTCCCTTGTTCACCAGTGTATAATTTAAAAGAAATCTGACATAATGCAATGGAGTAAAATCCCACAATGTCCATTGATTTCCATAGAGGTTTTATAGGTCACTGCTAGTCAGTAGCAGCCTGGAATTTCTCATGCTCTCAATGCACTAGAGCAATTGGGATGAGCAGGGCAAAGTGCCAGAATTGGCACATCTAGTAGATGCGCCACTTCTGGGGCAGCTGTGGGCTGCTATTTTTAGGCTGAGAAGGGCCTGATAACCAAATGCCTTCCCAGCACGATAATACCAGTCCCTAGCTGTCTGCTATACCTTCGCTGATTATGAAAAATAGGGGGGGGCTCCATGACATTTTTTACAATTATTTAAATGAATAATTCTAAAAATGACATAGGATCCCTTCTATTGTTGATAACCAGCCAAGGTAAATCAGACAGCCCAAAACTGTCTGCTTTACCTGAGCTGGTTATCAAAAATAGATGGGGACCCATGTCATTTTTTTATATTTATTGTTCACAGCAGAATACAGTCATTTTCCACATGCAATAAAGCTGCAGCCTTTCAACAAATTTTATTAGCATACGAATAACACCCGAACTACGAACTCAGAAACAGACTTTTTTTAAAAGTACATATTCAAGTTCAAGCCCTGGACATCCGGTGTCTGGTACAAACCTCTAACTTTACTACCCTGGTTCGTTCATCCATACTAGTAGTACAATTAGCTAATTGAGTAATCCTTGCTTCCTGATTTTTGTGTTTTCCTTTCTTCGATTTTTGTCCTTGTTGTTTTTAGTCAAAAAACAAAAAGTCGTGTCAGTTCACCTTTGAAACCACATCTTTACTTTCTTGCTTCCAATCCTGGCACGGACCTCACTTGGAAACCATGTAGCAAAGAAAATAACCATAAATGATCCAGCGAGGGAAGGAAGTCCACCAGGAATATGTAAAATCTTACATTTTATTTCTTCAATTTTTAAATATCCATTGCATATACATTCATCAGAAAAAACTCTAACAACACTCTAGGATGTGTGGCAAGTTCCAGATCAACGCGTTTCATCCAACTTACAGGCCAAAATCAATGTTGTATTTAGTTACCAATTTGTCAGCTACTTTTTTGAAGTATCCAACATCTGAGTAAATAATAGCAATATGTGAATAAGATTGAGCCTTGCAGATTTCTAAGCTCCCTTAAAAAAGGGTAAAGACGTAAAATTGTGACTTTTGTCTAGTAAGGAGATCAGTGATAGAAAGACAGAGAGATAGATAATAGGCTCGTTTATTGCTCTATGTACTTAGATTATGGAGATTGAGAAGGAAATTAATATATCTACCCATTGACTGGGTGTTCGGCTTTTTCATACAACTGGATACTCATTTTTCAGCTACATATTTTCCATATATCTGCCATCTTGAAGACCTGTGTATTCAAATAATTGCACAAGGGTGCATAGCTCAATAGTTTTGCTAGTTGTTTTTAATGAAATACTTGCTGCCTGCTTTTCCCAGCACATTTTTCCATATATCATAAATAGATTTTACAATGTGGGCACGTCATACCTTCCAACTTTAGAAATGTCCACTTTAGAACCCGAACAAGAAAATGAACTGATGACAAATACCATTTATATTTTACTGTGTTACACGTCATGAGGTTTTGAGTGGCTGAGTCTTCATAATTAATGTTTATTCTCCTTTAGAATATTAAATCGTTATATACTTAATCATATTGTAAAATGCCTTATCACTAATTAAGGAGATCATTTGCCCCAATTCTCACTATGTGCAGATATATAAGGATCAGCCTCAGAGCCATCATAAAAATATAACTTTGATTTTCTGAGGAGCACAGAACTAAACCGAGAAATCAGTCATGTCTGGAACCAAAGGTGGAGCAAACTGCCAGAAGAACTCATGCCAGAACCCATGCCAGGACCCCTGCCAGAAAGTGCCTGTCTGTGTAGATCCTTGCCAAGACCGTAAGTTACTCAATTCTTCTATATTGCAGGGTTCATTTTGGTTTGTTTTCAAACTCATCACATTTATCAGCATTACAAAACTTGGCTCCAGAATTTTGCAATAGTCATTTTGTATATATATATATATATATATATATATATATATATATATATATATATATATATATATATTTTTATTAAGTCTGCCTTGCAGGGTTAATTTTGCTTTGTTTTTAAACTCTACACATATCTCGGCATTATAAAGCTTGAACTTGGCTCCAGAATTTTACAATAGTCATTTTGTATATAAAGTATATATATATATATATATATATATATATATGTCAAATACAAATGTATGAACTTTAAAAAACTAGTAATAAAAGCTACTGTCTTGCCTGAAATTTGTAATATTAAAGTTTAGGTTAAGCTCACACTTCATATGCCCTTAATTATGTTCAACCTCCTGTACAAAGATGTCCTGGGTATACACAGTCTGTAGTACAATTTGCAAATGTATTCAATTCAGCTGCATATTTCACTGTTTTACTTATGTTTTTGGGCAAGATAGCTTTAGAATGGAAAATACAGTAGCATTTTTTTTTTTAGTGCAGTGGAGCATTAAAACACTACTCCAGTGTTTATTTCACCGCTTTAGTGGGGCTTTAATTGTAAGTTCTCTGCCCCCTGTTTTACACATACCTTCCGTCGACTTCATCTTATATATCTCCGGTTGGTCTCCGCTGATTTGTGACCTGCCGGCGCGCTCCAGAATCAAATGCTTTAAAATTTTCTTTCTACAACATGTAGAATAAAATGGCAGCTAGGAGGTTAATTTTAGACCAACCTTTGTTAACACAAGAGGATAATAACACAGATTTAACCTCCTAATTTAAGGAGTAAATGTGTTGTAAAAAATCTATTGAACATTGAACAACATTCCTATTGGATCCTGTATGGCTTGGATTTTGATACAGCAATATTTGGAAGTTTCTTATCTTTGAGGAATACAGACAAGGACTGCTGTATACAAAATTGGACCATAGCCCTAATAATATTTTTTTTTTTTTTTGCATTTTGAAATATTCTGGTGGTTTGTGGTAATGAAAGCATTATTAATAAAATATCTTGTGGTGCAAGTCAGTGAAAAAGTCAGTTTACATTCCCTGGTTGTCTGGAACTGATAGAGAGTAACAGTTATTGTAATATTGTTCCTGGGGGAGTACCAGAAAAGGCTTGGTTTGTGTGAACTGCCTACTATGCCCCTCCATCATATCTGTCTTGCATAGGTTGTACAACAGGGTCCTATAGACATCAATAAGTGCCATGTTACAGCTCTATAAAACACCGTTTTTTGCATAACTATGATATGAATATATACATACCTATTTAGATATTTTTTTCAAAATGCAGTAAACACAGAATGAATGTTTCTCTTTTCTAGCGTGCCAATCTGGGTCTCAGTCTTATGGCTACAGCAATCAACAAGGTCAAGGACAATGCCACAAACAAGGTAAAGATAAGGACATTTTTAGGGTTTTTTCACCCCTTTTTCCATCAGCGGTGATTAATATCCCTGTGCAGATTAAAATTGCAATGTGTAGAACCTGATTTATATAGTATAATTCATATTACTGCATTAGGCAAATATTGTGAAGAAAAACTGCAGGATTGACAGCCATGCAGGAATTGCTGAGCAATCAATAAAAATGATCACTGTTTTATCGTGTTTGTAAAAAAAAAAATTGCTATGTTTGGGATTTAAAGCGATTTCGTAGGAGGAGGTTCTGTTATTGAAAAATGAATTTTTACGCCATACTGGCTTCTTTTCAAACAAAAACAAACAGACATCAGGTCAATTAAAAGAGCAATCAAATAGAAAAAGAATGATAAAGGTTTAATTACTCTATAATATGAGCGAGTAATTGATATATGTTCTTTTCTCCATCAGATCCCTGCAAACCCTGCTGTCCTGCTCCTATCTGTCCTGCGCCCTGCTGTCCAGATCCCTGCCAAGGTCAAGGGAAGTTTAGTTACAATAAATGAAGATGTGACATCTGAGTTTCTTGCATCAACCTCCATCTTTCTACAAAAATGTATTTTAACCTATCCCAATCAAGTTAAGACTCCTGACACTCGCCTTTTCTTGCTGTTTATGCATTTGTTTTATTATCCAATAAAATGTTATTATTAGCATTTGGTTTATGTATTCATTTTTTTATGCATTAGAAACTTCTTATTAAAGAGGTTATCCAAGGTTAACATTGATCTAGGTGAGCTGCAGTATAACAGACTAAAGGTCGCTTTACACGCTACAATTTATCTGACGATCTCATTAGCAATGTGACACGCCCAGATCGTTCGTAGTTACGATTTGCCGAGATCGCACATAGGTCATTTATTAGCGGTCACTTGTAACGATCTCACAAGCGACGCCAAATCGTTCAGCGAAATATTGTTTGACCAAGGCAGTTGTGTGGATGTTTTTCTTTGTTTGCAGGGTGTCAAACGTAGCAATATGTTCCAAACGACGAACAATATTTTGAAAATGAACAATGTGTTAACGATCAACGATTTTCAACCTATTTGCGATCGTTCAGAGTCGCATGTAGGTGTCAAACGCAACAACGTCGCTAACGATGCCGGATGTGCATTACGAAATCCGTGACCCCGACGACATATCGTCAGATAAATTCTAGCATGTAACGCCACCTTAACGCCTGGTAAAGGGATCTTTCAAAGAAAACAAAAAAGGCAGACATGTTCTTCTAATGCAGGATAATGCTTGTCAGGCAATGTGTCCACGCTGCGGAAAATTCGCGGAATTTGCCGGAATTTTTTTTTGTGGAAATTCTGCGGATTTCTCAAAAATCTGCAGTACAGCGAGTCCCCAGCCATTTCTATGGCACTTTGGAACTGCTGTGCCCTTGCTGCGATTTTTTCCGCAGAAGAAATAGTGCATATTTCCCTGCGGAAAAATCTGCAGCATGTCAATTATTCCTGCGGATTTTTCTGCCTTGATAGCAGACACCGGAGTCACTTCCTCTGCTGCAGAGGAGCGCGGTGGAGCCAGGAGCAGGCATCAGGAGGTAGGCGAGGCCTGCACGAGCTCCGGTCATGTGAGAGCTGAAGTTAGTTCAGGCCCGCCCACCTTCTCCTGCAAAGTTCAGACAGACACGGCCGGAAAGTAAAGTGCTATGTGATGGAGGTAAGTATGAACTCCCCGAGCACTCCAGCACTTGTTCTCCATTGAGGATGGAGTGCCGAAGCCATGAAACTGTATCCTCAATACAGAATGACCGCAGCATATCCGTACGACATTCCGCATACAACCGCAGCATTAAAACAGAAAAAGTTGTGCTGCGATTTTCTGGGAGCTCCTACAGAATGTCCTGCGGATATATCCGCAGGACACTATCCCTGTGGGCACATAGCCTAAGGAATAAAAATGTTAAATATCAAATGCTTCTCATATGCAACACAAAGTAAATAGTGTAAATATACATGAAGTAGAAACAATGACATCTGTATTGTTATTGAACACCTTATAATTCAGTGGTTATATGTAAAAAGCTCTATAAACTAACAAAATGCAATTCTAACAATAAAAGGGAACAGGGGGGGTATAAGGATGACACAAAAAATAAAAGTTCTTGTTTTCTAGAGCGGTCCAGTATTCTTGTAAAGCAGGTACTATAAAATAAAGGTTTACATGGTAGCACACAAGACTGCATTCAGAATAGATGTCTAAATAAGGTCTAAAGATGCAAAAGGTAGTCATGTAGATGATATATGTGTATGTACAAATACAATGCGTATGGAAAGTATTCAGACCCCTTTACATTTTTCACTCTTTATTTCATTGCAGATATTTGGTAAATTTAAAAAAAGTTAATTTTTTTCTCATTAATAAACACTTTGCATCCCATCTTGACAGAAAAAAACAGAAATGTAAAAATTTTTGATATATATTAAACAAGAAAAACTGAAATATCATATGGTCAAAAGTATTCAGACCCTTTGCTCAGTATTGAGTAGAAGCACCTTTTTGAGCTAGTAAAGCCATGAGTCTTCTTAGGAATGATGCTACAAGTTTTTTACAGCTGGATTTGGGGATCCTCTGCCATTCTTCCTTGCAGATCCTCTCCATTCCATCAGGTTGGATGGTGAACGTTGGTGGACAGCCATTTTCAGGTCTCCAGAGATGCTCAATTGGGTTTCAGTCAGGGCTATGGTTTGACCAGTCAAGAATGATCACAGAGTAAGTATGAAGCCACTCCTTTGTTATTTTAGCTGTGTGCTTAGGGTCATTGTCTTGTTGGAAGGGGAGCCTTCAGCCAAGTTTGAGATCCAGACCACTCTGGGAGAGGTTTTCTCTGTACTTGGCTACATTCTTCCAGGATATCTCTGTACTTGGCCGCATTCATCTTTCCTTCAATTGCAAACAGTTGTTCTGTCTCTGCAGCTGTAAAACACCCCCAAAGCATGATGCTGCCACCGCCATGTTTCACTGTTGGGATTGTATTGGGTGATGAGCAGTGCCTGTTTTCTCCACACATACAACTTAGAATTATCACCAAATAGTTCTATCGTCATGTCATCAGACCAGAAAATCTTTTTTCTCATAGTCTGGGAGTCGTTTTTTTGCAAACTCTATGCAGGCTTTCATATATCTTGCACTGAAGAAAGGCTTAGATCGGGCTACTCTGCCATAAAACCTGACTGGTGGAGGGCTGTAGTGCTAGTTGACTTTGTGGAAGCTCAGCCACAGTGATCTAGGAGTTCTTCTTTACTTCTCTCACCAAGGCTCTTCTCCCACGATTGTTCAGTTTGCTGGACAGCCAGGTCTAGGAAGAGTTCTGGTGGTCTCAAACTTCTTTCATTTAAGGATTATGGAGGTCACTGTGCTCTTAGGAACCTTGAGTACTGCAGAAATTATTTTGTAACCTTGGCCAGATCTGTGCCTTGCCACAATTCTGTCTCTGAGCTCCTTGGGCAGTTCCTTTTACCTTATGATTCTCATTTGGTCTGACACTGTGAGCTGTGAGGTCTTAAATAAACAGGTGTATGCCTTTCCAAATCAAACGCTATCAGTTTAATTAAACACAGCTGGACTCCAATGAAGGAGTATAACCATCTCAAGGAGGATCACAAGGAAATGGACAGCATGTGACCTAAATATGAGTTTCTGAGCAAAGGGTCTGAATACTTATAACTACGTGATATTTCAGTTTTTCTTGTTTAATAAATTTGCAAAAATTTCTAGATTTCTGGGTTTTTTTTGTCAAGATGGGGTGCAGAGTGTACATTAATGAGAAAAACAATTAACTTTTTTAAATTTACCAAATGGCTGCAATGAAACAAAGAGTGAAAAATGTAAAGGGGTCTGAATACTTTCCGTACTCACTGTATAATGCACTACCCTGATCAATTAGGTTATTTACCAACATCCACAGTTTTATGATGGACTTCAGCATAGAGCTCGTCCTTGTTTCAGCAACTACTGTGCAGAACTGCCCCTCTTCTGACCTTTCTCTCTAACCAACCCTGTGACTTCTGACACTCCTCCCTCCCTGGTTCTAGTTCCCTCAGCAACCAGGATGTATCTATTACACTATACTTACTAAAATACTCTCTACTAACATTCCTATGTAACATTTCACAATTAACACATAAATCACATATGACAGATAATACTATAAACTACACATCATACAGTAAAATGCAATATGCAATAAAATACTTAAAACCATCGGTCGCTAGAGGGCGTCAACCGCTGCACTGCGCCGGCTCTGCTACATCTCCAGCTATATACTCTAGCCGCAGCACTTAGATATTTACTGTAATAATTATTATTAGTACCTTGTAGGAGTGGGGTAGTCTTGCCACATTCTACACTTGTGTGACCATATATTCAGTTTGGCACAGTTGCTCTTACTGACAGATTTATTTTAAAGTGGATGTTTCATAAATTGTGACCTTATAAACTGAATATTCTTGCACATAGTAGGAGGAATGTAAGTAAAACATTTTTTTCCCCTATTTTTTCTCTCAAATCGGTTGTCAAGGGCATGGAAGTCAAATATGCTAATGTCCTTATGATTCTACAGGGCGTTTAATTTCATTCAGCTGGAGGGGGGGGGGCAACTCGCTGTAATGCTGTCCAATCATAAAAAGGCAATGTAATAGGAAGGAAAAAAGAAAATGCCTACAATTCTGACCAAACTGAAACACCCATATAGAAGTTCACATTTGTGCCAGCGTGATCGTGCTAGGTTTGCTGTGCACATGATAGTCTACACTAAAGAAGTAGCATGAGGTCAATGAAATTCCTAGAGTTGTATTTCTGTTTCACAGCCCAATGTCATGAAAACATCTGTTAATGATTTGTGCAGACACTATTGGGTGTATTAGGCTTAGTATGATTGCTCTCAGTGAGAGAAACAAAATTAAAATTTTGTAGTTGTGATACCTTTTAATGGCTAACTAAAAGGTATCACAACTACAAAATTTTAATTTTGTTTCTCTCACTGAGAGCAATCAATCATTTTTCAACTGGCTAACACAGTACCTAAACCTTTTTCTTTTAACTAAAAACGTAGGCTTAGTATGTGACATCCAATATTACTTCCAGTACAGAGGCAATCAATCATGAAGACAGTGATACTGCCATTCCCCAAAGTGTTTGATGATCCATTTTTAAACATAATAATGTCAGGCTGCATAATACTCATGGTTCTGTGAGCAGACTGTGTGGTTTCAACGTGCTTTCATTTTCTGCAGTATTTCACCGCTTGTTTCCCATTGAGCACAATAGGGACGTCATAGGTTGGCAACCATTGGCAACCACAAAGGCAGGTGCCAGCAGCAGAACTTGATGATTCCGTGGCCATAAGCCTTTTAGATACCAGGTGCAATGGAGGAAAGAAGAGAACCAGGTGGCATGTGGATAACATTGGGACAGACAGAGAGACAGAGAGGTGAGTATTAGGGTTTTATTAACCCATACACAGGTCTCTGCTTGCCATGCTGCTCACCGTCCAGTCTTTTATTATCCATTGATGCTACATCTTCAGCCTCCTCACTATAGGCCAGGACTTCTGGTTGCATTCATAGCATAGCTTACTGTGCGTTATAAAATTGCAATTACAACTCGACTCCATGATGCACAGTGAGCTGTAGGCTGGACACAGCCAGGATTCATGGTCTATAATGAAGATACCAGAGATCCATCACATGCCTGTGGAAAGAAGAGGACAGGATGGACGCCAGAGAGGTCAGCAGTGAGATGAGGAAATTAGTTTTTTTCTAACAAGGGTCGTACGTAAATTGGATGTTCATAAGCCAACGTTGTGTAAAATTCTATTGGAAAATAAAAAAAATTTGTTTAAAAGAACTGAGAGTCCTCAGTAGTTGATACCTTTTAACCCTTTCACGACCGGCCGATTTTTCGCTTTCCGTTTTTTTTTTTCGCCATTCTTTTTCTGAGAGACGTAACTTTTTTATTTTTCAGTCAATATGGTCATGTGAGGGCTCATTTTTTGCGGAACGAGCTGTACTTTTAAATGAAACCATCAGTTTTACCATATTATGTACTAGAAAATGGCAAAAAAATTCCAAATGCTGAAAAATTGCAAAAAAAGTGCGATAGCACTATGGTTTTTGAGATATTTTATTCACTGTGTTCACTATATGGTAAAACTGATGTGTGTGTGTGATGCCTCAGGTCAGTGCGAGTTCGTAGACACCAAACATGTATAGGTTTACTTTTATATAAGGGGTTAAAAAAAAATCGGAAGTTTGTCCGAAAAAAGTGGCGCACGTTTTACGCCATATTCCGTGACCCGTAGCGTTCTCATTTTTCGGGATCTTAGGCTCAATGACCGCTTATTTTTTCCGTCTCGAGCTGACGTTTTTAACGGTACCATTTTTGCGCAGATGCTACGTTTTGATCGCCTCTTATTGCATTTTGCGCAAAAGTTGTGGCGACAAAAAAACGTCGTTTTGGCGTTTGGAATTTTTTTGCCGCTACGCCGTTTACTGATCAGATTAATTGATTTTATATTTTGATAGATCGGGCGTTTCTGAACGCGGCGATACCAAATGTGTGTATATTTTTTATTTTTTTAACCCTTTAATTTTTAATGGGGCGAATGGGGGGTGATTTGAACTTTTAGGTTTTTTTGTTTTTTTTTAATTTTTTAAAACTTATTTTTTTACTTTTTTTTTTTATTTTACTAGTCCCCCTAGGGGGCTATTGCGATCAGCATTCCGATCGCTCTGCAGTATCTGCTGATCACAGCTGGAAGGCTGTAAACAGCAGATACGCTGTCTTTCTCTTTTGCTGTGCTCCGGGCACAGCGAAAGTGAAACCAATTCATGTGTAGTACAGGAGTCATCACATGACCCTGTACTACCATGGCAACTATCGGGAGTCACGTGATCGCGTCACGTGACTTCCGGTTTCGGCGGTAAGTAAAACTTTACCGCGATTGCGCTTATAATGGCGCTGTCATGTATTGACAGCGCCATTATAAGGGGTTAATCGGCACGAGCAGATAACGATTCTGCTCGTGCCTAGCAGGCACACATCTCAGCTGTGAAAATCAGCTGAGATGTGTGCCGATCGCGGCATGCTGCCGCCGGAGGACCGCGGGCAGTAAGATTATGTCATTTAGGACGTAATTTTACGGCCCGCGGTCGTTAAGGGGTTAATGGCTAAATGAAAAGATGGTAATAATAGCAAGATTTCGAGACTACGCAGGTCTCTTCATCAGGCTCAGTATAACACAAAATCTGAAGTCATATATTTATACACAACAGGACATAGAATGAAGCAGTAAAGAAGACAAGTTATGTGAAGCAGAACTATCACTATGGCAAGGGGGCAAACTGTTGTGGTGATAAATATTGCTGCAGTTGATAGATTAGCAGTGTGAAAGTTTTATTGTCCTCTGATTGGGGTATGGTCTGGGCTGTGATGCCCCCAGATGCTCTGAGGAACACATTTCTTAATTGATGTAAAAAGAAGAAAACAACCTACAATCCACATCTGGAGTTGTTAAGAGGAGCTGCACGGAAACTACAACCATTACTGCAAAAAGATGCCCGATTAAAATCTATTTTTCCAGACCCCCCACTTCTGTGTTTTAGGCAGCCCCCGAATCTAAGAAGCATCATTTTCAGAAGCTCCCTATCCTCTCCAACAACAACAGGAACATTTCCCTGCAACCAGATAAAATGTAAGACCTATCCATTTATTTTGACAACAGACAAGATAAAAATTCCCAGATCACTTCAGGACTACAAGATCCCAGGTACCTTCAGCTGCACCACAACTAATGTGGTGTACCTAATTATATATACCAAATGTCCAACTGGGGGTCTGTATGTAGGGGAGACAGGACAACAGCTCAGGGGAAGGATGAATTCTCACCGCCACACAATTAGAGAAAAAAGGATGGATCTACATTTTTGTAACCCAGTCCACAGCATCATGGACATGAAATTGCTGGTATTGAAAGGAAATTTCAAGTCCCAAAGAGACAGGAGAGTCTGGGAATACAAACTTATGATGAACTTTGACACATTCAGAGCAGGAATGAATGTGTCACATGGATTTATGTCTTTTTACATCAATTAAGAAATGTGTTCCTCAGAGCATCTGGGGGCATCACAGCCCGGACCAGACCCCAATCAGAGGACAATAAAACTTTCACACTGCTTATTTATGAACTGCAGCAATTTTTATGTTCACAACAGTTTGCCCCCTTGCCATAGTGATAGTTCTGCTTCACATAACTTGTCTTATTTACTGCTTCATTCTATGTCCTGTTGTGTATAAATATGTGACTTCAGATTTTGTGTTATACTGAGCCTGATGAAGAGACCTGCGTAGTCTCGAAATCTTGCTATTATTACCATGTTTTCATTTAGCCATTAAAAGGTATCAACCACTGAGGACTCTCAGTTCTTTTAAACAAACTTTTTTATCTCTACTGGCTAACAGCGTACAAATATATACGTATTTTACCTGTATTGTAAAGTAAGAAGCAATAAAAAAATGCTCAATTTTAGATTATTAACATAGCAGATGACTGTATAAAAGTACACACATTAAAACATCAGAGGGTTGTTTTTTTGCGGGACAATCTACCATTTTTTGTGTTACCATTTCAATTTCGGTACAACTTTTTCATCTTGTTTATTGTACTTTTTGTGCACTGGAATGTTAAAGAAACATAATTTTGTCATAATTTTATTTTTTAAGGTGTTCACTGTAGGAGTTAAATAGTGTTTCAGTTTAATATATTAAGTTGTGATACAAACGACAATATGAAATATGTGTCCTTTTTTGCTTAGTTTTGTTTTTACATATGAAATAAGAAAATATTTTTTTTCATGATATTTATGTTGTTTGTTTTGTGAGCTTTTTAATTTTAAAATTTGTTCCTAACTTATTTTTTTATTTTTGCATATAGTCCCCTCATGAGACTTTAACATTTGTACAAATGGCTATTGCTCTACATGTTATGCTATCAGCTAAGCCGGGCTGTGAGCTAAAACACCTTCTGTATTATAATTTACAGTTGCATTAAATGTTGTGAAAGGATAAATCTCAAAAAAATAAAATTTTGAAAAAAATAGCATGTTATTAGTTGTTAAAGAGAAGTTCTTTGACCAGTAAAGTATAAAACACATCATACGCAGACAATCTAATATATAAAGCTTAGTGTATGAGTGTGTATGTATAAATGTCTGCTAAAGGATTCCGCACCGTTGCATTTACAATTACAAAATTTTGCACAGATGCCCCATGTGACTCAGGGAACGTCATAGACTATGTTTTGACAGGAAAATTTAACCTCGTACTTTACAGTTACTCTCCAAAAAAACTGCCTCCATTAAAGTGAATGGAGCTGCGAGCTACAAGCTATTAATGGCATCTATGATTGGTTGCTATAGGAACAAAGGACATTCATAGTATAAGAAGCTTATGTGTGAGGTAATATGATGTGAGTGGGGAGACAGACACAGACAGACACAGACTGAGTGACAGACAGGCAGAGAAAGACAGGCAGAGACAGAGAAAGAGGCACACAGGAAAGAGACAGAGACAGACAGAAAGGCATACGGGAAAAAAGACAGACAAATGCAGACAGGGAAAGAGACTGAGACAGACAGAGGAAGACAGGGAAAGAGGAAAACAGGGAAAGAGAGAGACAGAAGCAGACAGGGAAAGAGACAGACAGGGAAATTTACAGAGACAGACAGATAGAGAGAGAGACAAACAAAGAGATAGAGAAAAAGACAGACATGTAAATAGACACAGACACACAGAGACAGACACAGAGATTGATAGAGAGAGAGAGATAGAGAGACTGCTACAGAGACAGTTAGACACTGATAGAGACAGAGACAGACACAGACAGAGACAGACACAGACAGACAGACACAGATAGACAGACAGACAAATAAAGAGACAGAGAGAAAGACAGACAGATAGAGAGACATACAAAGAGATACAGAGACAGACAGGGAAAGAGACAGAAAGAGAGAGACAGACAGAGAGAGAGACAGAGAGAGAGACAGAAGCAGACAGAGAGATAGAGTTACAGACAGACAGACTGGGAGAGAGATAGAGAAACACTTGCTATCCCAGGCAATGCCCAGGTACTACAGCTAGTATAATCAAAAAGTTCAGGAATTCAATCCAACCTACAATTATATCAGCTTGAAAGGTTTAATATTAGAAATATGACTGTTAAATTCTTGGCATTTTTTCTATACATAAATAAAATATTCAAGTCACAAGGTGCTATGAGGTATGAATTTCAGTCAGCGGTTTGACAAAGACTATTAAGAATATTACATTTATAAAAGTATAGAAAAAATGACATCTTTTAAAGTCAGCTTCATGTACTTTTTTGGTTTGGACATCAATTCGTTAAGGGTGAGCGGACCCAAGGATATTTGGGTTCACTGGGTTCGGCTGGACTTTAGTTAATAGATCGGTTTAGAACCTGGACTTGCTCCGAACTTGACCCCAGACCTCAAATTTCCTGTACGTCACTGGCGTTCCCAACTTTGAAGCAAAATAGGGGTAAAAGCCGGACAATTGCCCTGCAATTGTGTGGATAGGTTATAAATGAAAGAAATTATGTTTGCACACTCTATTTTTGATTACCAGTGCATCTAAATCAGACAGCTGCAGCTCTCCTCCACACTCCCTCATTCATTGTTTATTAATTCAAAAGAAATCCTCAAATTTCAAAGTTAATCCAATTAAGTAATGTCACACAATATCCATCGATTCCCATGGAACTTAGTTCTGAAAATGTTTTCAAAATGAGGCTACATATGTCACTGCCAGTCAGTGGCAGCCTGGAATTTCCCACTCTCTCAATGCATCAGAGCAATGGGGAAGAGCCGTGCACTCTGCCAAAACTTGTGCATTTAATAGATATGCAACTTCTGGCGCAGCTGTGGGCTGCTATTATTAGGCTGTGAAGAGCCCAATAACCATGTGCCTTCCCAGCACGGTAATGCTAGTGTAGCACCCCAGTGATCCGGTTGCCACAGTAATGCTGCCCTCCTCACAGGGGGTGATGTTATGCCTAGAAGCAAGAAGGGAGGGTCCCCAATGCTAGGTAACACCAGCAGTCAACAGTTTCCTAACTCCAGACTAGAAGGGAGAGCTCTAAAACCCAGTTCATGGGGAGCTTCCCTGTGAATTCTTGCCTGGGGAGGAGTTAGTAGAGACACAGACATGAAACTGAAAGGCGCAGAGGAGAATCAAGGAGAGAGCCTGGGGTACAGAGCTACAACAGAGCTCCCCCAGTGCAGAGCACACAGAGGACAGGACATTGAAGTCCTAGGCTGTGCAGGCAGCTGAAACAGGAGGGCAGGAGACTGCATGTCTTCAGGCACCACAGAACGCCCGGGGCACAGCAGCATATTAGAGCAGAGGAGCAGCACCTGTAAATGGCTTGCGCTGCCTGCCATATGGGTAAGAACCAATACTAATACTGGGAAGGGGGCAGCAGCTTAGCTCAAGAAGCAAGGACCCACACGTAACAGCACAAAAAGGAAGGCCTCTGAACCGACCCGGCTAGGTGGATCCCCTCAATTGGCTCCAAAAAAAGGGGAGAGCCCATGTCATTTTTAAAAAATTTTATTGTTCACAGCAGTGTACAGTCATCTTCCACATGCGATAAAGCTGCAGCCTTTCAACAAGGTTTATTAGCATACGAATAGCACCCGCACATTTTATAATAGTCCTTGTTCGAGTTTAAGCCCCAGACACCTGGTGTCTGGTACCCCTAACTTTACCATTTAGGTTTGCTCATCCCTACTAGTGGTACAATTAGCCAAATGAGCATTCCTCGTTTCCTGATTATTGTGTTTTCTTTCCTTTAATTTTTGTCCTTGATGTATTTAGTGTCCCATTTGTTAGCTGCTTTTTTGAAGTATCCAACATCTGAGTAGATAATAGTGACCTGTGTATAAAATCAAGCATTACAGCTTTCTAGGGTGGAAACTTTTGGCTAGTGAGATCAGTGATAAAGAGAGAGATAGATAATAGACTCATTTAGTGCTCTGTGTACTTGGATTATGGAGGTTGATAAGGAAATTAATGTTTCGTCAAAATTCGACTGGGTGTTCGGCTTTCTCAAATAACTGGATACTCGTTTTTCAGCTACATATTTTCCATGGATCTGCCATCTTGAAGACTTGTGCATTCAAAGCACCTTAAAGCCACCTTAAAAAGGTGAAAAATGGCCACTAAGGCTATGTGCGCACTCTGTGTTCTGACTTGACAAATAAACTGCAGCGTTTGGCAACTGTAAACACTGTGTGTTGACAAAAAAATGCATCCAAAACACATGTGTGCCGCCCAGTGCCCCTTTACCTTCAGGTCGTCTCAGGGTCTTCAGGGACGGCATGTCCTAGATCCTTCTTGCCACAGGTAGGTTGACTTCTCGGTATTGCGGTCAGGGCGACCGCAACTGCAGTTTAAGGGATGCCTAGGGCTGATGTTGGGTGCAGTTTGATGTGGTGGCCTCCCGAGAGTGAGGCTGGCCCCAGGGCCCGGTGTAGGTGGGTGGAACCAGAGGTCGCAGAAGAACTCACACGCAAAGCAGGAACGTCTTTCAGGGTTTTTACTCACTTCAGGTGGCAGCGGTGAGTAACCCGGGCGATGCTGTGATGAACCAGGAGGGGAACCAGGCTCCTTCAGGCTGACTTAGGGGGTGCCTGCTGACTTGCCTTTCTAGCCCTCTTGTTTTTGTGGTGACCCAAACTTGAAGTTCTACGGGGTCCACTCAGGGAAGTTGCTTCCGCCTGTTCTCCCCTTTTTCGGCCCGTTTGCTTGTAGCCTGGACCAGGTCACTCCGGCTGCTTGCCTCTTGTGATCTATGGGCCCTCTCGCTGCTACGTGGCTGCGGACTCTGTGTTGTTGAGGTGAAGGGCATGAAGTGCCCTCACCAGCAGGTTGAGCTGGCCAACTGAATGGGCCCCTGCTCTGGGAACCTGTAACTTCATGCGGGCAGGGTCTCCTGGCAGTCCGCGTACTCAGCCACCCCTCTGCACTCCGGCCTTGGGTGGTTTTCGGGCAGCACTACCAGGTAGCCCTTTCTCCCCCACCAGCAACCACTGCACCTGCAGTGTCTGACTAGTGACAGCCTCCAGGTTTCCTCCTTGCGACTGCTCTCCCTGAGCTTCACTGACTGACTGGCTCACTACTCCCTCCCCTCTGTGCCTGCCTCCGCAACTTAGCAACCTGACTCTCTACCACACCCCTTGAGTGGAGATGGAGGCCACGCCCCCTCCTGGATTCCCCAGGGGTCTCTTCAAAGGTCAATGTGGGAGACCTGGTTACTATGTGCCTGTGTGTCAACACCCCGGTCAGCCTTCTGGATTACCTGTTTTGTACTGCCGCCAGCATGGGTGCAGTACTCAGTGGTGCGTGACCAGGTCAGGGGCGCCACACATGCATTTTGGATGCATTTTGGATGCATTTTTGACAGTGTGTTCCCAATCGGCTCTGCTACATCCCCATAGAGCATGGCTGGCTGCGAGACAGAGCCACGCGATCAGAATTAACCTGGATGAACTTCACCTGACTGAATTGTCATCTCGCAGCACTCTCTGTGTGCCGCAGCCTGATTTGCGGTCACCGGTGAAGGACTCACCGGTGACCGTAAATCCCCTGAGTGACTGAAGTGAGCCGTGTCATCAGCTGTGCTGTCACTCAGGTTACCTGCGGCCAGCTGAGTCCTTCACCCGAGACCGCAAATCACCTAAGTGACGGCACCGCTGATCACTTCAGTCACTCAGGCGACTTCCTTTCACAGTTGGAGGATCCAGCTGTGGCCGCGGGTAACCTGAGTGACTTCACCGCTGACAGCACGACTCATTTCAGTTGCTGGGTGGAGCTGACAGAGAGCAGTCGTGGTCTGTGGCCGCTCGCAAGCAGAGGTGTTGGGGAATGTTTCCATTCAGTGACAGGAAGCAGAGATGATGGGAAGGACTCACTGGTGACCGCAAATCCCCAGAGTGATTGAAGTAAGCCGCGCGATCAGCGGTGCCGTCACTCAGGTGACCCGCAGCTAGCTGGAGTCTTCCACCTGAGAGCTGTGGCCATGGGTCACCTGAGTGACATCACCGCTGATTGCGTTGCTCACTTCAGTTGCTGTGTGGAGCTGACAGAGCGGCGGTGTTGTACGGCCGCTCCTGTCAGCTTCATGTAGAAGAGCTGAAAGTGTCGTGGGACCTCGTGTGGTTTACTCCGGATTGGAAGGTCTGTTTAGAAATTAATAAAGTGGTGAAAAGGTGATTTTTTTTTGTCTTTTATTCCAAATAAAGGATTTTTTAGGAGTATGAGTTCATTTTCTTTAACTTACAGGTTAATCATGGGAGGTGTCTCATAGACACCTGCCATGATTAACCTAGGACGTAGTGGCAGCTATGGGCTGCCATTAACTCCTTATTGCTCCGATTGCCACCGCACCAGAGCAATTCGGAATGAGCCGGGTAGAGTCCCAGGACTCTCGCATCTAATGAATGCGGAAATTAGGGGCAGCTGCCGGCTGATATTTTTAGGCTGGGGGCTCCCCATAACGTGGGGCTCCCCATCCTGAGAATACCAGCCTTCAGCCATGTGGCTTTACCTTGGCTGGTATCAAAATTGGGGGGGACTGCACATCGTTTTTTTTTTTAATTATTTATTTATTTATTTCACTGCACGATATAGACCTGCCCACCGACGGTTTTGATTGGTTGCAGTGAGACAGCTTTCACTCAGCGTGGGGGTACGTCTGAATGCAACGAATCATAGGCGCCGGTGGGCAGGGAAGCAGGTAATACGAGATGGAATAATGAGTGGCTGGCATTTTCAAAAGCAGGAGAAGCTGCCGGAGCAGTGTGACAGCTGTGCAGCTCTGCGCCGGTGATTGGTAAGTATGAGATAGGGGGTGAGAGGGAGAGACCAACCGACAGAGAGAGATTGAGACCGAGAGAGAGAGAAAGACTGACCGACCGACAGAGAATGAGAGACCGACATTAATTTCAATGGGTGGAAAATGCAACCAAAACAGACAAAAGAAGTGACATGCTGCTTTATAAACGCATTGATTTTGTCAAATATTTGGCATCCAAAATGCTGCATTTAAAAAAGCAATGAGCGCATGGAATTTGCTTAATTCTCATAGACTTTGCTGGGGATGCACAACGCATGCATTTACACTGCAGTTTAAAACGCTGTGTAAATGAATAAAAAAACGCAATGTGCACACACAGCCTAAGAATGATTATACAAGGGTACATAGCTCAACAGTTTTACTAGTTAATTTTTAATGAAATACTTACTGCTTGTTCTTGCCCACACATTTTTCCACATATCATTAATAGATTTTACAATGTGGGCACAGGACAGTCTTACAACATTCTGCCCCATACAATCCCACTTTAGAAGCAGAAAAAGAAAATGAACTGATGACAAATACTATTTATATTTTTTTCTGTGTTACACGTCATGAGGTGTGAGTGGCTGAGTCTTCATAATTAATGTTTATTCTCCTTTAGAATATTAAATCGTCATATACTTAATCATCTTGTAAAATGCCTTATTACTAACTAAGGAGATAATTTGCCCCAATTCTCACTATGTGCAGATATATAAGGATCAGCCTCAGAGCCATCATAAAATTATAACTTTGAGTTTCTGAGGAGCACAGAACTAAACCAAGAAATCAGTCATGTCTGGAACTAAAGGTGGAGCAAACTGCCAGAAGAACTCATGCCAGAACCCATGCCAGGACCCCTGCCAGAAAGTGCCTGTCTGTGTAGATCCTTGCCAAGACCGTAAGTAACTCAATTCCTCTACCTTGCAGGGTTAATTTTGCTTTGTTTTTAAACTTAGGCTATGTGCGCACTAGAGCTTTTTACCCGCGGATTTACCCGCGGATTTGTCACGGAAATTTCTTGAGAAATGTCTGCAATCTTTGTGCAGACATTTCCCAGCAAATTCTATGGAAAAAAAAAAAAGCTGTGCGCACTGGTGCGGATTTTTCTCAAGAAATTTCCGCGAGAAGAATTTCTCGAGAAACTTTCTTGAGAAAATGAACATGTCCATTATTTCCGCAGGTACCCTGCGGATTTCGGCAGTACAGCCTGCAGAAATCCGCAGGGAACCACCCGCGGGAAAATCGCGGCAATTCCGCGACAATTCCGCGGCTAATCCGCGGCAAATCCGCGTCAAATCCGCATGCGGATTTGGTGCGGATTTTTTCTGGAGGTCCGGAAATCTTTCACTCCCAGAAGTTTCTCGAGAAATTTTCTTGAGAAACTTCACATTTCTAGTGCGCACATAGCCTTAGCACGTTCCTTGGCATTATAAAACTTGGCTCCAGAATTTTACAATAGTCATTTTGTACAATATATATATATATATATATATATATATATTTATATATGTATATGTATCGAATTATAAATTTATGAATTTAAAAAACTAGTAATAAAAACTATTATGTTTTGCTTAAAACATGTAATATTAAAGTGTAGGTTAAGCTCACACTTCATATGCCCTTATGTTCAACCTCCAGTACGAAGATGTCCTGAGGTATACACAGTCTATAGTGCAATTTGCAAATGTATTAAATTCAGCTGCATATTTCACTATTTGACTCATGTTTTTGGGCAAGATAGCTTTAGAATGGTAAATATAGTTGAATATGCTTGTTTAACACAATTGGGTAGTAAAGAACCACTCTAAAGTTTTTTTTTATTTCATCACTTTAGTGGGGCTTTATATGTAAGTTTGGTGCCCCATGTATTATATACTGCTGAAAAAAATAAAGGGAACACATAAATAACAAAATGCTATTTTAGAGTTCCCTTTATTTTTTGAGCAGTATACATACCTTCCGTCAACTTCATGTAATAACTCTCTGATCTCCACTGATTTGTGACCTGCCGGCGCGCTCCAGAACCAATTACTTTAAATTTTCTTTTAATTTTAGACCAGTCTTTGTTAACACTAGAGGATAATAACACATATTTAACTTCCTAATTTAAGGAGAAAAAGTGTTGTAAAAAATCTATTGAACAACATTCATATTGGATTCTGTATAGCTCGGATTTAATTCAGCAATATTTGGAAGTTCCTTCTCTTAGAGGAATACAGACAAGGACTGCTGTATACAAAATTGGGCCATAGCAGTAAGAGGGGTTATTTTTGTAATTTGAAAAATTCTGGAGGTTTAGGGTAATGAAAGCATTATTAATAAAATCTGCAAGTCAGTGAACAAGTCAGTTTACATTCCCTGGTTGTCTGGGACAGTAAAGGGTAACAGTTAATATAATATTGTTCCTGGGGGAGTACCAGAAAGGATTGGGCTGTGGAAATTGGGCTGTTGGTGTACGACAGTGTCCTATAGGTTTTAATAAGTGCCATGTTACAGATCCATAAAACTCTGTTGTTTGCATAACTATGATATGAATATATACATACCTATTGAGATATTTTTTTCAAAATGCAGTAAACACAAAATGAATGTTTCTCTTTTCTAGCGTGCCAATCTGGGTCTCAGTCTTATGGCTACAGCAATCAACAAGGTCAAGGACAATGCTATAAACAAGGTAAAGATAAGGATATTTTTACATTTTTTTTCAGCTATTTTTTCATCAGCGGTGATTAATATCCCTGTGCAAATTAAAATTGCAATGTGTAAAACCTGCTTTATATAGTATAATTCATATAAATGCATTAGGCAAATATTGTGAAGAAAATCTGTGTAGGATTGACAGCCATGCAGGAATTGCTGAACAGTCAAAAATGATCACTGTTTTTCCCTGCCTGTAAAAAAAAAAATGCTATGTTTGGGATTGAAAGCGATTTCATAGCAGAAGATTCTGTTATTGGACAAAGCATTTTTATGCCATACTGGCTTCTATTTCAAGTAAAAAGAATTCAAAAAAGCGGTCAATTAAAAGAGCAATCAAATAGATTTAGAATAATAAAGGTTTAGTTACTCTTTAATATAAGTGAGTAATTGATATATGTTCTTTTCTCCATCAGATCCCTGCAAACCCTGCTGTCCTGCTCCTATCTGTCCTGCGCCCTGCTGTCCAGATCCCTGCCAAGGTCAAGGGAATTTTAGTTACAATAAATGAAGATGTGTCATCTGTCTGAGTTCCTTGCATCATCCCCATCCTTCTACAAATGTATTTTAACCTATCCCAATCAAGATAAGACTCCTGACACTCGCCTTTGCTTGCTGTTTATTCCGTTTTTCTCTTATCCAATAAAATGTTATTATTAGCATATGGTTTATGTATTCATTTTTTTAATGCATTAGAAACATTTTTAGTAAAGAGGTTGTCCAAGGTTAACATTGATCTAAGTGAGCTGCAGTATAACAGATAAGGCATGGTAAAGGGATCTTTCTAATAAAACAAAAAAGGCAGACATGTTTTTCTAATACAGGATAAAACTTTTAAGGAATAATAATGTAAAATATCAAATGCTTCTCATATGCAACTGTAGTGCCCCTGAACCCCTCAGGGCACTAATAGGTACTGCATCCTGACTAAGATGCAGGGCCTACCCCCAGGGACCTGGAAGACCAGTGCTGGTACCACCAAAACACATAACATCCCCAGTTTCCCACTCCCCATTAGGGATAACTGACTAGTCCAGCCTGGTGGGAGGGGACAAACAGACACAGACACTCAGACAAGGGAGTCCAGTAGTGACAGTTGAAGGGGACAGACGTGTCTCCAGATGGGGTCGTGTAACAGTAAACTAGATGGCAAGGAGAGTGGTTGCTAGGGACGATACAGCCAGGTAACTCTGGAACCAGAGCACTGACGGCGCACAGGGCCCTAGGTCAGGCGACAGCTTCAGGCAACCTAACAAATAGCTGCACAGTGAGGGGACCTTCATGGACCTCACTGACACAAGAATCCGGGGGCACCAGCAGTAAAGATTGAGCCAGGGTCTGTCCACCATACGGACGAGAGACTGCTGACAGACAGTAAGGGACCCACAAGTGCTCCAGGCTATGGGGTCCAACCAACAAGTGAGAGGTGCCGTGGAAAGAGACTACCAGGTCACCACACCGACACTGGGACAAAAGGGACCAGGGGTCTGAATCAGCCGTCCTTAGGGCCACAGCTCAACCTTACTGTGAGTAAACAGAAGTCGCACTGCATACCCACCATGTGGTCTCCCTTCTTTCTGCGGCGGACTCCTCCATTCATTCCCTGGGGCCCAGCCCTACTTGCGGAGGGCCTACCATCCAGGCTGCCACCACCATCAGCCCCAGAGGTAACACACTGTGCAGTGGCGGTTCCATCACCATAACCGCAACCCGCAAGTGGCGTTACAATACAAACTCTTTCACTCCCCTGTATATATTCCCCAGTAAAAAGCGTCCCCAGGGTCACGGAACCGGGCATTGGCCATTATATAACCCTGACATAGCAGCCCCATACATATATGGCCCATGACCGAGTACCCCATAGCCCAGGGCGACACACTACACAAAGATATTTTAGTGTTAATTTATATAAAGTAGAAAACAATGACATTTGTATTGTTATTGAACACCTTATAATTCAGTGGCTATATGTAAAAAGCTCTATAAAGTTACAAAATGCAATTTAAACATTGAAAAGGAACAGGGGGTATAAGGATGACACAAGAGCTAAAAAGTGCTTGTTTTGTACAATGGCCCAGCAATCTTGTATAGCAGATATGATAAAATAAGGACTTACAAGGTAGTACACAAGAGCGCATTCAGAACAGATGTCTGAAT